>NC_143401.1:33857018-34512578 GCF_052110815.1 Crocodylus siamensis | reverse complement strand
TTTTGGGGTTTTTATTTTAAACTAAAGGGCAGGGCCCTGTTCTCAGAGATGGTATCCGTGGTGAATTCTTATTCAATGACATCCAAATCTTTATTTTTAATTACTTCCACCTAAAAAAGAATAAATTAAATAAATAAAGCCACTGCACATACCCACCCTGCCCCCACATACAACCAAAAAGACTGTACAGGTTTAAAACCCTTTATGACCATAGCCCTGCAAGATACTCATTGCATCTCCTTCCATTTAAGCATGGGAGGAGTTAAAGGGAAAAGGCAAAGGGTCTCTTCAAGTGAGTGGGACTACTCGCATGCTCAAGGTAAGTACTTATAGGACCAAGGCCTTAGACATCTGCAGCGAGAGTGTTCCTCTCTTACATCAGAAAATAGTGCCTTATAAGGTACTGAAATTGTCTAGCGTACCTTCTGCTATTATAGGCTGGAATAAATCTAAATAAAGATGTGGATGTCTAAAAACCAGCCACAAAGTACTTTGTAAATAAACAGGAAGCTATGGCACATGAACTAGAGTATACCTGCCTATAACAATGAGGGTGCAGCAAAACATATTTTTGTTATGTGAATTGATGAGATTGATGAGATAAATGCTAGTGTGTACACGTATGCGTGTGTGCTCGTCTGTCAAGTTTTTAACACTTCTGGGAACTATCCTTTGAGTTCAGGCTGCCAGAATAGTTTACATTTTATTTTTTAAACAAAGAAGGCTGTATAAACTAGATCATCTCTACGAAACAAATGTAATGTGTCTTTTTCAAGAACTTTTGGAAAATAATTTAAAAATATGATAGGGAAAGTAGTGAACAGGGAAGCCAAATGTGTGGCTTAAAGTTAGTATTTTCAAAGAAGCTTAAGGTGTTGGACACTCCACATGTCCTGAATTTGAAGAATTTTACCTTATTACCTAGGTTGCTCTGAAGATGCTAGCCTAAACTGACAGACTCAATAGTAAGACAAAGAGAACCTCTTAGAGCAGATTATTCTGGCATTTATTAAAGTAGCCGCTCGATGTTTGGGCCACAACTCATGGCAACTAACTGAAAAAACACCATTACACATATTAGATCAAGCCTTTAAACCCAAGTCAGTGTCAGAATTAGAGATGGATTTGTAAACCAATGGTGCTTGCAATTTCTAATTTCTCCTTTTAACTGTTTTTGAGTTTATGGCTTATTTGGCAATAATCATGAACCTATTTCAGATGCTCATATTAAGATTCAGGCTATTTGCTTTCAGGAAAAATAACTCATTTTGGGACTTTCTTCCCCACCAATTCCCTTGATTTCTAAATCAGAGGAGAGAAAGCATTCAGGCTCAGATTAAAAACTATTTTGTTCAATGAATTTACTATTACCCATGAATGACCATTCATTCTCCTTTCTAACACTTGATCTCTTTAAGCCTGAGGGTTGAATACTTATATAAATAATGAGACCATTAAAACAATTACATCAGAACAGATTTGTTTTCCAAAATTATCAGAAGCTTGGAATAACAGAACCCCTCAAATTCCAGGACATAAACCAATTTCAAACAGGGTAACCTGGGAAGAAAGATTTGTGTATGAACAGTTTATTTGACTTTAAGTAGGATAATTTTCTTTTACTTTATCACTGGCTGGCCTGTGTCAGAAACAAGATACAAGACTAGTTAGGCAACTTCATCTGGTCCAGTCATGCAAAGATTTCTAACCAAGCTCTTACAACTGTACAGTAGCATAACATAGGCCGGATGAGTGGGACTAACCCTAGTATACAATTCAGAAAGGTCACCACAACAGCCACATCCAGGGAGCCAATGCCACCACCCCCTCACAGCAGGGTGTGTTCAGAAAAGCTAAGATGGTGCATGCTGCTGCTTCCCTGGCCCTTTACTGCAATGACCCCTGTGTGAGGAGGTAAGCATTTGCTCCCTGCTCCCCCGACCCCACCGAAGGTGCCAAAACTTCAGGTTATGCCTGTGTAACCATGAACAGTCCTATCTACTTCATGTAACATCTGCATTCACTTAGCAACAAGTGCTTGCAGTACCAGTCCTGGGTGGATTTGTGCAGGGAAACCTCTGCTTCCTTCTCATTTGTACTTATGAGAAACCAGTACACCTGCATGCTGTAAGGGCAGGGGGACAAAGGCAGCCAGCATTTTCCTCTTCACATAGGACTGGAATTATAAAGAGGAGAAAAATTAAATAGATGCCATAAAACAAATTAAATAAAGTAGAAGGAGGAAGTAGAAATGCTCATTGTTAACAAAAAGAGCCCAGAGAAAGAAAGAGGATAGCTATGTTTCTTGTGATCTGCTGCTAATTTTCCTGAGCTGAAATACTGAATCTCAGCCCTGGATTAAAGTAAGACTATTTATACTGTATTATTACAGTGTTTTGCACTTTCAGAGATGTTCTAGCTAGAAACATTGTCAGACACTATAAAGGAGATTGTATATCAGCTTTGTTTATGTAACTGAAATTTAAAAAGGGATGCTTAAAATTTAAGAAATATATATTTGAAATGCAATTTTAGAACACTTTCTGTACATGTATTAAAAAAGCTTTCACATGAATGTGCACTTCACTGGTCGATCAGTCCTAGTATATACTTGAAATCAATGCAATGTCAACATGGGTTTCTTTTTTTTTTTTCTTCCTTCAGTTTGATACATTTTTAAATACTGTGTTTTTGCAATTCTGAACTCAACTGCTGAATATAAAAAGCTGTACCATAAAGCAGGATATTCCGTGTTTGACTGGATGTGCTTGCATTAATAAAAAAACAAAAACAGAGAAAAAAGTTGCTTCAACCAGGATAAACTTTTTGTCTATGGTTATTTCTCTCTTGCAGCCAGATAAGGTCACAAATGGATAGCTGAATGAGGCAATCCATTGTGGTGCATAAACAACTTTTGTGCAAGTCAGTTAACTGTCTGAAGTTTCAGGCCTGGCTTCCTACGTGCCCTGTGAAGACTGCCAGTACATTTGACAGAAGTTACTGCAGCACTGTGCTAAAATGTTTTGCTTATTTAAATATGCTGCATATACAACAGCTCACTTTACATAACACTGTGTTTGCTCTGAAGCAAGTAAAACGATGGGCAGTTCTGTTGCTTGCAATTTTACACTGTTGGTATGTCAGGTGCTGTTTTAAAGTTTCTTCTCTCCCCCACATTCTTTTCCTTTTTAAGGTGGAAAGCACAGAGGGCTAGGCCCATATTGATTTAGTACAATAGGAAACTATCCTAGGGCAACAGCCCTAGGATACTGAGGTACTATGACACCTGTATAAGGCTTTGCTCCCCACGATCTACATCTGACAAGTGTTATTCTCTCCATTTTACAGTGTTCTTACTTTACAGATGGGGAGAATAAGTTAATTTGTCCAAGATCATGCAGTAAACAAGAAGCACTACAGTGCAAATTCAGGTTTTCTTATGTGTAGTCCTATCTCCTATCCATAAAGCCACCTTTCCCCCAAGCACAAGCCACTTAACAATACTGTATCACCTCACAATTCCACCGTGACAGGAGAGATTTGGGCAGCTTATTATGTTTCTCTATATCTCAGCTCCTCTGATTAGACTGCATCAGCTACAGAACTTCAGACAGCAGAAACACTTTCAGAGACTACATCCTTCACAACAATTCCCATTATGGCTCATTAGAAAAGTAATGATGTTTACCAGTAATAAGAGGATCCAATTGACAAGCATCTTCCTGATGGCCAGTTCATGATCATAATTAATATGCATATTATGTACTTGGAGACTCGCTTCCAATTATGTCCCATCTAGTCATTAAGGATAAATTAGCTATTTTTCTGTACTCAGGCATGAGTGCAAACAATAAAATTGCCTTCCAAACACTTAACTTCTATTAAAACACAATGTGAATGCACCAAGTAGTAATGTAATGCCAATAAGATGTTTTTGAGCAATGCTAGTAGCAACTTGATTTATCAAACTAATGAAATCCAAAGAGTGACCTTCTTCTAGCAAATACCACCCAAGCAGCAAAATTCAGTCAACTGGTACAACTGATATTAGTACTTCCTCTTCAGAAGATCAATACTTGCTCAGCACAGACATTAAAGCTCCCATCTTTCTTCTTTAGCAATCTGAAAAATATCTGATTTTAGGTTTTCCAGGGCTTCCTGAAACCTCCACTTTCCAAATAATCAGAAATGCCTGTGAGGAGTGTCTTAGGGCTCTCTATAGCCATTAAGCCAGAAGATGTGGACAGCAAGACTCACATACACAAAATTAAATTGCAGAACAGTTTATCCCAAACCATTAGTGCAACCTCTCTAGAAAGAATTTCCGAATCAGTGAGCAGGCAGGCATTAACAATACAGGCAGTCAACTTATGGTGTTTTGACTTACAGCGATTCGCACTTACGGCGATTTGCCATTTACACCCATGTTATTACTTACGGCGCTGGATCCTTGCACTTACAGCACTACAGGGAAATTTACAATGAGAAAAAAAAAGAGCAAAACAAACATCCCTGGATCAGTTTCTCAAAAAGTCATCAAGTGGCCCTAAGTCTCCCCAGAAATCTCCTCAAAGAAGCCCTTCTATATTTCATGTCCCTGTGTTCCTTCACCTTTCAGATTAAATATAATTTTATGTAGCTAGTTACTGTATTGCCATTTAATCAATTTATATACAGTATACTTTAGAAAGCTTTGTCCTGTACAGTGTATATCATTTATAATTGATTAAGTAGTTTATTTAAATATGGTGCTTATGGTCATTTTTGTTAAAAGTTGGGCATCAGGCCCCTGGGTCAGGAACGTAACTACTTATTATAACATTGTTTCTATGGGAAAATCAGGTCTGACTTGCATTGTTTTGACTTATAGCACCTTTTCCAGGAATGTAACCCACCATAAATGTGAGCGCTGTAGCTGTTTTCAAATGCTTCCTCCCACACTGGCCACTAGAAAAGCAGAGATAACTGGCTATGCTTTGACAGTTCTGAACATCTCTATACAGATGCCTTAACGATGCATCCTCTTGGGAAAGAAATCACTAAAAATATTTCATCTTAAAAAGCTTCTTCTCCTGCCACTTGATTTATAGAGTCTCTTAGAGGTGGCCCTAAAGGTTGGGGATAGTTTTAGGGAAAAAGAAAGAAACAAAAAGAAAATAAACAAAAAGCAAACACACAGACATCTCAGTACCTTTCTGCAAACACAATTTGAAACTGGATTATCTCAGTCAGATTATTCAAAGCCTTGAAAGAAACCTTTCTAAGTTCAGTGCAAGCACTTCTAAAAGCATCAATACAGGGGTATCTCACCATAGAGTAAACTACTGCAGAGAAAAAAGGAAGTTAATACAAAAAAAAATAAAGAAAATAGCTCAAAGCACTTTCTGGTACAAAAAACGAACTGCTGTCCAATACATTTTCATACTGAAAAAATAGGAAAGTATCTGTACAACATTTGATGCAAGGATTCCTGATATATTAGAATTCACTATTTTAAGAGAAGAGATAGAGGAAGAAAGATTTACAGAAGCTAGAGAAACACCCTGTGCATACAAACAGCAGTCACCCAATGAAGTGCATCAGCTGTGGCAGGATATGTCCTGCTATAGCCGATCCATTTCATTGGGAGAAACAGCCATCAGAGGGTGTCTTCAGGACAACAGGTGACTTGTTTCCCTACATGCCCTGGGAAATATCTGGGATGCACCTCTAAGAAGGGAAAGCCAGGCAGGTGCTCCCATTGGTTCCAAGGGCCCAAACCTGAGCCCCTTAAGCTTCAGGTGTGCCTGTCCAAGGCAACTGGAATGAGTTGGCAGCTCCAGACTGACAGTGCTCTTACACCGTAAAGCTAACAGATGTAGGCTGCAAGAAAGCAACAGAAACTATTACTACCTTTGTTGGAGCCACAAATTGTGGGTATTTGTGTGACAAGGGGTATTAAAATCCATTTTCTTGGCCACTGTGCCACCACAAATTTTTATGGTGGCACAAAGGCAAAGTCTGCTTCCACTCTGTTTCTAAAATATACTGAAAATTTCAACACTTGTGTGCAGCCCTGGGCCTAAGGTGAGTGGCTGGTCCTTAGAGCTGCACTCTGGTTGCGTGCAGACTTTCATGAGATCAGGCTAACCTGTTCCTGATTTAAAGTTAGTTTACATCCACAGGTAAACTAAGTTAGATTGGGCCTGCCATTTTTTGCTCAATTTAGCCTCCCTGAATGTCTGCACAGATCTGCATTTGGATCGATCTAACATTAATTAGGTTGATCTAAATGTAACATCTGCACATACCCAGAAAAGATGGGCTGTGTGCAAATCCCTAAGTGTTTTCATGAATCAGTGTCCATTCCCAAAAAACTGGAAAGGAGGAATGACAGTAAATTAGAGGATACTTGCTTTCCACAAAACTGATTTTGGTTTTGTTCTGTTTTTTAAAGTAGTTTCAGTATTTAGGAAACAGGACACAAAACTATTTGCTGAGAAAAACCCTCAGGGGGTCTCATCAGTTCCCAGAAATTCTTCTTCATCACATACTATCCACTCCAGTACACTTCTGGCATAGCTTTCAACTAGAACATTGGTTACGACAATGCAACACCCGAGACCTACCAAATAAAAAATGCAACAGCATAACTGAAATTGAACTTGGCCTATTTGAAGATATACTGAGAGATGATTTACTCCTTACTTACTGAATTCACACATCAGGAAAAGAAAATATTTCAGAAGAAGAATAAATATTGTTGAAATTCCCATCTTGTGGACATTTCTGGAAGGACATATTCCCTTCTATGCAGCAAATGTTTAGAACAGGCACCATTCAAGAAAGACCTTTTGGTAGGGGGTTTATTTATTTATGGAGAAAGTGGGAGTACAGGTGGATGGATAATATTTAAAATAAATGAATAAATAAAAGTCTATCAAGGAGCCTGTCCACTAATGTAATTGAATTGAGAATAGTGAAACTATTAAACCAAGCCCTAACTTTCCAGTTCTGTTGGCAAGCTTTGTAAGAACTTCTGATGGAGTGCAAGAAATTCTTGTTGTTACAAGGTTAATACTCACTGTATGGTGGAAAATTTTTATTCAGAAACAAATACAGAAGTGACACTAAGGCCTTCAGGTAACACTGTAACTCACAAAAAGAAAGCTCCTCTTAATGACCTTATCTTTCTCAGAATACAAAGTTAATTACTGAAGGACCAAAAGGTGAAGAAAACAGAAACTTTCCTGGCTCTAAAGTAGATTAGACAGAGAGACTAGTGAAGCAAGCCTGTCTGAGCAGACAATAGCTTCTGTGACGTCATAGCTGAAACATGTATAAGTTAGTGCTGTCTTGGCCTCCTGCCCAGAACTGCAGTTCTTGGGGCACTTGTACACATAACGTCATGATGTACATGTGATGAAAATTTCCCTTTGTGTGGCTTAATGGTGTCACACATTACACATACATGAGTTTTGGGCATTTTAAATGAGGTTGCATCATTGCAAACTAAACTACATCCCAATGTAGTTTAGTTTAGTTTGCAACATTGCAACTTGGAATATTGCAGCCATTACTGAGCTAACCCTCTGGCCATGGGAGAGGCAGGCAGGCTCCATAGAAAAGAAAGGATCAGGCCCCTCACCATTTCTGCTTTCAGCAGGTTCCTGTGACCGGCAGGGCACCTGAGGCCACCTGGGAATGGGCTGGCTTGCCCCTGGGGCAGTGCAGAGAGAAGGCAGGAGGGTGGCAGGATGAGTTAGCAGTAGCAGGAGATGGTGGGGACAGTGCATGGGGAGTTGGAAATGAGGGTGGGCTTGGGGAAGCTAGCAGCCCACTTGGGAGGCCCTTCTCCCTGTGCACCATCCCCACTACCTTCTCCAGCCATCAGCACACCTGCCACCCTCTTGCCACCTCCCTGTGCTGCTCCTGGGGCAAGCCAGCCCATTCCTGGGTGGTCCCAAGCATCCCGCTGGCTGCAGGAGCCTACTGAAGGTAGAAGTGGCAAGGGGCCTGATTCTTTTTTTCCTGTGGAGTCTGCCCACCTCTCCCGTGACTGGGGGATGAGGTGACAGATTAATGGCCCCCCAGCCACAGGAGAGGTTGGCAGACTCCAACAGAAAAAAAAGAAGAAGATCAGACCCTTCACTACTTCTGCCTTCAGCAGGCACCTGTGGCTGCCAGGACAATAATGTATATACAGTGATGGAAAAATCAAACCCAATTAAAAACCCACTGTTTAAATTTAGGGGGCATAGAATGCAACCCCCTAAGGATGCAAACCCCATCACGTGTACAAGCACCCTTGCATTTCATGTAGGGAACTGAATGGAGGGTTATTTGCTTATTTCAAAGACCACTTCTGCCCCCTATTTCTTAAGTCACTTAGATAACTGGATTTTTAGGTGTCAGTTTATCATCCTCCTGTCTGTCTTGCCTTTTGTACGAGGGACAGCAGAATGATACCAGCTTCCTATTAATTAATTTTACCAGGCTTGTAATGACATCATACAACAGGCCATCTCAGCCAGTTGTTTTCCTCTAAAGAACCCATGTTAAAGGAATAGTAAGATTGTAATATTAAAGTCTCCAAAGAAGCTCTTGAACTTGACTGTGCAGCCTTAACTTGTCCCATTGCTGTGTATGTATTATGACCATCTCTAATCATTTTTTCATGATTTACAGTTTCCATGGAATCCCCACCTCCATCAGAAAGCATCTCAACTGAATCTATAGTAAGAGGGATGTTTAAAAATGGCAGACATTCAATATGCAAAACTTGAAAACTGCATACCAAATGTAGTAAGATTCCAGGAAAAGAATGGACTGTCTCATGCCCTTGTACAAGTGGTTGCTAGTTGAGTGAGCCTCATTTTCTGAGTACTTAAGCTGATGATCAGGGACTTGATTTACAGAAATATCAAGCACTTGTTCACAACTACCACTGATGTCAAAAGGAGCTGTATTAAAATAGATGAAGTATTGTATAACATTAAGCATTCTTGCAGGGGGTGGGGTCAGGTTTGGGGTGTCTCGAACTGGACACCCAAAGCTAGTCAATGCTTTTAACTTAACTATCTTTGTGCCTCAGTTGTTTCATCTATAAAATAGGGATGATACCCACAAGTATCCCATGAAAACATTTGAAACATGGCAATGCTGTACTGGGTGCCACAAAAGCCATAAAAAGTTCTGTCTTGAGGGAAGGGCTTGGTTAGCTTGCAGTAAATGAGGCAAAGAACTATAATGTAACCAAGAAGAAACAAAAGAACTGAGTTCTTCCCTTGCAATGCACTGAGTAAGTCAGGAATCCTGTGGAAAAAATGGGATGTGATGATATAATTCCCATTATGCATATACACAAGTTTATATGGATAGCTTTCATTTTAGCATTCCCTAGTGTTTGAATGCTTGACTTCACAATCTTAATGACATTCTTCTGGCGCAGAGTTTGCATCTAGTTTTCTAGGGTTTTTAAAAGTCAATTAAAAAAAATTGATAGCCACATGAATTGACTGGAGCACTGAGTCATGAGTTAACTGAACACCACACATATCTGCCACTCGGGTTAATGACTAGCTGCAGAATTCATATGAGCAGTGTGTGGGAGACAAGAATAAAAGGGGGTGGCAGAAGTGGAGGGAGATACTGTACTACAGGCTTTCACCAATATTTGACAGTGAAGAGACAGGAATCAGGATACCTTCTCCCGCCTACAAACCAGCTTTGCCATGGTTCTCTCTCTTCCTTATCCCAGACTTGCCCATCCACTGCCATTTTCTTGTACTCCCTGTCTTCCAGTGTCTCCTGTTTAAGCGTTTACACCCAGCAGAGAGCAGTGACTGCAGGAAACGTTTTGTTCAGCTCTGATCACATAGAGACACAGGAAAAAACCCCATGTTTCAAGACCTAAGTTAAAGAATTAAGCCACAGTCCCTGTTCATGGGAGGCCAAGGGATGATATCCCAAGGTATTTCTAAAGACATTGTGCCTGGGGCACACACAATGCACTTCTTATTGTTACTTATCCCAGTACAAAACAACCCAGTACAAATGCTACAAGATCAATGCATGGGTATCTTACCCAGCTTTATAAAGATGGGAGTACTAAATACCACTCTGCCAACTCACTCTAATCCCTGGGCCCACTCTGGACTGCAGGGCTCATCTGTCAGCCAGATCCTGCCAAAGGTGTTGGCAGCACCAGTGGGATAAGTGGTAGCAGGATGAGAAAGCTGCAACAGATCCAAAACCAGCTCTGCAGGCTGTATGTTTAATACTCATGATGTCAGGGAATAAATAAATGGGTAGAGTAACTCCAAGGCCAAAGAGTGGAACAATATGAGCAAAGCAAAGAGTGCAGCATGTATAGCAGGTCTCACCTGAACCTTTTAGTATTTCTAGCATTTGTGCTTGTAACCAGACCTATATACTAGGGCTGTGCAAAATTTCTCTGGCCTTTTCATTTCAACACTGCTTTGACTCATTTTGAGGTTGAAATAGCAACATCGAAATGAAACAAAAGGCGTTAAAACAGCCTCGAAACTAAATGAGGCTAGTCAAAACGTTTTGACCATAGTGCTGGGCTGAGTTCCTTTCCCCAGCCCAATGGTCAGACGAAACGGCAAAACAGTGTCAAAACAGCCTCACTGTTTCAACAAAGCGAAGCATTGAGGCTGTTCAACTCAAAATTAAATTCGATACAAAACACTGTTCCATCCAGACCTCGAAACTGAACCGAATAGTGCTGTTTCGCACAGCCCTACTAAGCACCATATCAGAAGGCAGCAGTCTGAAGGGAAGGGTTATAGACAGGACCAGGTTCAGTCTGACCCTGAAGTTATAAAACAACTCGCTGAGGAAAGGTACTACTCAGTCCCAGGCTTACTCCTCTGGAGTACCATCAAGGTCCCTGTCAACTCTCAGGACTAAATCAAGACTTGGACTACAAAATATTTTCACCGGTAAAAAGGGGAGAAGGGAACTCAGCAAACTGAAGTGTTCATGTCTTGCTCGCAAATCATTAAGAAGAGCTGACTTGGGAGAATACCTGTCATGATTCACATGTTTGCCACTGAAGGAACAGCTTTTTTCAGAGTGAAAAATGGAGAGTTTCTCCCTCCCCAGTCGGATTGTCCAGCCTTAGAAAATATTATGACATGTGCCTCATCTCTAACCAATATATAAAAGGACTGGTCCTAAATTTCTTGGCTGCAATCTAGACATTCGTTGCATGGTTTGATTTTCATAGATTTCTGTGCTAATACAGCAGGTATTTTGCCAGGCTTTAAACAGCATATTAGTTCTCCCTAAAAATGTGCATACTTCCTTTGTAGGCACCATTTAGCACAGTAAAATCCATATTTGCCTGACAGATGGCAACATCCTTTTGGAGTCATTTTCCTCTGTTCTGTCAGTACACATGCCATGCCCAGTAAAAAATCAATTCAAGTAATAAAAATCCTTATACAAAGAAAATGGGTGGGAAGTCTCAGGCCAGTGCCCAGTGCACAGGTGTCCACAGTGCCCACATTGCAAAACCATCACAATTAGTACTAATGGTCCCTTTTGTTAGCAGCCAAAGACTAAAGGGGCTGGGAGGGTTAGCAAAGGTACAACACCTGCCAAACTAGTTTCCATAGATTTCCACAGGTTTTGGATCAGATCCTGTAAGACTTTTGTTTTGTTATAGTTGGAACAATTACAATTGGTGCCAATGTACTATATGTACTGAGGCAAAGTAAACTCATTTCAATTTGAAGAGTTGCACAGGAAAGAACTGGAAGCATTTGCAGGGACAGCCTAGAGCAGAGGTTCTCAAACTGTAGTCCACGGACCACCACTGAGCCATTTAGGTTCCACAGCTCCATTTAGGTGGTCCACAGAAAGGTTGTGGTATAATCAAGAATATCTGTACTTGTAAGGTAAGACTACTCATATTAAGATATGAGTTGTGTGCTTTGATTTGTAGAACAAAAAAAGTTTATTAAGTGGTCTGTCAAGGCCCTCAGCAATTTTCAAGTGGTCTGCGGGAAAAAAAAAATTGAGACCCACTGCCCTTGCTGTAGCTTTTCTGTGCACAGAAGACTCAAGCCCACAAATTTAAAAATATTCAGGAGGGATAAACTCTGTTGAAATTAAAGAAAAATCATTTGCAGACAGGGAATTGATTAATTTGCCATGTATGAGATCTATCAAGTTCATAACAAAAATCAAAGGCAGAAGTTCAGCACCCAGATCTGTTCAGTTAGAAAAATGTCTCGATGTGTGGGGAGGAACGGGGGACACTATTATTGGAGTTCCAGGAGCATATATAAAGGAAAACCACAGTAACGGCTTCCTCTAATCTTTTGATTGCTGGCACAGCCAGAGACGGAAAAGAAAGAAGAAAGCATGTGGGGAAGAGGCCTGGAGCAAAATTTTAATGGCAGAGAATAGTAACAGAATGAGGTAGGGTAGATCTGTGCAGCCCTCCTAAACTGCTGTACCAAAGCTCCTCAGTTCTATCCTAAGAACACCTGACTGAGGGGCAGCTTTCAATAAGTTGTCCCTGGATGAACTTCCCAGAAGTTCTCCTGAAATAAACAAAATAACTGCAGTGCATGGGTCATTGAGGCAGCCACCCATCCATTCTTTACTTAGGTAGTCTTGGTCTTGGGGGTCTCCATCAGGAGTTTAGTTGGACCTCAGACTCAGATGTCTAGCATCAGGGAACTGAACTTTCAGGAAGTAGTGACAATTTTCTAAATTTAAAAGTCATTTAAAAAACAAACCAACTAATCCCTTTTCCTCCTCCGCTCCCCATGCCTGTCCTGTGTCACCTCAGTCAACACATGGGTCTATCAATGATGGAAAGGGCTTATCTGAGAATAGCTTCAGTGAAAGATGGCACCCTCCTGCATGCTATTTATAACAGGCACTGTTATAGCTGACACCTTGCCCTGTCGCTCGAACAACAAAGTCTTTCAGGATTTTTTGGAACTGAATACCACCCCAATTCAGAGACATTCAATATACTGTAAAAGGCTTTTCATGTATGATTTGTTGAGTGTAGTCTCATCTCTGATCCAGCTATTAAGTACTCACAGTTCTCCCCTCAGCACCACATCTGAACCTCACAACTCTGCCCTCCCCACCCCCGAGGGAAGCAATATTTTTCCATTTCATGGATGGAAACTGAAAAACAGACTGACTACATGACTTGCAAACTCTCACAGGAAGTTTGTGCAACATCAGGAACTTGGTTTCTAAAGTTCCTGACCTGTGCCCTGGCCACTAGTCCATCCTTCTGTTCTGAATAATTGGACACTTACAATCTTACATGCTCCTGAAGACTGAAACAGGCCTCCATGAGAGTGTGGCAGTCCTGTTGATGCTTAGAATTTGTCCTCATTGTGTTTCATACATTCTCTGCCTCCACACAAAGAAACGCAATGAAAAGAACATCCTACTGCTGCTGAAGTTACAGGGATTTTTACCATTGTTCTTTTGGGGAGAAAGTAGTACTGTTTTCAATATAGGAAGAGAATCACTGTACAGCAACTCTACTTAGCCACTGTGGGTTTTTACTCAAAATAAATTAAAAACAAGCGCTTACAAGAAAATCCACAAGACACCTTGAAATAGTAAGGACACGTGCACCACCATGTGGATAAAGTAGTTAGATAAATATAAACAGAAAGAGCACAGACTATTAAACACAATAAAGTCAATATTTAAAGAAAAAAAAAGCCTGATGGCACCTCCAACACAAGCAGAAGGAATCTTAGGGCAGTTTTACATGTGTTGTGGGACATAGTGCCAGGCACTTTAATTAGCAAGCTGTGCTAATGAAAAGCTCCTCCATGTCATGTATGTCAGCATCCCTGTGATGAAAAAATGGCAGTCGGGTGCTCTGAACTAAAGCTCACTGAATGTGTTTTATTTTAAAGTGCCCTGTTGCCATTTTTTTAGCGTGGAGACACGTGGGGACACTGTTATGCATGACATGGAAAGCTGCTGAAGAGCACCAATTTCTGTGCTCCAGCAGATTCAATTAATCAAGCCTGTTCCAATGAGCTGGATTTCCAGTGTGATGGAGCAGGCTCCATACATGTGTGTGACCACTGGGCTTTAAATAACGTCTCTTGAGTGGCCTTTGTTCTACTGGTGGATGTCAAGCACCTCCCGGGTTTGTGTCGTTGCCGGAGTAGATTTCATAGATTTCATAGACATTAGGGCTGGAAGGGACCTCGGGAGATAATCGAGTCCAGCCCCCTGCCCAAAGGGCAGGAAGTCAGCTGGGGTCATAGGATCCCAGCAAGATAAGCATCCAATTTACTCTTGAAGGTGTTCAATGTAGGTGCTTGAACCACCTCCGATGGCAGGCTGTTCCAGACCTTGGGGGCTCGGACAGTAAAGAAAGTCTTCCTTATGTCCAGCCTGAAACGATCTTGCAGGAGTTTGTGACCGTTCGACCTCGTCATCCCTTGGGGCACTCTGGTGAACAGACGTTCCCCCAGATCCTGGTGGTCACCCCGATAAACTTATAGGTGGCCATCAGATCACCCCTGAGCCTGCGCTTTTCCAGGCTAAAGAGTCCCGTGGCTCTCAGCCTGTCATTGTAAGATTTGTTTTCCTGACCTCTGATCATGTGCGTGGCTCTCCTCTGGACTCTCTCAAGCTTCTCCACATCCTTTTTGAATTGTGGAGCCCAAAACTGGACGCAGTACTCCAGCTGCGGCCTCACCAAGGCCGAGTACAAGGGGAGAATGACGTCCCGGGATTTGCTCGAGAAGCATCTATGGATGCACGCCAGCATTTTGGTCGCTTTACTAGCCGCAGCATCGCATTGGAGGCTCATGTTCATCTTGTGGTCAATGATGACCCCCAAGTCTTTTTCTTCTGTAGCGCTAACCAACGTAGCACTGCCGAGCCTATAAGGATGCTGCAGGTTTTTCCTCCCAAGGTGGACAACCTTGCATTTTTCGGTGTTAAACACCATGAGGTTCTCGTCTGCCCATTTGCTGAGCTTGTCCAGGTCAGCCTGGATCACCCGCCTATCTTCTGGCGTGGATGCTTTGCCCCAGACGAGTAGTTCTCGTATTCCTGTGTCGCCAACCCCGTTCTCGCTTGCCACGACTTGCTGTTCCTTAGTAGGTGGGGTTGGTTGATGCAATACTCGGTGGCCTGGGGTTTGCCCGGTGGTCACTTATGGGACTCCACCACCCCTACACTCTGGCCTTATGCCCCCTTCGGTGTGCCGCCCAGCCGTTACCCGCGGCCTCTACTCGCCGGGTCACCCTCTCCGCTGTTACAATTAGATGCCAGCGCTTAAGGCCCCGCTTGCCCATGTGGGTCTACCCCACAGCCCTTCACAGCCCTTCACACCTCCGTCCCTTCCTTCAAGGGTACATACAACTATGGGGGGGAGCCCTACTGAGGCTTCTCCACAGCCCTGCCCCTTGGGCACTCGTCCCTGTCTCCTACGCCCGTTCGCCTGGGGTAACAAAATAAAACTGTTAACCAAAAACTAACCAGTAAGCTATTCCCTGCCCCTTTCTATCCTTTTCCCCGGAGCCTAACAGGGAGAGGATGTTTTCCTCTTGACCAGTCACTTCCCGGATCTACTCCTGTCTGTTCCTCAATCCGGTGGAACCCGACGGCGATACCCGCCTCGCCTTCAAACCCCTTTAAGGCTCTCCCAGGGTCTTCACCTCCTGTTGTGCCTTCCTCTGTGCCCCATCGTCTCGGCACTCCCACCTGGGTTCCGCTCTGCTTCCAGGTGCCACTTCAGCTCCACCTCTGGCCAGCAAACCTGTCATTCCCTCGGTGTCATCCACGGGCTCTAATCAGGGTATTCCACCCTCCACTGCCTGCATCTGCTCCCGCTTGCCAGACTCCTTGGGTCCAGCGAGTGGGGTCTTCCCTGCTGCCAGCGTCAGCCACAGCTTCATTCTTCAGTTATCCGCCCCCTCTGCAGCAGCAGCCACCATTTTTATTTCTGCTGGCCGGCGTCCAACGCTGACGTCACCGGCCGGCCCATAATTGCATGAAAAGGAGACTAACGAGCTGTGCGGGTTCCTCCTTCCACCCATGCGCATACCATCCCGAGCTGCTGGTAAATGCCGCTCGTTATTTTGACTCCTGGGAAAATGTGTATTAGCAGTGTGCAAAGTGGGCAGTATTCGATTCAGATTCAGCCCGATTCAGGGGACAGTGATTCAATATGCTGATTGGGATCACTGACCCAATTCGATCTGGCTGAATCTAAAGATTCAATTCTGATTCAAAGAATCAGCAATTCAGCCATAGACGCAGCTTTATATGTTTTTTCTACGTACCTCGAGGTACCAGGCACAGCTTGTGAATGCTGCGATGGTGGGGCGGATGGAGTGCTCATGCACTCGGCAGCTGACCCAGAAGTGGATCAGAAAAAGTTCTAGACACAGCTAAATACTTGGTGAGCTTGGTAAAATATAACTCAGGATTCAAAAGAGAGTTTAAAAAAATCCCCTGTGTTTATTTTATGTACCTCCAATCAAACTAGCCTAAGCCATATCTCTTACCCAGAACTGCACTCACTCACCTAGTGGCAAAGTCTGGATATTGTCCTCATACATCTGCAGTTCTTAAAATGACAAGAAGGGGGGGGGGGAATCATGCTGTGAGATGCGTGCAATGGACTGTTCAGCCCAGTGGAATCAAAATCATACCTAGTGCACTGCTTGCAATAGGAAGCACACTAGCTATTATATTTGGCTATGAAACTGTAATAGCTTTAAAAAATAGACTGGAATCCTTAGATCAAGACCTGTAATTTGGGAGCAGTCAGCCCAAACAATCTTGCAACTGAAGCTGTTTGTTAAACATATAAATAATGTCAAACACCAAATGGTGCTCTGTTGTGTTTTGTCACTGATGCCCTTCATTTGACTTTAGAACAGGATCAAATTATACTACTAGTTAAAGAGATTAGGATTCATAAGTGAATTCGGTTTCCTTCACCAAATGAACTATCACTAACACAGCCTTTACCAGACAAAGGGCCATTTTATCAGTTACACTGGATGTATTGTGAGATGGATTACGGCATTGATGCTGAATCGTTTTAAATTTATTTGAAGGGTTGTCTGCTCCTAGATAGCTCACAAAACAAGATATTGTTTAATCTGATGCCAAAGTAAATTACACACCATGAATCTAAATTTCTGCCAGTGTTAAACAGCAACAAACATTCAGTACTTAAATTCTTCCTCTCTCGTGACTTTGTCTAAGTCTATATTAATTTAAAAACATGAGCTCAGAAAGTTCATTGGTATAGTACTACTTAACCAGCCATTTGGGAACAAACTGAAGGCATGCTTCTCCAAATAGAAATCAAGTCTTCTCTTAGGACAAACCACTTATATGTGTACTAGCCAGACTCATACATGCTAGATTCAATAATTATACATATACAGACTGACAGGCACGAAACTAACCAGGGGAATTTAACAACTACCTTACACTGGGAGGAAGGAGAGGGGGAATAGATTATTAGTAATGTTTTAATGAGAGTCATATGTGTCAACCAGAAGAACGGGGCAGTCGTGGATAGGAAGATCAGAATAAGTGATGCTCATCTTTAAGCAGAAGTTTGGCGCACACTAAAAAAAAAAACTTTGAAGTAATGAATTTTTAAATTAAAGGATTCTACATGTGCACCCCATTTTGAAGTAGGAAAGGTACAATTTGCTCTTGGATGCCCTGAAAATGTAAAGAACAGCTTTTCAAATCCCTTGTTAACTTATAATGAAGTGGACTGAATAAATTGTAAGTCTGAAAACACTGCATCTTATTAATGGGTAGAGGAATCAATTATTCCTTGGCTGTGTCATATGGCTATCTTTATTCAGGCATGATGAGGCCTTACTACATAACCCCTATTGGATTCACTAGGTATACTTTGTCAAGTAATTGCTGCTTGGAATGCATGCTATTCCTTTCAATGTTCACTCAGTCACTGAGTTGGACAGGGAAGGAAAGAGCCTTAATAAGTTAATTAGATTCAACACTTCAAGGTTAGGGGATTAACTGATTCCCTACATTGTATAATAACCTTCATTTAGATTTGTTTTGTACTGTTGATCTGACTCTGATTGTCTAGTCAAATGAAGGGGAAGAACAAGACAAGCCAGAGAGAAAAGAGAATCAAGTAGTGAAAAGAAAGCCTTTACTAACAAAACTACTTGTATTTAAACTCTGGAACCTCCCATTTCTATTACCAAGGCAATAGGAATTTCTGGCTGTGCATTAGAGGTGTGCACACGTGGCAATTCACTTACAAGCTAAAATATCAACTGAAATGCTTTTCAAGTCATCACAAACCCATATGGGAAAATTAAAATAGGTATTTATTACAGCATATGTGAAAAAGTACCACTCATGCAAGTAAAAAAATAAAAATAAAAAGAACAGAGACTATAAAATTAGTGGCAGTGGGAACAATATTATAAGAAATTTAAAAGGAAAACAAAGTAAAAGCTTTCCTTCTCTTCCATGTGGAACTTTTGGTGTTCATTTTTTTTTCATTTTGTCTAAATATTTCAAATTTGTTTGGTTAAAAATATTTTATTTTTTCTCCCCCCTTCATCTTTTTAGTTTTACTACACTAAGGACATTAAAAACATGAATAATTCCTACTATTACTAAAAACAACTGGTATTCAGCAAGGTCATGAGGAACCTAAAGATTGTACTCTACAGCAGTTATTTATAAAGTACTAAAACATTAATCTTTTAAAGGAAACTTTACAATAGGTATGAACTTAAAGAGAACTGTTATGAGCCAGTTAATAACATCAACTTAAATAAATAATGTTGTGTTCCCAGATGACCTTAATTGCTTGTTTGGAAGACGCAACTCCAGACATATATAAACCATCTTTAAAGAAACAGAAAACTTAAGATGGAAGAAAGCAATTGGTCTTTCCATGCAGAGGGAACAAACCAAACGAATTCCCGCCCTACACTTTTTTCAGCCATATTTTCTAAGACTCAAGACCAGCATCACTTAAATGATCTCTGCTGAAGTAGCGTTTTTAAGAAGAGCGGGCTGTATAATAGAACAAAACTTCGCTCACAATTCTAGCACCCATTGCTGTGAAGTGCCTAATCTTAGAATTCCACATGAATCCAATCTCATTCTAGTTTCATAATCCAGAATAGCTTCATACTAACGTGTTCCTCAAAATAAAGACTGCTGTTATTTTGTTGTGCTTAGCACAGAGTATTCTTAAAGCATCAGTATACTTACTGCTCTAAAACTACCCAAGCAACTTGAAACTTCAAGGAAAGACACAATGCAGATAAGGACCCATCATGCTGAACTTCCCACTGTGTACTGACATCTAAAAAAACTGAAACATTGTACAAATCTTGTATGTCAAAATGCAACATTTGCTCTAACTGCAGATATGTAGTCCACACACTGAATTTGGGCAGTTACTAGGCCTGGATCCTAAAGCATAAGGCTTTCCATTTTCCTTGTAAATATCCACCAATGCCTAGGTTCGAACATATTATCCATGCCTCATGTTCCCAAGGTAGGAAATTTCTCCTCCTCGTGATTAGTAAAGAACTTTTTTCTCTAGTTATCAAATCTGCCAACCTGCAGAAGCCTGAAACATTGTCTCTCTGTTCTTAGCACTGTGTATTGTATGGTCAGGATATCTTTCATTTTATTTATAAAATTAGGTACCGGTCATTAACTTACCAATATGTATCTCAGAAACTTTATTCTCGGAGTTGCTATTGCTTTGTCTCCAGCCCTGTTTTAAACTACATTCTTGTGATCTTTACAAGGGCCCATTATGTCTGTAACATAGCAAGAACTGCCAAATATTCCATCCAAGAGTAAAACACCAATGGTCCAATCCTGCATGAACTCCCGCTGAGTTTAACTGTAAGGCCAGAGTCCTACAAGCTGAAGCATAGGACAAACATTTGTGTCTGTACAGATTTAAACTGAAGTTAATCAGGACAACATACTGCTTAACACTAAAGCATTAATAAAAATCAGTTGTTAAGTTTTAGCTAGTGGACAAAAAGAGGTATCTTAGATTTAACCTAAAATGCAAGTAATTATACATTTCCTCATTTTTAATTAAACATAAAAAGAAAAAAGGACTATGAGGAAAAAATTGCTTTAGCCTTCAGACTTGACAACAAGTTTGAGCTTTTGAAAGTTTAATATTAGATTAAAAGATTTTAAAACCCCCAGACCTATATTCTTTTAAACTTTTATTTATAGATGTTGTTCTACCAAACTATTGCATAGCTTCGGAACACAATCATACCTAAAAACATATCTACACTTAATAACAGTCTTCTGTGTTCAAGATCAAAGCTATGTACTGGGAGAAAAATCTTGATTGTAGCGTCTCTGTATTATTACTTTTGGGAAGCTGCTTAGAGCCAGAGCATCTGTGCTGTTGATGTTAGATTCTTGTAATGAGGATGATTTGGAACCAGCCCATAAACTCACCTTGACCTGACACTCGAACTGTGGTCTCTCTCTTCAGTCACCTTGCAAATCAAATGATCCCTTCAGTGACACCTGTGCGGTCTGCAGCTGTTTGGCACAGTTGGAAGTGATTGGAATCTTGTAAACAAGTCCAAGCTCTTTGCAGCAGGAGGAATAAAATCAGGCTCACTGCACACAGGGTTAATAAATATACGACAAATTATCCGAGGTGAGCAGCAGCAACTCTGACAAGTGCCTGGATACATAAGGCCTCTTCTGACCCAGCTCGTTTGTTTTTGTATGTGTTCAGGGTAGTACTGAACTTTGAGAGTGGAGAGGACTTAGTTATTGGATATAAGGAAATGCAATCGTGAGTATGTCATGTAATAATATGAAAAGTTCTCTCTACAATCCAGTGCTAGGAACTGTAAGTCTCCAAATAGATAATTTTGGTTAAAGTATTTCAGCTACTCAGCCTATGATCTATCCCTAATAGGATAAGGCACTATGACATTTTTTTTAAGAGTTTTTCAGATTTGAAACTATAATCATTCTTCCTTTTTCCTGAGTAAGGTCAAATCCATCACAAAAGAGTTGTGCATTGGCCTGAAAAAGCAGCAACACTATCTAGCAACAAAATGTATTATTGCAATCACAAGGCAGGTGTATGCCTCTATCATGATTAATCAGAGCATTTGTTTTTTTTGTTTGTGTGTGTGTATATACATATATATATATTCTATATAAAGAAAAACGAACCTGTTCAGTGAACTCAAGGAAATGGAATAATTTGTACTTTCATGTTATAATGAAAATGAATGTCCCAGTATCGTTAGTTTAATTTACAGTGTAGCACCAATATGCAGCTAGACAGAAATGTAATGTAATGCAATTTTGGTAGGAGTAAATTCATCTACAATATTGCTCTTTGCTATGAATTATGCATGATCATAATATTTTACTTCATTTCAGCATGGAATTTTTTAATGCAAAATACTAAAAGGTAATATAGGAAAATAGTAATATGTAGGATATGGTTAATAAACTATATCACTGCCAAGGTGTGCCTTACAGTCAAAGAACTCTGCTAGTTTTGAGAGGCATTAAAATACTTCAAAGTAAAGTAGCTTGTTTCATCTTCACTCCTTATCAGCAGTTAGCAACTCCCAATCCCTTTGCTCCTTCCTGTCATTCATCATCAGTCCCTCTTCACAATCAGCTCTTCAGAGGAAAGTTGTAGTGCTTTCTACTCTCCAGGGAAGAGCAAAAATTCATATAGAGCTATTTTACAGTGGCTGGTGGTTTGACAAAGGCCATGGACAGGGTGATCAAGGCAGATGACAGAAGGAGTTAAAGAAGAGGGGAAATTGAGGAGGGAGAACCTGATATAGATAGATTAAGGAAAAAGAAATTACGTGGGAGGCACAAAAGTGATGCAAGATGACCAGAGAAAAAAATAAAGCAGTAAAAGAAAAATCCACAATATGAAGCTTAAAGTCATCATAAGTAGGCTTTAGCTGAGAGGAGATGATATATGCTCAGTTTGAAAGACATGCTGTAGAGATGCTTCAGGAAATTTTCAAGCCAGTTGCCTTTTACTCTCAACCATAATAGAGCAACTGGAGGAAACCTTCCAGCACAGGTCTGAAGCTTAAACTCATACTTCCGAAACCACAGCAAAACATATTAACCACTAAGCCATCACTATTTTGCTGTACACCTTAATGGGAACCCTAACATTGTTTAATTAGCTTCCCAAATGCCACCAAACACTGGGATAAAATAGATTAGGATTAAAACCAGAACTCTCTGTAAAAATGTATCCTCACTTACAGAAATTAGATGCACTGTTACAGTAAATGTTAAATGGAAGTGATAGTTAAGGCTAAATCCTAAGTCTTCCCTTGGATGCTGCATCCAACTGAGCCACACAAAGGTTTTTGACTGAACATTGACATAAACTAGTAAATGTTGTTATAGAGGTGAAAAAAAATCTTATTTAGCAAAAAGTTTGGAATTACAGTAAGAGAAAGATGGAGTGATATCACTTTCACTTTAAAGCAATCAGCAACCTAAAGTACAACCCTCTAATCCACAGCCTCTGTGTACAGACCTTTCCTCCTCTGCTTCTCAAATGCTGATTTTTTAGAATGCCCTTGGTGGTCTTAGATCTTGAGTCCACTGTCAATCCCCAACCTCAAAACCTCTGGTGGAGAAGCACAGAGAGGCAGCCATCTCCCACTGAAAGGAAGCAGGGACTTTTTCACAGCCTTTCTTGCTTTCAAAAAGCAAGAAAACATACTACTGCTAGCTGTAATCTTCGAAATATTTTCCTCTGATTAGGGCTGTTCATCATAGAGAGGGCTTAATAAAACTGAAACTTAATGTTTTACCATATTTAATCTTCTGCAGACATCCAAAATGTGGTGTGCTTGGCTCATTTCTGAGTACTAAAGATTCCTAACTCTTTAATTATCCTTCTAGAAGTAACACCAACAAAAAGGTTGCTTCTTTCAAGATTTGCCCAGTTGGTTGAGACCCCTAATGATCTATCAAATCATTGTACGTAGCCCTTGGGACCACAGAAATTTCTTTTCTGGATATTCAGACTACCAACCTCCATAATAAAAGTTTAACAGAAATTCATGACAATAACTCTTTATTGATACACAAGATATAGATTCTCCCTCAGAATAAAGAGTAAATCAAACTCATAGTTTCTAAACTCTGGGCAGCCAACTAATATGGTATAACCAGAGTACCAAAAATCAGTGCTAAATTAATGAACATTTCAATAGTAATTACCTACCTCAAAGAAGCATTGGGAAGATATATTTACTGTTTTGTGATGCTTGCATAAAACAAAGCAATTAGGAACTACATTCTCACCTGGGTAGATATGCCAGTATTGCTACAAGCAAGTTGCCTACAAGCAAGTCCCCATGAGGTTAGTTAGGGGAGAATTTGCAGTATTAAACAATAACTGTCCATGAGCATGCGCTTACCTGCAGCACATAAAAAGGAGATTACCTCACACTCATGGAGTAGCAAGATCTTACCTATATGCAGTTTCCAGAAAAAATAAAAAAAAGTGTTCATGAACTCCTCTGATATTCCCAACTGAAAAAACACAGTCTAAAAGACAAACCAATCAGTTTCTCCAGTATGAACAATTCAGTGTATGTTATTAGTTACAGTGCAGAAGTGTCTTACATTACAAAAATGTTGCAAAATATTGTGGTTCGTTTCTCGGGAGGCGAAGAACTCAGACACACACTTATTAGCAGCACAAAGGTGTATTTGCAAATAGGGTCAGAGCAGAGTCAAAGGACTCAGATTACTCCGCCCCCTAAGGAAATTCTTAGCTGGCTTTTTATCTCTTTCCTCCTGGGCACGTGTGCAGAAACAGGAACTCTTACAACTCATTTGCGGTTCATACAAACATACATGTGATCACGTCACTTAATCCGTCGCATGTATATTATAATTAACTACTTAAGTATGCGGGGCAGATAGGCAAATATGCATCAGCTAATTGCGCACGCTCAGAAAGCTCTCTAGGTCACCAAGAGTTGAAATCCCGCCCCCTTTCAAGGACACAGTCAGTTGAATTCCAGCTTCTGTAATCTGCATGTGAAAGCCGGAGGAATGTGGAGAAAGGAGTGATTTAGCATAAGAAACAAGGCTGGCCAAGGAAAAAAGTCCTTGGCAGTGTTTTTCCTTATCAGGTACGAGATGCAAACTGTGCAGTTCTAACAACACTCCATTTCTAATCATATTCTAACAATACTCCATTTACTGTGCATTTCTAACAAAAATATCATTAGTTTCCTAATGAGGGATAATCATTACTTGAAATGAATGTTCCTAAATCAGTTACTAGTATGTTTTTACCTAGCATCCTAACATGAATAAAAGGATTACAATCTGACTCTGAAGTAAGAGTTATAATATTAGGGAGTTCTGGGTGGCTTTCAACATTTAATTAGAAGACCCAGAATTAATGAGTTACTTATCATCTGTAATTTGATTTAAATAACAATTTAGATAATTATTACAAAGTAGATTTAAATTAAGTGTGAATACTTAGGGAAGTTGTACTGTACATGACTAATAATCATTACCTGGGGTGAAGGTTATAAAATGTATTAATAATATGTTTTAATTAAATGAGTTATTTAAATGTTAGTTTCTAGGTTATTATTAAACTAAACTATCCCATATACTGTGGTAAAACTTAATTGAAATTGAATACACTCCTGTATTAAGTCTCCATAGATTCAATATTGATAACAACATCATATTCAGGGAGTAGAAAACAAGGCCATATTATGACTCTGAGTCAGGTGTGTGTGTTTGTGGTGAAATCATTACATTTTATTGCTGCTTTGGAGTTAAGCCAGGGACATTCCTGTTAAAATGTCATCCTTTATTGTTATTACCATCATATTGCTATTTTAACTTTTATCTCTATGTTGTTTCTCTAAACACAAGGCAGATTATATTGATTTGCCTAACAAAAGCTAAGCGTGTTTACAAAAGTAAATATTAAATAATGCAAAATTTATTAATGGTCCTCTTCTGCACTTGCCGTCATGGCCAGCCCCTTCCATTTAGAACCAACCTGGAAATTCTTCATGGACTGTCTGTGAGGGACAAATCTTCCTCTCGTATTTTAGCTGGGAAATGGACTGCTCATTAGGATCCTCATGCATATGTTCATTAATCAGTGACTGATACATGGGTTAGTTTAATATAGAAATGAGCAGCAGCAATGCAATACTCAACCCTAGTTCAGGGGTGGGCAAAGATCTGCTCTTGGGCCAGATCGGGCCCACAGCAGACTCCATTTCCCAGCAGTCCCCACCGAGGTTGCTGCAGGTGGTTTCCATGGAGACCTCAGCAGCAGGGGTGCGTGGCTGTGACAGTGTTGGGCCAAGGTTTCCATGGAGACCAGTGCCAGTAGTGCTGGCAGGGCATGCAGCTGTTCCAGAGCTGGGACCTTGCAGTGGTGACACTGTGGTCTGAAGCTGGGGCACAGCTGTGATCTGCTGCCCACATACCCTGAGCAGGGGGTGTGCAGACAGCAGATCATGACTCTGTGCTCTGCCCAGGCTCTGTGCCAAGCTGTCACCACTGTAAGATCCCAGCCCCAGATGGAGAGCAACTCCCTGCCCTGACAATGCTGCTGAAGCCGGTCTCCATGGAAACCCTGACCCCGTGCCATCATGGAGCTGCTGCTGCTGGGGTCTCCATGGAAACTGGCCACAGCTATGTGCAGAGGGGCTGCTGGGAAATGGAGTCCGGAAGCTGGCTGGATCTGCCATTTTGACCACCCCTATCCTATTTGCTAAATCCACAATGAATTTCCAGGACTATTGTGGAAATATCCCAGGATTCTTAGCACTGCATCATTCTATTAATAATTTTGCAGTGCATTGCAAGAGGACTTGACTCTTGTGTTTCATAGTCCCTGACAGCTCTATCCTCTGTCTAATCCATTCTTCTGAATCTAGTCAGTAAATTACTGACCTCCACAACATCCTGTATCCATAAGCTCTGCAAGTTAATTACATATTGCATAAAAATGCAGATCTTTCTGTTTTAAACAAGCTGTCTGCTATTATCACTGGATATACCCTAATTTTTGTACTGGGAGATGCTGTAAATGATAGTTACCTATTTGCTTTTTCCAGAGCATACAAGATATTTGAAGACCTCTGTTACCTGACATCCTCACCAAGCAAAATGTATTTAGGGGGGTTTAACATATAATTGTATGAAACCATCTGGGTCATCAAATTCAGTCCCTTGGAGCCTACTGTATCATAGAATTTAGTAAAAAAAAGATCTGCAATGTGGCTCTCAACCTTTTTGGTCTTGAGTCACCCTTCACTAGACTACTGGCACTCCTCCATAACATTTATGAATTGAGTGGCACTTAGTTTAATAAAACCTTGCATATTACAGGACTTACCATCTTGCAGAAGGACTGGGCAGTGGTGTGGAGGATCAGCCAGGCAGGAACAAGCCTGAACCTGAGCTTATCTACTTAACTTTACTCACCTTGCAGCGTCCTTCAAAAGCCCTGGCAGCACCCTGGTTGACAATCACCGGTCTATTACAGCATCCACTCAGGCTTGTCCATATTAGGGATGTAAATCGTTAAAGGACAATTATATTTATACTGTTAGCTACTTACAGTTTAGTGACCTTCAGCAGGAACAGCCTCAGACCCTTACATCTTCACTGTGTGCTGGCCCCAGGTCGCTGGTGGGGAGCTGCGGGGCAGAGGGGTGGCAGCAGACACAGCTGAGCCCCCAGGGGGCACTGCCCACATGCAGACCTATGGCTCGGGCTGCAGACCTCTCCTGTGCCCACATCCCATCACCATGAGGAGGGAGGGAAGGAGGTGCCAAGCTCCCCCCCCACAGGGGTCGGGCAAGACTTTCCCACTACAGCAGCAAGGCTCCTGGCTCTGTGGTGGGTCTCCCTGGCCCCCCACCAGGGGTGGGGCCTGGGCAGGGTGACAGGCTCCCAGCACCTCCCACTGTGCTTGTGTTGCCATGGCTCAGACCAAGGCTTCTCCATGCTGCTACACTGGGTCCTCCCCAGCTCACTCTGGGGGAAGAGGGGAATCTGGTCATACCCTGAAGGGCATTCCTGAGGGGTGGCAGCATAGGACAGTGCAGTAGGGAATTCCCAGGCTGGACAATTGCTGCACAATCACTCCTCAGGAATGCCCCAGGACCATACTCACTATTTGAGGGGCCAGCAGTGACCCCTCGTACCTCAGAGCTGGGCCCAGCCCCAGCATCACAAGCAGGAGAGGGAAGGATGCAGTGTGTCCAGTAGAGGCCACCCTCCTGGAACTGGGCTCTGCCTTCCCCCAGAGCCAGCTGGGGAAGGCCCAGCCCGGCTGCAAGGAGCCAGGCTGCAGCATAAACATAGCAGGAGGCGCAGGGAGCCTGTTGCCCAGCCTGAGCTCTGCCACTGCAGTGGGACCAGGCATGTCAGCTGCAGGACCAGAAGTTTCACTGCTGCAATGAGAATGTTACAGCTGACCCCAGGGGAGGGGGTGTGTGTGGCCAGCACCTCTCTCTCTCCATGTAGCAGTGGGATCCAGACACAGGAGAGGTCCACAGCCCCGCTTCCATCTGCAGCCCCAGCCCGTGGGGGGGCAGAGAAGCCATGGTTCTGCCCTAGCCAGTGCCCCCTAGTCGCTCACCTGCACCCACCACCCCCTCCCGTGGCTCCTTGCCAATGGCCTGGGATCTCCCCAACACCTGGTGCTTGGTGATGACATAGGGGGTTAAAGTTAGACCTGTTCCTGCCAGAGGTCCCTAAACTAAGTATGTGCTATTGGTTAACCATTTAACCAATACAACTAGAGAAGTTTAAACAGAGAATTTTTAAATGACATTTACATCTCTAGCCCATATATGACAGGGTACTGGTATAAAATAATTGTATATAAACTGGTGGGTGATTCCTATAGAAGTGAGTAGGTCTTTGAAGAAATCAGGGAAGGCAGTGAAGGCCTGTAAGCTGAATAGCCTGCATCCACATGGGATCATAACCCATCACATTCCAAAATGTAAGCAACACCTGGGCGTTACCTTAAAATGTGAAGCAGGTCAATCCATCCGAGTTGAAAATAATAAAACTTGGTCACAGGTTTGGATGAGCTGTCAGAACTTGGGCTATACACATTAAAAATTTAAGTTATGATTATCCGGATGTTGGTGTCACTGGGCATAACCCTAGGTAACTCAGAGGGATGGAAGACCACGAGTGTCGATGAAGCCCCTCTGCTCTAGGCCCAGGCGAGCCAGGCTCCCCCCCCCCCCGAACCTTTGTAACCCTTTCTTTGAACTTTTGTAACCTCCTGTAATACTAGAAAACAGAATGAGTAGCAAGCAAGCTGAAACTCCCTAAAAACTGTTATCTGTGGAATGCAAGGGCACCGCTCAGAGAGAGAGAAGAGAGGAGGGAAAGGGAGGGGGACAGATAGTGGAAAACTACTGTAGAAACGACCAGGGTATAAATATACACTGTTGCAGGGCTAGGGACACAGGATTTGAGACCATACATTCTCCCTGCGCCTTTTACTTGAGCTCAAATAAACTCGGTCTACTTCTCCCCCCGGTGTGTTTATTGGCACGACGCACACCGGGCAACGAACCCAATTGTTGCCTCCCTTGGGCACCTTGTGCCTGCAACAGTTTTTGGCGCCCAACGTGGGGCTCGAGGCTAACATTTCGCCTTGCCTGGATCCCTCCTGGGGTTGACAGCTTGCGGCAACGACCGACGCCCAGTGCGCACTGGTGGTTTCATCGGGGGCCTCGGCGGAGACATGGTTTGATTGACCCCGAAGGGCACAACGGTGCAACGCGCTCAAATAGTGGAGAAGCAATCATGGGCGACGGTGTGGAACTGGTCCCTCGGACAAGGTAGGATAAGCTCAGCAGTCTGAGCATTGCCTGTTAAGACCTGGGGACGCCCAGTGTCTCCCTGGAGTATGGGGCAGGGACAGAGTACGGTTGGCAGGGCATGGTGTACACCCTTAGAATGCATTCTGACTAATTGGAAACTGTTTAAGTCAGATCTAATGACTAAAAATAATCTTAAAAGGTTCTGTACAGTGGAATGGCCTCAATATCAACTGGAGGATCAGGAAAGGTGGCCTCCGGAAGGGTCAATTAACTATAATACAATCCTCCAATTACTCCTGTTTTGTCAGCGGACGGGTAAGTGAAACGAACATTTGTATGCGCAATTGTTTATGGCTTTACGAAATAAGACAGATATTTTGCAGAAGCGTAATTTGACTCTGACAGGATCGGTAGTTGTCAGTGTTGAGTCTCAGCATTCCCCCCCAACCACTGTAATGCTAGAGTCGGTGTCCCCTTTGGCTTTAACACCTCCACCATATAAAGATCAGATGCCCCTGGTTCCAGAGATTCCTCCCTCAGTGGGATTTTATGCTTTACTTACTGAAACTGTAATAGCCTGGCCTGGGGCAGATGGGCGTGCAGCCCAGACCATGCAAGTATACACCCACGTACCTTTTAATCCGGTGGACCTGGCGGCTTTTAAGGCACAGGCTGGAGAATTTTCAACTAACCCCAGTAAGTTTCTCTCTGTCTTTGAGGGATGTTTAGCTAGTTACAAGCCTGATTGGGACGATTGTAATATCCTTATGTGAACCTTATTATCTGAAGTAGAGCGGAATCAAGTTATTTCCAAAGCAAGGGAGGAAGCACAGCGGAGGCATGAAAGGGATTCCGTCAATGTTCCTGGTCTGGCAGATGTGGTTCCCCTAGCAGACCCTAGATGGGACCCTAACAACCCTGTGGATCATACCTGTCTTACCTCTTACAAAGAACTGCTTATGCATGGGCTCAGGCACTCGGCTGTCCGACATAATAATTGGGCAAAGCCGTACGAAATAGTACAGGAGCCAAAGGAAAGTCCAGTTGCGTTCCTGCAGCGCATCCGGGACGCCATTCGGCAAAATACCAATGCAGACCCTGATGACCAGGCGACGGAGGTGATTATAAAGGGTATTTTTACCAGCCGCGCAGCCCCTGATATAAAGCGGAAATTACAAAAAAAGGGAAGACTTAATGGGTATGTCTGTAGCACAAATCCTGGAGACTGCAAACAGGGCATATACCCTCAGAAAGGAAGAAGAGGAAAAGAGACAAGTTAGAATGCTAGTAGCAGCAGTACAGGCTGGAGTCAGAGAAAGGCCACAAGAAGGTGGGAGAGGCAGGAATATAAGGGGTCGTGGGCGCAGGCGCCCTGGCCCACAAGAAAGACGCCTGGGACGGAACCAGTGTGCCTTATGCTGGCAAGAGGGACACTGGAAGAATGAATGCCCAGAGAAAGGGAGAGATTGTACTCCTGTAATGGCAGCGGAAGGACAGGAGTAGGGGTGTCAGGGTAAATGGACCACCCCACCCCCGGAACCCCGAGTAAAAATGCGGGTGGGGAATTCAGAAATTGATTTTTTGGTAGACTCTGGGGCAGCACGGACCGCTGTAAATCAACCTCTTCAACTTCCCATAGCAAGTGCCACGGGAAAAAAGACTCAGTGCCTAGTGTACGCTCCTGCAGAATGTGCTCTGGGAGACCAGGCTCTTTCTCACAAATTGGTCTACCTTCCAGATTGCCCAACACCCTGCTAGGACGAGACCTGCTTTGTCGATTAGGTGCATCACTGCATTTTACCCAGGATGAAATAACCCTCACATTGCCCCCTGAAAATGCATGGATAATGACCCTCGCGATTGAACCCTCAGCTATGAATGCCCCCCGGGAGTGGAACCAGTGGGAAGACCGGGTATACCCTTTGGTGTGGGCAAGGGGGGGTCCCCGGAAAGGCTACACATCAAACCCCCATTAATATCCAACTACTGCCGGGAAAAGGTCCGGTACGAATCAAGCAGTACCCAATCAAAAGGAAGCCAGAGAGGGACTGCAGGAGACTATAGACCGGTTCCTAAAGTATGGTGTACTGCAAAAGTGTCAGTCAGCCTGGAACACTCCTATCTTGCCTGTACTAAAGCCTGATGGCACATATCGACTGGTGCAGGACCTAAGGGCGGTTAACGAACGGGTTAAAACTATTTATCCCCTCGTCCGAAACCTGTATACCTTGCTGGCCTCCATAGGGGGGCAGTATACTCATTTCTCAGTTCTTGATTTGAAAGACGCTTTCTTTACGATTCCAGTTGACAACCCCTCTCAGGAGATATTCTCTTTTGAATGGGAGGACAGAAAAAGAGTTAAGAAACAACTTTGTTGGACAGTATTAGCCCAGGGATTTGAGAACTCTCCTACCCTTTTCGGCCAGTCCTTAGCTAAAGACTTGGAGGAGTGGAATAATGAGCGTGAAGTCCTCTTGTTACAATATGTGGATGATTTATTAATTGCTGCTGTAGATTTAATCTCTTGCCTTAATGCCACTGTAAGCCTCCTGAACTTTATTGGACTTCAAGGATATCGGGTGGCTCGAAATAAAGCTCAAATTGCTCTCCCTGAAGTACAATACCTGGGATTTCACATAAGACAGGGGGAGCGCCAGCTTTCAAGTGAACGAAAGGAGGCTATATGTCAGGTTCCCACCTCAAGCAACCGTAAGTGGCTCAGGGCGTTTCTCGGTATGGCAGGTTTTTGCAGAATATGGATCCCTGAATTTGAACTATGGGCAAAACCACTATATGACTGTGTAAAAGGGCAGACCATGACCCCTTTTATTGGACTCCAGAAGCCGACAAGGCATTTAAAATACTAAAAAGGAAACTAATGAAAGCCCCCGCCCTGGGTTTACCGGACCTTTCTAAACCTTTCCAATTGTATGTGCATGAACGAAAAGGGATGGTTCTGGGAGTGCTTACTCAATTGTTGGGGGCGTGGAAACATCCCGTTGCTTATTTCTCCAAACAGCTTGATCCAGTTGCCAAGGGATGGCCAGCGTGTTTACAAGCAGTTGCGGCAACTGCCCTAGTACTTGAGGAAACTGAAAAGTTAACGCTGGGAGGAGTCGTGCAAGTGTATACCCCTCATATGGTCCAGGCTCTGCTAGACGCGAAGGGGGGTCTCTGGCTCACCCAGGCTCGGGTGGCTTGGTACCAAGCTAAGCTGTTGGAGAACCCTGAAGTGACTCTGCAAACCTGCCCCTCCCTCAACCCGGCTACTCTCTTACCTGAAACGGAAGAACAAAAGCATGATTGTTTAGACATCATAGATGCACAGTACTCCAGCCGTGCAGACCTACAGGATCAGCCACTTCTGAATGCTGATTGCGAGTGGTACACTGATGGCAGTAGCATTGTTGTAGAAGGGCAAAGGAGGGCAGGTTATGCTGTTGTGACCCTCTATGATGTTGCTGAGGCCAAGGGTTTGCCTGCCGGAACATCTGCTCAACTTGCTGAACTGGTAGCCCTGACCCAGACACTAGAACTGTCAAAAGGGAAATGGGTCAACATCTATACCGACACTAGGTATGCTTTTGGAGTACTGCATGCCCATGCTGGCCTATGGAAACAAAGGGGACTGCTGACAGCCCAAGGCTCCCAGTGAAGTATGGACCCCAAATTCTCCGACTCCTGGAAACTGTTCAACTTCCCTCGGCAGTGGCAGTAATACACTGTAAGGCTCATCAGAAAGAGGATCAAGACGTAGCCAGGGGTAACGCCCAGGCGGACAGAGAAGCTAAAAATGCTGCCACCCTGAGGACGCCGAGACCTGCTGACACCCATATGCATGCCCTCATTCCATCAGTAGGGGAGCTCCCGGATCCCCAGTACTCGTACAAATCAAACCCTCAAGTGTCATCTATCAAAGATCTGCCAGAAGGCCTCTCTGCAATAGCTCAATGCTTTGCCCCTTGCTCTGCTTCGCATCCGTGCCCTCCCCAAGGGAAAATTAGGGCTTAGCCCCTTTAAAATTATGTTTGGAAGGGCATGGCCTATGAACAGGACACAGGTTGTAGCAGGGAAGTGGGAAATTGGATGTAATATTTTGTCACGGTACACTTTCTTCTCTCCATAGGTACACTAAAGACTTGCAGCCTCTTCCGCTGGATGCTCCAGTCCACTCATTATAGCTGGGGGATTCCGTGCTCGTTCGTACCTGAAAGAATGAGCCCCTCCAAGATAAATTGAAAGGACCTCACACTGTCCTACTAGTTTCCCACACAGTGGCAAAGGTCAACAGACACAAGAACTGATTTCATCACTCTCGTCTGAAACCGGTGCCTACTCCACCTGCGGAACAGTGGACCGTCCAGCCCACCGACAACCTTGGACTAAAGTTGCTGTTTAAAAGAGGAAAAGTTTAGAATTAACAGTATGAATTCTAGTTTAAGTTTCAAAACTACTGTAACATTTTTCTTTTTTACTGTAGGCTTTCTTTTCCTGTTACTTTTTACTACATTCTCCTTACATGCAGGGTGGGGAGGGGACCCAGCCGACCTCGTTAGAAACACCTACAAAGCACTGAAGGTTACTTTTGCCCGTGAGTTTAACCTATCTAACTGTTAAATATGTTCCCAAATCTCTTATCACGCTGCAGGACTCCCATGGCAAGCCATTCCTAGTAACTGGTCAAATACACTTAATCGCCTTTTATCTTCAGAATATGAGAAAACTCAGCTGAAACTTTGTTGAGTATTCTCAAAGGGGGGAGTTGTTGGTGTCACTGGGCATAACCCTAGGTAACTCAGAGGGATGGAAGACCACGAGTGTCGATGAAGCCCCTCTGCTCTAGGCCCAGGCGAGGCAGGGCCCCCCCTCCTGAACCTTTGTAACCCTTTCTTTGAACTTTTGTAACCTCCTGTAATACTGGAAAACAGAATGAGTAGCAGGCAAGCTGAAACTCCCTAAAAACTGTTATCTGTGGAATGCAAGGGCACCACTCAGAGAGAGAAGGGAGGAGGGAGCAGCTAGTGGAAAACTACTGTAGAAGTGACCAGGGTATAAATATACACTGTTGCAGGGCTAGGGGCACAGGATTTGAGACCATTCAGTCTCCCTGCGCCTTTTACTTGAGCTCAAATAAACTCGGTCTACTTCTCCCCCCGGTGTGTTTATTGGCGCGACGCACACCGGGCAACGAACCCAATTGTTGCCTCCCTCGGGCACCTTGTGCCGGCAACACAGATATGCAACTTCGCACGTTATTCCTTGGTTCAAGTACCTAAGTCATGCAAATTAGCTTTTCCCTACTCAGAATGTTTTTTGTAACATAGGCTATATTCTACTTATCGATAGCAAATAGAGAGGGAGTTTGCCCAGGAGGGACCAGGGGACTCTGTGTATATGTGTGTGGGAGCACAGGCAAGGGCTTGGTGTGTAGTTTCTTGTTGCATCTTCCCTCCTCCCCACTCTTTCTCCTGACAGCATAGTTGTTCTCCATGGAGCAAAGGATGCACAAATGAGGCTGGTTCAGCACCCGTAACCTGCATACCTGTGTGGGGTGTGCCATGTTTGTTTCTCACAGAAGGTCAAGAGAAGGGTACTTCATCTACATCAAGTGTAAGCTAGTGTTTGCCCTGGAAGAGAAGACTCACAGATTGGAAGCGTGGGTTTCCATGCTGCATTGCATGCAGGACCAGGAGGATTACTTGGGCAAGACTTACAAGAGGCTGGTACTGGAGAAGCCAAAGGGTAATGAGAAGTAGCAGCATGTGACTACTTGAAGGAGGGCCTCCAGAACTGAAGACTAGCAAACTGAAACGAGCAACCATTTTCAAGCATTCTGCAGCTGAACTGCTGAAGAAGAGGCAGAGGAGAGAACACCTCTAGGCATGAGGCAGAGGAGGGAGCAGCTTAGCAGGAAGTGCAGGACACCCAGGACAGGGGCTGTAGGACAACTGTACCAAGAAAGAAAAGAGAGGTGGTGGTTTGTGACTCCCTTCTGCAGGGGACAGAGGCACCAATTTCTCATCCAGATTGGGGGGGCCTTGGTGGTATGCTGCCTGCCTGGAGCCCAAATTCAGGATATCACAGTCTTCCAAAGTTAATCCATCCTTCAGACTATGACCCCTTCCCTTCCTATTGTCTATATAGGCACTAATGATACTGCCAGGAATGACACTGACCAAATCAGAGGGGACTATGAGGCTCTTGGCAGGAGATCAAGGAGCTTGAAGCATAAGTGGCCGTCTCATCAATTCTTCCCATGGAAGGCACGGGTCCAAGCACAGATGATTGTATAGGCAGTCCTCGACTTACGACTTTCATAGATTTTTCCATAGACATTAGGGCTGGAAGGGACCTCGGAAGATCATTGAGTCCAGTCCCCCACCCAAAGGGCAGGAAGTCAGCTGAGGTCATAGGATCCCAGCAAGATAAGCTAACAATATGGGTCTAAGGAAAAAGCCTTGGGGAACCCCACTGGTCACATGGCACCATGATGATTCACTTCAATTACTACCCTCTGGGTCCAACCATGGAGCCAATTTCCCAGCCACCGGATCATGGTGGACCCAAGGCCACAATTGACCAGTTTTGCCAGGAGGTAATCATGAGAAAAGCCTTTGATCTGGTATCCCAAGTCAAGATATATGACAATCTCTTCTCCCTTGTCCAGGTGATAGGTCACCTGGTCATAAAAGGAAATGAGACTGATCAAGCAAGACCTACCCGCAACAAACCCATGCTGGCTATCCCTCAGGATGTTGGCGACAGCCAGTCTATTAAGGATGGCCTCTTTAATAAACTTTTCTAAGATCTTCCCTGGAATAGAAGTCAGGCTGATGGGCCTATAGTTTGCCAGATCCACTTTCCTCCCTTTCTTGAAGATAGGCACCACATTGGCCTTCTTCCAGTCTTTGGGCACTACACCAGAGCACCAGGAGTTTTCAAAGATCTGTGCCAGAGGCTAGTCTATGATGCTCGCCAGCTCCTTGAGTACCCTGGGTGTAGACTGTCAGGTCCAGCTGACTTGAAGGTATCCAGCCTCTCAAGGTGTTCCTTCACAACATCAGCATTGATGGAGGGCAGGGGATCTCCCTCACCCGGACCTCCCTGTCCCATAGTGGGCATGGGTGTCCCATGGGACTGATGAAAGACCAATGCAAAAGTATCCATTTAATAGGCTGGCTTTTTCCTGCGCATCCGTTGTCAGTTACTCCATCTGGTTCAGTAGGGGTCCAGTGTTGCCCTTGCTTTTCCTCCGGCTCCCCACCTATCTGAAAAAGGACTTTTTATTGTCCTTGATGCTTGAACCTAGTTGGAGTTCAATTGCAGCCTTGGCTTTCCTGGTTTGCTTCCTGCAGGACCAGACCAGTGCAGAATATTCCTTTGAGTTGGGATGAACAGCACTTATGACATTTGTAAATTGACACCCTGTTTCAAGGTTCCAATATGGTTTTTGCCTTTACAACACTCACACAGCTGCATTCTGCTGGTAAGTGTGCTAAGGTGTGGGGGAGGGAGGAGAGAAGGGGCATGGGGGTGCAGATCAATGCTGCTGCTGCAGCAAGGGAGGGATTGCAGCTAGGGCTGGGGCCAGTGCTGGAGCAAGCTAGCCAGTTGGGGTGGAGGTGTAGGGAGGAGGTGGGGCAGCTCCTGCTGCTAAGCGCTGCCAGTCCGGGAGGGAATGGGGAGAGGGGGGTGTGCCCCAGATCTGTGCAGGGCAGGCGGGGCCAGGCCCGTGTCAGGCTCTGCTCCAGCCACAAGGTGCTGGGAGTGGGGGCTCAGCCCTCGTGCTGCTTGCCCAACCAGGATGGAGAGTGGGGCGTGGGACGCAGGCACAGCTCGCCCTGGGCAGTTGCAATGGCGCTGGCAGTGGGGGTTATGCCTGCTGCCACTCACCCAGCCGAGGTGGTGGGGAGCGTGGGGCAGAGGCACCGCATTGCCTCAGACAAGGAGGGTGTAGCAGCAGGAGCTGCTTTAGTCACCCTGTCTCCTGGACAAGCCACAGCTTTGCCCCGTCCCAGCTGGGCAAGTGGCGGCAGGGCATGGTGGGGGTATGTGCCCTGGATCTGCACAGGCTGGCTGGGGCCACACCAGGCTGCGCTCAAGGTGGTCAGTGGGGACTATGGGGAATTTTAGGGCAGCTGCAGCCCACCCTGTGCAGGTGTGGAGCACATGCCCCCATCATGCCCTGCCTCTTCCACAAACATGAAAACAAAAAACTGAAGTGAAAAGTACATTTAAAAAAAAAATGAAGCAAGTGAGAAGAATGCAGGTGTCAGAGCCATGGTCTGCTTCCCCACCTCTTCCTATGTTGTGTTTGTGATACAGTGATGCACTTGCAGGGTGAGAGTTCCCTGTCCCACTTCCTCTTAGTGATCTTTTGCCCCTCCAAAAGGGGACTCTCCCCCACAAAACTTCACTGTTCCTATGGCAGCCAGCCCCAGGGACCCACACACTGATTTAATGTTAAGGTGTAGCTTGAGAGTCAAGCAAGGAAACAAAGTGGGAAGACCTTGTTCACATGAGGATCACAAGGGTATCTCTGCTGGAAGAAACAGTAAGGGACAATTACAGTGCCACAACCACCAGTACATTTTGGGGCTGTTCTGTGACAGCCTCCTTTCCTCTCCGAAAAGGATAAAAGTCCACTTAAAAAGCACAGTCATTGGTAGTGGCAATTTAGATGCTCAGAGCCCTGAGAAGTACCTTATCCATCTCTGGCAGGAGAAAAAAAAGGTGGAGGAGAACAGAGGATCAAGAAGACATGGTACTGCCACTGGAGTACTGCCTGTATTTTACCACCATAACTTGCAGTTACACTGCACAGTGCCTGTTGGCAGATGCAGGCAAGTACCCGGAAGCTGAGAAGAGTTTGCACACTGGACTGTACCTCAGCATAAGGGTCATCTGTGTGCATGCCCGTTATACAAGCATGAACACAAGCCTAACCTTGCATATATCTGTATAGATGTACCATAAGAATCCAGATGAATTCTGCCATGCAGACTTAGATCAAGATGTGGCAAGGCAGTTAACACTGGCACTTTTGACGGCTGGTTCCTTAGAGTGGAATGCAAAGCAAGGCAGAGAGATTTGTTCAGTTACAAATGACAGGAGAGTCACCTACACAGATCCTCTATTCTGATCTTCTTACCATTCCCTGGCCTTCCCCAGCTCAAACCTTGCCTCTTCCAAGACTGCTTGCACCCTGACCTTTTCCACACCTCACCACACACTGCCCTAAATATATGGTTCCTTAGTTAAATATAGAACAGTAGAAATATCACAAGTATAGTGGGAAGGTCATGATGTGGTGTTTAAGTGGTGGCTTTCTACAGAGAAGTAAAAAGCCTTCATTCTAGGTATGATGGTTCACCCGACCTGGTAGGATCTGCATTTGAGTGATCTTAGCTGCAAATTATCTTTCTGATGTAAGCATGACTTTCAATTAACTTGTTTTTATGAGGTAGGTGATACCGGAATATCCATCTTTGCTTTATAACAGCTTATATTTAATTTCAATGCACTAGCTTGGAAAAGTTGCAACTTATATTTCAATGCACTAGCTTGAAAAGTTATAAAATTCAGAATTATTCAATTTATTATAAAGAGAATACCAACTGCAAGACACCTTGCATAACATTCTCCCCAGCTTAAAACACAATTCAGTACACTGTTCTCCACAATAAGTTACATAAAGGCAAATTTTATGTACATGTAAAAAGGATCAGTGTCCAGTATTATTTTCCACAGCATATTTGCCTTCCAGCAATCACAGATTTTCAATTCGTTTCCCTTAGGATTTTTTTAAACTAAAACTGAATTTTAAAATATATATCAATAAGCAGAGTTAGTGAACAGTTTTAAACTAAATTTCTTAATTTGTGGAGACTGAACAGTAGTCCATTAGTCCACTGAACTAATGGAATGCAACATTCATCTGAAAAATGAAAAGGTATCTTTAAAAAAAAAAAAAAGAGTAAATTTTATCATATTACAATGAAGCAACATGAAAGAAGGTGACCTGCTTGTATTCATACTGCCTATCTTAGAGCATCTTGAAATACACCTGAGGATGATTTTGGCCTGGAGCTAAAAACAAACAAACAAAAAGTAAGTCCCCAGCTCACTTCTGAATTGGGAATGTGAAATGATACTAATTGTTCTAGAATTCTGCCTTCAAGAGGTTTCCTTATTTCCCCCCACCTTTTTTTCCAATATAAATTCTTCCATAATTACATGGATGGCCATTAATACAGTGAGCTCAGTTACCAAAGTATTGCTGTGAATTCAGCCAGTTAACTGATTAACATGTTAGTCAAGCTCTTGCATACATTCCACCCCCCACCCAAACAAGTTTCATGGTCACATTTATGTTTTATTTCTCCTTGGAATGTAAATACAGTACTTTCCTAGTATTACAGTGCAATGAGCCATACAAAGAGTACCAATACTCAGCAGACAAAACAAAACACTGTCTACCTAAAGTATTCCTTACCTTAAAATAATGCAAGTGTGAGAAACAAAATTTAATCAGAAGTACCAAAATGCTAAGTCATACATTCTGCTGTTGTATTTTTCCCTGTAAGTGTAATACTGTAGAACTACTGACTCTCAAAAGTTCTTTACTAGGTGCCTGAACTCGTGAAGTATGTAGATAACAGCATACCAGTCAAAGAAGAACTTCAACCGTTCTTCACTGAAAGAGGCACTGCATTTTTAAAGCAGAATTAAGGCTGTAGAATGATGCTGGTTCCTTGCAATTTAACATCTTCCATTTCATACAACGCTAAGGATCCCTTTCAACCTACTGCTTCGCTGTTAGTCCTATAGGCCTGTTTTCGGAGATGGGTTTCTATCTCCTCCCTGAAGACGAGCATTCCAAGGTGTGAATGAGATGCTTCATTCATGGCTTTAGATTGGATACACATACGGTATTGCTCTGGAGTCAGCTCATCTGCACAATGTTTCTCATGCCAGAGATGAAATAGGCCTGGGACTGGTGTCCGGATTACAATGAGGTCACCATGCAAGTACTTTCTGTAAAGGTGAACATCCTCTCCACCCCAGCCTTTTACTTCCAAATCAAATCCACCTATAATAAATGCAAAAAGAGACCATCAGAAATTTGTGTTGAAAAAAAAAATCACTATTCTATCAAGTTCACCCTCTGGAATGTCGTTTAAAAACAGCAGCAGATTTCACAACATTCATGGAATAATTAATGTGCCATATCCTTTGGCAGTGGAAGCTAGCCTTCCACGTGGAATATTCACTCCCAGAAACATACATTAGGGCCTTGTGACTGCTACTGAAAATAGTAGTGAAAACAATGATCTCTCTCTAATTCTAAGATGTTTGATGTGGATTTTCACATTTGGAAATGAAGTAACCCAGGACCACATGAACAGCCAACTTTATGGACACTCCCCATTTTAAGAAACAGTCTTGAAAAAGATATCTGCTTGTTGCATTCTCCCTTGGCTGACCGAAGTCATAAATAGTAAAAAAAAAAAAAAAAAAAAAAAATTATATATATCTATATCTATAATCAATTTAGCTTAAAATGGAAACCCCTGAGAATTATGGGGTACCATCCCATGTGCACAAGGCATCAGGACTTCTACAAGCAATAATTCTGCATTAAGATTATGAAACACTGTAGTGTCAGCCAGCTTAATTAATTACTACCATCCATTATTGGATCCAAAGGAAGACTGCTCAAAACTAAAGCAGTCAAACTTCATTCATTTTTAACATTATACCACAAGAGGGTGCCAAAGTACATCTCCAAAACCTGACATTTTTAATTCTTGCATAAAAAACTTCAAATACAATACATATTAAAAATCAAAGGATGGAAGGAATGTTCCCTTCTTCCACCACTAACATGCAGTGCATGTTTCAAATGTTTGGTTAATTCACTCCATTAAGCTGAAATAGACAGTCAAAAAGTGAAAGATTTATTTTGGTAACTTATTGAATAAATGCTCTCAGCACTTGAATATTTTTTATATTTATTTTAACAATAATTTCTGTAAATATTTGTTAAACATAATCCATTAACAACTTATTTCTGTTAATATTATTACTATTAACTTATTTCTCTGGTTATGAGTGTCAAGTAGAGAAGAAAACTTGCTTTTCACAGGTTCTGGTGAAGGGTTCTAAAGTTAAGTGACTCATTCTTACCAACAGTCAGAAAGTCTGTCCGATATTGACAAGTCATCCCAAAACCGAAATCCCGCCAGAAGCCAGAATCTTTCTTGTGCACCTATAATTTTAAAATATTTTAGCAGTTTCTTTTTTATTTTCTCCTATAATATTAGATAGCTCAAAAGGGAAAGGGATATCAGGTTTGGTTTCATAACATACAAACATTTCCCTAGGGATCAAATAGATTGATGCTATTTTAACACATTTGTTTTTGTACATTCACTTGTTTCATTTGTTTTTGTACATTCACCTGTTTCATTTCAACTACTTGTCAGCCTCCTTCAAAGTGTGGGACTTACGTAACTGTGTAGTCTAAAAATCAGTTGTATTTTAAAATCCAGCTACCACCGTCAATGTAGACAGGTTACATTCAAGGCACTCAAGTCCATTATTATAAACTATACATTCTCCTCTTGCCTACCTTGTCCTACACACCTGCTCCTTACTTGATCTCCGTTCGTACTCTGACTGCTCTCCCCTTTCTCTTCATACCAACAGTCCCATTCTTACATCCATCTATTCTGCCCCGGACAAATCTGCTTCTCATCTCTCCAGTTTACATTCCAGTTCTGCTTTTCTCCATTTTCATGCTATTTAGTGTTTCTGTACAGAGCTGAACAACAACTTCCTCCTCAACTTAAAAGTCATGTCTCAGCTTTGATCTCTGAAAGTCACACACACTCCTCTCTGACCCTTAAGTCTCCTTTCCAACAACTTTGAATGCTCTTTATTTTCCTCTTTATTATCCACCAAACAAATGCCCCTTTAAATCAATGTCCTCTCTCTTAAAACCTTTTTTATTAACTCAATTATCCAAGATCTCTACAAGCAGTAAGACCAGCCAACTTGACTACACTGGGCCTTATTCTTGAATCAGAGTCCTTCCTAATTCCTGCCCATCAGTAGCCTTTCCTTTCTCCCCATCTTCAGTAGTCCCAAAGTCTTGAATGGTTCTCTTGTGTTTGTTATTATTGGCTGTTATTTTTATTTATATTACAATGCTTTAGAGAGGCAGCATTTCCATTTGAAAAGTGCTGTACTACTATGACTTTACTATGAGTCTGTCTGACGTTGGATGAAGGAGGTAAAACCCTGCAGAGAAGACCACCATAACCCAAAATGCTTGTGCTATTAAGAGTAGTGAACTTATAACTTGATGCACTGCCTCCCCAAACTGTGAGAGCAGACCAGACCATGCCCCCCAAGTATGACTTAGCAGCAAACACCAGCCTATTGTAGATACCACTGTTTCATCTGCACTACCAAGGATGGGCAAGCACTGCTCTTCATTTTAATCTTTACCCCATTTACTGCCATGGGAGATATTCCAATTTACATCACTCAAGGATGACTGCCAGCAGCTGTCCTCCGATATGGTACAGGTCTGCTCGCTAGCTGGAATGCTGACTTGAAAACCTTAAGGCACTTGTACACATGCTTGTGCCACAGTGCTGGGTGCTTTTTGAAAAGTGCCTGATGCTGAGGTGCATACATTTGTATAAATGGTGAAATCCGTCAGCACTGAGAAAGTGACAGCAGCATGATTTTGAACTAAAACACATCAAAGGTGTTTGAGTTCAAAAGCACACCACTGCCATTTTCTGCATGCTGACTGCATTTTGCTGCTTTTATAACTGAATGCAAGGCAGTGCAGTGAGTCAGCTCACATGCAAAGCAGACTCCATTAATCAAATCTGCTCCGACGTGTCCGATCTCCAGCGCGTTGCAGTGTGAAAAGGTATAAATGTCCATAGTTGCAGTGCAAAAAGTATAAATGCCCACAGTTACCAACTTCTCTTGATTAGTTTCACAGGTCACTAAATACCGGATACAAGTTACCTAATAATCCAGAAATACTGAGTTTGTACTGTCAAGATCCATAGTCAAAGCTCTCATAAGTCAGTGTTTCTTCCATATGGGAAAAGGTCTATTTAATTAAGATCTCCATCAATATATCTTGGAAGTGCCTAGGACATGATAACATTCTCCCAAAAAAATCACTGGCCTATTAATACATAGAACAGAGTTTTAAGCTTCTTTAAAGTCAGGTTACTTACCAATTGCTGCTCCACTGGGGGTGGCATATCTTGATTGGCATAGACAATAGCTGGATTATAAAGGCTAAACACCACAGGGTAAAAAACTTTCTTGCCTGTAAAAATCAGAATAGATGTGTTACCCAAGCACACCTCCTACTTTAAGGTAGACAGGAGAAGTCGCTGGAGAATGCCATTTCACAGTCCACACACAGCATGCTGCAGAAGTCTGACAGATGCTCCTAAGGGGAGCTTATGCATAACTGGGAGACCACCCATATTGCCTGCTTGTACCCAGACTCCAGATCCTTCATCTGGGAGAATGCTTCTCTTAAGCTGTCACAAATCATCTTTTCAGCTTTGTATAACCTATAGATCCAATTCAAGACCAAGTTAAGATAAGATCCAAAAGCAATGTTAATGAGAGGTCAGCCTTGCTGTTCACTTGGTCTCACCGAAGCTCTGTTTGGATGAGATTCCTTCCTTTTTTCCAAAAGCACCAGCATGCTATAATATGTATCAAGGCTCAGATGTGTTCACAGGCACACAAGAAAGGAAGAAGTCTTCTTCAACTTCTACTCCAAGCCAAATTAGCAATGCCATCTGCACTGCGGTAGAGATCAAGGCAGCCTCTCACTTTCACTGGTTTAACATCATGGAGAAAGTTGACAAGATGCACCCTGGGGTGACCTCTCCAAACCTTTCCAAGTACTTAAATGTCCCCCACTCCATTATCATTGTGTAAAAGTGATGATAAAGTGAATTGAAGAAAAAGAGCTCGTCTGTCACATCTTTTGGGGGGAAAAGTATCTACTCTCTGTCAACTGCCATTTGAGAAACAAAAGTATTTGAGTTTAAAAGTACATTTCAAATAATAAAAAGGTAAAAATAAAAAGCAAATATTCCTTTTGTGACACCATGCTGGCTTACATATTGGGTTTATAAAATACATAAAAGCTTCACTAGGTCCTGAAATCAAGGCCTGGAAAACCGAACCTAGGGATATGCATATGCATCTCAGGTTCTAATTCTAACCCTGACACCAGTGTGTGGTCTTAATGAAAAAAACAGTTCAAATTCTACCTCACCTGTAAAATGGTGATTATATTATAATCCCAAAAGGATGTTGTGGGGATTAAATAAATGCTTAAAAAAATCAAGGGTTGGAAAAAGGGGAAAGAACCATGAAGGTCAACATAAAAAAGCACTGAGAGACTGGTGAAGCACATACTGTGAGAAAAGTTAGAAATCACACGACTGCCAAATTCATGATTTTCCAACTACATATTTCCCATGCTTGACTCAGCACTGATATAGCTTTTTACTTTTGAGCCCATGAAAAAATGCTTGAATTTGTTATAGATATTAAAAACCCATGCCCACAAAACCTCGGCTTGTTTTCCAGACTCCCAGCATGAAAAAACGTGTCAACTGAGTATACTGTACACAATACACAGTCTAAACATTCATATGTATTTTAAAATCTAGCTATGACTGTCAATGAAGACTAATTGCATTAAAGGCATCAGCAGAGTGAATGCTTATACTCCAGCTCGTTCATCTTCCCAGTTTCATTTCGAGTTTCTCCACCTTAATACTGCACTAATGTTTACATTTCTGTCTGAAGAGTAATTCTGCCTTTTTAAAAATACAGTATTGACATTAGTCCACTACTCAAATTGTATTTTATCTGTGATCTTAGCAGATCCATTTCAGCCCCAAATAGAACGAAAAATTCTGCTGTTTGTTTGACTTAACAGAAACTTACCTGGCTCGGCATTCAAACGGCAACTGTTAAGGAACTCAACTGTGAAGTAAATATCTACATCACAGAAGAACATTAACACTTCTCCCTTCTCCCATGCTCTGGCCCCCATGTCAAGTCCCCGTCCACGATTAAATTCCTCATTCAAAGAGACCAGCGTGTAATTGTGAAAGTCTGTTTCTCTAAAAGGGGTGGGATAGGGAGACAGACAAAGTATAAATAAAGTAGTGTAGAGAAAGTGTGCAGTTTCTGTAATTCCATACTTATCCAAAGATTAGACTAAAATGGTCAAGCTAATCTTGTATTTCTATGTACCGTTTCTCTAATGCTCCTCAGAATTAAACAAAACTACTCAATTTAACGTGAAACAAACAAAAAAAATACTACTATTCAAAATTGCAGAGACAGATCTAAGCTTTCCTACCATGATCCATGATGTTACAGCTTTCCAGTGCCACTGTAATTCCCAAAGTACATTCAAAGGCACTTTCAAGTAGCCTTCTTGGCCTAAAACAGGGCTGGGGTGTTTGTCTTGACTGTGTAGCACAGAAAGAAGCTGGGCTACTTGCACTGCACACTCAGCGATGGACAACGGGCTGCTTGCACTGTGCACAGAGGAGGGAGCTGAACACATGCCTGTGCTGCATGCACAGTGAGGGGTACTGGGTTACACATGGGACATGCAGCAGAGGGGAAAGTGCCATGTGTGCTATTTGGGAAGAATGACACCCCCACCCTCCCCAGCACTGAGAAACTGGAAAAGGCTGGACTAAAGGAAGAATCCCTCAGCAATGGGGTAGTATCCTTAACTCAGAATCCCATGATCAGTTTAAAAGTTCCTAAATTTCAAAAACAGAGGTCATTGGGAAGTTCACCACACCATCTGTGTCAGCTGGAAGACAGGCAGAGCTAAAGGTTCATGCCGCCATAAAGTAACAGCTTCCCACTTGCAGCATGCCCAATACATTTGGTCAGTAGCCGAGGCTGTCCCTAGGGGAGGTGAATCTGGGCAACTGCTCCAGGCTCCGCGCTTTGGGGGGCCCTGTGGTGCTGGGCGGAGCAGCTGTAGCCCTGCCTTGTTCAGTGTTAAAGGGGCCTTGTACAGGCTGATTTGTCCCAAGCCCCACAACCCCTCTGTCAGTAATAAATCATTAGATCAGAGCATGCCACAGATGTTAGATCAGTAGAGAACAGCGTCACTGTATTGTAGGTCAAGACAGAAGATTCCATAGCCTCCCAGGATGGCTAAAATTTTAGCCTAAGCGGACAGCCTTTCCTATTCACTAGCACCAAATGAAAGCAACTCCAAAGGAGGCAGCCATCACCTCTACCTCACTTAGAGAACCCTAAACTATAGCTTTAATTTCACTTGGTATCAGCATTTATTTCACAAAACATCCATGGCACTTTCTACACTTTCCAATACCAACCCATTAATGAACCAGTTCCAGCAAACTGAGCTTTGCAGTCCTTCAAAGACTGTATAAATAATAATCCAAAGAGACAGGGACCTTAACTACAAAGAATTAGATGCGTGACAAGTAAACCCCAAGAAAGGTAAAATGCATAATCTCCTCTCAGACTCTGACTAGAAGACCAAAGAGAGTGGGTCCCTTGCTGAACGCAGAAGACAATCTAGTCACAGATGATACAGAGAAGACTGAAGTACTTAATGCCTTCTTCACGAAGCCCGAGGTGAAGATTCAGCTACCATATGATGACTACAGCTAAAATAAGTAAGGGGACAAATATCCTAGATTAATGCAACAGATTAGGGATTACTTCAGATAATGTGGATGCTTTCAGGGACAGATGGGACTGAAGGAATTGGCTGAGGCAAATTTCAGAACCATTGGCTATCCTCTTTGAGAGCTTGTGGAGCTCAGGCAAGGTTCCAGTTGATTGCCACAGGGCAAATCTAGTGCCCATACCTAAAAAATGGAAGGAGGAAGATCCGGAGAATTACAGACTAGTAAATCTGACCTCGGTCCTTGGAAAGATTATGGAGGAGCTCCTCAAAGAATCTATCGTGAAGTATGTCAGGGAGAACAAGGTGATCAGAAACAGTCAACGTGGGTTTACTGAGAGTAAATCATGCCTGACCAACTTGATTTCCTTCTATAAAAGGACAGGCTTTATGAATGGTGAAGGAGCATTGGATGTGATACTCCTCAACTTTAGAAAGACTTTAGGAAGTCTCCCACAACATTATCATTGATAAGCTAAGGAAATACAGACTAAATGATACTGTAAGGTGGATATAAAACTGTTGTTTCATCATGCTCAATCAGTTGCCATCTGTGGCTCAGGATCCAGTTGGGAGGAGGCATAAAAATGAGGTTCTTCAGTGGTCTGTCCTGGGTCCAGTATTGTTTAATACCTTCATTAATGATTTGACAATGGAATCAAATTTGTGGAAGATATCTAGTCAGGTGGATTGCGGATGCTCTGGAGAGTAGGGCTAAAATCCAGAGTAACCTGGATTAGGTTTGACATCTGAAGAAAGGCCAAGAAGCCTGTGGCAGAACACTTCCATGTCCCTACACACTCCCTCACTGACCTCAGGACTGTTGTTCTCAGGCAAAAAAAATTAAAAACCCACAACAGTCTAAATGGGAAACTGCAGAACAAATAGTCGTCCACAAAATGGACTGTGTTAAATATGCTGCTAGTTTGCTTCTCTCTCTTAGCCCTACCCCATTCTCCCACCTGTTTCCTGTAAACTATTTTCTCTCTCCTCCTTATACTTTGCTTCCTGCACATCCTTTCACAGCTTCTTATGAAGTGAGGCAGTTCACAAAAGCTAGTGCTCTGCATGTTTTAATAGTTTAACTATAAAAGATGCATATCTAACCTGCCTTCTAATTGAGTTCATACTAACATGGCCAACTATCTTTCTCTGAATTGGGGGGTTTGGGATTAAATACAGCCTGTGGGCTGGATGAGTGGCACAGGGCCAGTCTGGAGGCTGGATCAACCCCCTGTTCCTCCCACCTTGCACACCTGATTTAACACAGACAGGACTGCCCAGGCTAACCTAGGATGATGGCTTGAGTGTGCACTGCAAAAGGGACAGTACCAGGGGCTGGATTATGTTCAACACCCAACCTGGCTAAGGCTGGTCTGCAATCCATCAAATAAGATTCAGCAAAGCGAAGTGTGAAATCCTGCACCTGGGATAGAATTACTGCACACAGAAATACAGACTGGGGAACGAGTGGTTAGGCTGCAGTACTGCAGAACAGAACTTGGGGGTTACCGTCAACCATAAGCCAAGTATGAACCAACAATATGCTCGTGTTGCAAAGAGCAGCAAAAGCCTCCTGGGTTGCATTAATAGGAACATCTCTTGCAAAGGAAGGGAAATGATCCTTCTGCTATATCCAGCACTGGTGAAGCATACCCTGAAGTACTGTGTTCTAGTCTTGGGCCCTGTACTTCAAGACAGATATGGACAGCTTGGAAAGAGTCCAGTGCCTTGCAGGCAAAAATCATTTGGGGCCTTGGAGGGAAGACATATGAGGAATGGCTGAAAGAACTAGGGGTGTTTACTCTGGAGCAGACAAAAATCAGGGAAGGGAATTAGGTAACAATCTTCATATACCTCAAAGTCAAGTTAGAGAGAGGACTGAGAAGGGCTTTTCTCTGTGACCGCAAGGAACAGGACTAGGATCAAGAGCTTCATGCTACTGCAGAGGAAACAGGGTGGAGATTAGGAACTGAGGATGGTTAAGCATTGAACATGCTACCTAGGTAAGTTGTATGGCTGGAGGTTTTCAAGAGCAAGAGAGAGATACTTAGCTGGGATGGTTGGGTTACAGGTAATTCTGCCTATGGCAGAGGTCTGGACTAGACAGCCTCATGAAATCCCTTCCAGCCCTACTTTCCCATGATCCTAACTCATACAATTCTTCCTTGCTCAGTCAAGTGATCAATAAAAACTAATCAAATAAGTGCAGAGCCTCCTGAGAGACTTGCTAACTTACCTAGCTACTGAATCTAAGATGCTTTTCACTTCAGATAGTCCATCTTGTCCAAAGTAGACCACTGTGAGGTGAATCCTCCTGTCCTGATGAATGCAGACATCCCTATTAAAAAAAAAGGGGGGGTGATATCTGTTTGCAACATTCACCAAAGGGATATCTTAATTCAGGATTTTGACACGATCACTTAACGTATGCAGGAAAATCATTTGCCTATAAATGATTCAATTTTGAATTTAACTGCTCTACATTAATCCAAATGAAGTATCACGTGCAGCTTGTGACATGATTATCAAAATTCAGAAAAATCATTCATTATTGCCACTCAATACAAATAGCACAACAGGTTACTGTGCTGTATTTTCCTATAAGCTGTTATTTTGTCTTTTATTTCTCTTTTTAATGATTTTTTCAGACTGATGCCAATTAATGTTCCTTTTTCCATTTTTCCCAATTCAAATACTGTCACTTGCATCTCAGTGCTTTATTCTAAGTAAGGTGACGACAGCTTAATCTACTATAATTTATCAACCTCAATGACCCTCAACTAAGGTCATTAAGCCACAGAGAACTAAGGCCCTTGTATTCTCAGACACCACCAGAGGTTAGGGCATCACAGAATAGCTCTGTTTAAAAGAATTGTTTCTCCAATGCAGCAGGGTGAACAACAAGCGTTCTGTGACATTTGTCACTACCGGAGCTGCAGCAGAACAAATAAGGCCATCAAAGCAAATATTTACGTTAAAAGATGCCAAGGAAGAGCTACACAGCTTGAGAGGATCTAATCCACCTACCTAAAGTTTTGCATAAACTGTGCAAATGTCTCAGTCCTTCCAGCCAGAGGGACAATAATGTTAATGACTGATCTGGAAATGTCAACTGTCTCACTCTTCACTTTCATGAGGGGTCCAAACGGTCGAAAGAGCGTGACATGTCTATACTCCATACCATCTGTCTTCTTATAGAACAATTCATACTGCGTTCCCTTATCTCTTTCTGTGCGATAATAACCTGAAGAATAAGTCACAGTATCAGAGATCCAACCTGGCTACTATTTTTAGTGGCACTGCCTTTAAAGAACTTTAACACACATTACACACTATTTGTAAAAAAATTAAAGGTTGTTTGAGACAGGTATTTTGGTCACATGCACAAGAAAACAAAAACAATTCTGGATTTTTGTTGAAACAGCAAAAAACCACAACTTCCCCCCCAACTCCCAGGAAAAATCTGGTACATGTGCAACCCTCTTCATCCCAATAATTCTTACAGAAACTTCCATGGAGGGGGGTAGGGGAGGGCCAGAAATTAGTCAGAATATTGTTACTAAATACATTATTATTTACTCTGTATATTAAATACAAATCTCAAATGTTTTCTGCCAGAATAACAAATTGGATCTTAGAAAAATGAAAGCTAGCATCCAATTTGATAATCTTTATGGAAATATAATGGAAAACCAACACTTTCCTGAAATAAGCTCTTGAGTAACAGTCAAAACAAGCATGAGCGTTAGTAGAGTTGACTATACAATCCACTGCAGAGAAGAAAAATATATTTTAAAACATGCTCTTTTGAAGAGAGTTGGATAACTTTCCAAGACACTTTCTCCATGGAAAAAGGTACATCTTAAGGGTACAGACACACATGCTGCATAGACCATTCTAAATGCAGTTTAAACTTCAAGAGTCTAGACGTACAGGCCACTTCAGACTGGTTTAGGCCTTCCTAGAACCTTCCAAAAGCACACTAGGAAAAAGATCAAGTACTGTTTTAATCTGGACCTCCTTGAACCAATTCAAGGTTACACATGGACACAAAGCATTCCCTGCCTGGTATCTAGTCAGTCCTCTAAACCAGTGGTCTCCAAACTTTTTTGACTGCGCACCCCTATCAGTAAAAAATTTGAGTATGCACCCCCAATATTTGTATATTTATATAAATATACATCTATTGTATATTTCTAAATAGAAGTTCTAGTATTTTCTTCCCACAACCCAACGGATCATCTTGTGCACCCCTTGGGGTGCGCACACCCCACTTTGGAGACCTAGACAGCTCAAACTTCACTGCTCCCACCCCCACACAGGGCAATGGTGCTGCTCTGGGGGATTGTACTGCCTAAAGGCCTATTTTGCCTACAGAGACCACAGTCTACAGGTGTGGGGAAGTGTAAAGGCTTTATATCCGTTTCCCATCCTTGCTAGAACCCCACACGGGCTATGCTCCCACTACAAAGGAAGGCAAAAATCCACACAGTACATACAAATCTGACCATGGCATAAATTTCTTCCAGACCTCAAATCTGGCAATTGGTCTGACCCCAAGTGGAGGGTCAAGGTCCTCTGACCATGAACATTCAAGCTAAAGTCCCAGCAGGAACAATGGTATACCTCAGTCAATACTCCCAGCCTTGGCTGCATCCAATACCCAATGCTTCTAAGGAAGACTTAAAAAACAAAAAACCATGGTGCTATGTAGCAGAGGAAGTGGATGGGGTGGGGGAAGGGGGAAACAATTCCCTCCCAGTTCCACTTGGCAATCAGAAATGTCCAGAAACATGGGAAATACCTATAGCAAAACATAGGCATAGATATGCCTACATCATCCCTGACCAGTTGCTCTCCAACCTCTTCTTGAACATCTCATGATGGAGAGTTCACAAACTTACCCAGGCAGTCTAACAGTGAAGAAGCTTAACCTGATATCCAAGCTAAACCTATTTTGGGGCAACATCGAGCCACTGGTCTGCATCCTACACTCTGGCAAGGGAAAAACCGGTATTTTCCCTTGTCTTTATGGCAGCCCTTTAGGTGTTTGAGGACTGCTATCATGTCACCTCTTATATACCTTTTCCGCAACCTGAACATGCTTAGCTCCTTCAACCTCTGCTCACGTGATTTGCCTTCGAAACCCTTTATCATCTGAGAGGCACTATCACCTCCTGCGTCTTCTACGTAATGCTTCTATTGATGTATCCCAAAACCACATGTGACTTTTTTGTGGCCGTGTTGCACCACACTCACATTAAGTCTGTTGTCTACCAAGACTCCCAGATCTTTCCCCACAGTGCTGCCACGGCCATCCAGCCAGATGTCCTTAATTTTGTGTCTGTATTTTTTATTGTTTTTCCTGAGGTGTAGCATTTTGCATTTGTCAGTGCTGAACTTCATCCCGTTAGTGCCAACCGAGCTTTCCAATCTGTTTACATCCTTATGATTTGTGTTCCTGTTTTCCAAATCCTTCCCTTGCACTGCTTATTCATTAAAAAACTCTTTCCAACAAACAGCTGTGTCCTCAGTCTATTTAACTACAGTCCCTTCATCATGTCCCTCCCAGTTCCTGGGAATCAAGTGTTGGTCCAAGTACTGACACACCCCTCAATCAGGCAAGCAGGTTGCAGACTCTGGTTACTAACATGCTATCAAAGTTTACTGAATTTGTGTTAAGTAATGGAGGGAAAACAGAGAAATGACAATGCCTCCAACCATAGATCATCCACCTCCTGTGACTCTCCCCTCTCCCCACCACCTTCAAACATATGGGGGCAAGCTTGTGACCTTTGCCAGGCCGGGTACTGACCTCTCACCTCCACCCCCTAGTGTTAGTGCCACAGCATTTTACACAATTGTGAACCTGTTGTTAGACTGGTGACATTTTTCAACAGTTCAATTGTTACATGTATCCCACTCTAAGCAGCTGTATTACTCTGGAGCTGGCACAGGCAGAACTGACTTGCATGTTGGCACAGTCCTACTTTACACTGGCTCTAGTATGCAAGTTAACCCATTCATAGCTAACTCCAGTTCTGACAGAGCTACAGAGAATTGAGCTCTATAAAACATACTAGAGCTACTCAAGTCAGGAGGTAATGGGCTTGCTGGGAGAGTACAAGTTGTTTCTGTTCTTATAATCTATGAAAGGTTGCAGAGGTATAAACTGTTTGTGCTTTTAAGCCCTGTGTGCAATTCTTCCCCACTCTCACCTGCAGCCCCCAACTGCTAAATAAAACTGCAAAACACCTGGCTTATCTCACAGGTGACAGATTCCAAAAGGAGATAAAGAGGGCTACTCAAAAAGAAACAATCGGAGTTGCAGAGTAATGCGGTGCTTGATATGCAGGGAGCAGCATACCATGTGCCATTTTGAAAGAAGAGCAAGTCATATGCTATGGAGCTTCTTGCTGTTATGCCTCTCAGTAAGCACCTGAGCCTGTAACCATGATATTTTCTGTGCCTGGTTCCACTGCACTACAGCATCTAACCCTTGAATGACTGCATCCCCATGCAGAAGTTTTACTCACACAACCAATGAATGAGTTCCCACAGAGCTGCTTCCTCTAGACCACAGATTGGCAACTTATGAGCAGTCTTCTACTTATGACCCAGCTGCTGCCATGAGTTGCTGATCCCATGTCCTCTGCTACAGCCAACCATCTGCTGCCACCTCCATCATGTGCCACTAATTCCCATTCCAACACCAGTTACAGAAGGCAAATTGGGTAAGGGTTAGCAGTGCCTGCCTGAGTGATAAAGCAGCAGGGAGAGCTGCTGAGAGCAGTGCTGTGGTGGGAATCTGTAGCGCAGCACAAGGTAGAGAAGAAGGATATGCCAGACCAAGCCACACCCACCAATTCCTCGTGCCACTGCAGCTAGATCTGATCTTTTTGCAGGATATACTCAGCCTACGGACCATGGGTTGCCAAACCCTGCTCTACACATCTTTCCGAATGAGCTGGATGAAAAGGAACAGGTTTTGAAGTGGGCCAGTCTCTAGTAGAGGCAGTAACATCATATACAAAAGTTCTGAAGCAGCCTTTCAACTGGCTAACAAGTATAAGTGTCAATCATTCCCACCAAGTTTTCTTCAAGTCACTTGCATGAAACAACGTGTTAAACAACCATTCTGTGCCATCTACTTGAGGAGGGAGCAGGTTGTAGCTGTACTGGTCTAGAGGCAAAAGGAATCAAAACTTGTGGAAGAGGTGATATCTTCTATTAGACCAACTAGGTATTTGCAAATATCTAGTTGATCTAAATAAAGAGATAAATCACCTCTTGCACGAGTTTTGATTCCATCTACTTGAGTATGCATTTTCTGTACTTGAGCATGCATCTCCTAAACATGATGCTACATGCATGTTAGAAGAGAAGTAAATTCTTGTGGATTTATCTTCCCGTTTCTTTAAAATTCTATCATTTGTCAGTCAGGGATCTATGTTAGTCCAATTCTGTTCCTTATATGGCTCCAGACTCTATTCCAGCTGACTTCAAGTTATTTTACAGTGATTAATTTTTAGCCAGCAACAGCATTTTCCTGTTTAAAAAAAAAAAAAAAGGGCTGGAAGAAAGAAAAAATTCTAAGTCATTCTCCTTTTTAACAAAGCACAGAGACCTGCAACTATCTGCCTAAAAGTTATATTGTTTACCGCTTACCAGAATAAGCAGTCTGTGCATCTTTGATCACATTAAATGAGAGCAGCACTTAAGCGTTATCTGCAACACTCCAGACATAGGACTGGATGCAATGTGTTAGAGATTACTATTTTCAGTAGAGTAATAGGCTAAGTACAGACAGTCAAAAATCCCAAGGCTGAATGAATTCAATTTTCACAGGTTAATTTAAGCTGTGTAGACTGAACTCATAAGCAAGTAAACAGACATTGGCTTTTGATTACACCAATGCAGTCACATGCCTGCAGTGGCTCAGGCCAGAAGCCAGGGGGTGCTAGAGCATACCTTCCTGCATCGCTGGAGCAGACAGCTTGGGCCAAAGCTAGCTCGCTCATCCTGCAAGACCCGGGTTTGCAGGGGAAGATGCAAAGCATCCTGGGATGTGGGGGGATTATAAATTAACTTGAATCTAGAGATGATCTGGGACAAAAGTTCAATAAACCAATTTAACGTAAATCAGTTTAGTCTGATACTACAGCACTGATTACCGATTTGAACCAGTTTTCAATCACTTTTATTGGTTTGTATGCAACTTCTGTCCTTAGCCCTGGAGACTAGGAGGTGGAGAGAGAGGGCAGATGCCGACAGAAGGAAATCCAGTGACAAAGAAATAGGAATATGAACAAGTAGCAGTCCTAGTTCTCAGTATAAAAGTTAAATGAACCCTCTGACAGCTGAACTATAATACACAGATTCTGCATGTTCACTCCCAATTATTCTTATTAAAAACAGTTAACAAGTAAAAGGTGAGGACAGTGAGAGGAAGATAGAAAAATATTTTTCTTTGCTCAAATGAGGCTAGTTATATCAATTTTTCTTTACAATTGCACAAGGATAAAAGTGATGTCAGTTCCCCAAATAGCCGGGTACCAAATGACTTGTCTTCACTACCTATTTTAAAAAGTTTGGCCCTTCAATTTCAGTAACCCAAGTCAAATACCTTGAAAGCAACCTATTATCTTGCATTCAAAAAACCAGAACACAAAAACACCCCACACTAAGTGCGCACTGTTGAAGATCTATATTTAAGATAAATTTCACTTAGAAACTCAATCCTAGAGTAAAACTGCATGCTCAATACCAAGACTACTGAGATCTTGTCTGAATTCTGCATGTCTAAATTCTGCATTTGCACCGCAGTCCACACTCTTCAGAAGGAACAAAAATTATTTATTGGGGAATAAAACATCACTACTCCAAAAGTTTCTGAAAATAGACAGACACTCTCAGCTCCCACCTCACAAATATTAAGGTGCAACTGAAATATAGGAACTGGATATCCAGGGTCCCTTCCCCACCCCTGCTCCTATTGTACATTTTCAACAGAGTTTATTATTCTTTCCACTACAGGTCTTCCACATATTTGCACAATCACAATGAAGTAATTTTTCTACTTAAGCCATTACATACAGTACATTGCTTTCACCACAGCATGCATTAAAGGAGGCAGTGGGGAAGGCAAGGCTGCATTTCAATGTGTCAGGAAAATCTTCAAAGTCACAGAATCTTAGAAAATGAGGGTTGGAAGAGACCTCCGGAGGTCATCTAATCCAACCCCCCCGGTCAAAGCAGGACCACCCCCAACTAGATCATCACAGCCAAAGCTGGGAAGGAAGGTGGAATTCAGACTTGGGAGAAGGCAGCTAAGCCCTGCTCAAGTACACTAAGAGAGTGTAGACAAGCATTCAGAAGACCTGGCTCAGGTTTAGACAGCTTAGTTCAAGCCCCTCGACGTGAGTAGAGATTGCTACATGTTTGTGTGGACAACCAGAGGCAAGTCAGTTGGTGGTAGGTCCACAGGGGAGGGGCAGGTACAGATAGCAGCCCTGGGGCTGTGGTGAGTGCTGGGCTTTCCCCACCCGGGGCTGTGCTGGGGCCCTGTGCAAGAATCTGCTAGGCTATACCAATATACAAATTAATTCTCATCTGACAAGAACAAAACTTTGGAGTGGGGGTGCAACTTTTTTAGGTTGACCTAAATCCTTTGAGTGCTTAGTTAGGGTGATCTAAATGCAATGCTTGCACAAACCACAAGACTGCATTCAGTTCTACAGTAATATAAAATATATTACAGTACTACTGTGTTATTTTTAAAAAAGGCCATTTGCCAAGCCTCTTAACAGTTTGAAAGTCTGAAGATTCCACTACCTCACCCTGACTTGGCCTTCTCCTGCATTTGTTCTCACTGATGATGAAGAACCAAAGACCTGCCAGGGATTATCCACCTTCAGCAGTTTATTAATCTCTGTTCTGAGCAGATTTATAAAATTAAGAAGTCTGAATACATGCATGGCATAAGCTAGGGAAAAAAAAATGCCAGAGAACTAGCCAACCCACCATATATAGTTTTAAAAACGAGGAAAATTATTCATTACATAGTAAGAACTGCTATCCCACCTTCCAACCACTATGTACTTGCTTTAAACCAGAAAAAAGATCAATAAGCAAAGAAGCAATTAACAGCAGAAATAGTTTAACAGTTGCTGTTCCTGGCCTGGGAAGTTTTACTCACTCAGGAAGTTGCACAAAAAGTACTGACTCTTGCCAGGTAAAGTAAGTTTTAGACAAAACAACATGCTTACCTCAGCCGTCTAAAAACACAAGCTGTTCTCTTATAGCCTTGGAAAGCCAACATGCTTAGCTTTAGAGCTGCAGTAGCAAGCAAAAATTATTTTAATCAAATTTTGACTGCTTTGAGCTGACCTTTATTGATTTAATTTCATAGCAGCGAACAACAAGTTTAACACAAACTGGTATGGCTCGTCAGCTACATGAAACTGACTCGAGGGCATATCTACACCAGAAAGCTGGTGTCGGCAGAAACTGAGGCCCCAGCAACTTGAGGCAGAGTCAGGGCTCAGGGGATTTCATTCACATTTGTTTTGCCTAGACCTATAATTCCCTTGGGCTGACTCACTGTAGAGCGAGTATGTTTTCAAGAAATGTCTGTGAGAAGCTGGTGTTCCTTATTTGGTCTTCCACACACCACAAAAAGGACAAATTGTAGACTAGAGCACACACAAAGACGTAGTTCTGAGGGAGCATGGATAAGCAGCTGGGTAGGGTTGGAAACTCAATATGGAGCTAGGTGCCTGCAGCAGCTCAGCTGCAGTGTCTCATATCCCAAGGAACTTTTTCAGACAGTCTAAACTTTGAGGCCCAGAGCTACAGACAACATCCAAACTCTACCCAGATCCAGCTGGCTTGGAAGAACAGGATCACCAAAGTCTGGGTCACAACCTATGTGATCAACTATTTAGTAACCTACCAAGAAGGTCTGACACATGAAAACAAAAATCTCTAGCTATAGTAGAATGCCAAATTAATTTTTCAAGGATAGAGAAAAAGGATCCTGAGAAAAGCTATCATTTTAAGCTACATGGAAGAGAGAAAGGGATGTGGACGTATACAGAAAGGGAGTGGACAAACTGGAAAGTGTTCAGTGGAGGGCAATGAAAATGGTGAGGGGGCTGGGGGACATGATTTCTGAGGAGAGGCTGAGGGAACTGGACTTAATTTAGTCTAGAGAAAAGACGACTGAGAGGGAACTTAATAGCAACCTTCCAATTCCCTGTAGGGTGGTTCCAAGAAGGATATAGCTGGACTGTTCTCAGAAGTGGCAAATGACAGAACAAGGAGCAAAGGTCTCAAGTTGCAACAAGGGAAGTTTAGGTTAGATATTAGGAAGAATTTTCTCACTAGGAGAAGAGTAAAGCACTAGAACAGGTTACCCAGAGAGGCTGCAAAATCTCCATCCTTGGAGGTTTTTAAGACCCCGCTAGACAAAGCCTTGGCTGGGATGATCTAGTTATGGGTGGTCTTGCTTTGAGCAAGGGGTTGGACTAGATGACCTTGTGAGGTCCTTTTCTACACTAATTTTCTGTGATTCAATGAAAGGAAAAGGAGAGTCTAAAGTGAAGCCAACATGAAAAATAGCTAATGGCTGCTCCTGCCGGGTTTGCACCATTACATAATGCCCAACCAATGCATGATTGAGGATTTTCTCTGGGCTTGAAAGCCTACTGCCTCCATGAAAACTTCACTTTTAATTGAGGGGTTCTTCGGAAGCCCTTTACTTAAGCAAAAGGATTTGTGTTCCTTGCTGTGCTCCTAATGAACTTGTAGGTGGCCACACGATCACCTCTTCAGCCTCTTCAAGAGAAGGCTGAGAGATCCAGGTCCCTTAGTCTCTCCTCACAGGGTTTGGCCTGCAAACCCTCAACCATACGAGCGGCCCTCCTCTGGACCCTCTCGAAGTTATCCACATCCTTCTTAAAGTACAGCACCCAAAACTGGACACAGTACTCCAACTGCAGTCTGACCAATGCTGCATAGAGGGAAAGTATTTTCACAGGCATATAAAACTGGAGAACACCTATTTAAACTTCTCATTTCTGGCTGAAAAGGGAAGAGTGTGCTATTACTGTGGCTAGTACCTACCTAACACACCCCAATGACCTACAGCACAAAACTATTTTCATTTAAGTACTGTATAATGGTTGTGAGATCCCCATAATCCAAGCTGGAAGAGTGCCTTGACCACAGAGGAAAAGAGTTTAGGTTCCAAAAGAACATTCCCTAGCCTCTAACAGTCAATTTACTGATCTACTGGGCGCGGGGGGCGGAGGGGGGGCGGCGGGAAGAGGTGGAACTGTATCATAAGAATTTGTATCCCATTGCTTCCTAGGAGATTTGCAGTTTTAAGTAGTAGCAAATAAAGAACAACAACAACAACAATTGCCTTAAAATAGTTGTTAAAAAGATCCTAAAAAGAAAAATAGTATACATGAAAGGAAAGGGCCCCAAGGCCCGCCGCACCAAGGCCCCTGCCCCGCCGGAGCTTAGCAACAGGTTCGCACATCTTGCAGCCCCAGCAGAGCCCACGCAGTTGCCAGCTCCCGCAGGCAACCCAGGCTCGACCGCAGCTACTGGCCCCGCTCTCCCCAAGACAAAGCGAAAGGTGTTTGTTGTGGGAGACTCCATCCTGCGGGGCACTGAGGGGGCAATCTGCCACCCCGACCCCTTAGCCCGGGAAGTCTGCTGCTTCCCGGGGGCCCGCAGCCGAGACATTGCGGAGAGGATCCCGCAGCTCCTCCGGCCTACAGACCACTACCCCATGCTCCTGATTCATGTGGGCACCAATGACACGGCTTGGAGCACCCCCAGCCAGGTCATGAGGCGCTACAGGGAGTTGGGAGCGGGGCTTAGGGGTCTGGGAGCTCAGGTGGTGTTTTCGTCGATCCTTCCAGTCTCGGGCTATGGGCTGAGGAGGGAGAGGAGGATCCATGCGGTGAACCAAAGACTGCGGCGCTGGTGTTATCGGGAAGGCTTTGGCTTCCATGACCACAGCCCGCTCTTTGGAGAGAGAGGCAGCGAGCTGCTGGGAAGAGATGGCCTCCACCTCTCTCCCCTGGGGAGGAGGCTCTTCTCAGCCAGGCTGGCTGACCTGCTCCACCGGGCTTTAAACTAAGCCCACTGGGGGATGGGGGGGACTACTGCCCCTGCTGGCCCGCTGAACGGCCCTTGCAAAGCCAGCGGACCAAGGCACTTAAAAGGGGCACTTAAGGGAGCCCACCCCTGCCCCAGCCCTGGTACAATCTGTGGGCAAGGCAAGAGCCCCCAAGGGCACACTTGCCTGCCTGTACACTAATGCCAGGAGCCTGGGCAACAAGCAGGACGAGCTCATCCTCCTGCTCAGTGCAAAGAAATATGATGTCATTGGGATAACGGAGACCTAGTGGGACTCCACCCATGACTGGACCACGGGGATAGAGGGCTATACCCTGTACAGGAGGGATCGTGTTGAAAAAAGGGGCGGGGGTGTAGCTCTCTATGTGAAGGAAAGCTACATGTCCCTGCAAGCTGATGTTGGCGACCGGCATGGACAGCTAGAGACCCTCTGGGTAAAAATTCGTGGGGAATTCAGCACAGGGGACACAACGGTGGGAGTCTACTACAGACATCCCACTCAAAGTCCCGAGCTTGACCAGGAGTTCGCCCAGGAACTGACTGAGGCCGCTTGCTCCAGGACCTTGGTTGTCATGGGTGACTTCAATTACCCGGACATCTTGTGGGAAGATCACTCAGCTAAATCTGAGCGGGCGCAAAGCTTTCTCTCGTGCGTGGATGACCTCTACCTGACTCAAGAAGTCTATGGGCCAACGAGAGGCAAAGCGCTGCTTGACCTGGTACTGGCTACGGGGGACGACCTAATCGGCGACCTAGTGATCGATGGGAAGTTGGATGACAGCGACCACGAGCTGATCCCCTTCACCATCCGCCGTAAAGCTGGCAAGTCAGTCAGCAACACAGAAGTCCTTGACTTCAGACAAGCCGACTTTGACAAGCTCAAGAGGCTAGTCAGTCAGGCCCTCAGGGACCATGACCCCAGGGAGTTGGGAGTTCAAGAAGAGTGGTTGCTTCTCAAGGAAGCGATCCTCAGCGCACAAGCTAAATCTATTCCAACACGGAGGAAAGGCAGCAAGAAGGCACAGCAGCCCCCCTGGCTCTCCAGGGACCTAGCGGACCTACTGTGGCTTAAAAGGAAAGCCTACAAAGGATGAAGGATGGGATTCACCTCCAAGGAGGATTACTCCGCGCTGGTCCGGTCCTGCAGGGAGCAAGCCAGGAAAGCCAAGGCTGCAACTGAACTCCAACTAGCTTCAGGCATCAAGGACAACAAAAAGTCCTTTTTCAGATGTGGGGAGCCGGAGGAAAAGCAAGGGCAATGTTGGACCCCTGCTAAACCAGATGGGGCAATTGACAACTGACGCCCAGGAAAAAGCCAACCTATTAAATAGGTACTTCGCGTCAGTCTTTCATCAGTCACACGGGATGCCCGTGCCTGCTATGGGACAGGGAAATCTGGGTGAGGGGGATCCCCTACCCTCCATCAATGCTGACCTCGTGAAGGAACACCTTGAGAAGCTGGATACCTTCAAGTCAGCTGGCTCTGACAACCTGCACCCCAGGGTACTCAAGGAGCTGGCGAGCATCATAGCCCAGCCCCTGGCACGGATCTTTGAAAACTCCTGGCGCTCTGGTGTAGTGCCCGAAGACTGGAAGAAGGCCAATGTGGTGCCGATCTTCAAGAAAGGGAGGACAGTGGATCTGGCTAACTACAGGCCCATTAGCCTGACTTCTATCCTGGGGAAGGATCTTAGAAAAGTTTATTAAGGAGGCCATCCTTGAGGGACTGGCCCAGGCTAACATTCTAAGGGACAGCCAGCACGGGTTTGTTGCGGGTAGGTCTTGTTTGACCAATCTCATTTCCTTCTATGACCAGGTGACCTATCACCTGGACAAGGGAGAAGAGATTGATGTCATATATCTTGACTTCAAAAAAGCCTTTGATCTGGTATCCCACGATCACCTCTTGGCCGAACTGCCCAGTTGTGGCTTTGGCTCCACCACGATCCGCTGGCTGGGAAATTGGCTTCGTGGTCAGACCCAGAGGGTTGTGATTGATGGCAGTCACTCATCGTGGTGCCCTGTGACCAGTGGGGTCCCTCAAGGCTCTGTCCTGGGACCCATACTGTTCAACATCTTCATTAACGATGTGGACATTGGAGTCAGGAGTGGACTGGCCAAGTTCGCCGATGACACCAAACTTTGGGGCAAAGCATCCACGGCAGAAGATAGGTGGGTGATCCAGGCTGACCTGGACAAGCTCAGCAAATGGGCAGACGAGAACCTCATGGTGTTTAACACCGAAAAATGCAAGGTTCTCCACCTTGGGAGGAAAAACCTACAGCACCCTTATAGGCTCGGCAGTGCTACGTTGGTTAGCGCTACAGAAGAAAAAGACTTGGGGGTCATCATTGACCACAAGATGAACATGAGCCTCCAATGCGATGCTGCGGCTAGTAAAGCAACCAAAATGCTGGCGTGCATCCATAGATGCTTCTCGAGCAAATCCCGGGACATCATTCTCCCCTTGTGCTCGGCCTTAGTGAGGCCACAGCTGGAGTACTGTGTCCAGTTTTGGGCTCCACAATTCAAAAAGGATGTGGAGAAGCTTGAGAGAGTCCAGAGGAGAGCCATGCGCATGATCAGGGGTCAGGAAAACAGATCTTACGATGACAGGCTGAGAGACATGGGACTCTTTAGCCTGGAAAAGCGCAGGCTCAGGGGTGATCTGATGGCCACCTACAAGTTTATCAGGGGTGACCACCAGGATCTGGGGGAACATCTGTTCACCAGAGCGCCCCATAAGATGACGAGGTCGAACGGTCACAAACTCCTGCAAGACCGTTTCAGGCTGGACATAAGGAAGAATTTCTTTACTGTCTGAGCCCCCAAGGTCTGGAACAGCCTGCCAGCGGAGGTGGTTCAAGCGCCTACATTGAACACCTTCAAGAGTAAATTGGATGCTTATCTTGCTGGGATCCTATGACCCCAGCTGACTTCCTGCCCTTTGGGCAGGGGGCTGGACTCGATGATCTCCCGAGGTCCCTTCCAGCCCTAATGTCTATGAAATCTATGAAAGCTACTGGATATTTATGCCAGCAGAGTTTAACCTTTTATAGGAGTGGTGGGGCTGCATACTTTGCTGCACCACAGGCCATTTCTCCCCTCTGGTTGTGGTGTGGGGGAGAAAGAGGTGGCTGCCAATGTCAGAGGGAGGGAAGGAGTGTCAGCCATGGGAGAGGAGAAAGAGCAGGGAGAGTTGGGGGAGGGGCAAGGGAAAAAAAACAAAAACAAAACAGCAGCACGGTGTAGGATAGAGAAGAATTTGCACTGGGTCATGCTGCTTGTTGATCTCCTGTACCACAAGCCAGATCCAGTTGCTTTAGGGGCCAGATCCAGCTGGCAGGCTGTAAGTTGAGCACCACTGGGTAAACCACTGCAACCTTAAATGAAAACCTCTTTGACTTTCTTTACAGCTACACCTCTAAATGTCTTCTGTGATCTACTATCCCACACTAACTTTTTGACTATAAAAGGGGGAACTTACTTTAAATCTTCCAGTAAAACAAGGTACTATTCTACTAATCAAAAACAGATTCATTTTTGAGAACAACATTAAATCTGATCATTTTTTACTTAAAGAATGGACGGCTTCAAAAAGTGTACTTTTCTCACAAATCACTAGTACTCCAAGATTCACTTTTAATAGAGTTCACTGGCTTTCAAATCTTTGACAGTACATACTAATTTTAAACACTGTAAACATTTATCAAGAATTAAGTTATGACTAAAATCTCATTCACTCCCAAGTCCAATCTACATAAACCATTTTCATCAGTACCTTCAAGACCTTTGAGGAATAACAGCCAATAGTCCTTTCAAGCATGCCATTTAGTGCTGCATCTAGCTTGATAAATCAAACTAGTTTGAGGGGTTTGGATACTGTTTGCAGGAAACAGCCTTCCCAGGACTGTAATCTTCCCTCTACCACCCTAGGATGGAAAATTTAGAGCTTCAAAAATTTAGAAGCCTGAGAAGTGAACAAATGCCTCTCTCAAAAGCCCCATGTTTCAGAATAGTCCCATTTCAGTCAGATACTCAGCTAGTGAAAAGCAGCTTCGTGAGACTGACTTTAATGAAACTGCACAAACTTGCATTACAAAAGGGCGTGGCTCAGGTTCACAATAACCAAGTACTTTAATAGACGTTTGGGAAGGAAGTGCTATAGTACAAATAACGTACAAGTACTCAGCTCAAACGTTAAAATACTGACTTCATTTACCTCTTAACTTATGCACTTCATGGTTATGTAGTCATTAATTCTGTTAAGATAGAGGCCTAACTGATAACGTTTAGGTCTAATCCAAACCTGCAGCAGGAGTAGGTGCTGGCACTGCCAACGCTCAGGAGGAGTCAGCCTAACACCCCATATTCTCTGAAGAGTTGTTGTAGGGATCAGGGCTCAAGGTAACAACACTGCCTTGGACAGGCTCTGTTACTGCAGGGGGGAAAGGGGCAAGGGAATAAAAGACGTGCTGGTGCATCCAATAGCTAGGGAGTTAATGGGTAGCTACTGACAGATCCTTACGTAGACCCCCAATACAGATGCTGCCAAATTTTGATGGTAATCAAAAAGTAAATTTGACAGCAAAAAAGCCCAGAAGCTACAGGAAGCAACAGCAACACTACGCAGTTGCTCTGTTAGCTGGCCACACAACACCTCATCCCACAGCATCAGCTACTGCCCTAGAAACTTTCTGGCACCCCTTTAAGGCTGTGCCTAGAGCTCATGCCCTGCTTGACCAACCCAAAATTACACCAATGGTGAACAAATCAAGCCAAGCAGATTTGAGACAGGCAATCAATTCCTATGACATCCAAAGACCTTCTGCAATTGCTGTCCTTTCAACCTTCCAAAGAATACCTCAGTATTTAGAAGTACATCACATGCTCATCAATTCTGGACCACCCAAACATTAAGTTTTGCCTACCTGCTATAGTAAAACACATCTACTAAATCTCTCCTTCCTCCTTAACGCATGTTATCATGAAGTACTAGACAGCAACAGGTTCTCCCAAAGGAAGTAAAGGTGCAACAGATGTACAGACCACCACCTATTAGAATAGTTTAAAACTACACACACAGTCTATTTTGTTTTACAACCAATTATCAACAGTCCATTATGACATTCAGCACAACCGACTGGAAAATGCATAAAATAAGCTTTTACAATACCTTCTACGAAATCATTTTCATTATAGAGTTGCCTTTCTCCTAGTCCATCATCATCATCATCTTGTCCATCATCTTCATCCGGATTATTGATTACCTCTAGGCCAGCCTCAATGACTTCCACCAACTCATCACGTTTATCTTTTCTCACAGGCTTCTCCTCTGGATGACGTGTGAGCCCCATCTCTAACTGAAACACTTTCATGGAGGTAAAGCTTTCAAAGGGAATGACACCATATTCACTAGGTAGTTTGGCCCCTGTGCTCACCTCAGCCTTATCAATTTGGGAATGAAGAAATTCTAAGAGATCATTGGATGCTTGTTCTTTGGTGCCTTGGTAACCCATGCTATTGACTCTTGGGCTTTTTTTCTCCTGTAGTGACTTTAACTTATCACTCATTTCCTGAAGCTCTTGCTTTAGCTGGGCAATCTGACGCTTCAAACTGGCAGCTCGTGTTTGATAATGTTCCTCTTGCTCCTGAAGAAGCGCTTGGTAGTATTCCTTACCCAAACTCTCCCCTACAATTCCAGGCAGGGATCCATTGCCATCTGTTTGAGGGGCACACTCAAGCAAGTACATGAACAACATCAAACTGAACAGCAAGGCAAGGCCCACTAAAAGCCAACGGGTCCTAGCTTGAAACATTAAGCCTCTTCTGGACATTCTTATAAAATTGCCATTCCCCATACAGAAAGATGATCTTTTTGTTCATACCTTTCCAGGACCATCCCCTACAGAGTTAGAATCTTAAAGAGGGGAATGAAACCATAATTTTCTTAATAGCTTCCCCAAGTTCTGACTTGGCAAAAAAGAGTAACTTTCAACTTCTGTCTTACACTTGTGCAAGACTGCAGAAACATAAGAAAGTCTACTGTTAGTATAACTTCCATGACCAATGGTGGTGAATAAAGTCAACACCATAAGAGACCATTCCTATTGTCAGAGATCAGTAAACTGGGTGATCCATCTCAAACATACAGAGGGTGATTCAGCAAGGGATCCTGTTTCCCATTTCTCAAAAGAGTTGTTTTCAGTTTGCATGAAGTTTTTCACAGTGAAAAAACAACTTGCAAATACTGAATACAATGAGTTTTTTGCATGTATGTGTATATACTGTGGAAACAATCTATGCCTCAGTAATAGTAATTTTCATTGGATAGTGTAGTACTTTCCTCTGGCACTTGATAATCGAGTATTTTATTCCACTTCCCCCCTTCTTTGGAATCTGTGGTGTGAATCAGCAAAACGAGGGAAGAACCTAAAATTAAATAAAAGGTGCACATTTTAAGTACAAAGCAGTCCAACATCTGGAAGACATATGAAGGAAATGTTAACATCCAAAAAAAATGTAGACATGATGGATTACAATTTTTTTTGTTCTAAAATCTCATTTCTTTCTACTGTGTTACATATCAATAATTTCTTCTTATAAAGTGTCTAGAGCATACTAAAAAGAGTTAAATGAAATACATCTTTTCCATCCTTATATTAAGTGATGCTGCAATTCTGGAATTCTCTACCAGAATCGCAGCATCACATTGGTGAACCTCACCCAAAAGATCCATTGTTTTGACAATCTCAAAAAAAAAAATAAGCAAGTACTTGCATTTAATATGCTCTGAGAGATAACTATTAACTGATGGACTTAAGTATTAATAATAAAATGTTCACACACTGAAAAAACAGATTAAATAACTCTGGATTTTTGGCTCTGCATTCTGTTCAGGAGTGTTTTTCTGTATCAGCAATACTCAAAAGTGCCACAGCACCTGGAGTTCCTTCTGAAGGTGTTATCCAGTGTTAGTGCCAGTAGGTGTGCAAACAGCATTCACAAGACTAGTAGCAAAGGACAGGGCACTGGTATGCACGAGGAAACAAGGACTTATAATTAGTTTTACCCTGAATGGTTGCACAAGTACTTAAGCATTTCTCAAACATAATTTAAAGTGCACATGACAGATGGTAGGGCTAAAAAACTGACAAAAGTCACTTCACTTCAGAGTTTCCAAATAGGAATTCACAGTGTCAAAAACATTCTGATCTGTTGTGGTCTTTCTGAGCACGACAAAAAAAAATGCTCTATGTTTTTTTTGATGCTTAAAAAACATGTGAAAACTAAGAGCTGACATTTACCAAGGGGTGCCTTAAATTTTAAAAAGGTTGAGAACCACTGATCTGTAACATGGAAAGCCATATCTCATCAATTCCAACATTTCAGAGAATGCTCTAGCCATCAGGAGGCAGAAACTCTGATGTTCATTTAAAAAAAATCAGACCACTGAAAAACCTCAGTTCATTGCCAGGACCCTAAAAGTATTCTTTGCCATCTGTCAAAAATAGCAGCTTCTCTCACAGGCAACTGTTTTGTAGTCTTTGAGCCAAGACTACAAAACAAAGCAAACAAAAAAGGGTGCCTTATAGAAAAAGTGGACATGAGAAGAATGTGACTGGGGAATGGAGACAGTAATAAACAAGCCTGCTTACACTCCCTCCAGTCCTCTGCTGGGCAGCAAGCTAACGCAGGGCACCCTGTTATGTGGAATGCAAATCTTTGGGAGAACAATTCAGTATCTGACAAATTGGTAGCCGAGCATTCTAGGATGACAACAAATTAGACACTAGATAGAGAGGTAGATTTGCCCATTGTCGGTGTATAGGTAGGGTGACCATACACCTCAGTTTGGGCAGGACACTACAGGATTCTGTCACCCAGTCCTGGCCAAGTGGTCAAGAGAGTCCTGGGCCAGGGTCTGGCAGGGAGGCAGAGCAGCATGGTACACCAGGCATGCAGGCACCACTACTCCTGTGCAGGAGCTAAGTGGGTGGACTGAAGCAGGTGCCACCATGCTTGTACATGGCACATCTCTGCTCCTGCACAACAGCAATGGTGCCTACTCGGCTGCCTGCTTGGCACACCAGGCTGCTCCACCTCCAGCCCAGGACTTCTGACCAGCTGGCCAGGACTGGGCTGTGGAATCCTGGAGTGTCCTGCCCAAACTAGGACACTGGCCACGTAACATGTAGGTAGCAACAAAATGTCAATGACTCAAAATCTGGAGATATGAGCAAGTAAAGATACAAAAGAGCCAAAGATGCTGCTAAGACAAGGACCCAAAACAGAAAGTGATACACCCTTAAAGAGCTTGAAGACAAAAAGAGTATTTCACTTGTACCATTATACCAGGGGCAGCCAATTATTTTGGGCAGAGGGCCGCTTACCAAGTTTCAGGAAGCCATTGAGAGCCACATGACAGGCAGCCCAGGGCAGATTAATATTTATTTTCTAAATCTTTTTTTAGGGGCTCCGCAGGCTGGATAGAATGGCCTGGCGGGCCGCAGCCACCCCCCAGGCCGCATTATACTATATTCCAAGACAAGCTTTATCCCTGTCAGCAACAGAGATGGGGGGAAAAGGAGCTGGGCAAGGAGCTGAAAGGAGAAACTTGCCAGTGGTAAACTCTCTAGTTGATCCAGGCTCCCTGCACAGCTGCTCCTCACAGCTCTCAGCTGGAGCAGTTAGCCTCCCAGCTGGAGCAGTTAGCCTCCCAGCTGACAAGCATATGAAAAGCCCTAGAGCTGCTCCTCCCCTGCACTTCATGGAGCACCTGTGGCAGCCTGGACTGCTCTTTCCAGCCTACTCAGCCGGTGGGGGGAGGGAGGGGGACAGGTGGGGGAAGGAAGAGGAGAGGAATCAGGCAAGGAAGAAGGAATCCGTGTACTGCCAGCTCTGTTCCCAGCTGAGCCGGGTTCCCTGAACAGCTACTCCTTGCAGTACAGGGTTGGAGAAGCTCTTGGGCTCTCCCTGAGCCTGGATCACCTAGGGACATAACTGGAAGGAGGGCTGAAAGGGCAGGCAGCAGGCCACATACATAGAGGAAGAAGGTGCAAGGGGCAGAGGTCAGGCTACCTGCTCCCCACACTGCCTGCCCCTGCTTTCCCCACTGCAGCAGCAGGTGTGGAAGAAGATGGGAGACAAATTTCAGATGACTTTCCAATAATTAGATTCTTGACATGGAACAAATTATAACAAATTTATAATTTTCCAGGTCTAGAATCTAATTATTGAGGGTCTATCTTAAATTCAAGAGTCATCTTAGGTAAATATGGTAACTACAAGGCAAAAAAAAAATATATCTATATCACACACAACAGAAACAGAATTCATGCCAAATCATTACCAAGATATTGTTTGTAACTTTTTTGGAACTGTTGCAGAACATAAACAGGGAATTTAACATAACTTAACTTACAAGTATCCATTCTTCGGAATCTTGGCCTAACCCGTCTTGGAGCACTTGCATATACTGCAGCCTGGACAAGACATTCTTTTTCTTTTCTTCTTTCCTCCTTTAATTCTTCAGAGGACTTCTACATCCCCTTTCTCTACAGAAGAGAGACAGTTATTTGAACTACCACTGGCCATTCAAATAATGTTTCTGACCTTTCCTCTATAAATGTCTGCTAAAAGTACAAGAATTGCAATTCTTTTCACATGCCTAAAATATCATCATCAGCAGCAAGTTCTTCCATACTGCAAGAATTCTAGAAATAAGTGCTCTGTCTTCATTCAGTTCACACTCCTGGGGTACAAGGCATGAAGAGAGGCTAATACTTTTGTTTGAGGTTAAGAAACTCAGTGCTTTCCTATATTACAAAGGAAAAAAAGTTAACTGGACTTTCCATTTGACAGTATTGTGAAACTGTCCTCTGGGGCAATTAGACACCTCCTTAGTCCCAGACTTGGGCTCACTGAGGAGTTAAGAAATTTTTACAGCAAAAATATTACTTACAGTATTATGCTCATTTAGAATGGCCAGTAGAACTTGTGGCTTTACTATTAGTTAGAAAACTAGTTGGCAAGAGTTTTGGAGAACAAGGCCTTTATACCATACCACATCCACATCTGGATGGTATGTAACATGTCAACCACTATGGTCACTTTAGGCTTTACCACACTGTTCTTTCCTATCATTTTACATTGCATAATGCCATTTAAAATTACATAATGCCAGTCTGAGTAATCCCTGCATATGCACTTTTTGCTTTAGCATCCATTCTCTGTCTCTGTGGGGTACAGGGTTGTAGATGGATATGTACAGTCAGACTACCAGATTTCTAACCAATGATAAAGCTGTAAATTCTGCTGGTCATCCTAAATTAGTATAATGAATCCGATTAGATCCATCTAGCATCCTGTATCCCACAGAGGAAGAGTGGATGCTAAGGCAAGAAGTATATAAGCAGGGCGTATCTAGACAGGTCTTTTCTTGGCCCCTACAGCTTCCCCTCTTTCAGATGACATTTTGTAATAACCATCAGTGCTATACACCATATATTTCTACAAGGAGATAATAACCGTTATAACATTGTTATACTTTGCTTTATAAAAAAGAACTGAAAGATTAAATGACTTGTCCAAGGTCACAGTTGGAATCTAACTAAAAGCTAAAAAAATTGCTATCTTAGTTACAACACAGATCATACCCCTTAGGAAGAAATTATCTGGGATTTAACTTTTTAAAATATGCTTGTCATAAATCCTCAAACACATCAGCCCATCACAAACCTCAAGTAACATGCTAACATTTGCCTTCCTTGCCCTCCTTTCTGCCATCTGTACAGAGGCTGAGTTTTATGCACAGAAGCAGCCTAATCAAAAGCTACTGAACTGCTCATGCAAACTGTTACCCAAATTACTGTTGGCAGAATTGATGCCTACTATTTCATAAGATTATTGAGCCTAAAATCAGTGGCATAGTTGCTGCCTTTGATCCATCTAAACCAAGACAGTTATTTTTAAACACAACCAGAATTACTCAAAATTTTACTATGTACAGAAATATGTACAGAAAAAGATGCAACATAATTCAGATAACTGGGCCTGACAAAGTCTTCAAGGAAGTGCCTTCAATGAGTTACATAGTGAAACATTAAACAAACTGCACATTCATAAAAGCAATATGATGCTTCTCCATACTGACTGGGGTTCAGATGTTGTCAATCAATGTGTAAGGGGAGAATGGAAAGCAGAGGGTACAGGGGAAGGAATCTACAAAACATACCCTTTACACACACACACACACACACACACACACACACTGCACCACACCCCAAGATCAAGGACTATAAGATCCAACCTCCAACCTGTGGGTTTTTCGTTTTTTTGCCGGGGGGGGGGAAGGGGGAGTTGTTTTTGAAAAATAATCCTCACTTGTTAGCTTTTACATGCAGTGGAAATGCAAGTCTCAGAAGTCTTTATTTACAGGCTTGTTTTCCTTAGATGCATTACAAATTCCAGTGCCTTGTATACAGAGAATGACTTCACTTCACAAGAAACTGCAGACATCTGAACCTGGATGGTTCCAACTGGCAAATATGCCCATCTCCAACAGCAAGTTTAAAAGCAGGCGGTGGGCAACTCAGAACACAGTCAGCAAATCTAGTCATGGAGACCAAGGAAGTAAAACTGATTTAACTACAGGCAGTCCTCAACTTATGTTTCGAGTTACAATGTTTCGCACTTACAGTGTCTCTAAATTGACACTGTTTCAACTTTGACACCAGTTTCAACTTTACAACACTTGATTGGCTGTAATGCCATGCCAGTGAACAAGTTGCTGTGTCACCCATCTCCCTGAAGAACATCTGTCCAAGCTTCCTTGGTCACTTCCTTTAAGACAGCACACAAAACCCTAGAAAAACCTGCAGCCAAGACTCCTGAGAAGAAGCCAGCCAAGAACCCTTCAAGAAGCCCAGCAAAGTCACCCCAAATAAGCCCTTCCAAATCAGTATGATTGCCATTTACAATATAAATACATTAACATAGCTATATTACTCACCTACAATTGACTGAGTACAAAATTCTGGGTTATTTCTCACGAAAACAGGGTATCGGGACTTCCCCCATTTAATGTTATAAATCCCTCATTTATAACATTGTTTCCTATGGGAAAATTGGTTCTGAGTTGCAACGTTTTGACTTAAGACGCGGTTTTCAGGAACCAATTGTGTCGTAAGTCCAAGGACTGGCTGTATTTCTGAAAAAAGTATGAGACAGTAGCAGAAACATGACTATGGCCAGAACAGCTACAGCTTAAGTGCAGCACCTAAGCAGACATCCTACAAAACATAGGAAAAATACAGTACATCATTGAGCCTTGTCTACTACACCTTATCTAGTATGTGGGTATGTAACAACTCCTGCTCTAGTCTTTCCCTGTTGCTGTTTCCAATACCCTTTCAATTAGCAGCTCCCCATGAAAAGATGACAATCATTTTGAGTTTGATATAAAAAGAGACAGTGAAGCTTCTATCAAGAAACAGGCCTTCTCAATATCTACAGCCAGATATTCTGACATAACCTCAAAGGCAAGTAAAGACTTCCAAGATACAAATATTTTTTTTTGACAGATTTCAGTCACAATGGACATCTGCTACTGTATCACAGAATCACAAAAGTAGGGTCGGAAGGGACCTTGTAGATCTTCAAGTCCAACCCCCTGCCTGGGCAGGAAAAAAGACTGTGCTCAAATGATCCCAGCTAGGTAGGCATCAAGCCTCCTCTTAAAGACCCCCAGGGTAGGAGCCAGCACCACTTCCCTTGGAAGTTGGTTCCAAATCCTAGCCGCCCTGACTGTGAAGTAGCTCTTACAGAGGTCTGATCTACACCTACTCTCCTCTCCTCCTGTTATTCTTCACTATCCTGGGGGCGCTAGGGGAAACAAGGTCTCTCCCAAACCCTTCTGGTCCCCCCTAGTGAGTTTATAGATGGTCACCAGGTCCCCCCTCAGCCTTCTCTTGTGAAGGCTGAACAGGTTCAGGTCCTGCAGTCTCTCACTGTAGGGTCTGCCCTGTTGTCCCCAGATCATGCGGGTGGCCCTCCTCTGGACCCTCTCCATGTTGTCCACATCCCTCCTGAAGTGGGGCACACAGAACTGGACACAGTACTCCAGCTGTGGCCTGACCAGTGCTGCATAGAGGGTGAGGATCACCTCCTTGGCCCTGCTTGAGATGCATCTGTGGATGCATGACAAGGTCCAGTTAGCCCTGCCAACCGTGACCTCGCATTGTCAGCCCATGTTCATCTTAGAGTCAATAATGACTCCAAGATCTCATCTTATAAGTGTGCTGCTGGTTACTACTACCCAAGTGCAGCACCTTGCACTTGTCAATACTGAAGCACAGTAGTAGCTCCTGGTAGTAAAGATTTATATTACCTATTGATTTACAGATTTAAAGAACTTCAAAATAGTAACAGCAGCAATTGTATGCTAAGTGGTCAAATTAAATGTTTTTGTAGCACATTCTGTTTTAAGAACACTCTATTACATTCGTTTTCAAAAGTTTAATAGCCACAAGCCAACCACATGATATTATCAACTGAACAGATAGCCATATTTTTGTATGCTTTCTTTTCATTCTCATTCTGTAGAAGGTAAAGAACTCAAAGGTGCTGGGAATGCCTGAAGTTCTTTGTAAAAGGATGAGGAATGGTGAGCTCTCCATTGTTCCGTAAGATGGGGCTACATGAAAACCAGTTTTATTCATTTATAAGCAGGGAGCCTGGTTTTCTGTTTGGGGAAAAAAATCACATTCTCCAGTTTAAAAAAAAACAACAACCCCCAGACTGCGTTTTTCCATAATTAAAAAGCAACACCACTATACAATGTTTTATTTTATATGTTTACTATGTAAAAGCAATTTAGAAGCCTATCAGTGCCTCAATCATTATAATAAAGTAAGTTTCATAGTTTCATAGTAGCTAGAGTCGGAAGGGACCTAGGTAGATCATCTAGTCCGACCCCCTGCCTTAGCAGGAAAGAGCACCGGGGTCAGATGACCCCGGCAAGGTGCTCATCTAACTTCCTTTTAAAAATCCCCAGGCTAGGAGCCTGCACCACTTCCCCTGGAAGCCGGTTCCAGGCCCTAGCCGCCCTGACTGTGAAGTAGCGCCTCCTAATATCTAATCTAAACTTACCCTCCGCCAGTTTGTGACCGTTATTCCTGGTCACTCCTGGCAGCGCACGGGGGAACAGGGACTCCCCCAATACCTGCTGATCCCCCCTGACCAGTTTGTAGCAGGCCACAAGGTCCCCCCTTAACCTTCTCTTGTGGAGGCTAAACAGGTTCAGGTCCCGTAGCCTATCCTCATAAGGCCTGCCCTGCTGACCCCTGATCATACGAGTGGCCCTCCTCTGAACTATTTCCATATTGTCCACGTCCCTCTTGAAGTGTGGCGCCCAGAACTGGACGCAGTACTCCAGCTGCGGCCTGACCAGTGCCGCATAGAGGGGGAGGATCACCTCCCTGGACCTGCTCGAGATGCATCTGTGGATGCATGACAGGGTACTGTTGGCCTTCTTGACTGCCTCCCCACACTGCCGGCCCATGTTCATCGTGGAGTCAATGACGACTCCAAGATCCTTTTCCGTCTCCGTGCTGGCAAGAGGGGAGTTCCCCAACCTGTAAGTGTGGTGCCGGTTCTTCCTCCCCATGTGCAACACCTTGCACTTATCAGTGTTAAACCCCATCCTATTCTCATCCGCCCACCGTTGCAACCTGTCAAGGTCAGCTTGTAGCCTATTGCACCCTTCTAGTGCACCCACATCCCCCCACATCTTAGTGTCATCAGCAAACTTGAACAGGGTGCTTTCTACCCCCTCATCCAAGTCACTGATGAAGATGTTGAACAGTGCGGGCCCGAGGACCGAGCCCTGCGGAACCCCACTGCCCACGTCCTTCCAGGTCGAGAAGAACCCATCCACTACCACCCCCTGGGTGCGGCCCTCCAACCAGTTGGTGACCCATTTGACCGTGTGGGCATCGACACCACAGTCTCCCAGCTTTTTGATGAGGACAGGGTGAGAGACAGTGTCGAAAGCCTTCCGGAAGTCCAGAAAGACTACATCCACAGCAACCCCTGCGTCTAATGATTTGGTGACCTGATCGTAAAAGGCCACCAGGTTGGTCTGACAAGACCTGCCACTGATGAACCCATGTTGGTTGCCCCTGAGCATGCATTCCCCCGCAAGGCCCTCCTGGATGTGTGCCAGGATAATTTTTTCAAAGAGCTTACATAATTTTTTCAAAGAGCTTACCCAAGTTCTAAATACCCATGTATTTTGGCTTTTGAGTTGGGGCTTTTTATTGGGGGGAGGGGGAGGGGAAGTCAGAGCTCCCTCTGCCCCGCCATTCACCAGGACACAGGTCAGTGAACCTCTAACTCTCTCCAAGTAGTGGAGGATACTGGTACTCTCTCTCAGAAAAGGTACTAGGCCTGGATACTGCTAGAGGGAAAAAGGGATCTTTCACATAAGCAGGGCCCAGATTCTAGGCAGAAGTGGAATATGCTGTAGCTGCTTTAATTTTGCAGGATCCCCTATGTGTCCCCTGAACACTGACTGGTCAAGGGGCCCTGCTTGTGGCTCACTCCTGATTGACAGGGAAGCAAAAACCATGGTTTTAAACATGGTCGCCATTTTTGTCTCCCGACTGGTCAGCAGCAAGCAGTGAAGCCGAGGAGCCCCGCTGGCCTATCAGCAGCAGGGAGGTAAAAATAGCACCATAAGCAATACTGTGGTTTTCGCTTCCCTGCCAATTAGCAACGGGGGGCACATGGGTGAACCTGAAACACTAAAAGGAGCACCCCACTTCCACCGTGAATTCGGAAGGCCCCTACTGTAGCAAAACCCAGTTTTTCTTTTTTTTTTTTTTCCTTTCATTCCCTCCCCTTCCCCAACCATTTCTGACTTTTTTTCTCCCTCTCTATTCCCTATAGATAAGTAGAAGTGAGCTAAGACATAGGATAAGCTTCAGCATTTTATTTAGGTAGCAACTTGTATTTGTTTTGTTTTTTCTCCTTTATAGTTTATAATTGTTATGCTTATATTGATTTTTACTGTTCTATATTACTGTTTTATTGATACTGAATGATTTAGGCCTATATATGTAAATTAGCATATGTCATCTCAAGTCTCCATCTTGTCCCCATGCCCTGTTGTGTAACTATGTTGTAACCTATGACTCACACCTACCCCTCCTATGTAACTTGGCTCCTGAATGAATGAGGATGAATGCAGGTGCTTGACACAATGGCAGGAGGTCTAAAAATAGCTCCCTCTGAATGACCGAACCACCAAAACCAATACCTGGACCAAGGACCCAGCCCTTGGAACCACCTTCAACATTCAAGACACAAAAGATGAGGCAAACCACCATTGTGCCAAGCTGCACATGCTCAGTAAGAACACCTGAAACCCTCTGGAACAGGACTGACATTGCCTGGACAGGCCTTCCCCATAGGAGATCAGAGGTAGTCTGCCCCATAAGAGGCGTAGTGAAGACTGACTCCTTCGGATGCCCTCTTCATCTGGACCAGCACCATGCCACACCACCTATCCACTTAGAGGCCCTGTCAGTAAGCCCCCTCTGGACAACACCTGCCGGACAAAGACCCCTTTCCAGCCTGGAGAGGTAGCTATCACCCCCACCCTCTCCTCAACCAAGGACTTGGACTCGGTTTCATTTCCCTACCTGGACTCCAACCCTTCCACTGAGTCTCTTTCTCCTGCTACCAATGTGACCCCGAGTTGGGTTTTTGTCCATTTCTTGACTGTTTCCTCCTTGACACCACTGATCTGCCCCACAAGCTCCCAGCTTTCACCCTCAGGTTCCAGCCTTAAATCGCCCAGCCTTCTGCCTTTCTCTTCCTTGCCACCAGGCCTTTTCCCCTTGAACCGGTGACCTCAAGTAACCCTGGGGCCACTTGACCTTAAAGTAACCCCAAGCTTCAGTTCCTCAACTCAGTTACTCTCTAATCTACCAATTCTAATCCTGGTTCCAGCAACTTTTGCTCCTTACACTTTCTCTCTCACCTTAGCCTTCCCCCATGTATCCCAAGAACCCCTAACATGTACCTTCCAAGTTAAGAACTCACCTGTGTGTATGTGTAGGTGGGTGGTTTGTGTGTGAACTGGTGAATATACATATGTCATCGTGTGCACAATATACAAATTAGTGATCGGTGTGCATGTACTGTGTGGGTATTGACAACTGATTGTTGTCCAATTTTTGGTGCGTGTAGTGTGTACGTGCTTGAATTAGTGATGAGTATGCATGTCCCTAGGCTGGTCTGGATATGTACATGTGCCTAGGCTGGTAGTGTGCATGCGTGTGCGCCTGAGCTGGTAGTGTGCGTGTATATGTGCGCACACACTCAATTGATTTGTGTGTTTGTATATGTGCAATTGTGTCACACCCTCCCATCTAACAGCACGATACTGAGATCCTGAGAAAGTTGGCCTGACCCCACAGGGCAACACTACACAAACCCCAGGGTAATGGGTAAAAGAAAAGGCAGCTGCTAGGCATGGGGACTAGTGTTCCATATTCCCTCAACGTCAGATTATGATTATTCAGCCAGCGTGCCTGAACATTCATGTACAATGTTTATTTTTTTAATTGTATAAAGCTAGGAATAACATAAGTAACTGGAAAAAAAGGGTGTTGAGAATAACCTTTGTTCAAAAAGACTAAACTTCTCAGTTCTAAAGTAATGTATATGCACAAGTTCTCATGGGATAAACTTTCATAATCCACATAAACTGGGTCCCTTTGGAACACTTCAGTATTCAGAAGTATGACATGCATGAATCATACATTACTACAGTAAATTGTTCAATATTTTTGGTAACAATCAGTTTATGGTCCTAATAGTTTTCCACAGTATTATGTATATTCAACTTGCAATGTTTCTGTTCCATATAAAAGAGTTCAGTTATTCTTTGAGCACAAGGAAGCAGACATGAATTTTAATGCAAAAAGCTTTTTAAAATTTCTTTTAATTATACGGGCATTTGGGTTTGGTTCATTTTGTAAAAAACAAATGCCTTTAAGAATGAGAAGTCATTATGTTTACAGTAATGACCCAATTGTCTATTCTTGCTGGATTCCTAATTGTGGATAATCATTCTTTATTTCATTTCAGACTTATTTTTTCAACATGCTGGAAACAGTCCTGTGGCTTGGCTCCTTTGCTAGTTTCTGGCTCATTTTCATACCCTAGGACCTTACACCACAATCCTAACATTCCACTTTTTAAAACTGTTTCCTTTGGCAATCCATGTACGAAGAGCAGCATCTTTTGAATGTTACCTTATCTTATCCTAAGATTTCATTATCTGTTTTTACCAAAACTACTTCCTGAACATTAGAAAAAAAAACACTCAACTGGGATCATAGTCATAACCTCCAGATGGTTTCTGACTCGCTCCCTTCAACTTCAAAAGCAATTCTAATGTACCACTAAAAGAAGCTTACCCATCTACAGGTTTTTTCCCCACTTTACGAAAGCCCTGTTCCTGTTCCCAGATTGCCATTTGATACACAGTTTCTAGAAGGCTACCAAAGTAAACTTCATTATACAAACTGTTAATAATTCAAACGCTACAGAATACTAGGATTCAAGACATTAATACATTTTAGGATTTTCAGTGGAAATATTCCCATTAAACACCAATGGAGTGTCCGCCTTAACAGCACTAGTTTTGGATCAGACTGTTCAAGTGAGGTCACACTTCTATTAGGCCAACTAAATTTACTGGTCTATGTGCATAAGATCACAAGAAAATACAGCCAGCCTGCAATCTCAAGGAAAATATACTATCACATCTGACTTCTTTCTACTAGGGAATACAGAGATATGCACTTCTAAGTTGAATCCATCACTGTAGATAAGGAAGGAACATAACTACTTACAAACACCTATTTCTAACGGTGCTATTTTCACTACAAGAATGAAAAAAACCACTAGTAGTCTTTCTTGATTGAACCTTTAAGATCAACATCCCCCCAAAAGCCAGCAATAACAGCAATAGAAATTCATTTACAGCTCTCGGAAAAGTGAGCTCACATTGGCTATACAGTTGAACCAAATGATCACACAACTATATAATACTGCATAATTTTTTGATGAAGCCAGCTTTTCTCTCTCTGAAGCACAAACCTCTTCCATATTTCCTACTGGAGATGCGTTAAGAGAAGAGTCATTTACTAAGCTAGAATGATACTAAATTTGGGTCAGCTGTCCTTAATCCGGGCTCCAGGTTTAAAACCCAGTGCGCTATAAAACACATGAATCAGACAGGAAAAAGTGGATTCTAATAGCTAAACCAAAAATAATACCACACAAAAAAAGCTTCTATATGAATAAAGGGGTACGTGTGTCTGTGTGTGTGTCAGCACCATAGCTCCAAAACCATGATACCTAGAGACCTGAAACTTTGCATGCATGGGACGTGCACCTGGGTGCTTTTTTTTTTTTAATTTTTTTTGCTTGAAAAAAAATTTTCGCTGATTTTTTTTGATCTATACTGTGACAGGTCAGCCCCAGGAAGCAGAATAAGTCTGCATGTGCAAAACATTCTTTAGCAAAGCTCAAAGCTCTTGGCCAAGGTCAACTGGTACAGCTGCACAAGGGCTTTGCATTTAGGAGCATTCCCCCAAGGCAGGGGTCAGCAACCCCAGCACATGTGCTGAACATGGCATGCAAGGCCATTTTGCTTGGCGCACCACCACCAGCCCAGGCTCTAAGCAGCTGCTGCCAGCCAGAGCCCAGGCTGCTCTCAGTAGGCAGCTGGGAGGCTGCAAGCAGACCGGGCTCCGTGAGCGGGTTGCACCTAGGAGGCTACAAAAAGTTGCTCCGGACTCTGGCATGTCGGCACTCTAGCACCTTCCAAGGTAGATATTATGGGTTTTTTGGCACTCGGGCCAAAAACTATTGCCTAACCCCTGCCCTAAGGGCTGTGGTTGGGAGTGGTTAACAGAACCTGAGAGCACCCACAGGTGGAGTGAGGGCTTAAGGAAGGTCCAGGTGGAAAACCATACTAGGCCTTTTCAGGGACTGATTAGGGGGTTGTGGGAGGCGCTCTCTGGAAGGCAAGATAAACAAGCAGCAAAGCTTGCCAAAAAAATCGACTTGCAAAAGCTGCAGCCAGAGCAGCTGAGGCTCCTACACAGCAAGTTGCAAACAGAGCGGCAATGGCTGCAGCCAGGAACTGACCCTGGAGGGAAAAAGAAAACTCTGCATTTTTCTACAGTCCAGCCTCGGATTATGGTTCTGATCCATTAGCTGCAATTGGTTCAGTGGCAACTTCTTGCAGCCACTGCCTTGCTATGAGATAGAAAGAAGCTCCAGGGATACGCTGCAACAGTGGCAAGGTTCAACTGCCTCAAATGAATGATCCTCCTGAGCTCCTTCATACTCTATTGACAGGTAACACTCCAGATGCATGTAATTTCCAAACCAAACATTAGAAGATACAACTCATGCTTCCAAATGATATCTTTTGGCACCACAAAAGACATCAGAGAATCTGGCTACATACCCACATTTAAAGTGCAGGGCCAGGTTTATCATTGGATTGGCAGTCTGATGCCATTCCCAAGCAAAGAACCCAAATTCCTGCAGATCTACTTCATGCGTGACAATACAAAGCAGGCTGAACAGCGTTGCAACAATGTCATTCAAAACAACCTGCAGATGGTGTTGTAGTTGCAAGACATGCTCAACAAGGAAAAGAATAATGTTCAGTTTCAAGTGTGCCATGGAGAAGATGACTCCAGAGTACAATGTTGTCATTCACATAGACAAAGCTCCATGGCATGTCAAGCTGCATCACACAAGTAAAATAGGGTACAAAACTAAAATACACACAGCTTATTAGCAGAGGGAAATAAGATAGAATGAAAATATTTTATTTATAAAAACATTAAAATTTGATTACTCCAACATGTGCAAAGCCAGGTACTTTGGCTAGTTATTTAAGAAGTAACAATTAGGGGTGCACTGATAGAGATCTTGGGGGCCGATACCAGCAGCCAATTTTCAAGGATGCATATTGGCCAATACCAATTGGATTTCCCATACATAGTCTGGCAGCCTGGAGAGCTGCGTCCAGCTGGTAAGTCTGTTGTAGAAGGGAAGGCGCATGTGGGGGGCGATCAAGGCTTCTCGGGAAGCAGCAGCGGGAAGGAGAGGAGTTAGGCACACGTGTGTCCCGCACGCACGTGTGCCCCATAACTAACTTTTGACCCGAGGCAGCGGCGGCGGCGGCAGCAGCAGCAGCAGAGGAATCGGCAGCGGGGGCAGCAGCAGCTGATCCCCCGAAGGTAAGTGGGGCGGAGGGCCTCGGCACAGCTGAGCCGGATCCGGAGGGGAAGCACTCCGGGTCCCATATAGCTGAGCCAGTAGGGAGCCGCGCTCCCGAGCCGCGCAGCGCGAACAGAGCGCGCAAACAGGGAGGGCTAGGGAGGGGACTGCCCCCCCAGGCCAGCAAGCCCCCTCAAGGGCTAACCCTTAGGGAGCAGGCTTCCCCGGCAGCGGATCCCCCCAGCAGGGGAGCGTAGGGGGCGGAACTGCCGGCAGGCACTTCCGGGTAGACCGAGGCGCCTGATTGGCCGTTAGAGCGGGGGCGGGTAATTCAAACCACAGGTTCAAAGCCGCAGGGTGACGTAGTTCCCTTACTCGGGAAGCAGCAGCGGGAAGGAGAGGAGTTAGGCACACGTGTGTCCCTCACGCACGTGTGCCCCATAACTAACTTTTGACCCGAGGCAGCGGCGGCAGCAGCAGCAGCAGCAGAGGAATCGGCAGCGGGGGCAGCAGCAGCTGATCCCCCGAAGGTAAGTGGGGCGGAGGGCCTCGGCACAGCTGAGCCGGATCCGGAGGGGAAGCCCTCCGGGTCCCATATAGCTGAGCCGGTAGGGAGCCGCGCTCCCGAGCCGCGCAGCGCGAACAGAGCGCGCAAACAGGCGCGCTCTGTAAGAGCGCGCCGGCGTCTGCCTGCCTGGAGCTAAGATTCAGGATGTGACGGAGGTAATCCAGGCCAGGATCAAGCCCACCGATTACTACCCCATGGTCCTTGTCCATGTGGGTACTAATGATGCGGCCAGGAGAACCCCCGATCACCTGATGGCGGACTACCAGGCTCTCGGCAGCGTGCTGAGGGAATTTGGTGCACAGGTGGTATTCTCTTCCATCCTACCAGTGAACGGACGTGGAAGACGGCATGAGAACTGCATCCGAGAGACCAACTGGCGGCTTCGGCAGTGGTGTCTCGAGGCAGGCTTCGGCTTCCTGGACAATGACCCACACATTACAACGAGGGACATGCTCAGCTGGGATGGGCTTCACCTGTCCCCCAAAGGTAAGCGTGTGTTTTCTTCCAGGTTGGCGGATCTCCTCCGGTGGGCTTTAAACTAGGCTCGTCGGGGGGAGGGGAAGATGAGGGTGGGGGAGGCTGTGGACCACCAAACCAGGTGGCACCCACAAGGACAGCCCAGCCTGAAGAAAGAGAGCTTTGGGAACGTGAAAGACAGGGGGTGGACAGCAATACGGCACAGGTAAGGAACGGGAAGGTTAGAGACAAAAAGCCCTTTAGGACTTGGAGCGAGGGGGTAGCAAAAGCACCAGTCACAGGGCTCAAGTGCCTATATACTAATGCTAGGACCATGGGGAACAAGCAGGATGAACTAGCGCTCCTGGTTGCACTAAACGACTACGACTTAGTGGGGCTGACGGAAACCTGGTGGGATCCATCCCACGACTGGGCGGTACATATTGAGGGCTATAGATTGTACAGAAAGGACAGAGTGGGGAAAAGGGGGGGAGGGGTTGCGCTCTATGTTAAGGAGCAATATACATCAACCCTCATCAAGACAGAATCAAAGGATGAGGAAGTAGAAGGACTGTGGGTTAGGCTACATGGGGGGCAAGGAGAAAAGGATTTGGTGGTAGGGGTCTGCTACAGACCCCCACATCAAGGGGAAGAAATAGATTTGGGGCTCCTGAGGCAACTCTCAGAGACCATAAAAGCTAAAGAGGCGGTGGTCATGGGGGACCTAAACTACCCGGACATCTGCTGGGAGACACAGACAGCAAAGTCCCACCGCTCACGCAGGTTTCTAACCTGTGTACAGGACCTCCACCTGACGCAGGAGGTACATGGTCCCACTAGGGGGAATGCCTTACTGGATCTGGTATTGGCAACGGGGGATGACATAGTAGGGGACCTACAGATCGGTAGCCATCTGGGGGACAGTGATCACCTAAAAGTACAATTCAACATAAGGCGTCGAGTGGGTAAGGTAACCAGTAGGGTGAACGTGCTGGACTTTAGGAAAGCTGATTTCAGCAAACTCAGGCGATTAGTGAAGGATGCACTGCAGAGTAGTAGTTTTGAAATGATGGGAGCCCAAGAAGGGTGGCTGTGCCTTAAGGAAGCTATCCTTCTCGCACAAAGCGAGACGATCCCTGTGCGAGGTAAAAGAGGGAAAGGGGCCAGGAGGCTTCCCTGGCTGACCAAAGAAATACTGGGCAGACTAAGGGCCAAAAGGGGAGCACATAAAAAGTGGAAACAGGGAGAGATCACCAAAGAGGAATACACCTCTTCTGCTCGTGCTTGTAGGGAGGCAGTTAGACAGGCCAAAGCTACCATGGAGCTGAGGATGGCAACCCAAGTAAAAGACAATAAGAAATTGTTTTTTAGATATATAGGGAGTAAAAGGAAGGCCCAGGGAGGAATAGGACCCCTGCTAAATGGGCAGAAACAATTGGTGACGGACAGAGGGGACAAGGCTGAACTCCTCAACGAGTTCTTCGCCTCAGTGTTCCTAAGTGAGAGGCATGACAAGTCTCTCACTGGGAGTGTAGGGAGGCAGCAGCAAGGCACCAGACTTCCATGCGTGGACCCTGAGGTGGTGCAGGGTCACTTGGAGGAACTGGATGCCTTTAAGTCAGCAGGCCCGGATGAGCTCCATCCGAGGGTACTGAAGGCACTGGCCGACATCATTGCAGAGCCACTGGCGGGAATATTTGAACGCTCGTGGCGCACGGGTCAAGTCCCGGAGGACTGGAAAAGGGCCAATGTGGTTCCCATTTTCAAGAAGGGGAGGAAGGAGGACCCGGGTAACTATAGGCCAGTCAGTCTCACCTCCATCCTTGGCAAAATCTTTGAGAAAATCATCAAGGCTCACATTTGTGAGAGCCCGGCAGGACAAATTATGCTGAGGGGAAACCAGCACGGGTTTGTGGCAGGTAGATCGTGCCTGACCAATCTAGTCTCTTTTTATGACCAGGTCACAAAACGCCTCGACGCAGGAGGAGGGGTGGATGTCGTATACTTGGACTTCAGGAAGGCCTTTGACATGGTATCCCACCCCATACTGGTGAACAAGTTAAGGGGCTGTGACTTGGATGACTGCACAGTCCGGTGGGTGGAGAATTGGCTGGAGGGTCGCACCCAGAGAGTTGTGGTGGATGGGTCGGTTTCGACCTGGAAGAGTGTGGGCAGTGGGGTCCCGCAGGGCTCGGTGCTTGGACCGATACTCTTTCATGTCTTCATCAGCGACTTGGACGAGGGGGTGAAATGTACTCTGTCCAAGTTTGCAGATGACACTAAGCTATGGGGCGAAGTGGACACGCCGGAGGGCAGGGAACAGCTGCAAGCAGACCTGGACAGGTTAGACAAGTGGGCAGAAAACAACAGAATGCAGTTCAACAAGGAGAAATGCAAAGTGCTGCATCTAGGGAGGAAAAATGTCCAGCACACCTACAGCCTAGGAAATGACCTGCTGGGTGGCACGGAAGTGGAAAGGGATCTTGGAGTCCTAGTAGACTCCAAGATGAACATGAGTCGGCAGTGTGACGAAACCATCAGAAAAGCCAATGGCACTTTATCGTGCATCAGCAGATGCATGACAAATAGGTCCAAGGAGGTGATACTTCCCCTCTATCGGGCGCTGGTCAGACCGCAGCTGGAGTACTGCGTGCAATTCTGGGCGCCGCACTTCAAGAAAGATGCGGATAACCTGGAGAGGGTCCAGAGAAGGGCCACTCGTATGGTTAAGGGCCTGCAGGCCAAGCCCTATGAGGAGAGATTAGAGAAACTGGACCTTTTCAGCCTCCGCAAGAGAAGGTTGAGAGGCGACCTGGTGGCTGCCTATAAGTTCGTCAGGGGGGCACAGAAGGGAATTGGTGAGTATTTATTCACCAAGGCGCCCCCGGGGGTTACAAGAAATAATGGCCACAAGCTGGAGGAGAGCAGATTTAGATTAGATATTAGGAGGAACTTCTTCACAGTTCGAGTGGCCAAGGTCTGGAACGGGCTCCCAAGGGAGGTGGTGCTCTCCCCTACCCTGGGGGTATTCAAGAGAAGGTTGGATGTGTATCTAGCTGGGGTAATGTAGGCCCAGCACTCTTTCCTGCTTATGCAGGGGGTCGGACTCGATGATCTATTGAGGTCCCTTCCGACCCTAGCATCTATGAATCTATGAATCTATGAAGTTCTTCAGGATCATTTCAGGCTGAACATAAGGAAAGAGTTTGTGACCCTTTGACCTTGTCATCCCTTGGGGCGCTCTGGTGACAGATATTCCCCCAGATCCTGGTGAGCACCCCTGATAAAATTATAAGTGGCCACCAGATCACCCCTGAGCCTGTGCCTTTCCAGGCTGAGGAATCCTATAGCTCTCAGCCTCTCATCATCAGGTCTGATTTCCTGACCTCTGATCATGCATGTGGATCTCCTCTGAACTCTCTTAAGCTTCTCCACATCCTTTTGAATTGTGCAGTCCAAAACTAGATGCAGTACTCCAGCTGTAGCCTCACCAAGGCCGAGTACAATGGAAAAATGCATCCATAGAGGCTTCTGAAGCAAATCCCAGGATGTCAAGCCAGCGTTTTGCTCACTTTACTAGCAGCAACATCACATTGAAGGCTTATGTTCATCTTGTGGTCAATCAAGACCCCCAAGTCCTTTTCATCTGTAGCGCTAGCCAGCGTAACGCTGCCGAGCCTATATGTATGCTGTGCGTTTTTCTTCCCAAGGTGGAGAACCTTGCACTTTTCAGTGTTAAACACCATCAGGTTCTCGTCCACCCATTTCCTGAGCCTGTCAAGGTCAATCTGGATCTCTCTCCTATCCTCAGGCATAGATGCTTTACCCCAGAGTTTGGCATCGTCAGCAAACTTGGCCAGTCGGCTTCTGATATCAATGTCCACATCATTAATGAAGATGTTGAACAGTGTTGTCCCAAGGATAGAGCCTTGAGGGACCCCACTGGTCACAGGGCACCACAATGATTGACTTTTGTCAACCACCATCCTCTGGGTCCGACCACAGAGCCAATTCCCCAGCCAGCGGATCATAGTGAAGCCAAGGCCACAGTGGGCCAGTTTTGCCAAGAGATGATCATGGGACACCAGATTGATGTCATATATCTTGACTTTAAAAAAAGCCTTCGATCTCTTCTCCCTTGTCCAGGTGACAGGTCACTTGATCATAAAAGGAAATAAGACTGGTTGAGCAAGACCTACCTGCAACAAACCTGGGCTGGCTATCCCTCAAGATGTTGCCATCGGCCAGTCTGTTAAGAATGGCCTCTTTGATAATCTTTTCTAAGACCTTCCCCAGAATAGAGGGCAGGCTGATGGGCCTGTAGTTTCCCAGATCCACTTTCCTCCCTTTCTTGAAGTTAGGCACCACATTGGCCTTCTTCCAGTCATTGGGCACTTTACCAGAGCACCCAGAATTCAAAGCTCAGCACCTGGCATGGATCCATGATGCTTGCCAGCTCCTTGAGTACCCTGGGGTATAAACTGTCAGGGCTGGCCAACTTGAAGGTGTCCAGCCTGTCAAGGTGTTCCTTCACAAGGTCAGCATTGATGGAGGGTAAGGAATCACACTCACCCAGGCGTTTCTGCCCTGTAATGAGTAGGGGCACCCCATGGGACTGGTGAAAGATCAATGCAAAGTACCCATTTAGTAGGTTGGCTTTTTCCTGGGCATCAGTTGTCAGTTGTCCCTTGGGACTGGTGAAAAACCGATGCAAAGTTTAACAAGTTGGCTTTTTCCTGGGTGTCGGCCGTCAGTTATCCCATCTGGTTTAGCAGGGGTCCAATGTTACCCTTGCTTTTCCTCTGGCTCCCCACATAGCTAAAAAATAACTTTTTATTCTCCTTGATACTTGTAGCTAGTTGGAGTTCAGTCACAGCCTTGGCTTTCCTGGTTCGCTCCCTGCAGGTCCGGACCAGTGCAGAATATTCCTCCTTGGAGATGGATCCAGTCCTTCATCCTCTGTAGGTCTTTCTTTTTAGATGCAGCAAGTCCGCTAGTTCCCTGCAAAGCCAAGGGGGCTGCTATGCCCTTTTGCTGCCTTTCCTCTGAGATGCAATGCTTAGCTTGTGCATCCAGGATCGTTCCCTTGAGGAGCAACCGCTCTTTCTGAACTCCCCTCCCCTTTGGGTCGTAGTCCCTTAGGGACTCACTGACAAGCCTTCTGAGCTTGTCAAAGTCAGCTTTTCTGAAGTCAAGGACTTCTGTATTGCTGACTGACTTGCCAGCTTTACAGCGGATGGTGAAGGTGATCAGCTCATGGTCACTATAACCCAGCTTCCCTTCAATCGTTAGGTTGATGATTTAGTCATCCCCCGTAGCCAGTACCAGGTCAGGCAGAGTTTACTTCTCATCAGCCCGTCAACTTCTCATGTCAGATAGAGCTCATTCATGCACAAGAGAAAGCTTTGCGACCACTCTGATTTGATCAAGCGCTCTTTCCACAAGATGTCAGGGTAGTTGAAGTCTCCTATGACAACCATGCACTGGGAGCATGCAGCTTCAGTCAATTTCCCAGCAAACTCTTGGTTAAGCTCTTGATCCTGGGTAGGAGGTCTGTAACAGACTCCCACCAGTGTGTCCGTTGTACCACGTTGCCCACAGATTTTAACCCAAAGGGTCTCCAGTCATCCACCCTGGGTGCCAATGTCGGCATGCAGGGATACGTAGCTTTCCTTGACATAGAGAGCTACACCCTCATCCCTTTTGTTCACTCGATTCCTCCTGTATAGGGTATAGCCGTCTATACCTGTGGCCCAGTCATGGGTGGCGTCCCACCAGGGCTCCGTTATCCCTATGACGTCGTAATTATGTGTGTTAAGCAGGAGGACAGGTCCCTTTAAGCGTCCTTGCCTTACCCACAGCTGAGGCAGGGGTGGGCTCCCTTAAGTGCCTTGACCTGCTGACTTTGCAAGGGTTGCTCAGCAGCCAAGCACTGGCTTTAGTCCCCCCCATCCCCTGATGAGCTTAGTTTAAAGCCCCATGGAGCAGGTCAGCCAGTCTGGCTGAGAAGAGCCTCCTCCCCAGCAGAGAGAGGTAGAGCCCATCCCTTCTCAGCAGCTCGCTGCCTCTCTCAAAGAGCATACTGTGGTCACGGAAGCCAAAGCCTTCCCAATGACACCAGCACTGCAGTCTTTGGTTTACTACCTCAATCCTCCTCAGCCTGTAGCCCGAGACTGGGAGGATCAAAGAAAAACACCACCTGTACACCCAACCCCTTTAGCCCTGCTCCCAAATCCCTGCAGTGCTTTATGACCTGGCTGGGAGAGCTCTGAGCCATATCATTTGTGTCCACATGGATAAGAAGCATAGGGTAGTGGTCAGTGGGCTAGAGAGGTTCAGGAATCTTCTCCACAATGTCCTGGATAAGGACTGCCAGAAAGCAGCAGACTTCCTGGGATAAGGTGTCAGGGCAGCAGATTGCCCCCTCCAGTATGAAGTCTCCCATGACAAACACTTTGTGTTTTGCCTCAGGGAGAGCAGGGGTGGTAGCTATAGTTAAGCCTGTGCTGTCTACTGGAGCTGGCAGCTTAGCGGGCTTTATTGGGGCTACAAGAGGTTCATACCTGCTGCAAAGCTCCAGTGGGGCAGGGACTTCGGTGTGGCAGGCCTTGGGGCCCTTGACCACCTTGGTTCAACCCCTTGAGTTGACATAACGGGAGGTCCCCAAGTCCCCCCTTGTCCTGGCTGTGCTGGAGGTCGTTGGGGTCCTGCTGGGGGGGTTCTGGGAGTCCCTAGGCTCGACGGGGGCACAACAGGCTTCTGCCTGTGCATCTTGCTCTGGAGCCAGGACAAACTCCAGCTAAGCCATTTGCGGGCCCTTTTTAAAGTGCACGCATGCACAGAAGGGCTCGCTGACAGGACTGCACTGCTCTGGGGACTTGGGGGTCCCTGTCCCATGGAAGAAGGGGACAGGTGAGTGCCCCCCCTTCCCCTGTCTCATGCACCAGGTGGGATGGGTCACATGGCTCCCTGGGGGCTGGTCCACATAGAAGCTGGAGGTGGGGCACAGGACAGAGCCGCAGCTTGTCCTGGGGGGAGGGGGGTGGCTCCTGCTGATATGTGAACCCCTGGAGACACACACTTCTGGGGGCAAGGAGAGGGACTTCCAATGGCAAAGGTCCGGCATGGGACTTCTGGTCCCAAGATGGCAGCCAGGGCATTGGTCAAGGGGTGGGGCTACCTTTGCAACACTCAACAGTTCACCAAAACTCATTAAGCAGCTCTCCAGTTGAAGTAATTGCCCACCCCTGTGCTAAAGGGACAGAGAAAGGAATAACTGGAAGGCTGACAAAGCAGGGTAGATCCTGGCAATGGAGGCAAGGAAGTTAATCAGCTTTCCCCCGCATCTAACCCCAAGGTGTTCATGTTCCTTAGAAGCTCACACTGCTTCATTAAGTAGGTGCAGGTTCTATACGTATTTGTATACAGTCATATTATTTACCCTGTTCCCGCCCCTAAAAAAAACAATAATTATCAAAACAAATTCTATAACCCTCAATGACAACATGAACAAGTCAAGCTTAGGTATTAACAGACTTTGCTATGAAGCACTTTTGTTCCCAGAGTTATCAACCTAGCCTCTTCCATGAACACTGTACAGATTTTTAAAGGAAAAATCTACTGATTTTACTCTAGCAATGGACACCGTACAGTAGAAACAAAGATGCTGCTGGCCAACAAGAGGAGTGCTGAAGAACGTTATTCAGTAGTTTTCAACTGAAAGCTCTGCAAACCCTATAGACCACAAAAGATGCACAACAGCATTTCCAAAGGTCTGAACTTCATGAAAAAGTCTTTTTTCAGACTATGTACAAGAGAATTAATGTAGCAGATAAAGTAGTAAAAAATCATACCTATTAATTTGTTTGGTTTTAAATGGAGTAGAAAAAATAGATGCTTAGCAAAACAAGGATTCTATGAAGAAAACAGAGCAGTCACAGGAGCAACGAAAAATTTTTCATGCTTCCCTGAAATTGCACAACATTTTGTGGTTTGGTTTTACCTCATCTTTCAAAAGACTCCAAAAAAACAAACAAACAAACAAACAAAAAACAACAACAACAACAACATTATAATTTGAGTGTTTTTCTCTCACAAATGCCTCAAAATTAACTCAAAACTAACTGACAATTGCATAAGCTGCCAAGTGCAGGCCAATCGCATACTGAAAACGTACAACTACAAATCTGCATTTCCCAAAAGACGCACTGACATTTTATACTAAACTAAAAGAGGAAAATACTCAATTTCGTGATTCAGTATTTTCATACTCCAGTATGTGACGGTGCATGCTTTTTCAAGGGTTTTTACCATCTCTTTCACCCATTTACCATATTTTAAGCTTTTCTTATCCGTATTATCATAGTACAAGCGTCCCTAGGATGAGGCCTGACATGGTGCCTGGACGTCAACCAGGATCAAATCCTGAATTTCTTCCCTTCCCAGACTACAAATTAGGCTAAGGTAGTTTGTTTAGCAACTGTACTTAAATAGAAGTTGAATGGGCCTGTTCACCAGCTGATCTGCCCTAGGCTACCACCTGACTAGCTCTGGTAGCAAGTGGAGCAGATCTGCTGGTGCGGGAAACCGCCCCAATCCTTGGGTGGGGGAGTGTCCCTGCACCAGCTGATCTAGCCCAGGCTCCCACCTGGAGCAGGTGATCTGCCCCTGGAGCCACTCCGTCGAATCATCAAAACGGAAGTGGAATTGAAATAATGCTGTTTCACACAGCCCTACTATTTATCTCTACCCACTGAGCCCAAAGATCCAGCTAGCTTTCGATTCACCTTACAGTCCATTCATCCAACCCATACTTTCTTAGTTTGCTTGCAACAATGTTGTGGGAGACCATTTCAAAAGCCTTTCTGAACTCAAGGTATACTACATCCAACTGCTCTCCCCACATCCATCCACAGGACCAGTCACCACATCACAGTAGGCAGTCGGGTTGGTCAGGCATCACTTGCCCTTGGTAAATCCATGTTGATTATTCCTGATCACTAGGGATTTAGGTTTTCCATTTCCCCATGGATTTCCCATTTTTCTCAGAGAAAACACAAATTTAATCCTTTTAGCAGAGATATCCTGGTTTTGTAAAGAGCTCTTGCAGGCGGGCAGAGTTCCAGCCTACAAGAGCTGATTGCAAGAAGGGGGGGAGGAGTGAGGGGCACCATTAGGGCTAGGAGGGGCTGCGGGGGCTTTTAATTTTAATAATGGATTTTTTTTTTTTTTTAAATCAGATAATTTATGATTTGTTAGGTCAGAGAATTTGTTATTTTTTAAAATCAGGGAAACCCAGGATCATTCTCTTCTCTTCCAAGTACTTAGAAATGGATTCCTTGAGAACCTGTTCCATGATTTTTCCAGGGACTGAGTAAGGCTGACTGGTTTATACTTCCTTGGAGCTTCCTTCTGCCTTTTCTTAAAGATGGGCAGCATACTTGCCATTTTCCAATTATCTGGCAGTTCCCCCAGTCATCACGAGTTTTCAAAGATAATGGCCAGCAGCTCTACAAAACACACCAGCCAACTCCCTCAGCACCCTCGGATGCATTGCACCCGACCCCCATAGCCTTATACATGTCCACCTTTTCTAAAATAGTTTCTAACCTGTTCTTTCACCACTGTTGGCTGCTCACCTTTTCCCCAAAGTTGCGCTGCCTGGTACAGTAGTCTGGGAGCTGACCTTGTCTGTGAAGACAGAGTTAAAAAAAGCCAGTAAAAAATACCCTGAGTACTTCAGGTTTGCTGCATCATCTATCATTAAGTTGCTTCCCTCATTTAGTCAGGGACACGCACCCTCTCTGATCCTCCTCATGTTACTGACAGACCTGTAGAAACGCTTCATGTTAACCTTCACGTCCCTTGCTGGCTACAACTCCAGTTGCACTTCAGCCTTCCTGACTTCATCCCTGCATGCCCAAGCAATGTTCTTATACTCTTCCCTAGTCATTTGTCCAAGTTTCCACTTCTTGTAAGCTTCCTTTTTGGGTTAAGCTCACTAAAGAGTTCTCTGCTAAGACAAGCTGGTTTTCTGCCATATTTGCCATTCTTCCTACACTTCAGGATGGTTTGTTCCTGTGCCCTCAGTAAGGTTTCTTTAACATACCAGCTCTCCTGGACTCCTTTCCTCCTCAGACTGGCCTCCCAGGGGATTCTGGCCATCAGTTCCCTGAGGGAGTCCAAGGCTGCTTTTCTGAAGTTCAGGATCCATACTCTGAAGCTCTTCTTTGTTCCTTTCCTCAGGATCCCAACTGTGATCATCTTGTGATCACTGCTGACCAAGTTGCCATCCACTTCTACATTTCCCACTAATTGTTCACTGATTTTGAGCAACAGGTCAAGAAAAGCAAGGCTCTTAGTTGGTCTCTCCAACACTTGCACCAGGAAGTTGTCCCCAACATTCTCCAAAAGCTTCCTAAATTGCCTGTACACTGTTTTGTACAGCTGTGTGAAATTTTGGCAGCCATTTTGTTTTGAAGGCGTTTCTGTGCCCAAAACACTGAAATCGAAATCAGAACAGAAGGCTCAGAAACATCTCCAAAATGAAATGGAGGCATCCAAAACGTTTCGGAAAACTTCAGAGTTTCAGAGCCAGGCTTGCAGGGAAACAGATGTACGTTGCTACCCTGCCGCACACTGGGCAGGCAGGGGTGGCAAGAAGACCCTGGTGCAGAGCTGTACTCCCTGTGGAACCAGTTTGTGCAGCAGGGCAGTGCAGCACGGAGCAGAGATCCTCACTGGGGTCTCCTCACTACTGCTGCCTGTCCCACGCAGCCCCATGTTGCTGGGACAGCGAGAGGCACGTAGTGGCAGCAAGGAGACCCCCACCACATCTCTCTGCTCCCTGGAGAACCAAGTTGCACAGCAGGGACCAGCAGGCTTGCTTGCCACTTTGTGCTGCTTTCCTGCCTCATGACCCAGCATGACAGGGATCAGAGATCTGTGTGGGGATCTCCTCACCTGCAGGGAGGGCAGCGGCCCACCCCTTACCTGGGATGAGCTACCCACAGCCCTGCCCTGCTCCCTGTGGGACTCCAAGCCCTGCCTAGCTGGGTAGAGCTGCATGAAGGTTCCCTCGCAGCCTGCACAAAACAGATTTGGAAGAGATTCAGCCAAAACAAAAACATGATAGTGATCCAAAACACATCACTGTCCTCCAAAACGGCCAAATCAGAAACAGAATTGGAACTCAGCCATTTTGTACAGTCCTACTGTTTTGCCTGCAGAGTATTCTTTCACCCACCCTGAGAATCTAAGCAACAACTATTTATATTGAGACGTTGCCCATGCACTTAGGATCCCAGAGGGCCCCGATTTCTAGTCAGCCTTTTCTTTTCAAGAGAAAGTTCCTGCACTTAAGTAGAAGAAATCCTGACTTTTTGTCCACCAATAATAGTTAACCACATCAGTAAATAACAGTCCTATCCAATCCAGCTTTCACTTATGCATACGGGAGTCCTGACTTTAAACAGAGCTTGCATCAGACTAAACACAACCACTGCAGCACCAATTTTAAAATCACCCTTATTCTAAGTATTTCTACTACTGTCCTTCTGGTGAAAGATCACTACCCATGACATTTCTCCACACAGTATGAAATAAAGACTTTCCTCTGCAACTTGCATTATTAGCTAATCTTCCAAAAAACAGCAAAGTTTACCAAGTGTGTTCACTTTGTGTAAAGTTACATATTTAAACACAGCAGGGAAAAGTTCCACCCCCCTCCTCTACTTCTGCTGCCATCCCCACCTCCTCTTTGTCCTATTGCCAAGATAGAAGAGAGCAGTACCATGTGGTTGCAATTATTTTGCCTAGTTCTTTGAATGAAAGTATAATCCACAAGTGCAGGGGGAAAAAAAAATGCACAATTACCAGCCTAGTACAATGCAAAAGGGAGGGAAATCAAACCAAGGCAACTCCGTCAGGATTAACCAAAAAAAGTCAAATTAGAAGCAGTAAACACTGAAATACTTCTGAGTGCATGACTTTTGTAAGAGACAAATAGCTTCCTACCTTTATTTAAATGCAGAATAATATTAGTTGAATGGGGAAAACTATAGAATATGCCAGTAATCTAATTAAAATGGTCCTGTGTGCCATTCTTTCATGTCCTGTCCTAAAATTTACGTATTAGTTTATACTTCACAATTTCATCTAACCCATGTAAAGATTAACATGGGGGTAGGTGACCTTAAAATAAACAAACAAACCTCTTAATTAGTCGCATGGAAATGTCAGTGTGATTTCAAAGCATGAGGTTGCTTACAGGGAGGTGCTAAATTAGTTTTGAAAGAAAAAAGAAAAATGAATGCTGGATGCAGGATCATAGTAAAGTAGGGCTAGAAGGGATCTCACAAGGTCACCTAGTCCAGCCACCCTGCTCAAGGCAGGATCATTCCTGACCAAGCCATCCCAGAGTGATGTAGTTAGCTCATTCCTGTGGCAGTAGTACCCAAGCACTGGGGGTGCCAGGCTTCTTCCTGCTGGTCCATAACTGGCTGGAGCTAGCACCACATGGTGCCAATCTCAGACTGCCCTGCATGCCATCACATGTGGCACAGTCCCAGACCCACTGGAGTAGTTAGAGGTAAGCTGGATCTGGTTAGGGAGCGGAAAGGGTAAGGAAGAACTTTGTGGACCATATCTAGTCCATAGAGTTGACTGCATCCCACACTACTTACCTAGCCCTCAGGGCCATGTGAGTTTGACACCCCTTCTTATAGTTTCCTTAAAGCAGTAGCTTTATATATGTTCTGAGATTGTTGATGACAACGTTTTAGCAGAATTTGCAGATTCTCTGGAATCTGACAGGGGCCAAGTTGTGAACATTTCTGCTATAGCCATTACATGCAAGTATGGTGAAATGCAGACTATGGAACACATGTGCCTTTGCCGACTCCTTGGTGAGGCCTGTATGAAGGAGGACTTCGCTGCAGCAACAGATAGAGCTATTGCTTATGCACAATTCCAGAAAAACATCTAGTTTCCAACAAGGACATGAAAAGAAGAACTACTCCTTTTGTTTGAAGCAGATGTCTATTCGGTTGCCTCAAATATTAAAGTATAAAACTCAATGGGCAGCACGGAATGAATCCGTTTTATTTAGCAGTTGAGAGACATCATCCTCTATAGCTGTTCTAAGTCAATGTTATATCTAACACTAATCTTGTTATACATTCATGCAAAGTAGCAGCTCCCATACAACACAATTTTATTTTAAAATTCCTTGCTACGCATAACACTGCTTAGCTTTAAGAAAAAACCCAAACACAAATGGTCACTCAGAGTAGACCATTTAGCTCTTCATACTGTCATAGCGTAACACACTTATCTCTTCATACACACTTGCCAACCTCAGGAAGCTGTGTAAGTATGCAATGACTACCCAACTGCCCATCAAAAATGACAGGTGGATAGGGAAGCAGGCAGGGATGGAGCCCCATGCCCCAACCCCGTCCGGGCCCATTCACCCCTTCCCTCCTGCTGCTTGGGGTCCAAGCCCGCTCCCCCACTCCCCTCTGCAGCAACCGGGGCAGGGAAGGAGCGGCACTGGATCTGATGCAGGGAGGACCAAGCCGGAGGGTGGGGAGAAGCTGGGCCACTGCAGCAGGGGGAGTGGGGTAGTGGGTCTGGACTGACCCAGCAGCGGCAGGGAGCGGGCTTGGACCTGATGAAGGGGGAGGAGGCTCGCTCCTCCCCAGCCACTGCCCTGTTGGACCAGGCCCAATGTTTCCCTCTCTCCACTCCCAACTGCTACAGCATGCCGGCTTCTCCCCACTCCTCTCCTGCCCCACAACATGTGAGACCTGCTCCTCCCCCCACTGCGTCAGCTTTGCAGGTGGCGAGGATGGAAGGGGAGGGTGGGCCGAGGCCAGCACCCGTGGCCACACCCCAGCCTGCCCTGCTGCATCCCACCCCTGCTCCCCACATGCCGCCACCACCTCCAAGGAATGTGGGGGGGGGGGGTGAGATGCTAGCCCGTGGCTTCACCCCCTCTCCCATCTGCTCCATCATCACCACCACCCCTCCCCCCCATTCCATCTGCTTCATTTCTGCTGCCTCCAGGCTGTTTGAAAACCAAATCAATCAGAGTGCAAATAAAGTGTTATGGACAGACAGATTAAGGCTTTTATATTGTTAGAATTACAATTTAAACTCCCACCAGTACAACTCTATAGGCCACTCCAATTTTGGTGTTCCAACTGGAAGTTATTTAAACTAAATCAAAATAGCCAATAACCATTAAAGTGTTCACAAAATGAATTATATCAATAGCATGCACAGTTTATCCATACTTCTTTAAAACACATACACAAGTAATTATCCTATGAAGACAAGCCCTTAAATTCTTTGACGAGCAGGATAAGCTTGCACTGATATTTTAAGTATCATAAAAAAACTGTTCCAAGCAGACATCCACATCTGCTTAAGCAAATGTAGCAGTTCACACTTCAAAACTACTCTTAGAGGCTCTCTGCAAAAATTCAAAGCCATCACTGTAATCTCAAGTCCTACTTTCAAATTTTTTTTAAAAGGAAAGCAAAAAAGCCTATATTACAGTGAAGAAGCCAGACCTCAAAGTAGCTAAGTCACCTTACTTCTGTCAACTAATGAAGAACTCCCTCATTTTACTAGTGGGAAAACAAAACAAACAAACAAACAAACAAAGAGAGAGACACACACACACACCAGCTGAGGGATGACCAAGCTAGAAGTACACTAGCTAGAACTGGAACTAACCAATTTGACTCCCACACCAAAGCATCTATCATGCAAGAAAACTGTAAATGTTCTAAATCTGTAGCAGTGGTCAAAATACAGCCCATGGGCCAGATTATTTTTTACTATGCTATTATATAAGACTATAGTCTTATATCGGGGTGGGCAAAATGTGGCCCAGGGGCCAGATGCAGCCCACCATGCCATTCTATCCAGCCTATGGGGCCACTAGCCAGACTAGGAAAAAATTTACTTTTCTAAAGGGGAAAAAAAAATGATTCAGTACGATAACTGGCCTTCTATGCCAATTACAGACAGTCAAAAAGCCTGACGCTGAATTGATTCAGTCTTTGCAGGTTAGTCTAAACTGCAGAGATTAAACTGAAAGAAGTGAATAGACATTTACCTCGGTTTCAGGAAATGCAGCCACATGCTTCCAGCGGCTCAGGCCAGAAGCCGGAGGGCACTAGAGCACAGCTCTCTGGCAGATAGTCAGTATGGGCTGCGCATTTGGTTCCTCTTCCTGCTGCCTCTCCCCCACCCCCTGAGTTCTCTGGGATTTACAGTCCAGAATCAAAGCAGCAGGACTTCGCAGGGTTGCTCATCATTTCCTCTTCCTGCTTCCAGGTGCCTCTGGGATTTACAGTCCACAGTCATAGCCTGTAGTAAGTTTGAGCAGGAGAAGGGGTGTTTAAGGCCCCCCTCCCTAGCCCCAGATGGAGTTTGCCAGGGGGGTTAGGGGGAAGTCCCCCCTGCAGACTGGGCTGTATCCCCAGCCAGGCTTGCCCTCCCACAGCCCCTTGTCAGCCAGCCCTCACTGCTCCAGCTAGGAAGCAGAGGGGTGGGGCCAGCCCTGCTCTCTGGAGCAGACAGCCCAGCCCAGGAATGGAAAATGCTGCTGGACTGTGATTTAACTTGAACCAGGAAAGGGTCTGGGACAGAAGTTTCATAAACCAGTTTGACCCAAATCAGTTAAGCCTGGTACTACTACATTCAACCAAGTTTATCTTAAACCAGTTTCAGCCATTTTGAAACTTGTTTATGTGCACTGAGCTCCTGGTCTGTTACAGGTTTAAACCAGTTTCTGACCACTTAAACTGATTTGTGTATAATGTGTCCCTAGCCCAAGGGTCACCAGCCCCGGCACATGTGCCAAGCATGGCACACAAGGCCATTTTGCTCGGCACACCACCGCCAGCCTGGGCTCTAAGCAGCTGCTGCCAGCCAGAGCACCGAAGCTGCTCCCAGCAGGAGGCTGCAAGCAGACTGGGCTCTGTGGGTCAGCTGCAGCTGGCAGGCTGCAAACAGCTGCTCCAGGCTCTGGCATGTTGGCACTCCAGCACCTTCCAAGGTAGACATTGTGGTTTTTTCCAGCACTCCGGCCAAAAAGCGTTGCCTACCCCTGCCCTAGCCTAACCACCAACATAGCAATGATCTCTTTAAGAGCTTAAGTTAAAAACAAACTCTGTATCTATAAAAATAATGTTCATGGTAATTTAAATGTTATTCTTCTCTAAACTTGCATTAAAAAAATCCCCTGAATTCCCCATTTGAAGTTATTTCAACACATTTTGTCCACTTGGCAATGAAGACCATAATAATTTAAGCTAGTTCAAAATACAATTCTCATTTAATACACAAATTCTGAGATAATCTCTTTTCTTTTCCTATTCTAAGATTTCTATGCATGTATCAGACAGCCAAAATGAGTTCACATATGTAAAATAGGATTCTTTCCCTTTGTAATAATATACCAATGATTAGTCACTCCTCAGCCCATGGTTCTCAATTTACAGCTTTTCTTCCCATTCTCTCTCAGAATAGTTTATAATTTTAGCACACTGGTTACAGAAGCTCATCCACCCCACTCCTACCAAGCAATTCAGCTGTCAAGTATATGTACCACTAGAACTGCAAGTCTGGGGCCAAAAATTATTTAAACACTGTATCTATGGCATTTTAGAAGTACAGTAAGAAGTATTTATTGTTATAAAGCCTCTTGCATTTTAGATTTTAATAGCTGCAAAACTACTCTAAGATACCACAACTAAACAGAAAACAGTTTCACTAGAGAGGAGTAACACAATACCTTGCTTGAGCCAAAGAACGAAAAAAAAAGAAAAAGCCTGTCAGACAGTAGGGTAGAACCATCTGTCTTGGCCCTGGTTAGCAGAAGGCTGGAACATCATTTGCTTTACTGCTAAGCAAAGAAAAGAATATTTGAATGCTAGAAGTAACTGAAACAGCATGTGTAGAAGATGCCTGCTCAGCATTCACAAAAAACTTCTGAGACAGAAACAAGTGTCCATTTCCTTCCACAAAATGAAAATCAAAGATTGCTGCAAAGACAGATTTTATTTTTTAAAGTTAACACTAAACAAGACATAAAATATGTACCTGGTAAAGATGAATGTCAGTTTTCAACTCAAATGCCTAATAAATGAAAGCAACAGACCATCAGCATTTAAGAACTAGGCTGAACCCATCACCATATTATTTAACAGCCATTCAAGTCAGTGGTTGTGCTCAGCCCTCTTACCAAGACTTGCGTGTCATGCTTACTTAACGTAGATTCCCCTTACACAGGGCAAGAGAGGGTGAGGAGATGGTTGTGATCCCAACACCCATTTGCAACCTTTTTATTCAGTTACTTTTCTTGATATTTAGAAATGGGTGTTTTAACATTTAAGGCATGGTGTATCTGCACTTTATAAACCAGTGATTCTGAAGAGTGTGCCCAAGACAAGTGAAGCGTGTAGCAAGATCCCCCCTGTAATGAGGTAATGATCACCCTCCATCCAGCACCCCACCCCACCCCACCTACTCCAGCCCTAGCTAGAGCTGCTCCTCTAGAGACTGTTACTGCCACTGCTGCTTTCCTCTACCTTTCCCCTTGCCCTCTGCATCCCCCATGCCCTGTTACAAGAGGGCTGGCAGGCAGATGCAGACAGCTGCACTCTGTGGCTTTGTTCATCCCCTCTACTCCTCCCACATTCCTGGTCGCAGGAGGGGCACAGGGATGTTTGTCAGCATAGGAGACCCTTCAGGAGCAACCTCAGAAGCAGCTTCAGCAGCAGGGGTTGCCTCACTCCTCACACAAGGTACAGAGCATGGGTTGGGAGGGGATGGACAGTGGAAAGAACAGACATCAGGGTGAGGTCCTGCCCCCAACACCCTTAAGTGGCACAAGCTAGACTGCATCTATATTCTCTGCATCTGTAGCCCTGACGCATCCCCCCTTATCTTTTCTGGATTTAGATATAGCTCGGTCATTTTTAACTGGGTGCTGTGAATTTCAGTAATATTAACATTGAAGCTAAAAAAAGGGGGTGAAGACTAATCCTCTGCTTAATAAAGATGCATTTGGCATAATTTTTTTTTAGCAGCACATCTTGGCACAAGTATGATTTTATCTGGCAGGAGAACAAAGTACTTTGCATGCTCCCTTACCTTCTTTTCAGATTTAAGAGTGATATATATACGACCATTTTTAATCCAGAGAAAAAAGCATGTCCCAGGTATCAAAAGTCTGAAAAATACTGCCATAGATCAGGGGTCGTCAACTGGGAGTATGCATACCCCCAGAGGTACTTGAGAAGACCCTCGGGGTATGTGCAGGCAGGCAGGGACAGAGTCACCACACACCATCTTGTGCTGCCACACAGGTGCCACCCGCCCAGCCAAATGCAGGGGAAGCTCACAAGCTATGGATGCCACCTCTGTGTTCAGCTGCACACCACCCTTTACCCCCAGCAGCTGGGTGGGGAGACACTGGTCTGTATCCAGCTGTCAGGGGTATGCTGATCCAAAAAGTTAGACAGATTTCAAATTCTTAATTATTTGTACATCACGTCTCTGCTTTTCCTTGCAAAGGAGAATTCAGCCAAATGAAACTCTGACAAACTTGGGGACTTGGACCTGAACTAACAGGCTAACACCTAACAAGGCTTTGGTGTGTAGAGATAGTCATGGAAGTAAGTAATCACTAGATTGATTTTAAAATATTAAAGCTGACACAAAATGAGAGGAGAGTCCATTTTTCAACAGAGAATAGACAGTGTCCAGAGAAAACCCAGAGCCCTACATTTAACCGCTGCAGGGGGCAACCTGGGATTTCTACCAGGCTGCTCCTTTTAGGCCATGTTCAGGACTACATTATCCATGTCAGCCCCTGGCCAACCAACGAAATCTTGCTATGCTCTCCACTCTATCTTCTGAGAATAAATGTGTTACCTTACCATAAACTAAGAAGCTTCTGGCTTTTCTGAGGAGCAGGCTCTATGCCACTCTAAACTGTCATCCCTTTTCAGATTAGGGGTGGGAAATTATCTGGGCTTGAGGGTCATTTAGGCAGCTTTGGTGAGCTATGTCAGCAAGCCCCCACCCCTGCTGAAATGGGCCAGTAACCCTTCCCCTCCACCCCAACCCCCAACACCACACTAAAAACTCCCTAGAGTGTCTGGGCAGATGGGATGAGACCATGGATAGGCAGGGAGCAGCATCCAGGAGCAGGACAGGTGGATGGGACCAGGACTAGGGCAGGGCCAGGATCATGGAGTTGTGACAGCACAGGGCCAGGGCCCATGGAAGAGCCACAATCCACATGCCCCTGCAACAAGAATCAGTCCCACAGACAGGGACATATGGGGAGTGGATCGCAGCTTCTGCTGTCACTGCCCAGCACAGTGATACTCTGCTGTCACTATGGGGAGAAAGGCTGCAACTTGGGTGGGTAGGGCACATGGCCAGGTATATGGGATGGAGTCAAAGGCAGGCAGAGACTGGTGTCTTGCTCCCAGACTCCTCCCTGCCCACCCACGGCCCCATCCCATCCCTGTGTGGGTCCTAGCCTGGTCTCCATGGAGACCCCACTCACCCCCTCCATTTGGCATCCCCAACAATGGATATGGGGCAGATGGGCTGGGATACCCAGGCAGCGGGGCCACGGCTGGCAACAGAGACTGGCAGAGGCAGCTGGAAGGAGCCACCGCTGCCGGGAGGCAAGTCCAGCCTTCATGCTGCCCCAGCCCTACTACATGCCCACAAGCAACAGAACTGGCCAAATGTGCCATGGCCTGGGCTGCCCACCCACACCTAGACTAAGCAGGGCAAAGGGACCTGCCGCAGGCCACGCAAAATCCCCTGGCTGGCTGGATCTGGCCCATGGACTGTATTTTGCCCACCCATGAACTAGATCCTGATTCTGCTTACATGGAGCACTAGCAGCAGCAAGTGTTGCAAGGCATCAGCTGCTCACAGGAATCCGAATAGCAACAATGCATCTCGAGCAGGTCCAAGGAGGTGATCCTCCCCCTCTGTGCGACACTGGTCAGGCCGCAGCTGGAGTACTGTGTCCAGCTATGAAACTATGAAGCTCTGGTTATTCCACCAGGGATTTGATGACCACTTTTTAAATGATTGATTTGCATCAGCAGGGTTCAAATAATGCCTGTTTCTGGTTGGAACCAGGTGATGAGATCAGAAAAATGATTTAAGGATCAGGCCACCTGGTCAATGGGGAAGCTCCTCCTGGGGCAGTCCTTTTTGGAAACACACAGAAGCATAGGCCTCCAGAGCTCTTTCATTCTGGAGTACTGTAGCTGGAGTCCTGCATCCAGTTCTGGGCGCTGCACTTCAAGAGGGATGTGGACAACGTGGAGAAGGTCCAGAGAGGCCATTCGCATGATCCGGGGGCAGCAGGGCAGGCCCTACGAGGAGAGGCAATGGGACCTGAACCTATTCAGCCTCCATAAGAGAAGGCTGAGGGGGGATCTAGTGGCCTGTTACAAACTAGTCAGGGGGGATCAGCAGGCACTGGGGAAGTCCAGCTTCCAAGAGAAGTGGTGCTGGCTCCTACCCTGGGGGTCTTTAAGAGGAGGTTTGATGAACACCTTGCTGGGGTCATTTGACCTCAGTAATCTTTCCTGCCATGGCAGGGGGTCGGACTAGATGACCTATTCAGGTCCCTTCCGACCCTAGAAACTATGAAACAACAATGACAAGTATTTTATCATCTTGACACCAGTACTTGGGAAAAGCTTTAAGAGGCAGAAGCACTGGAGTCACTTAACTGAAGAATACATTTCTGCATCTTAAAGCTGTCATAGATAACAAGCTTCAATCCTATAGTGACGGCTTAAGCCCTCCCCTGAAAGGCTCTGGAACCAAGATAGTTAATTTGTGAAACTATGAAAACTGAACTTCTGCTCCAACTCAATTTATCTTGTGTTCGCTGAGTACTCAGAAAACACAAACTAATTCATTTTGCTTCCTCTTGGCCTGAAGTGCATCATTTTGAAAACGACTTCCTTCCTGAGCAGAGTACTATTTTTCTTTAAAAACCCACAACCCTCCATTTTGCAATTCTGGCCCAATAGAATGATCCAAATCTGCAGTTTAAATAATTTAAATTAAAAGAAGCTCCAAATATAAAGCATGTAATTCCAATTACACTTAAATAAAAAATACCAATCCATTTTGAAGCAACTGTAAATACAGCTGATAGGATTGTTTCACTGGTCGTCTGTCTGGCTTAGCATCCAAGTTTTCTCTGTTGTGAACAACATCTATCTGCTGTGCCATATCAAATATGAGATGACAGCCAACTCTTCTCTACAAGTCCTTGATCCAATTACCCCAAACACACTCTAAATGTCAGTCAGCTGTATAACCACATTTTGACCAACATGGAATAATATCTAGCAACTGGCTACAATTTAACAATGGATAACAATGTTCAGGTCCTACCAACTTGGATCAAATATAAAAGGCAACAATGGAAGATGAAGATTTGCACAGAATTATTTTAAACTTTCTGCTCCTGCAGGATCCAACTGCTTTGGGATAGAAAGCAACTCAAAAGTACTGTTCCACTATTTTAGAAATACAATCACAGGGTAGAGTTCTTCCTACCTTTGGGGTGTTAGAGGGTTTCAAGGCCATGTGTGATGTTGGGCAATTTCTTCCACTACAAAATACATGTGAAAAGTTTCACTTAAAAAAGATAATGGTATCAGGCAAAAGTGAGGTAGAGATGAACTCCATGCTAACTTGAATTTGATGCGACACATCATACAAGTTCAGCAGCTTGTGATAAATTACTGGCTTCAAATATTTGCTGGGCAGCACAGGGATGGTGGTGGTACAAGAACATGAAGGCATACAAGTCATTAGCTACATTGGGAAGTTGTTATTGATATTTTCCCCCATTTTAGATAATAAAGAAAGCTACATATTTTTTCTATTAATGGATGATCTCCTCTGGAAATACCTATAGACTACCATTTTCCACACACATGTGCGTGCACACTATACTGGGTCAAACTAACAGTCCACTTAACTGTGTCACCGATAACAGCAGAAACAGATGCTATAGAGGGGGAGAAATGAACAAAATAACTTCAGATAGGTGTTCTCAACCTCTGGCCTGCAGGCCAAATATATCCTACAGAGCGATTTCATCTGGCCCATGGGCCTACACATGGGTGCAGAAATTTGGTAGCAGGAGAGCCAACCTGCCCCTTGCAAAACTCCAAAAATCTCAAGTCCCATGTATGGCTGGAGCCCAGCCCAGGCCCCCCATCCCCACTGTGGGGCCTGCCCCACTCCCTTCCTCTGCAGGGCCAGGTCAAGCTCCTTTCCCCTCACCAGACCCCCCTCCCCTCTCCATACAACCAGACAGTGCTCACCCCAGGCACTGGATTGAGACCACCAGCCAGATCTGGCCTGTGCTTGGACCAGGCCACTGCCCATTCACCTGCTGGGGAAAAGGTACAAAACCACTGCTCTAGAGAGTGATCGATCCCCTGTTCAATTCATGGCATTGGCCATTATTGGTTTAGAGATGCCAGAGGAAAATCTTCTACCATTCTGTTCAATAGCCACTTACAGCTCTATCATGCATTAATTTTTCCAGTCCCTTTTTTGAACCTATCTGCCTTTACCACCTCCTGTCCAACCCAAACAGAACTGCTCCACAGCAAATGGAACCAGTAGGACCTGGTCCAAACTGGTCAGAACCACTCCAAACCACAACTAGTCAAAACTTACTGGAATAGGTCCCAACCAGTCCGATTCGGTTTCAGCCTGGAAGAAGCTGCTTAAGGCGCCCCGCACCCCCCGCATACTCCCTCCCAGCCCACATACCTACCCCCTGCCCCACAAACTGGGAGGCTGGGGGCAGAGGGGGAAGGGCACCAGCAGGGCCAGGGGGCTTTTTTCTATTTAAACTATTTACTGGGTCGGGACTGGCCATCAATGTTTACAAATGGGACCTAGTACAAAAAAGGTTGCGCGCCACTGCTCAAGAGTGATCTGTCCCCTATTCAATTCATGGCATCAGCCATTACAGGTTTCCCTCCCTTTATGCAAGTTCTGTATGTGCAAATTTGCTCTTATGCGATTACCCTTTTTATAGCAAAAATGCATTATATGCAAGGTAAATTCACTCTCATGTGATCCGTGTGTTGAAATCCAGTCCACTGCTTTGTGCAGTGCATTGTGGGAGTGACACACACCAAAATATAGTCTCCTGTGTGGATCTGTGCTCCTCGCTCATTGCCTGCAACACTTATTTCTGTAGTTGCCGCCCCCATGATGATAGTGTCCTGTGCTTGTGTGTACTGTCTGCTGCTCGGGAGTGCCAGCAGTGTCTTGTAAAAAAGTGACAGAAATGGGTTAAGGGGTCAGTAGTCAAGGTCTTGGAATATATCCCTATTTGTTACATTGTAGTAAAGTGGGTTCCCTTTATGGGAATTTAAGTTATGAGCTGTTATAGACAGTTGTCCAATAACACACCAGGGTGTTGAGCCCCGGGCTGGCATCTGTCCTGCCCTACCCTTCTGTGAAGAAGGGGTCTCAGCCATCTGCCCAGAGCAGTATGGGGAGCCAGGGGCCGCACACAGACTCCTTTAGACACATTGATGCTGCAAACTGTTCCCTGGGACCTTTTACAGAGGGGCAGAAAGCCAGCAGCAAGCCCCAGACAACACAGCCTGGGCAGCAGCAGCAGGTAAAAGGTTTTCCCAGCCCACTGCAGCTGTGGGTGCCCTGGGAGGCAAGAAGTAGGCAGTGCTGGTTGGAAATGGGTTTAAACTTTAAATAGCCTGTTACTTCCCTACAGCCAGCTTCTAGGCACCTGTAAATGAACAGCTAATTTCTTAAGTGAGGAGTTATTACCCGCCAACTGTTCTCCTCTTTAACCTCAGACTATGGGAACTAGTGCCCCCTCACTTTTACCCCTTCCATCCCTCCTCCCTGCTCTGCTGCCTTCCTGTTCATGAGGCACCGTCCTGCTTCCCTTCCCTGCTGGATTGTGCCCTTTGCTAAACACCAACTGGTAATACATTACTGGTACAATTGTACTTATTGTTTAGAAAATGTAAACTTCCACATCCCTCCTTCCAATATAGCATGCACCATTGGTTGCATTTCCCTCCACCTTTTCCAATTCTAGTGCATCTTTTTGGACCAGAACCAGAATTGCGCACAGTATTCAAGAAGTGGGCAGACTATAGATTGGTATAATGGCATTTCGTTATCAATTCCCTTCTTAAATGATGCCAAAAATGTTACTGACTTTTTTGGTTGTTGTTGCACATTAAGCTAAGATTTTCAGAGAAGTATCTACCATGACTCCAAAGTCTCTTTCCTGAGTCATAACAGCTAGTTCAGAACCCAACACTGTGTATGTATAGTTAAGGTTATTTGCCCTCTCCCCCACCCCACAAAGTGCATTACCTTGCACTTACGCACACTCAAGTTTACCAGCCATTTTTTTGCCCACTCACTTAGCTTCATGGATTTCAATTTGGTAATGATGACTTGAGAGAGTACTACTACACTAAACTCCCAAGCTAGGTCATGAAGGACATTTATGCATATACATCTGTCTACTCCAACACGCCAGAGATCCAGCGGGTCAGAGCAGACTTGATTAATTGAGCCTAGCACTGTGTTGCGTTCATTTGTATAAATAGAGAAATGTACATCAGCACTGAGAAAATGGTAGCGGTGCGCTTTTGAACGAAAACACCTTCAATACGTTTAGTTCAAAAGCATGCCACCACCATTTTCTCAGTGCTGATGAGCATTTCACCATTTATACAAATGCATGTGCTACAGTGCCAGGCTCTTTTAAAAGCACCTGGCACTGCAGAGCTTGTTCTAAAATTACAGAAAGGCATCTGCTAAAAATTGATTATAATGATTTAAAAACTGGGCTGTTAATGAAGCCCTGCAGCTACAAGCGAGGTCCAGAGATAGCACCCCATAGACATCAACTGACAGGTACTAGGCTGCTATGTTTGGAGAAGCCTTGGAAGAGCTGTTTTCCATTTTCTGCTCTGGCCATCTGTCAAGTTGCATCTCCCGTACTCTGGGTGCTGAAGAGGACCTTGACGTTTTGACTAATGCAGGCTGGAGTGGAGGAAACTACTTCACCTTTCTCCTAATCACTGGCATTTACAATCTATGGGAAATGAAATTTACCCTTTCCCATGCTCCATTTTTGGGATATTCCTCCACAACTATTCACACCATGGCAGCCTCAGGCAGAGCTGATTCATGTAGTTTGACACTACTGTCAACAATATGTTTAAAAGCCAAGCAAGAAACTGACCGACTTTGTTCCTTTCACATGGCTATTGTACAACAGAAACAGCATGGCTTGCAAGAAATATATAAATTAATTTCAAAACAAAAAGTTAGCAGCATGTGAGAGAGACAGAGAAAGAGAGACACTTATTATTAGAATGACTTCAGTTTAGTCAAGCAATTCAATCTTATGATTCCAGAGCACGCGCGCTCTCTCTCCCCCCTCACACACACACGCACTCTCAGTTTGTGTACTCATCAGGGTACATCAGGTATTAATTGAAAGCACACAAGCATGTGAAACAACAGAACCTGAGTTCTTTAAGGCAATTGGTGACAGACAGGCATGTAGTTATCTTTTTATTTAAAAAACAAAAACGTTGAGTAAAACCTAAACAAGCACATAGTTTTCCTAAGCAAATTCAAAGCTGACAAAAAAGCAAATAGTCTTTAATGCCAGCCCCCATTTTCCTTTCATTACTTCCCTATGTCTTTCAGGGGGAACGCATGGAATTTGTCAAATTTGGGCTGAGAAAATGATTCTTACAAAGCTACATTAGAATGCAGTACACTAGCCCCTTGGGTAATGAAAAGGGGAAACTTAACTGGTAACTCATACAAGATATTAGTTTACAATTATGTCATCAAAATAAGCTAAGACAGTGAGGGGAAAAAAAAGTCATCAACAGGAATAAATAACCAAATAAGCATGTACCTCTAATTATAAAGTACTCTGTAATTAATTTATTTAAAAAGCTGTATTCTTTTAAAGTAGTCTTTGAAGCAGGAGTAGGCAACCCTGGCACAGGTGCCAGAGCATGGCATATGAAGGCATTTTGCTTGACATACATGCCTCAAGGCAGACAGCAGGGAAGGGGCTGGGGCTGTGCTGCCACAACAAGGATCAGGCCCCTTGTGGCTTCCCCAATGTCTATCCCTGGCAGGCCAGCATCTTACAAGTCGAGACTCAGGGAATTTTTAGCACTCCCCTCCAAAATGTTGCCAACCCCTGCTTTATTCTTTAACTTGCTTAAAAATGAGCAATGAGATCTGCAAAGGAACAGAGAAAAAAAGTTTATGGCTGGGAGAGTCACACTCATGGTACCAACTTCTGAAAAATAATAGGACACAGATTATGGATGGTCACGGCACTTATGCAGCTAAGTAAATATACATCCTGATAACAGGGCCTGCCTATTGCTTACCTTCTAACAAGACAGGCCTTATCTGCAAGCCAACTGAGGAAACAAACTGCTTCAGTTCATACCATCCTACAGCCCCAGCCTACTTGCCAACTCAGCTGTTCTGCGGTAAACTGAAGGCCACCTGTACCCAACCACATACTACTTCGTAACCAACTGAAACCTATTTAATCGGGCGGTAACACTAGAAGACGACGGCTCCCCAACGGCTGCGATCAAAACTTGAAGAATGAGCGGGGCTGGGGGGTTTCACAACCCTGGCGCCCCTCACAAAGCTTTTAGCAGCAGCCCTGAACCTATGAGGGCCCCCACTACACACAGCGCGCAATGCGCAAGCAATGGTACAGGCAACGCGCTGGGGGGAGGCAGGGGTTAGGTGCACGGTAAGTGCAGCCCTGCCACCCGGCACAGTCGTTCCAGGCCTCTCCCGCGCGCACCCCCAGCTGCATCCGGAGGGCCCGCGCAGCTCGGCCGCGCGGGCCAGGCACCTCCAGCGAGCCTTGGCCGCGCCCGGGCTGCGCGGCGGGGTCAGGCAGCACCGAGCTGCTCCAGAGACAGACAACACCCGCGCCCGCTCCCGGCGGCTACTGCGCGCTCAGCCCCTGCCCTGCGCGGAGAGGACGCAGCACCGCCGGCCTTGCCCGGCTCGCACTCACCCGCGCTGTAGCTGTGGGCCGAGCCGCACTTCCTGCGCCGGGTCGCGAAGACGGAGGAGGCGGCCCGCCGCGGTCCCTTAAAGCGACAGGCACCGACCTCGCCCTGTCCCCGCGCAGCCCCCCCTTCGTCAGTCCAGCCGGCTGCCTGGCCTGGCCTGGCCGGGGTTGCCCCCGCCCCCACGCGTACGCACGTGCCAGCGCGCCCGCCCCACCCACCGCACGTGCCGACTAACCCCCCCCCAATCCCGCCCTGCGCGCGCACCCCCCCGGTGCCCGGGCAGAACTCGCGGTCGGGGGCGCTGCTGTTCACCACGTGACCCTGGAGGAGCTGCCCTGCCCCCCGCGGAGCCGGCACAGCCCGGTGCAGTGCGCAGCCGGCCCCGGCCCAGACCCCTGTAGGGGTTTCGTCTGCGGCCTAAACAGAGGCGATCCCAGTAGCTGGCGCGCGTCCAACCTGTTAGCAATGCTTCCGGCGGGCTCCGGTGTAGGGCTTGAGACAGCTCCTGGCGCTCTGAGGCCGTGGTATGGCCGCAGCTGGAACACGGGCCCTTCGGGTTGCAGAGATGCAGGGCAGCTGCATGGGGGAGCGGTGTAGCTCAGCTGGTGTTATACTAACATGTAACTGAGCGGCCGCACTGGAGTGTAACACCTCTCCCTCCTGCCGCCAGCCCAAATTGTCCCCTACCAGCCCGGATTAGGGTCCTCCACCTCTCCAGCAACTGGGTTCTCACTCACATCCCCAACCCTGGCAGCTGTAGTGACTCAGCAGGCAGGCTCCCCTTCCCTGCCCGTGGCCCTAGGGCAGCGTTGACTGCTACAAGCAACCTGGGGGCATAGGTGAGCTGGGTGGGCTGGGAGCAGGGTAGGGACAGAGGAGGAGTGGGAGAAACAGGGAATGCTGAGGGGAGCAGGGTATTCTTACTTTTCAATCCTCCAAGGCCCTGCTTGCCTAAAGAACTGAATATGCAACTGTTTCCAACCTGAGCAGACACAAACACCCACCCACATTTGAGAAGCTTAAAGTGTAATGTGCAACAGAGCCCTAACTATGAGAATACCTACTCTAAGCTTTTTGCCTCTAGCTACAAAGTTGGTTACTTTATTGCTCAGGGCATGTCATTTCTTTAATAGCAGTTTTGAAACTAGATCTAATCAGGGCTGGGGTGATAGACTAGCCCCATTTTTACCAATTCTGCTGTTAAACCAGTACAGGTATCTGACCTGGACAAAAAGACCAAAGACTTCCTATCTGCTTAAGGAGTTTCTCATAGATTCATAGATGCTAGGGTTGGAAGGGACCTCAACAGATTATAAAGTCCAACCCCCTGCCTAGGCAGGAAAGCATACCAGATGCCTATCCAGCCTTCTTTTAAAGACCCCCAAGGTAGAAGAGAGCACCACCGCCCTTGGAAGCACATTCCAAATTTTGGCCACCCTTACTGTGAAGAAGTTTTTCCTGATATCCACCCTAAATCTGCTGTCAGTTTGTGACCATTGTTCCTTGTTACCGCAAGAGACACCCTGGTGAACAGAGCATCTCCGATCCCTTGCTGTGTTCCCTCTAATTAACTTGTAGGCAGCCACAAGATCATGTCTCAGCCTTCTTGTGTGGAGGCTGAAGAGGTCCAGGTCCCTCAGCCTAGGGCTTGTCCAGTAAGCCCCTGACCATACAAGTGGGCCTCCTTTGGACCCTCTCGAGTCTGTCAACATCGTTCTTGAAGTACAGCACCCAAAATGACACAGTACTCTAACTGTTGTCTGCCAGCATCATCTCCTTGGTTCTATTTGTCATGCATCTGCTAATGCGTGATAAAGTGTGGTTAGCTTTGCTTTGCTTTGCTTATGATTTCATCACACTGACAACTCATGTTCATCTTGAAGTCCACTATGACTCTGAGATCCCTTTCTGCTTCTGTGCTGCTGAGAGGATCACTTCCTAGCCAGTATGTGTGCTGGCTATTTTTGCGCCCTAGGCGCAGCACTCTGCACTTGTCCTTGTTGTACTGCATTCTATTGTGTTCTGCCCACTTTTTTAACCTGTCCAAGTCTGCCTGCAATCGTTCTTTAACCTCCGGAGTGTGCACTTTACCCAACAATTTAGTATTGTCCACAAACTTGGACAGAGTACACTTCACACTCACATCCAAGTCACTGGTGAAGATATTGAAGAGCACAGATCCAAGAACTGAACCCTGAAGGACCCCACTACTCACATCCTTCTATGTCGATACTGACCTATCTGCTACCACTCTCTGGGTGTGACCGCTAAGCCAATTTGCCACCCACCGGACCATGCAAACATCTATGTCACAGCCTCTTAATTTATTTATGAAAATGGGATGAGATACTGTATCAAAAGCCTTGCTAAAATACAAGAAAATGACATCCACCTCTACTCCTGCATCACAAAACCAAATCAGATTGATCAGGCATCTACCTGCTATAAATCCATGCTGGTTTCCCCACTGCATTATTTTTCCCGCTGGACTCCCACAAATATGATCCTTCATAATCTTTTCAAAGGCCTTCCCAAGGATGGAGGTGAGACTGACTGGCCTATAATTACCTCCTTTCTCCCTTTGAAAATAAGGACCATATTGGCCCTTTTCCAGCCCTCCAGGACCAGACCCAAGTGCCACAAGCACTCAAACAGCAGTGCCAGTGGTTCTGCTATGACATCAGCCAATTCCTTCAGTCCTCTCAGATGCAGCTCATCCAGGCCTGCTGACTTGAACACATCCAGTCCATCCAAGTGAGTCTGTACCAAGTCAGCATCAACAGTTGTTGAGCTGGTGTCCCTCTGATACTCATCTAAGACCCCATTAGGAGACTTATCTTGAGCCCTATTCAAGAACACTGAGGCAAAAAACTCATTGAATAGCTCAGCCTTTTCCCATCTGTCACTAATTGCTCCTTGTTCAGTAGGGGTCCTATGCTGCCCTGCACCTTCCTTTTACTCCCTACATACCTAAAAAAAGATTTTTTGTTGTCTTTAATTTGTGTTGCCAGCCTCAGCTCTGTAGTTGCTTTGGCCATTCTAACTGGCACCCTGCAAGGGTCGGCCAAGTAGGTATACTCCTCCTTGGTAGCTTCCCCCTGCTTTCAGTGCCTATATGCCTTCTTTTTTGCCCTTAGGTTCCCCTGGATTTCTGTTTAGCCAAGGAAGTTTTTTGGCTCCTTTCCCCCTTTTCCCTCATACTGGGCTCTGTGCCTGAAGGATTGCCTCCTTTAGGAGCAACCACCCTTCTTGGACTCCTATCTCGCCAATACTCCTATTCTGCAGTGCATCATTGACTACACCCCTGAGCACACTGAAGTTAGCCTTCCTAAAGTCAAGCACTTCCCCCCTACTAGTTACTTTACCCATCCTACGCCGTATAGTGAATTTGATTGATTGGCGGTCACTGTCCCCAAGGTGACCACGAATCTGCAGGTCCCCTACCAAGTCCAGTAAGGCATTCCCCCCCTAGTGGGACTGTATACCTCCTGCATTAGGTGAAGGTCCTGCATGCAGGGTAAGAACCTACGTGAACAGCTGGATTTGGCTGACTGCTCCTCCCAGCAGATGTCAGGATAGTGTAGGTCCCCCATGACAACCATGTCCCTAAACTGTACAGCCTCCGAGAGCTGCCTCAAGAATTCCAAGTCTAGCTTTTCCTCTTGGTGTGGTAGTCTATAGCAGACCACCACCACCAAGTCCCTTTCCCCTTGACCTCCATGTATCCTAACCCACAATGCCTCAACTTTCTCCTCCTCTGATCCCATTTTGATTAGGGTGGATGTGTAATGCTCCTTTATATAGAGAGCAACCCCGCCCCCCTTCCTCCCTACTCTGTCCCTTCTGTACAACCTGTAGCCCTCAATGTGTACCACCCAGTCATGGGTAGGGTCCCACCAAATTTCGATTAGCCCCACTAAATCAAAATTATTATTTGCAAGCAGAAGTGTGAGTTCTTTCTGCTTGTTCCCCATGCTCCTAGCATTGGTATAGAAGCACTTGAGCCCTCTGAACGGTGCCTTTGGTGCCTGCCTCCCCACACCCCATTCTGATGCCCAAAGGGCCCCTTGGTACATACCGGGGGTGTACTGCAGCATGTCTCGCAGTTTGTAGGTTCTAGACTCTATCCCTTACACAGATAATCCAAGATTTTTGCCATATAAAGGACAGATTAGATAGATAGATAGATCTAATCTATACATATCTATACCAGTCCTGCCTAAATATTGCGAAGTCAAGTGAGATGTGCACTTATTCAGAATGCCAGTACTTGGAGCCCAGTATACTCAGATACTTGTCTGTCCGGGTTCAAGGGCACTCTTCAACATAGTTGCATCACCAAGCACTTCTCCTCCAACCTGATTCATGAACAAGAATCATGAAATTGTATTTGAATCCGCTTTACATCTGTGTCCCAGGGGGACAGCAGAAAAGGAGTGGGAGACCTATCCCACAGCGTGGGTCACAGCAGGGACAGCCTGCCATGATGCCAAGAAGAAAAGCCCTGAGAACAGGGTAAACTTACCCCCAACAGATGCAGCCAGGCCAGACAAGTGGCAGAGAGGCAGAGCACCCACACAGTTCATCAGCTGCTTTTCTCTGCTGATAGTGGGGCTGGTGCTGATGCGGCCAGATGACATCATCAAAGAATGCCACACGGTTAGGATAAAAACCGGCAGCAGGAAAACAGCTGGGGGGACACAGCAGGGAGGTAGCTGCGAGATACCCCCTGGAACCAATCAGAGGTCTCCTGACAGCTGCAGGGAGAGGCTGAAGAGGGACTCAGCAGAGGGGTCCAGGATATATTTAAAGGGATATGTCACCCCAGGTGACAAGGGAGCCTGACTGGAGGAAGACACCAAGGGATGGCAAAGTCATTGGACATAGGACATGTGAGTGGGGAGAGGGCTGAGGCCCATCCTTGGAGTTTCTGTTATTTGTTTCTCTTTTGTTACATTTAAAGTCCTGGAGGTCAGGAGAAAGGCCACAGGGCATATGCCGAGGGCTGAGTAGGCTAGGGTCACTCAGGGACTCTCAACATTACTAGGCCAGACCCATCACTGGGATCGCCTTCCCACCCCAAATAAACCTGCGCAGCAGAAAGGAAAACTTGCGAACACCGAGGGCCGGAAAGAATGGGATTAAACCAGTTCAGCCTGGATGGAACCAGTTCAAACCAGACAAAATCAGTTCAGCTTGGATCAAACTAGACTGAACTGGATGGAACCATTCAAAACTGGATGGAAACAGTCCAGACTGGATGGAACCAGGGTCCAAAGTGGATGAAGCCAGGTGGAACCAGACAGAATTAGTTCAAACTGGAAGAAACCAGTTCAAAATCAGTACGGAAACATCTTTTAGGAAGTAGTAAAATCATTGCTTCCTTCTTTCCAGTTGGTTCTCTGGGTGAAACCAGTTCAAACTGGGGAAAACTGGTCTTAATGAGTTCAAACGGGTCAAAATCAGTTCAATCCAGGTGCTACCATGCAAAGTGGGGCAAAACCAATCTAAGCCTGTTCAAACCAGTCAAAACCAATTCAAACTGGTCAAAAGTTATGTTAATGAAGTAAAAGATTCTATGTATATTAATAAAAATGTTTAATCCCCCCTTTAAAATACACATTTTAAGATAAAAGATAACTGATAATATTATGTTGTAATCCTTAATATTGCATACTGCTTTAAAATGAGAAATCCAAACAATCTAGCATATTAGCACAAATTTTTAGGGTGAGAATGTATGTAGCAAAGTTGAAACCGGTTGGTTGAAACCAGTTCAATCTTTGCTCTTCAAAGTCTGTATAAATAAATGCATTTGGTTTTGTAAACCTTAAAGAGAAATTAGTTGAGCAAGTCAACATTGTTAAGTAAGAATTATTTTCATTTGATTAAGAAATGAAGATACTAGTTGCATTCTACAAATTAGCTGTCAAGTAAGCTGCTGTGCTGATTCTATGAACATTTCTGAGAACAAATGTGCATTCTTCTAACCTTAAAATGCAAGTGGTTATGTACATATCATAGTTCAGAAATATGAAAAAATATGTCCTTACTATAAATGTGTTCAGTAATATTATTAAACACTTCATGAAAAATCATTCTAATATAAACTAATTTAAGTTATATTTGCCATCTCTGAACTAGGACCCAGTTCAAGAAAAAGGTCACTGTCAGGGGTATGGAAAACACAAAAGCAAAAGTGATTTTCTGAAGCAAGGCCCAAATTCCAATACCAAAATCTTCCATGTCTTCCACTGTCACGTTGCTTTTTACAGAAAAATCTTTTAGGAAGAACTAAAATCCTTGCTTCCTTCTTTCCAGTTGGTTCTCTGATGAGAACAGATATCTTGAAAGAGACTCAATTATAAATCTAAAGGCTTTTATCCTACATTATTAGATACACTCCCATTGTGTTTTTAAAAGTCCAACTTTGTTATATTCTCTATCACTGTCTGAGCCCAAATCAATTACAGTCAGATAGAAGCTTTCCATTTCCTTCAATGGACTTTTTTTCTGATTTTCTTGATGCAACAGTACAATTTGCTTATTTCACCTTCAGTGGAGTCAAAATCCCTACAAGAGAGAATTTGTCTGCCAGCAACTTGTGCCAAATCATTTCAGATTCAATCCTGTTGACATCAAAAGAGTCGCTCTTATCTGCTTTAAGGGAGCTGCAAAAGGATCTTGAAGAAGTCACTCCAAAGCTCCCTCATTATTTCACTTTCTTCTGTATTGTTAATATACTCTTCATACATTGTAGGCCAACAATAAGGCCCACTCTGAAAACTTACATCAGGTTAACTTTTGTGGTTTTATTGATTTCAATGGGATTAAGGCATATTTAACTCAAAAAGGTCAGTTTAATCCAATGCGACTGCTTTGCAACAAGGTTCATGGCTAACAAGGAGGATAGAATAATATGCAATTTCATAGGAATAAGCCCCTAATGTACATAATAGTAAGACAGTAGTTTTTCCGTTTCACCAAAATATTTTAAAATATAGAGAAACCTAAGATTAGGGACCTAAAAAGTATAGCATCATAGGAAAGTGGAATGGGAATGGGCCTCATGAAATCATCTTGTCCAGCCCCCTCCTGTTCAAGGCAGGATCATCCCTGTTTAAACCATCTAAGTCAAGTGTCTGTCTAACCTGCTCTTGAAAGTTTCCACAGCTTCTCTAGGTAGCCTGTTCCAGTACTGAACCATATCATACACATCCTCCTCTATCCGCCTGCTCTGTCGTACAGGAGCTATTGATGTATTTAAACACTAACCTGGTCTCCTCAGTGCAGAATGACATGCAGAGAAGTTGGAATTCCAGAATGTTTCTGTCTGCCGGTGGGCGGGGGGGAGGAGGGAAGGGGCAGCCAATCTATTTTTTTAGTTTTAGGGTAGTAACAAAAGTAAGGTGAATTTTGAAGTAATTAGCATGGACAAATTTTCATGGATAGGGAAAGAGAAAAAGAAGCTACTGCTACTAGATTACATTTCCTGCCCCCCCACTCAAAAAAACCCAAAAAAAACCCTCTCTGCCTTTATGCTTTATTTATGGCTATAGTAAGAGGCAATTCACACAAGTAGAGTAAATGGGGAGGGCTTTGTAGGTATTTAGGTGGGTAGGAACAGAAGTTGGTCTCTTCCTAACCCCAAACAAGACTTAGACAGGGTAGAATATCAGTTAATGCCTACCTGCATGTCAAAACATTTAGATTGAATTACTGTGCTTCTAGGAATGCCCATATACTAGTCTCTCCTTTGTGCCTACTGGTTTATTTGCACAGGCTTTGCAGGGATGGCACAATGTTACATGATTACATACATGGTACATAGTCCTCCATGTTACATAGTTAGAGCAAAATGCAGTCCAAAGTCCTCCGCACAATGGAAAAAGAAAAACTTCTTGTTCAGCTGAACAGACTGCCTTTACCCTCATGTCAGAGTAATATAGGTTTCTTGTATTTGAATTTTACATCTGGATATATTTCTTCTATACATAATTATTAATATTATTGGTGTCCTACTAGGAGTTTATTGCAAAATATGGTTACATTATTGGCCTTAAAGTAGCAGTTATAGTGGAGCATCTAGTGGCGATATAAAAAAAATAGCTTTTTTTGTTTGTAATTGTCAATGTCTATCAGTTATTTTCTCTCACTTTATTTGTGTTTAACATCAACAATTTTCTTTACTTACTTGATAAAAGTAAAAAATAAAAATGTTTTCCTTAAGGGTAGCAAGATATAATTATTTAAAAATATTTGTTTCTTAATCCTACTCTTAAAGTGACTTCATTTCTCGATTACCTTGTAAAATCATCTACTGCATCTGTGTCCATTTCAGCAAGGATATAATTAAATTCATAGTTTGTAGGGTTTGTAAGGGACCTGAGCAGATCATCGAATCCGACACCCTGCCATGGCAGGAAAGAGTACTGGGGTCAAACGACCCCAGCAAGGTGATTGTCTAGCCTCCTCTTAAAGACCCGCAGGGTAGGAGCCATCACAACTTCTCTTGGGAGTTGGTTCCAGATCCTATCTGCCCTGACCGTGAAGTAGCGCCTCCTGATATCTAGCCTAAATCTACCCTCTGCCAGTTTGTGACCGTTATTCCTAGTCACTCCTGATAGTGCTTGGGGGAACAGGGACTCCCCCCAATGCCTGCTGGTCCCCTCTGACTAGTAACAGGCCCCCCTCAGCCATCTCTTGTAGAGGTTGAGCAGGTTCAGGTCCTGTAGCCTTTCCTTGTAGGGCCTGCCCTGCTGCCCCCTGATCATGCAAGTGGTCCCCCTCTGGACTCTCTCCATGTTGTCCACATCCCTCTTGAAGTGCAGCGCCCAGAACTGGATGCAGTACTCCAGCTGTGGCCTGACCAGTGCCGCATAGACGGGGATTATCACCTCCTTGGATCTGCTTGAGATGCATCTGTGGATGCATGAAAAGGTGCGTTTGGCCTTCCTAACTGCATCCCCACACTGCCAGCCCATGTTCATCTTGGCATCAATGATGACTCCAAGATCGTTTTCTGCCTCTGTACTAACGAGAAGAGAGTTCCCCAGCCTGTAGGTATGGTGCTGGTTGTTCCTCCCCAAGTGTATCACCTTGCACTTGTCAGTGCTGAATCCCATCCTATTCTCGTCCGCCCACCCCTGTAACCTGTCTAGGTCTGATTGTAGCCTATTCATCCCTTCTAGCGTGCCCACATCCCCCCACATCTTAGTGTCATCAGCAAATTTGAACAGGGTGCTTTTTACCCCCTCATCCAAGTCACTGATGAAGATGTTGAACAGTCTGGGCTCGAGGACCAAGCCCTGCAGAACCCCACTGCCCACATCCCTCCAGGTCAAAAATGACCCATCCACTACCACTCTCTGGGTGTGGCCCTCCAACCAGTTGGTGACCCATTTGACTGTCTAGGTGTCGACACCACAGTCCCCCAGTTTCTTAATGAGAACGGGGTGAGAGACAGTGTCAAAGGCCTTCCGAAAGTCCACAAAGACTACGTCCACTGCTACCCCCTGCATCTAATGATTTGGTGACCTGATCATAGAAGGCCACCAGGTTGGTCTGACAGAATCTGCCTCTAATGAACCCTTGTTGGTTGCCCCTAAGCATAATTTCCCCTGCTGGCCCCTTGTGGACATGTGCCAGAATAATTCTCTCAAAAAGCTTGCTCAGGATTGAGGTAAGACTGACTGGCCTATAGTTTTCTGGGTCCTCCTTCCTCCCCTTTTTGAAGATGGGAACCACATTGGCCCTCTTCCAGTTCTCTGGCACCACACCAGAGCACCACGAGTGCTTGTAAAGCCATGCCAGGGGTCCCACAATGACCTCAGCTAATTCCCTCAGTACTCTAGGGCAGAGTTCGTCCAGACCAGCTGATTTGAAAAGATCCAGTCCCTCCAGAAGTTCCCTAACTAGTTCCTCATTAACCCTTGGCCTAGGTGCACCTCCCCCGGGGTTTAAGGGGGGCCCAGAGGGGAGGTGGCTGTTCCAGTCCCTGCTCAGGAGAATGGAGGCAAAGAAATTGTTAAATATGTTAGTTTTGTTGTCTGGTGTGATGAGTAAATTTCCTAGTGTGTCTTGCAGGGCCCCACGTTACCTGGTACCTTTTTTTTGCCCCCTATGTATTTAAAAAAGGACTTCTTGTCCTTGATCTGGGAAGCTAGTCCCAGTTCCATCTCCGCCTTGTCCTTCCTGACTGCCCCCCTGCATCCCTGAGCAACCGCAGTATAATCCTCCCTGGTGATGGCCCCTCCCTTCCATTGGGTGTACGCCTCCTTTTTAGCTAGGAGACACTCCCAGATGCTTTTGGTGAGCCATGGGGGCTTTTGCTCCTTCCTGCTCCCTTTGATCCATGTTGTGATTACCTCCCTTTGGGCTTGGAGGATCATCTCCTTAAGGAGCGACCACTCTTTTTGGACACCTGGCTCCCCTCCCCTCCTCAGTGCTTCCCTGACTATTCTCCTTAGCTCACTGAAGTCTGCCCTCCTGAAATCTAGGGCTGCCTTGCTGTAGGCCTTTGCCACCTTGCACTGGATGGTGAATTCCAGCAGGCAATGATCGCTGTCGCCCAGGTGGTCAAGCACCCGCAGCCCCCTCACCAGGTCGTAGCCGGTGGCCAGCACCAGGTCCAAAAAGGTGTCTCCCCTGGTGGGGCTGTGCATCTCCTGGGTTAGATGGAGGTCCTGCATTCTGGCTAGGAACCTATGTCAGTGGTGAGACCTGGCTGACTGGTCTTTCCAGCAGATGTCTGGAAAGTTCAGGTCACCCATGATGACCACGTCCTTTGACCTAACTACCTCCGTGAGCTGACTTAAGAATTCCTGGTTTAACTATTCCCCTTGGTTGGGTGGTCTGAAGTAGACCCCCACCGTTAAATCTCTTTCCCCTCGACTGCCTTGTATTCTAAATGCCTCAGTTTGATACCTAATGAGACAATAATAGTTACTAAAGTTGTTAAATTTACAAATACCATAAACACACTCAAAGGAGAAAAATAGAAAGTTATGTCCTGATATTTAACATATACCTAGAAGACATTTAAAATGATTCTCATCATTTGTCATTAGCATATCATTCAAAACACAATAGTTCATAACACTGCATGGCTGGATTATTACAAAATGTGTCCTAACAAGTCCAATTAAAGAGGCACTTACTTCACATGAGTTTAAGGCAGGGGTGGGCAAAATATTACCTGCCAGGCCATTCTATCCAGCCCGCAGGGCCCCTAAAAAATTTAGAAAATTAATATTTTTCTGTCCCTGGCTGCCTGTCATGCGGCCCTCGATGACTTCCCAAAACTCAGTAAGCAGCCCTCTGCCCAAAATAATTGCCCACCCCTGGTTTAAGGGGTCAGTTCAGCTGATATAAATGACTTGTCCTTTCAAAAAGTCATGCATGAAATAAAATTATTTCCCACATCAGAGAAAGTCTGTTTCTTTTATAATCCAGGAGAACTTTTATAATCTTTTCTCCGATGCCTAATGAAGGCTGTTTGTGCCCAAAAGTTTGCAATTAAAGAATTTTTTGTTGTTGCAAAAATCTGGTTGGTCTAATAAAAGATATCACCTCTACTACGAGTCCTGATTTCTTTTTCCTCTAGACCACTATGGCTACAACCTGGATACCAGACTTAATATAGTGCACTCAACACCTACAACACTGTTACTTCACAAAGTTATTTTTCTATCTAGGTTTTTCATTCCTCTTAGAAAAAATAATCTATTTTTTACTTGTACTACAAACATTTATGCATGTACCTTTACTCACATAAGTAGTCTCACTGGCCACATCCAGATGTGCAGGGGTGTATGCCTGCAATGGCACAAAAATTTGTGCTGCTACTTTGTGCCGCAGCACATGCCGCCACACATGTGCTTTGGTGAGGGACAAATTGTCCTGCTTTGGGCAAACTGCTCTTTCCCTGCTCTTCCTGGCTCCCAGCTGCTGGAGCAGCAGGAGCAAAAATAAAAGAGTAAGAGACACTCTGCCCAGCAACCAGAGCATCACCCTGGAGGAACAACTTCTGTTTGTGCTGGCACATGCTATTGTACTGTGTGCTGCTTTTTTTCTCCTTGCAAAGAAGAATTTTTCAGACTATTTGAGTTGGTCTAATAAAAGATATCAGATTTACCCAAAGAATCTTGTCTACTTTTTTTCAGGAGTGGGGTTGGCTGGGGGTTTTTTTGCTACTGAGAAATCCCAGTAGCAAGTTGTGCCCCCGCAGTGCAAATTTGCAGCCTGGGGCATGTTTCAACATTCCAGGTGTGTGGTTTGTGGCACCACAAACCATATGCGCCTGCATGTCTGTATGCGGCCATTGACATCAGTGGAATTTCCTATGGTAACTAAGTTACTTACATTTGTGTTTGCAGGATTGGGCAATAAAGTTTTATTAATATTTTTGTATTTTCTGTGCTTTTAAGTGAAAATAAATTTAAGGCAAACAAGGTTCTTTGGATGAGTCTGATATCTTTTATTAGGCCAACTTCAAAAGTTGGGAGAAAAAATTAAGCAATTTTTCGGGTTTAAAAATCCTTCATCAGGCTGAGGAAGTTTCTGGAGGTGGTGTGTGCTCTTCCTGGATGGAATGAAAAGTACAGAAGCCAGAGGCTGGGCTGCTATGCATACAAAGCAGGCAGTCAGTGAAGATATAAACTGAGTAGTCAGTGGGTGAGAGACAGGCTGGGTGGTGGACAGAAGGGGGATGACTAGTGGAGAGGTACCTGGGGAGTCAGATGTCAGGCAGGCTATAATGTGTCATTAATCCAAAGTCTATAGTTCATGATTTTTAGTATCCAGGAGGTTGACGATGTGGAGTTCATAGGCTCGTCTCTGTGAAAGGTGTTTTATATGTTTCCTTTGAGGATTAGAACTGAGAGATTGGAGAGAGAGTGGTTTTCTTGTGGGAAATGTACCCCCACAGGTAACCGGGTATTCTTGTCTTTGATAGATTTCCAGCGTACATTCATTCTGGTGTGCAGTTGTTGTCTGGTCTCTCCTATGTATTTTCCATCAGGGCATTTGGTGCATTGGATGAGATATTACATTTCTGGAGGTGCAGCTATAAGATCTGAGAATGCTGATTGCTCTGTTGTGGAGTGTAGTAATTGTGGGGGTGGTGGAGATGTGTTGGCAGGTTTTATATTTCTTGTCATGGTATGATCTGGATCCATTTGGTGCGTTTTGGGCCTGAGGAAGTTTGCTTCCGGTGATGAGGTTAGCTCGGTTTGCTGCTTGTTTGAAGGCTAGGATGGGTGGCTCTGGGATTATCTCTTTAAGAAGAGGGTCTCTTTCTAGTATGGGTTGCAATTGTTTGAGGATTTTCCATATGGGTTCAAGGGAGGGGTGATATGTCATAACCTGCAGTGTGCAATTCGTGGGGGGTTTTCTTCTGTACTGCAGCAATTTTTCATGTGGTCATCTCCACCACCCCCATAATTACTACACTCCACAACAGAGCCATCAGCATTCCTGGATCTTAAAGCTGCACCCAGCCTGTCTCTCACCCACTGACTCCTCAGTTTATATCTTCACCGGCTGCCTATCTTGTATGCATAGCAGCCCAGCCTCTGGCTTCTGTACTTTTCATTCCATCCAAGAAGAGCACACACCAACTGCAGAACTTCCTCAGCCTGTTGAAGCATTTTTAAACTTGAAAGCTTGCTTAACTTTTTTTTTTCTAACTAGTGAAGTTGGTAATAGAAGATATCAAATTCACCCAAAGAACCTTTTCTGCCTATGTCCTTAGACCAACACCACTACAACCTACACCCTTGTAAGCAATTTAAGATGAATTTATGGAAAGAATATTTATAATGAAAGTGTGGAAAGGCAGTTTATGATATAGTGGACAGTTTGTGCATCTGATTAATTATGATGTTCCACTGTTTGATTTTTAAACATTGTGTCTGTTGTTTGAAAATAGGTGTAACAAAATAAATTTTTGTTTCATGTAATGGTTAACTGTGAAAAATGGGCATCATTTTAAAAATATACCCACACACACATTCATACCAATCCTCACAGATACATGGTACTATATTTAGCTTTTTTATTGGATGAAAACATGTTGTTCCAGGGGTACAGGATCAGAAAATGGGGAAGCCTCATTCAGAGGCAGATCCCAGACTAAGGTGGAGGAAGGAAAAAACTTACCTGTCGGAGAGGCCTGGAGAAACAAGGAAGCGCATGGTGAAAAAACACCTGCATTGTTTGTCAGCTGCGCCCATATCCAGCTGGGGAAATTATTCAGACTACATGCCAAGGGAGAAAGCATAGTGCCAAGTGAGGGGCAGCCAAGGGAAGTAGGCCTGACAGATGTAGGAACAGCAAGGAAGGATGAACGAACTTCGTCAAGGAGCAAGACCTCCTGCTCAGTTTACCAGGATTGTGCACAGACAGCCCAGGGCCTACGGCAACATGGGTCAAAGATAGACTCCACAAAAAGGGGAGCAATTCAGCACAGAAAGGAAGACAGAGCCAAGGCATGTGAGATGAGGAGGAGGGAACAGCCAACCAAAGGGATCAGAGCCTGAGACAAGGCCTCAGGTCTATGTAAATGACATCCCTAGGCAGGTCACATGGTGGAGCCTGAGAAACATCTTTGAAGGGAGAGTTGGAGTGGCATACGTTAAGATCTACAAGGGACTGGTAGGAAGACTCACTGTACGGGAAAAGATAGAATTTTTGAAAGAAGAATATGCCCAGAAGGCATTAAGGAGACAGTGGGGGATATGGGAAAGGCTCCAAGACCTTCAGGGAGCCAGAGAGAGACAAGAAACCCTACAATCTACCCAGAGAAAGAGAGCCAGGTGAGTAGGAAGGGAACATGGATGGGCCAGAGAAGAGAGGGAGAAGAAACCCCAAAAATTAGGCAGGAGCTTGGCTGGCAAAGGGTGCAACTTACCAAGGTTGGCTAATGTGGGGTGAATACCGGTGGTGAGTAACTCCCAACAAATCCCACACAGTGCGCCTTGGGTAAAAGGTGAGTAGGAGGTGCCTGAAAACCTGTCTCCTGTATCTGAGTTGCCAGGTGCCTGAAGAAAGGTAAAGAGAAGAGCCCCAGATGGATGCAACACCTCACAAAAAGGAAGATCAGCCTCGGTGAGTCTTGATCTTAAGGGGGGAGGTGTGTTGCAGAGTGCTCTGCTCCTATAAAGAGGCGAGGTGTGTCGCAGAGCACACAGGTGCCTTGCTCCTTAGGGTGGAAACAACTAGGCAGAGGGCCCTAGCAGGGAGTGGGGAGGCCCTAGCAGGGAGTGTGGAGTTCAGCTGCCAGTTACCAGGGCAGCCACAGTAGTAATAAAGAAGCACAGCTGTGGGTTGCCCGGGGAACCGGCGAGTCAGCTGACCAGAAGGGGCAGGGCCTGACCTATATATAAACCCAGGCTGAGGCCAGAGAGGCAGTTCTCTGCCAGCAGCCATAGGGGTGGGATCTCTGCCGGAGCCAGAAAAGGAAAAGGCCAGGATGCATGGGCAGTTGTTACGGGTGAGACAGGGAGACACCCTATGACAGGCTTGAATGTGGTTATAGCCAGATGGCTTAGATTATGTTGTAGCCAAGGGATTTGAGTTTGTGTTGTTGGTTTACTGTTTACAACCAGTGGTTTGGGTGAGGCTATTAGGGGTTGGAGGAGGCCTCATAGAGGCTTCACAGTAGCGTGGGGACCCCGGCGCCAGAGAGGGTGCAGCATTCGGGAAAGCCAGAGTGCCTGTGGGGCACAGCTGCAAGACAAGGGTCACGGAGAGCCCAAGTGCCAGAGGGGGTGGTGAGAGTTGAGGTCCATGGACAGCCCAAGCGTCCGAGAGGGTGCAGAGAGCCAGACAGACCGAACGATGTCTGGAATATCTGCGAGGCTTGGGGCGTGGTACAGGGGTGGTTGGAGCCACACATCACTCATAAGGCTGGGGTGCACCGAGTCACACAATACAGAACAGGGGCCAGGATACAACAGAGCACCACGTCCAAGGGGACAAAAGGCAGCCTCCCTTATACATATAAAAGATCAAGACATGGTGGACGAGAACGAGGGTGCTTTAACATGAACTTGGCATGGTAGGAGATGGGAGGGGAGAACATGGCCACCCCTAGAACCCCACGCCATGACACATGTATTGCCAAATTATAAAAGCCACTAAATATAAATAGTGAACTTTGCATTCTTACCCAGAAAATCTGTGCTAATATGCTAATGTTTTTTATCTTTGTCTCTGTTTGTAAAGCAGTACACAATATTAATGATTACAAAATAATATCATCGGTTCTCTTTTCGACCTAAATGTAGATCTTAAAAGTAGGATCTAAACATTTTTATACATTGACAATATTAATACACATCAAATCTTTTACTTCATTAACTCATAACTTTTGCATTACTAATGTTATGGACACCTTCTGCCTTAGTACTAGTACAGCACCAAAATAAAAATTTGTCAGCCTTCATAGTTAACATTAACAATGCAATAGAATTTGCAGTATATTCCAGCTGAGTGTTTGGCTGGAAGAACAGAATTAGGAGATCAGCTATGTATACAAATCACCCACACTGTATGCATTTAAACTGTTACTTCAGTATATTTACAAGCATTTAATACATGCTATATCTCAACCCACATTTTATATGAAGTATTATTATCGTATATACAAATAATATAAAAAGCTATGTAGAGGCACCACCACACCTTTCCACACACTCATTTGGCTGGCAGCATGAAAAGTCCATTTTGAGTTGGAATAACTTCACAACAATGTAATGCATCTCTGAAAAGCTAATGTCTGCATTTCAGTCAGATGTACACTTTTTAAATGTCAAAGTTAGTTTAGTGTGGCTGGCTAAATTACATAAAAGGTTATTACTATTTTTACTATAGACTCTATAATATATTAAAGAATTATCTAGCAGTTGCAGCTTTACAGACTCTTAAATAGAAGCAAAATTTTGTATTGAAAACAAAACAAGTCAGGTCATTCTGAATCAAGTTTTTAAAAACATTCAAGCTTGCAACAGTTCAATGCTTATATTATTCAAATACAATTCACTCAAAAATGTATAACAAGCAATTAATACAAAAGCAGTTTTACTTCATAATTTGGAATACTATTTTTAAAAGACAGGCCCCACAATGTGCCCTACATTCTACATTGTCAAGTGCTTTTGTATTTATTTGCCTGCATATGTGTGTGTTTGCATATAACTCCACACACGCACACATATATATATGTATGTGTATACACACGCACAACACATACTATGCATAAAAAATATGGATGACTATATTGTTTTTCTCATGACTTAATAGGTAGAAATGTGTATTTTCAATATTGTATAAATTATATGACAGAATGCAATGGCTGCAGTCTCTTTTGTTAGCTGTTTGTTAGACATTTACATAATGGGGTTTTCTAAGAATTGCATGCAAGATAAAAAATTTGCACATAGAAGTGTACATTAAAAACTTCTCCCTATGTGGTGATCACAGGAAAATATAACCATGGCTTTCACCCGTCTAGACTTGGTTCCCTTGCCCCAAACCTCAAATAAATATATACTGTCTAAATGATCTATTGCTTTTGTCACACTGGTAGAGCTGGAAGGAGTTTTCTGTGAATATTCCCTCAAATATGAATTCACTTAGGTTGTTCTTGCATTTGTTTGCGTTCATGTCTGAGGGCAATCAGCAAACTATAACATCATATGATTTGTCTTACTAATCACAAGTTACCAAAACAAAACAATTTTCCAGTGCTAGGAGAATCACGTACAAGGAATATACAGGGTACAAAGAGAAACTGTCAAATAATGAATGCATGCATGAATGCCGTGATCTACTTTCTCAAGCGTTCTATGGGCAAGAAAGAGTATCATCTGTTCATTGCAAATTAATCAAGTAGTTCTACTTGAGGTTGAAGGAAATTGTGCGTTGAAACTAATTACCTTTGCATTTGTACATTATGTACTGCATTTATATTTGCATCTCCACAGACTTAATGTATGTGAATGTTTTTCTGCAGGGATAAATTGTTGAATTAACAACATAACATAAGTTGTTCAGAGTTTGAAATATCATGTCACTAGGCTTTCTCTGTTGGCTAGTTATTTCAGTAGCTTTTAGGATGACACTCACCTACCTTAGAGTGATGATCTTGTCAGAGGGTCTGTCATATCAGAAACTGGAATAAAGCATCTGTGGCAATGGAACACTGTCACTTGCTGTAGCTGATGGAAAAAGCATTCCTAGTTTAGAAAAATCTCCTTGCTCCCCTGGATTGTGACAACTGAAATATTCAGAACTCCCAAAGACGAGCTGAAACTGTGGGAAGAGAGTGTATGGACAAACCTGCTAAGCATTTCTGAAAGCTTCTGCTGTAGCTGTTACCTCCCTCATAGACCTCCCTTTTTTGTTGTTCTCACTGAATTCATGTGTAGTTTTTCTCTTGATGGCAGTGAAGAAAAAGCCCATTTAATGGGTTTAGTTTTTTATACCATTTATTTTATAGTTACTTGATGTGCATTTTTACAACGTAACCAGGGTTAGGTCACACTGTTCAGAGCCATTTGAAAAGCAACTGTTGGATCACAACTAAAATTCAGACATCTTTCTTTGTACGCAAGTCTGCATCTTTATGCTTTGCATATAGTACCTTAGAGTGATTATTAGCTTGCATAAAGAAAAATTCACACAGCTACTGCTTGTCCAAAACCAAGTTATAATAAAATACAATACTCCTTTACAAACCAGTGCATAAATTCTAACATAGTGCTTTACATATGTACTTTTTGTTGTTGCAAACCTGGGTTAAGTTTTTGGCAATCTGAGTCATTTGCTTCTTAAATCACAGACTTTAATGGACACACATTGTGCTCACACACAAAAACAACATATGAAAACAGACAGGCTGGAATTTAAGAGATAGGAGCACGCTTTGGTATAATTGGATTATTTAAGAACAGTCATCACAAAGGTAATAACAAGCGTTCAGGATTTATGTTCTAACATCTTTAGAAAACAAACAAAATCTCTTCCACAGGTATTAATTTACAAATAAAAGACAGAAAAGTAGTGCTGACCATCTAGCCTTCCATATAAGCTCTATAAGAGTCAGATCATTCACCTAAACACCAAGTCAATGTTGTAGCACATCTTTTTTTAAAATTATTTTTAACATACCCCTAACAAATCTGGGTGACATTTTGACTGTATGGTATAACTAATTGATTAATAACAAAAGCATCAGATAAACTATGCCATGTACACATGTTGCCTACTCATACTCTGGCAAAATCAAAGTTTTATGTGGATCTGTGTCAATGAGATGTCCTGTACTGGCAATATACTAAACTGTAAAATCAGATTTTAATGGAGAGGATGACTTCAATTCACTGAACATGACTGTTAACAATATCCATTTGTTTTAATTCAGTTCAGTAGACTGTAAGAAAACTTTGAATTCATGGAAGGAATCATGAACGTACAAGAGAATTTAATGCAAGTAAAATGGATGTAATGGAAATTAATTGTGTCAAATGAGCACGCTTGACTGATATCGGTCTATATAATATATCCTGTATCAAATTTATTTCCATTGTGCTAAAGGTAAGAATAGTTTAAACTTAAGAAAACAAACTCTTTTCTCATTAAGACACAACAATACATTTTTACAAGACTTTGATGTTAAATATCAAGTTCTCTACTGAGTTACTTAATGTTTGCTTTCAAACCAAGATAAAGGCTTTATTAATGCCAAAATCATGGTGATGCTTTTGATTCTATACCAAGTTCAATTTTGGAAGAATTCCCACCCCACCCCTCACCCCGCATACCCTACATCTATTCTTTGTGCTTCCTGATTAGATCAAGTGGCCTTTTATTCACCACCACCATAAGAAGGAGCAGTTCAAGTACAAGAACATTTTCCCATCCAAGAAAACTGCAATATAGGATGGCTGACCTAAAAATATTGTAAGCATGAAGTTCATGGCCATTTGCAATAAACAGTTACCAAAGCGGACTGTTTGCAAAATGGCAGGCTAAAAATAAGTACTAGAACTACAACTCTTATCGGTTTGATATGTCTTGTGGAAGGGGAAATAATCTATTATATTCTTCATCATGAATAATGCCACTTTAGAACTACCAAAAAGAAAAAAAGAGAGAGTTTGCTACTCCAGAAATCAGTTGGTTTAACCAGTTTTAAATACACAAAGAACGAGCCAATAGACTTTGCATTCTTTGCAAGTTTTTTCCCCTCATGAGTCCATTACCTTTCACCAAGACATTTTTAACTATCAAACTTGTCCATAAATTTTGCCGCTGAGGGTGAAACCATCCAGTTAGCATAAACACTATCATTTGCATATCTTGAAAACACAGAGTTAGTGCCATCGAATCTTGTGAGTGGAACGGGGCTCTCCTCAGGCCAGTTCGGGTATGACATGCCTAAAAATGAAAACAGATAATTTTTTCTGCACTGAAGAACCATAACTTCATGTGCAGACAGTAAGGCCCTTGGCAAAACTCCCTTCAATATTTTAAGTCAGTCCACTGTTTTTTGTCCCAAATAAACTGATATAAACTGTATTCAAACGCCTGAAATACAAATGCTGTTGAACGCAAGTACTTTGAAAAAATAAACTGCTCCCTTGCTAAAAAAGTGTGTGTTTGTATGTGTGTGCATAATACAAGCTATTTTTTTTCACCTGATAAGCCTTCAACTTCTCACAATTTCATATTTCTCTGACAACATTAGAGCAAATTGCTTAGCAAGAAGAAGTTCTTCCTGTACAGGAAGTGCACCAAGCAGTAATAAACCTTTGTAGGCATAGGCCAAGATCTAATGTTAATTGAAATCAATAAAATTATTTCCATTTATGTAAATGGATATCTATCCATTGGCTTTGACAGGTTTTGGATGAAATTTATGTCACCATTATGACTCCCCAACTTACATCTGCTTAATTTTAGGAAAGCCTAGGAGCACAATGGGATGGATCCAATAAGGGGCTGTTAAATCCATCCAACAATGCACTGTTAAACAGGTGCATAAGTTTAAGCATATGATTACTCCCTTTGATGCAAATGGAGCTTCTCATGAGTGCTTTCCTAGAGCAAGGACCAAACTGTTTAGCACCTTAAGGATGCAGGTATATATGTGAAAGAACCAAAACAGAGACAAATTTTTCAAAAACAGAAGCTTGATATTGCTTATTTAGGCACCTAAATAACTGGTCAGATTTTCAAAAGGGTGAATCATATAGCATGTCATTGACCTCAGTGGAAACTGCTGATTGCTCAATCGCTTTTGAAAAACAGACCATCAAGTACCCAAAATTTATGTAAGAACCTGTCTTGGGACACCTACTTATGAAAATTGCTTTTAATATGTAGAAAAAAAATGGACTCCAAACCTATTTGTGAATTACAAGTACATAGAACAATGGAAAAGTTTGAGCTTCTTAAAAAGCCTTACAGATTGAAGAATGAAAAATATAATCTCCGAAATTAGTAAATAGCCAAAAGCATGTAGAATATTTAATCAGGAGACAAAAATATAGGAGTTTTGGCAAGAACCATTTTTACTGTCTCTCTCACCATCACAATATGAAAGCATACGTTCCTTTTAAAAACATTTGCTACATCATTCAATCAGAGTTTAGTGCTGACATTTTCATGATAAAAACAAAGGATGTGAAAACAGTTGAGGGTATTTTCATAACAACTGTCACCGGTTCAATTTTCAGAGGACTGTACAGATGTGCTCAGTCTCCACTGCCTTCTGTATTTTTTAACTTCATCTAATTCCATGATACATTAAACAGCTTATGCAGCTAAAGCATGTTAACAGCAGCTGGGATTTGGGAATCCATCTTGATAAACACAAAACTGTTACAAATTGGGTCCTGCTACTGAACTGAATGCTTAGAAATGTGTGAACAAATCTGTTACTTAAATGAGATGCAGACGCCAATGTATTTGAAGTTCCCAACCACCCCCACAAAGTATAGTGCTTGGATATTCATTTGTTATCATTTAAATATCCCCTGAGTGTACTTCCCTGATGCATATTTTCTCTTTATCGTATGATACATATTTGGTAAGTTTACTTATTTTCACATCCTTTTTTTCAATTTTTATTTTAAACATAGCTGCAAAATGTACTAACGTATGGTCCTGATGCAAAGTTTTACAGTTACAAATAAAAAAGCTTTCCAAGCAAATTGATTGGTTTCATTCAGACAAGAAACATTCTAATGGGGTTACAGAGTCTGAGGACAGTGCAGAAGAAAAATCACTTTTTTGTGTTGCTAGAATCTAGTAAATGCATGTGAAATTCTACCATAGAGTTTGTTTTCAATCCATGTGGAAGGAAGGGTTCGAGGGAGGGGAGCATTATTACAGTCCACGAGGGGAGTCTCCTCTTCTGAGAGCCCGTCATCATAAAGTAAGGAGTCAGAGGGTGTGGAAGCTGCAAGATCTAAGTAGTCCTACCAAATAAATGAATAAAAGGCTGGGTTACAATATCTGACAATGTTATTCCTCAACAAAAGCTGCTAAATAAATTTCACTAGTTCCTAAACTGACCAACTACAGGCTAAACATGCATCCTTTTCACAATTTCAGCAGCATTTGCCTTAGACTCTTGATTCCTGTGAAGTGTGCTATCTTTGGCAACGCTCATCTTTGCACAAACAACAGATATACTTCCACAGAAATATGTTCTCTGAGTGCTCCACAGAAATATGCTCTTGGAGGCAACAAAGATGATCAGATATATGGAGCAGATGCAATCAGGAGAGACCAAAAAGGACTCTTCAGTTTAGAAAGGAGAAGGCTGAGAGGGGAATATGATAGAGGTCAATAACATCATACAGGATGCGGTAAAATGCTAACTAAAAATAGAGAGCTGTTATTTGTCAAGTACCAGAATACAAGAACTAAGGGGCACACACTGAATTTATCAGGAAGCAGGTTCAAACCAAACAAGAGGAAATAGTTTTTTATGCTTGTGTAGTTCATTTGTGAAACTTGTTGCTGCAAAAGGTTGTAGAAGCAAGTTGTATAACAAAGGTCAAAAAGGGTTTAGATAAATTCATGGAGAACTGGTCCATTGAGAGTTATTAAACAGCTCAGTGAAGGTACATACCCACTGATATCCCTAAATCAATGATGGCAGATATCAGGGAAAGTATGATGAGATGGATCACTCAAAACATGACCCATTCATATTCTCTCTCTCTTTCTGCTACTACCCTCTGTCAGAAACAGGATACTAAGCTAGACAGTGCTGCTGTGATGCACTCTGGCACTTCTCATGCCCTTACATTTAACTATACTTGCCAGTAAGTTAAGACAGCATTCAAAGCTCCACCAGACATGTACTGTTTATTCTCACTTATCCTTGAGATGTAAATGGAGAAGAATGGAGCTTCCACAAGGCCTGCAAGGCATTCCTACAATTTTGCAGCAATGTCATAGTCATGTATAGGATGACAGAAATGGAAAAGATTTGGGGTGATTCTTTTTTTCCCCACATAAAAATAAATATTTGGGTCAACCAAAACAATTCATGACTTCTGCCAATTGTGTAAGTTGTTTGCAGCTAATGAAAAATACTGAAAAAATATGAAGTTGGAATGCTTTCCTTCTACTCTTTCTAAATGAAACATTTTGATTTTTCATTTCAAAATGGTATTTTATCTTGAAAATTACCATAATTCAATTTTTTTTAAAAGATGAATTCCCAAAGTGCAAAATGAAATGGACTGTTCTGTGATGGATGAAACATAACATTTCATTTAACTCAAAATAATTACCATTTTAAGAAGCAAAATTTAAAAATAGTTGTCTCAGATCAACCCCAAATAGATTCCCCCGCCCCGATTTCTGCTTAGCCAGCAAACCAAGAAATCCATTATACAATCTCTTTAGGAATATTATCCAATTTTGTATTGCTATTCTTTCATTAGGCAGGCAAGGTTCTTTGGTATATGTAGTATCTTTTATTAGACCAACTGTATTGACTACATATTGTAGACAGTCTGTTTGCAACATATGCAGCAGATATAAATTGGTGACTGTCAAATATATTTAATAATTACACTTACATATATTTTATTAAATGCATCTCTCTCAAAATAGTCTTTTTAACTTTGAAAATAATTATATTCTATTAATTTGTTTTCAATGTAATTGGTTTCTTTCTTTTTACTTAAATAAATGTGGTAGCAGCTTTGTTGACACTAACACATCCTTAAATGCAGAATCTGTTTATATAGGTACTCTATGTTAGATCTGTAACAATAAAGCTACTGGAAGTAGTGACAACATTAATGTTTTTGTATAACACTGCTTTTATATATAGATACATTTTTATATATTTTATATATAGTACCCATATTGCTTTATTTTTAGACCTCACCCTCCACTTCTGTGCGCATGTCCCATTTGCTCATCTCTACATGCCTCTGGTCCAGCACACACCAATGATTTGCACGTACATAATTTCCATGTCCAAGTCCAATCAAATGTGTGCGCAGGGGTATTGGTTAGACAAAGCAACAGGTGTGTGCATTGTGTATTATGGCATCTATCATTCAAGATATTTAGGGACTACACAGATCTAGAATCAAATAAATGCATACATTTTCTTGGTTTCTAGGATCATAGAGCTTAGTCCTTCATAAAATGAAGGCTGTGTCTGTGTAAAGGCACCACTACCAATGAGGTCTTTTGAATTTCCAGGAAAATCTCTATGGGATTCTCATAGTTTTAAAGTAGGTCAGATTGTAAAAAGAACTAGTTTTAATATTTTGTTACTATTATCAGGACCTTAAGATATTCCCTCTCAGAATGAAACTTTACATCCACGGTGCTCGAGCTTTTTATCTTATGCCCATCTGCAGGTCAGATCTGGCCCATGTGCCCAACCCAGCAGGAGTAGTGGGGCCAAATCTGGTACAGAGTGGGGCAGGGACCAGCCTAGCCCTTATACAGCTGGGCAGGAGGATGGGGGGACCTGGCCCTGATTTGGCTGCACAAGGGGAAGGGGGCATAGTCCAGCCCCCTTCCGACTGCAAGAGGTTTGGAAATTTTCCAGCAGGGGAGAGATGCAGTATTAAATTGCCACTGCCAAATTTCCTGGCCTATGGGGAGCCTGCTTGGCAATGTTGTGTTCATTCACACACAGTTTATTTTATTTATTTTGCTTCCAACTTCTGGATTATTCAGTAGAATAGTTTATATTAACTCTACGTTGTTACCAAGAGGTATCTAATAATTATTAAGGATAATACACAGATTAAAACAACCATCTACTATACACATTTAAGACTTGACATTTGCTACATCTTTTAAAACTGAATTACTTTAACCAAAGTTACACTATACCTAGTGCAAGCCATGTTTGTGGATACCTAAAATCCTGATTAAAATAGGAACCCTTCTGGTCAAACCCTTACTCTGTATTACTCCATACGTGAGAAAAATCTGTCAACTAGTTTTTATTACCTTTTGAAAACTCTGACTGCAAAAGACTTACCCTACTCTTCACCATCATTTTCTCCAATTCCTTGCTGATCTCAGCAAATGTTGGCCTCTTATCTGGTTCCTGTTTCCAGCAGCGCAACATCAGATTATACCTGTATGTATGCATTATAATACAGTTTTTAATTATGCTGTCCCTTTAGGAAATGGCCTTCTTCAGAACTCAAGACAGAAACAGGAGGGGACAGAATTAAGGTTTTACAAGCAACTGTATACCTGGAATTTCCTAACTTTTGAGTGCTTCATTTTGAATGCTTCATAGCCTACACTGTTTTTCTTTTATGTTGCTTCTTTGGAATGTAATACATTAAAGATTAAATAAGATGACAGAAAAGTTTGGGGAAATCTTTCTAAGCATTGCAACCTTGTGGGATACATTACCTCCCCACTGCTTGGTTTGATCATTTGAAACAGGTTTAGAAAAAACATTTAAGTAGTTTATCTTAATATATGTATACTCTAATAGCTTAAAAAAACCTGCCCAGATTTACCATGTAAAAGGAATAAAAGAAATAAACAAACCTACAACAAAACCATCATGTGGCTGGGAAAACAAATACATGACATGCATAACTGGGTGGAAAGGACTATTTTGAAGTGAAAGCATCTTGCTTGCTGAAGGGGAGGAGTGCAAATCATTTTGAATATTCATTTGGTGTAGAATGTTTCGACTTTTTAGCTTCTGATTACAACTAAATTCACTGCATCTTGATGGCATTCTGTTTATATCATGCACAACAAAAAATAACTGTACAAGTTATGCTGCTATTTACTTCCCAAGTGTGCTTAAAGATCCTTCAAAGAGACAAGGAGGTCTTTCTTGATGTCCACAGTTAAAAATGAGTCACTGAGGACCCTACATTGACTATGACTAAGCAGAGCCTAGCCATCATTTTCCAGATGTATCCATATTTTGAGCTTATAACAGGGTGCCTCATCCTCAGATGCATTCAGGGAAATGAACTATTCATTTCTCATTAGGGCTAGAGTCAGACATTCCACATAAACTGGTTTAAGTAATCAGAAATGGGTTTAAACCTGTAATAGAACAGACATTTGATACGCATAAACTAGTTTCAAAATTGCCAAAAGTGGTTTGAGATAAACCTGGTTGAATGTACTATCAGACTTAAGTGATTTGGCTCAAACTGGTTTATGCAATGTGTGTCCCAGACCCCTTCCTAGTTTAAGTTAAACCAGAGTCCTCCAGCATCCCAGCACGCTGTCTGGGCTAGGCTGTGCTCTCTGCTCCGCAGCAGGGCTGGCCCCACCCCTCTGCTCTCTAACTTGAGCAGGGACCAGCCATAGTGAGATACTGACTGGCATGGCCCCATTAAGACAAAGTGGGCAGAGAGGGGACTATTTCTTCACCCTAACAGGACCATGGCGGGGCCATAATGTTCCGTGCTGGGAGGGATGCTTCACCCACCTCCTCCCCCACAAGGCAGAGTGGGGAGGGCTGTGTGAGGTACTGAAGGGGGACTCCTCCTCCTCCCCCCCCAAACTGCTGTGGAGTGGGGAGGGGGGCTCTGCAAGGCTGCCTGGCCCCTAGAGGGGCACTCTTCCCCCCGCAGGGTAGGGAGGGAGGCTCTGTTCAGTGCTGGGGGGGACTCTTCCCCCTTCCCCCACCACCACATGGAGGGGAGTGGGGGCTCTGTTCAGTGCTGGGGAGTACTCTTTCCCCTCCTCCTCCTCCCCTATGCCACAGGGCTAGAAGGGGGGTGGCTCTGTGAGGTGCTATCTGGCCCAGCCAGGGCCACTGCCAGCAGCTGCAGCTCAGTGGCGGGGACACCGAGCCCAGCCTGGCCCAGCCCAGCATGCAGCCAGCAGCTGCTAGCCAGGCCAGCTTAGAGACACCAGCAGGGCCAGAGCCTGGCAGCTGCCTACCACACAGGCTGCCGTGGACCCACAAGCCCCTGTGGTGCCTCCAAGGTGTCCTAGCTAGCAGCTGCTAGCCATGCACTGGGCCAGGCTGGGCTGCACTTGCTGAAAAGGCTCAGCATCCCCGTTAATGAGCCACAGTTGCTGGGCATAGCCCCACCCGCGCCCTGGCCCAGCCAGACCATGCAGCTGCCTCAGCTGGAGCAGAATGAAGCCAGTCCAGGCCCCGGGGGTGAGGTCACCCCCAGCAGCTGTGCCCTGGCTGGGCCGGACCGGGAAGTGCCACGCAGAGTGCCCCCTCCCTGCACCACGGGCAAGGGGAGTAGGAGAAAAAGAGAAGAAAGAGGAGTCCCCCCGGTACTGAACAGAAACCCCACTCCCCCCCATGGCGATGTGGTGCAGGTGGGGTTAGGAGGAGGAGGAGGGGGAAGAGTCCACTCCCAGCACTGAACAGAGGCCCTGCTCCACGGGGGGAAGGAGAGGGGAGCAGTGGGGGGGAAGAGTCCACTTCTGGGGCCCTAGCAGCCTTGCACAGAGCTCCCCTCCCCACCTCCACAGCAATGGGGGAAGGGAGGAGGGGGAAGAGTTCCCCTCTGGGGCTGGGCGGTGCTGTATGCTGGGCTTGTTCCTGGCTGTGAAGGAGCTGCTGGGATGGGCAGAGCTCTCCCCTACTCCTCCTCTCCTGTTACGGTGATCTGGCCACGCTCCCTCTTCCTCCACCCTCTGAACCCTGCAGACCAAGGTTGGGGTTTAAACCACTCCTCAGTCTTACTCAGGCCTGCTGTGGCCTGGCCATACCTGCCCCCGCTCAACTCAGCTTCACTGTGGAAGGAAAGGACTGCTCTAGTGCCCCCAGGCTACTGGTCTGATTTCCAGAATAAAAAGCAAATGTCTATCCAATTGCAAACTGGCTCAATCTCTGCAGGTTAGACTAACCTGCAAAGATTGAATCAATTCAGGCTTTTTGAAAGTCTGTCCCTAGCCTAGGTGAATGATACAAGATGAGCTGTCATGCAGTCAGAGTAACTAGCTTGGCTTACACAAGGACCTCATGATTTGACAACAGCCATATTGACTTTTAGGTCCAGAAATCTCCTCTACAGGGCTATTTCTCTCCAGAGCATCTATCCTGTGTACTGTCAGGAAGGTCTGACACCTAGCAATCTATATGTAATGAGTAGACAGAGCCCAGAAAATAAAACTTCTAATTTTCAGAAAACAAACAAGGATGCCTATACACGAACAACAAGAATGCTTTGATGTGCTGTCAGAGTGGACTCATTTAACTGAGTCTGTTGGAGCATGGTAATTACCATGCTCCTTTAGACTCCAGCATCTTGTGCATCAGCATCTCTGTGGTGAAAAATGGCAGCAGGGGCACTTTAATTAAAGCTCATTCAATGAGCTTTAGTTAGAACATCCCCACCATCATTTTCCAGCATGGGGACACCAATAAACAAGATGTTCCAGGTGCTTTAATTCCAGTGACTTTCAGAGCCACTCTATTTAAAGCATGCCCTCTCCCCACACCTGACCCACTCTCGGAGCATGTGTATAAATGCCCCAACTTTTCAGGATTTGAAAGTGTTCAAACTATATCTTGAATAGTTCAAGCATCACTATATTACATTTCTTGTCCCTCCACTTTTGAATATTCAAGTAATGTTTTTTCCTTACGCTGGTGAGTACATTAGTCAGTTTCCTGCAAGCATTTTGGGAATAGCTGCAGGCACTTGTATTGTAATTCTTTTCATCCTCCTTACATATGTAACCTCATCCCACTTTTCTGCCTGTTTATTATATCCATTTCCTTACTTTTACAACTCTGTCCCCTGAGTTCCCTATGTGCAGATGTTACATTTAAATCGACTTAACTATGTTGAGGTTGATCTTAATGTTGATTTCTGCAGATGTTCAGGGAGGTTAAAATTGGAAAAGAATGGCTGATCTAGTGAATGTTTGCATATGTTGAGAGTGCAGCTGGGTCTATAAAAGCCAAGCTACATGCTCCAGCCTGGGGCTACTCTCTTTCTACTCCTGGCCCACCAAACTCTGACTAGGCTATTTTTATCCTCCTAATCCCCACCACCGCTAGATGGACAACACCCTCAATAGACTCACCACCACTCCCATGGACTCACCAGCTCCTCTCCACAATCCCACCCCTCACCCAATGGACCCACTAGCCCCTCTCATCCTGTCCGCCCCTTTCCCCACCCTGAGTTATTTAAATCAGTCTCCCAGAATGGCTCTTGGAACCAACAAACATTGGCGCACATCACTCCCAATCTATGATCACCTAGTTTAAAGTAAGCAGGGTGATTGTAGACCAACTGGGGTGAATATCTGCATGTATCCTAAAAGTTATGCTGGAGATGGCTGTTATTTAAACAACCTTACTTCCAGAGAGATTTCTATCAATGTGACCAAATAAGATCTACTTACATTTCTTCACTGCAGTTTTCTGGTCTCTCCATTCTATAGCCTGTTTTTAGGAGGTTAAAGAGTCTTTCGGGAGCAATACCTGGATAGGGATTACCTCCCAGGGTTACAATCTCCCACAGCAGAACTCCAAATGACCATCTGAGAAAAAAAGAAATAATTATTCACATGGACTGCTAGAGTTTAAAAGGCTAGCATGGCCCCTTAACCAACTAGCATCCATTACTGTATCATTTTGAGATCCCAACCAAGTCCAAAGCCCCATTTTGCTAGGTACTGAGCATATAGCAAAAAGTCAGCCTTCCTCAAAATTTAAAACATTAACGAAAAAAGACAGACTAGAGGTAGGAGAAGGTGACTCATTATACATGAAGAAGATTGGGAACTAAAGCACTCAGGGATAAAGTAACTTGCCAAGGCTGTCTAGGAAACTCTGGTAAATTTGGAAGCTTAATGAGTATCTCCTTAGTCTGAGTTCAGTATCTCATTCTCAACTATGGGCTCATCCTTCTCAGTTGCACTTTAATGTCATATAATTCACCTCAATAAAAGTCCAATAGGCCTATTTGCATGAATTTATTTAATCAGGAACGTAAAAGCAGAAGTACTGCTGGTAGAAAGTAGAACTGGTCAGTTCTTTAGGAAATTTGAAATACACAATAAACAATTAAAGTTGTGATAAAAAAAGGAAATGTAAAAAGTGTTCTTCTACCTTTCTTTTGAACAATAACGACACAAATACCATGATACAAACATATGCATAAAAGGCCTGAGGCTTTTCCCTTTAGAGGAAACCTTACATCAGAAAGATAGGCACAAGTAACAATAATCTAATCCAGACCCTATTTAAACTCCCCTAAAAATCTGAATGTTCCCAATGACAGGTCTTGGAAAACAGCCAAAATCACTTGTTTCCATTCATTGTATAAGCTTAGTGGGACGCCCTGGTGAGCAAAACAACAGAAAAATTGCAACAAATGCCCACTTTTGTTTTCTAGTTGTTTGTTTAATTTTTGTGAAAGCTTCAAATTTGAAGGGGACCGAAGAAGAGTTACAGATCCACAACATGTCTGCGATAGGTGTCTAATTCCCTTAGACACCTTTGAAAATCCCACCCCAGAATTTTAGCATAGACAGTGCTCTATATGACTGTCTTTCACTCCTCTCTTCATAGTTCTTTAAGGTTTTTAACAAGAGAAGTGACATTCCCAGATCCAGGACCCATGAAAACTTTGAAATGGTTGTGTACACAGTGTGTTCAAGACAGAATAAATGACTAGTCTTGTGCAGGCCTAGATGATACTTAAACAGATTTTTTTCTTATGCTAATGTTCTATAAATTCATTTTTCAACAGTCTGCCTATTCTGAAAACCTAATGCATATTAATAACATTCCACTGCACTTTATTCATTCCTTCTATTCTTCCCTTATGCTCCTTGTTCATGCAATCCTTTTTGGGGCCCCATCAGGGAATAATTCCCTGTGTGATTAATCCAAACAGGATATGTGGTATTACTAGGCTTTATTTCCAAGATTGTCTTTTGTTAAAGGTGAATTTTTCCAACACACTGTAATAGGGTGTAACTTGCTAGTAGTTCCTCCATTAGCTCCACTTTTTTGGGCAAATGTTCAGATATTGGAGTTTATTTTTGTAATTGTGACAATTAACTAGGTTGGGGGAGGGTTGGAGAGATTTTCCATTGTATGATCTTTGTGGATGAATAAAAAGCCCTCAGAGATGGAAAGAAAAATACACACAAGATGACTGTGGGCTGACACTACATTTGTCTAGGTTCCAACCTATGAAGTGAAATGGGTTTTGCAATGGGATTGGAAAAAATGTATCAAAGCTGGCAAGCTGAACTTCTATTAGAGCAATGCCAATTACTAACTATATACAAACATCTTAAAAGGAAGAAGCTGGAGAAAAAGAAATATAGAATTGCTGAGGTTAATTCAACTTTTTGGAATGGATTTAGTATTTTTGATTACATTTGCCATAAAGTAGGTAAATATATAAAACAAACCTCACCGTTCTCCCCAAAAGTAACCCTTTCCTTCTTCAGTTTGGGAGTGTTGGACTTCAAGTCCAAGAAACTGCTACTGCAATAACAACCTGCACATATGTCTCAACTCTATTCTGGAATTCTGGAAAGGTTATAAAGGTTAAGGAGCCACTATGTAATAATCTAGGGATATTGATATTTAGTAATACCATGAATACCTGGTCATCTCAGCAATGAAACAAAATCACTGTATACTTTAGGGTGATTTAATACAATTTCCACAAACTAAAAGGACAGAGAGACACTACCACAGCTGAGAATGCAAAGACTAAAAGAACTCTAAACAAGGGTGTCAGTTGTCAGAGAACAGACTGATAGGGAAAGGTGTTTTGTAAAAAAAAACAAAACTGAAATACTGGATCATTTATCAAATCCAGCAAATAATAAGGGCTGGATGAGAACTGAATTTTCTTAGGGAACCCCATAATTTAATTTTTATCTTTTATGAAATGGAATGGAAATAAAAATACAAAAATGATTTTTGTGAAATAAAATTAAAAGAATGATTTTGGGTCGATCAAGATATTTTATTTCTATATAATTAGAGCATCTTAGTCTTAATTTTGGCCTTTAAAAATGCAAATATTAATTTTGTTTACAAAAAAGTAATTATAGAAAAGATTCAAAGTATTCCTTTCTGAAAGAGTTGTCAGAGGACATCATTAAAAAACCCTTTTTTTAAATAAACAAAGTTTCATTAAAATGGCTACATATTTTTGATGGGCATATTTTAAATTGTGATGAAAACTTTTTTGTCAAAAATTTTTGTCAAAAATAGTTCAATAAAAATAAATAAATCAAATCTTAGAGTAAAGAAGGCACATGACTTGATGGGTTTACGGGTTTAATGTCTGTTTTCCAAGACTGCTTTTGTTCAAAATAATTTATTTTTTTATTTAAGGTGTCTGTCCTGTCTCAAGTTAGCACAGTCATTGCTCCCTAAGGTAATAGAATAGCATAGTCTGAGCCAAAGTCAGGCTTGCTTAGCCTGGTTAATATCAGGGGATTGCAGTCCACACAGGGTGCTCACAAACATGCAACTCCCCAGTCTAACTCATGGCGCTTCACAGAAAGTGCCATGAGATATACCAACCCTCCCAATCCCACAGACATTCTCTGTTGGATCAGGAGGATGGAGGATCAAGTTTCACTTTGGAGTCGATCCAACAAGAGAGGCTGCATGACTGCAGTCTCTTCTAGCCCCATCCCCCTGTTCCTAGCTCTGGTGCTGTCTCAGGATAGGAGATGGGGAAGGAAGGGGAGGGAGGTCCATCCTGGGGTTTGCTCAGCCTCCGCTGGATTGTGGGGGAAGGGAGTGGGAATTGGAGCCTTTCACACTGCAGGGGAGACTCCAATCAACCCCCCTCCCAGGCTGGGCAAATCCCAGGCAGAACTCACTCCCCTCCCTTCCCATCCTGAAGACAGCATTGGGAATGGGGCTTGGTTGCTTCAGCCCAGCCCTGCCCCCAGTGTGCATTGACAGAAGTTAATGAAGGCGCTCTACTTTGCAGCACCTTCATCTGAACCCTGTAATGAGGGTTCATTTGTTGCACATTTTTAAAAGTACTTTGCAGTTGTACACTTTTGTCAGTGCACCAGCCAATCATATGACAAAATGACACTTCAGTCAGTGCCCATAAGGATCAGGAGATTCTTCCTCGAGGAGCTTGGTTCCTGAGAAGGGTTGATCTTAGAGACCCCAACAGAAGACAGAGGTTTGTGGTTTGCTCAGCAGTTGAAACATGAGCTATTTTTTGGTTGCGTATGTAACACTAACATCCAAAGCAGGAATGTCTCACACTAGGAACACCTTTTCTTCTCTGTTGGGTATCTCCTTTTTGCATCACACAGGATACAGTCCCCATATGCTGTCTGATTTTCTCCCAGACAACTAGAACACAGTATGAACACACTGGAGATCATCTAAATTCATCATGACAGGGATGTAATATGACGTACTCAGCACATCTCTTAAGAAGAACTGGACTCTGTTCTTGTTTTCAATGTTACAGACTGGGGCAGGCAAAACACAGCCTGTGGGCCATATTAGGCCCACCAATTGATCCCATATGGTCCACCGACTGTCATTGGAAGCCTGAGAAGGAAGGGCTGTCCCTACTGTGCTCCACTCTGCCACAGCTGGGGCTGGGCTGCTCAGCATGCAGACTCCTCTGCCCGCCTCCCCTCACCCCGCAACCATACCATTGCCTGGCTTCCTGTTGGCGCTGCCTGTGCAGTTGTGGCACTGTGGCTGTTAAGCCCACACAAGACAAGATTCAATGTGGTGCAGTGAGCAGCCATCCCACCTGCCCACCTGCTGTGATGAGCTGCTGCTGCTGCTGTGGTACCACTAAGAGGTGAGTTTGTGCTGGCCATGGGGGGCTCAGCCTCAGGCAGCTGCCCCCAGCTTTCCCAGTGCAGCACGAGGGCAGCAGCTTATCATGGTGGGCAGGTAGGATGGCTACTAAGCATGCTGCATCTCATCTCAGCCCATGTTGGCCCAGCTGCTGGCAGCCATGGTGCCAGGACTGTGCAGAGCCAACAGGGAGCCAGGCAGGGAGATGAAAGAGTCTGCACACTGTATCCCAGCCCAGCCCTAGCTGGGGCAGAGCAGAGTACAGGCAGGGAGGTGGAAGAGGCTGCTCACAAAGAGTCTAATCCTGCTTTCATTAATGAAGCCAGTTGGAGTTTTTGCACTGGCTTAATTGTTTGAATGGGAGCAGAGGCCCTAAATCCCTAGTCCTGTCACTGAGCCCACAGACTAGGTTCTAAGATGCGGACACTTGGCAACTACAAAAAGGACTATGTCCACTAAATGTCATTTCACCTAGGACTACAATATCAGAGGGCATTAACATGATGGTATTACTGATTTAGGCTCCCAAGACTGAAAGGTTAGATGTTAAATATGAGTTTGGCCCCAAAGTCATTAATTTTGATGGGAGTTACATACCTCAAAACCCTGAGGACCAGGATCTTAGTCTTGTATTTAATGAATAGCCCACAACTTCAAAAGTTCTGTATACTTCACCACCGCTAGTACAACTAACATTTGGTCTCTGATTTTTGTTTGTTTTTGTCGTATAAACTATAACTGGTAAGAATACTACAGTAGTTTATTAAACTCTATAAGCATGTAATCTATAATGAACACAATTTGGACTCACACATCGCTTTGTGTTGTGTATATATGATCAAACAGGGATTCTATTGCCATCCATTTGACAGGTATTCGACCCTAAGAGAAAAACAACAACAACAAAATTACTGGATGAGAAAATGTTCTTTTACCTTTGGAACGATAAAAGATTATTTATTGAACTGTACTGCCAATGTGCAAGCATGGTGGACTGAACAACATGATATTTCATTAAATGAACACAACAGGTTACAGGACACAGCTTAAAACCTCTTTCTAATCATTGCTGAACTCTCCCATGCATTCACAGGAGGTCCAAATTCCGAAGAGACTCACATGGTCAATATAGAATGATGTTCAGATGATTTACATGGCAAATTTAGTTAACATAGATGTCTATACATGTTCACAAAAACCTAACAAATTGGGAACAGTACAGTCATATTAGCAGAGCTTAATGGCATGAGCATCACCGTGCCAATGAGGCTACTCTGCCCCTATTTCAGGAGCTAATGCTTGCACAGCCATCATTGCCTCTCTCAGCACAGCAGCATCTCATGCTGTATAAGAAATGCCATAGGTGATATTGTTAAAGGGCTTTTTCCATGGTCACTTCTGTATCTAAATATCTGGGGAAATTCCAATCTGAAATTCTCATGTGTGAGACTTTGTACTAGCAGTATATTCACACTAAATTGAATCATTGGCTGTGCTGACCTTCACAGTCTGAGCTTCCAACTAACTTCAAATTTATATGCAAAAGCCCCAAAATCAGTTGTATACATGCAGGCAACTTCACAGAAAGCAGAATTTGGTTTGCTAATTTTTAATGACCATATCTGTTACAAGAATAGCTAACAACCAGATTCCATTGTTTTGGCAATCAAAAGGACTTGTGTTAAGGGAAAGCGGTGATATAGTTCAACAATGAGAGAAACCATCCTAATACTAGAGGAGAGGATCTCCATCAAATTTCCTTTGCACTGCCCTACTGATGAAATGTTACCATAAGCTGAATACTGCCACAAGCACCATAAACAAATTAGGCTATTTCTGGACAGTTAATTATAATTTACTGTGGCGGGCAAAACAGAATAGCTTTAAAGATTATGTGGCATTATACATCTGTAGCCATCCTATTGTGTCCATTTTTTGTATCAGAGATGAGCCCAACCTCTGGCACTAGATTGGGATTTTTTCCTTTTTAGAGTAGTTATGAGCCTCATCCACACTAGAAGGAGAACAATTCTTCTGAAATTAGGATCTGGACTGAGATTCCACATCTGGAGCATTCAGACTCAAAATGCACTCTGATTTAAAGGATGATCAGATCTTTCTACATATTGTTTTGTTAGCCTGAAAGTTATAAAAGAGTGAAGAGAAAATAATGCCTTGTTTAGATAAAGTAGCAAGATGAAATTAGATGCATGTGAGGAACAGCCATACGAGACACTAACTGGCCTACAAACTAACAGCCATACAAAATGACTAGCTAAAAAAATTAAAATAGAACCATCTTTTATTATATTTTTCAATATCATTAATATAGTGTATACTATTTCTATGTGAAAATCATACCCATAATAAAAGGAACAAGACAAACCCAGGTTATAGAATGCACGGAAATATGCTTTCTAGAAACAGTCCAGGGTTTTAACACCCCCCCCAGGATGTAGACTGCTCATATAGCAATCTATATGGCAACTTTTACCTATGCTCTAAGCAGATGTGTTACTGCAATAACACAAATAAATATTCCCCCTGATAATAAAAGCACTGTCTTTATCTGTCTAGGTGCTTAATTTTGGCCCCAGGGCATGCACTCATTTTGTTTAATCTTCACCCTTTGTTCCACATTTCTTTATGCAAAATAGCGGGTAACTGTGTCTTGGATCATGTATTTTGATGTGAACTCACTCCCTTGATGAAGTAATAATCCCAGCAAAAGATAACATTCAGAGGCCTAACAGGGCAGCTCTGCATCCTGGGAAGCAATGGTACACAGGGGAATCATGGCTGCTGGCAGTGACGTGCAGCCTGCCAAGCAGCTGTGGTGGCTGCTGTTTTTGCACCACCACCATCCTCCAAAACAGTGCATAGGGCTGCTGCCTCAGTTGCCCCACATTGGTTACACTACTAGACATGTGTGATACCTTGCTTCTTTTGACATAAGAATCCTCTTCATAAACATCTCGAGATAAGCCAAAATCAGAAATCTTCATTTTGCGTCCTTCTGCGACCAGCACATTTCTGGCTGCTAAATCCCGATGAACAAGCTTTTAAAAGAAACCCAACATCATGGTTATTGCTCCACTGGGGAAAAAAAAAGCATGGGGAAAAATCTACAACTAATACATTTGTGGCTATCACAGCGACATACTAAATTCATTGCTATAACTCTGCACCTTCATTTCTGCAAGGTACTGCATTCCTCGAGATATCTGCCATGCAAATGAGATGAGGTCTCCCATTGTTAAGGCTCTCTCATCTGGGTTGTCCAAGTAGCTTGAATTTCTGTTGCCATCGCTGCCTACGTAGCTAGGTCCCACTTTCCGACTTTCCCTGAGAAAACTGCGTAACGAGCCATACTTTGCATATTCCACAATTAAATACAGTGGTCCTGAGGGACAGAAAGGGAAATAAAATCACTATGACTGGTTTGATCTACTTGCAAGGAAGTCTATTTTTTTGGTTAATAACACAAGTTGTTTTGCTACAGTTCTTGGCCACAATATCCTGTAGAGGTGCATATGAATCAACAGTGATGGGGGGAGAGGGGGCGACTGGGTAGGCTATCCTTGTATTCCAGGTCCTAGGTTGTAGTAGGAACCCAAAAGAAACTTTGGGTTAGAAACAGAAATTACACATAAGCCAGTATAAGAGTTCAGAAACCAGTCCAAATCTGTAACGTAACAGAAATTCAGTGTGCATAAACTGCTTTCAAAATGGCCAAAACACTTTAAGATAAACCTGGATCAGAACGTGTAGTATCAGACTGAACTAATTTCAGTTAAATCCATTTACTAAACTTCTGTCCCAGATCCCCTTCAAGTTCAAGTTAGCGCACAGTCCCCCAGCATCCCATGTCTGCTCCAGCTGAACAGGGAGGCATATTCTAGTAGGGCTGTGCAAAATTTCACTGGCTGTTTTGTTTCAATGCTGTTTTGACAGGTTTTGAGCTCGAAACAGTGAAATTGAAATGAAACAAAAGGCTTTGAAATGAGCTAAAACAAAACAAGGCAGTTAAAACATTCTGAAAGTTTCAAAACTTTTCAAGTTTTGAAGCTGCACTTGTTTGCAGCTAAAGAGAAACTAAGGAGAGGGAGGGGAAAGAGGGGGGGAGGACTGCTTTGATATTGACATGTGTAGCCTGCCAGTAACTGTGATCCTTCCCTGAGGTCACTTCCAATCCCAGTGCTCTGGGAAAGGGACAGAAAAATAGCATAAAAAGTATTGTTTGAACTGAGCTTTCTCTGTGCCTTCACATTAACAAGTGACACAAGTTTTGCTTGGAACAGTCTGAGGTGTGGTTTCACAGAAACGCCTGCACCTATCTCCTTGAAACTTGGCAAGCTTCATGGCCATAGAAGGGGCTACCATCCCTGCAAGTTTCAGCCAGAAATGCCTGCACCTATCTCCTTGAAACTTGGCAAGCTTCATGGCCATAGAAGGGGCTACCACCCCTGCAAGTTTCAGCCAGAAATGCCTGCACCTATCTCCTTGAAACTTGGCAAGCTTCATGGCCATAGAAGGGGCTACCATCCCTGCAAGTTTCAGCCAAATCAGGCAAGAAATGACATATTTGCACTTTTGTGCTTCCCCATTTTAGCCTATGGGCAACACATCAAAACAGTGTCAAAACAGCAAAACAGTTTTGACGAAACAAAATGGAACTGTGCTTTCGAAACAAAACTCAAAATAAAACGCTGTCCTGTTGAAATGGAAGTTGAAATGAAACAGTGCTGTTTCGCACAACCCTATATTCTACTACCCCTGGCTTCTGGCCTGAGCCACTGCAGGCATGTACCTGCATTTCCAGGATCAAAAGTAAATGTCTGTTCACTTGCTAATCAGTTCAATCTGTGCAGTTTAGACTAGCCTGCAAAGATTGAATTGATTCAGCCTCAGGCTTTTTTGACTGTCTGTACTTAGGGCCAGAGAACAAACTGTGAATCCATTCCTAAGAGTTCTGAGCTTTGACATACTTTCATCTTCTATAAAACTTCACTGAAAGAGCTGCCCTGAAAGGTTTTAGCAACAATGAATTGCATGTGGAAACCAACCCTGGTGTGGCTATTTCCCTCACTGATATAGGTTGTCTATTATTGCACTGCAGTAGGAATTCTAGAGTATGTTAACACCCAGCAGGCCCCAGACACCTTAGTCCTGTCTGCATGCTCCAAACCTGGAAATGCACTGGTGAGGCAGTTGCAGGTCTGCCTCCAGCAGCCTCTTTCAAGCACAATCTTCAGAGCAGTTGCATAGGGGACCCCTAAGACAGCATCAATAGGTTGACTCTGGATTTGAAGCATGCAAATGAGATCAGACAGGTGGGGTGAAGTGTCAGTTCTGAGCATAATATACTCACCTCACTCCTACGATTGTTTATTTTGACTTCAAGGATGTCTCCACTACACTGTTACAAGTTCTTACCTTGCTTTTGCCCAACTGGCCTTCCTCCTTTCAATAAGGATGAGATCACACGCTCCAGTTGCAAGTGGTAATTGTAAGGAATGTTAGCTAGTGTTACAGTTACCACGAGTAGCACATTAAGGGTTACTACCCTTTCTAGGGAGCACTGCACAGACTCACCATTAGAGGGCTGGTAAGTAGGGGCATATTTGAGCCTGGGCTCTCCCTGCTCTGTTGGGGGAAGGAGAAGCAGGACGCTTGGAGGTGAAGCAGAACAGAGCAACAAGCTATAAGTTGGAAAAACATGGACATGGGAGTTTTCATGTAATGGTTAGTTATTTAAAAGCATTCCTATTTAACTGAAGTTAAATAACATAAAAAAATGAAGACTGTAGACTCTCACTGGTTTCAATAAATTATGGGTGGTGGGAAAGGGCTGGCTGGGGTGGAGGGTGGGGCCTCCTATGAGAGCTCCCAACACAATCAGCACTTTTGGCTTGAGGCTGGAGGAGGCCAGAGTAGACTGCAAGTGGGGCTATATGGCAGTTGGGTTGGCACAGGTCTAGTGAGAGTGGTGCTGCAAGGGGGGATTGAGGAGCCCATCCATAGTTCCCTCCTGCTGGGGGCAGGGGTTCTGAACCCCTGGTAACCAACATCACTGGCTGCCTGCAGGACAGCCAACTATTCCAGCTAGCCACCAAGCTCCCTGCCCCTACTGGGGAAGCAGGGAGCAGCTCCTGCCAGCGAGCTGCATGGGGGGACTGAGGAGTGTGGAGCTTGGGCTGGTGACCCAAGATCACACACCATTTGCTGGCTGCTCCTCCCCACCTTGTATAGGGCTCAAGCTCAAATACCTACCATCTTGCACTCTTTCCAGTGGCTGCTTCAAGTTTAAAGGGACAATGTCTTCCCTCACAGCAATTGGGTGGCTGTGCTGGGAACTGACAGGGAGGGAGAAGCAGGCATGCAATGCAGGCTGCCGGGGACAAGTGGGTCACTGAGAAGCCCCCCACCCATGGTAGCTCCCTGCTGGGGCTTTCCAGCTGCCATAGAGCTAAGGAGGATAGAAAGTCAGTCTTTGGAGTAGAGGAGTGGGAAAGGCTGGGAATGGTGTATCCTGAGATGCTGAAGGACTCTAAGATGGTCATTTTATGTCAATGGAATGCTCAGAACTCAACTTAAAACTACCTAGTTAACATCAGTTAGTAATAATCAAATCATATCAGATCAAAAGTTACTAAAGAGCTCTGGGTGCAAGGGTGAAGGGGACAGGAGATCAGGTGATGTTCTCCTTGATTCTTCCAGTCAAGAGGAAGGGCCAGGACAGGAGCAGATGCATCCTGCAGATCAACGCATGACTGCAGAGATGATGTTGCCAGCAGGGCTTTGGCTACTTTGACCATGGCATGTTGTTCTAAGAAGAAGAATTGCTAGGAAAAGACAGGATCCACCTGACGAAGAAAGGAAAAAGCATCTTCACAGACAGGCTTCACTAAACTAGTGAGGAAGGCTTTAAACTAGGGGGATGGAGACCAAAGCCCTGAGGTGAGGGGGTAAGTGGATGACCTAGAGAAAGCACAAGCAAGAGGGGACACCAACTGAGGCAGCCTCATTCTTCATGAGAAAGTAGGGCAATCGGCTAGTTACCTTAGGTGTCTGTACATCAATGCACCCAACTTGGGAAACCAGCAGGAAGAATTGGAAGTTCTTACATAGTTATGGAACTATGACATGATTGGAATAACAGAGACTTGGTGTGATAGTTTGCATGACTGCATTAGTATCACTGGGGTACTGTAAGATTAGGGTTAGGGATGGGTACAAACTGTTCAGGAAGTACAGGTGAGGAAGAAGAAAAGGAGGAGTTGTACTTTATGCTAGAGCTGTGCAATTACTCAGAGGTCCAGTGTGAAACAGGAGATAAGCCTGTTGAAAGTCTCTGCGTTAGAGTCAAAAGGGAAAGCAACAAGAATGGTGTCGTGGTGGGGGTCTGCTATAGACCAGACCATGAGGATGAAGTGGATGAACCTTTCTCCAAACAGCTAGCAGAAGTTTTCCAATCACAAGCCCTGGTTCTCATGAGAGATTTCAATCACCCTGACATCTTCTGGGAAGGCTATACAGCAGTGCCCAGGCAATCCAGGCAGTTTCTGGAGAGTGGTGGAGACAACTTCCTAGTCTTAAGTGTTGAAGAAGCTGACAGGGGCTGTGCTCTTCTTGACCTGCTACTCACAAACAGGAAAGAATTGACTGGGGATGTAGAGGTGGATGGCAACTTGGGCAGCAGCCACCACAATATGACTGAGTTCAGGATCCTGAGGAAAGGAAGGAAGGAGAGTGGCAGATCAAGAACCCTGGACTTCAGAAAAAACAGACTTAGGCCCACTCAAAGACCTGATGGGCAGGATCCCCTGGGAGGCGTGTCTAAGGGGGAAAGGAGTCCATGAAAGCGGTTGTATTTTAAAAAACCCGAGGGTGCAAGAATGAAGCAACTTGATGCACAGGAAGACTATCAAGTATAGCAGAAAACCAGCTTCGCTTAGCAGGGAACTCTTCAGTGAACTAAAACACCAAAAGGGAGCTTACAAAAAAATAGAAACATGGACAAACAACTAGGGAGCAGTATAAGATAATTGCTCAGCCATGCAAGGGTGAAATCAGGAAGGCCAAAGTGCAACCGGAGTTGCAGCTAGTAAGGGACATGAAGGGTAACAAGAAAGGTTTCCTCAAGTATGTCAGCAACAGTAGGAAGATCAGGCAAAGCATGTGACCCTGACTCAATGGGGAAGGCAACCTAGTGACAAATGATGCAGAAAAGGCTAAAGTACTAAATGCCTTTTTTACCTCAATCTTCATAGGCACGGTCAGTTACCAGACTGCTGTATCTGGCAGCACAGTTTGGGGAGGAAGTAAAACAGCTGAAAGTGGTGAAAGAACAGGTTAGAAACTATTTAGAAAAAGCTGGATGTATACAGGTTCGTGGGGCTAGATGCTGTTCAACTGAGGGTGCTGAGGGAATTGGCTGATGTGACTGCAGAGCCACTGGCCATTATCTTTGAAAACCCATGGCAATTGGGAAAGGTCTTGGATGTTTAAAAAAGGCCAAATATAGTACCCATCTTTAAGAAAGGGAAAAAGAAGGATTCAGGGAACTATGGAACAGTCAGCCTCACCTCAGTCCCTGGATAAACAATGGAGCAGGTCCTCAAGGAATTCATTTCTAAGCACTTAAAGGAGAAAAGGCTGATTAGGAATAGTCAGAATGGATTCACCAAGGGCAAATGATGCCTGACCAACATGATTGCTTTCTATGTTGAGATGACTTGCTCTGTGGATGTGGGGAGAGATTTCATAGACAGTAGGGCTGGAAGGGACCTTGTAAGATCATTGGGTCCAGTCCCCTGCCAAGGGGCAGGAAGTCAGCTAGGTTCAAAGGATCCCAGCAAAAGTCAGCTAGGGTCAAAGGATCCCAGTCCAAATGTTTCTTGAAAGAGTCCAGAGTAGGTGCTTGCACTCCCTCTGGGGGGAATTTGTTTCAGGCCTTGCAATAAGGTTTTTTCTTTTGTCCAGCTTAACACAGTCTTGCAGGAGTTTGTGACCATTGGACCTTGTCATTCCCTGGGGTGCTCTGGTGAACTGGTGTCCCCCCACATGCTGATGCACACCCTTTATGTACTTATAGGCTGCCACCAAGTCACCCCTGAGCCTGCACCTCTCCAGGCTGAAGAATCCCATAGCTTGCAGCCTCTCTTCATAAGGCCTGTTCTCTTGCCCTCTGATCATGAGCGTGGCTCTCCTCTGGACTCTTTCAAGCTTCTCCACTTCCTTCCTAAATTGTGGAGCCCAGAACTGGATGCAGTACTCCTGCTATGGCCTCACCAAAGCCAAGCACAGTGGGAGGATGAAATCCTGGGTCTTGCTCAAGTTGCATTGGTAGATGCAAGCCAGAGCAGTGGCTACACCTAGACTTTAGCCAGGCTTTTGATATCATCTCCCACAATATCCTCACAAGCAAGTTAGGGAAGTCTTCTCCTCTGGCAAGCCCTCACAGTCAAGGATGATTGTCTTCCTTGACTCTCTTATCTGTGTGTCTGATGAGGTCTATCTGGGATCAACAGGCTCTACTGCAGCTCAGACATGTGTTTCTGTGTGGGGCAGGTGCTGCTGGATTTTTTTTATTTGGTCTGTGACATGCTGTTTCTGCCACTCTCACTTTTCCATCTCCTGTTGTTATGAGGTCTCAAAGTACCGAGCTCCCTGCAGCAGGCTTCCTCCATTTGGGGTGGTCCTGGGTGATAGTCTCCCATGAATTGACATCAATGTTGCATTTTAAGTTGGCCTTGATGACATCCCTGAAGCACTTTCTTTGCCCTCCTTTTAAGCATATGCCTTAGGTGAGGTGGGAGAATAAAACTCGCTTCCAGAGTCTGAAGTCAGACATCTAGTTGGGCAGTTCATGTCATCTAAGTTGATGCTGGATGATAATTGCTTCAGTACTAGTGATGTTTGCTTGAGGGGGACACTAACGTTGGTGCATCTGTCTTCCTGCTGGATTTGGAGGATGTTCTGCAGACAACGTTGATGGTACTTCTCCAACAGCTTTAGATGTCTCTTGTATGTTGTCTATGACTCAGCTCCATACAGCAAGGTGGGGATCATAGAATCATAGAAGTAGGGTCAGAAGGGACCTTGTAGATCTTCAAGCCTGACCTCCCGCCTGGGCAGGAGAAAAGACTGGACTCAAATGAGTCCAGTCAGGTAGTCATCAAGCCTCTTCTTAAAGATCCCCAGGGTAGGAGCCAGCACCACTTCCCTTGGAAGTTGGTTCCAGCTCCTAGCCGCCCTAACTGTGAAGTAGTTCTTGCAGATGTCTAATCTAAACCTACTCTCTAATAATTTGTGTCCATTGTTTCTTGTCATGCCAGGGGGCGCTAGGGGAAACAGCGCCTCTCCTAAACCCTTCTGGTCCCCCCTAGTGAGTTTATAGACAGTCACCAGGTCCTCCCTCAGCCTTCTCTTGTGAAGGCTGAACAGGTTTAGGTCCTGCAGTCTTTCATTGTAGGCTCTGCCCTGTTGTCCCCGGATCATGCGGGTGGCCCTCCTCTTGACCCTTTCAATGTTGTCCACATCCCTCCTGAAATGGGGCGCACAGAACTGGATGCAGTACTCCAGCTGTGGCCTGACCAGCGTCGCATAGAGGGGGAAGATCACCTCCCTGGCTGTACTTGAGATGCACCTGTGGATGCATGACAAGGTCCAATTAGCCCTGCCAACCGTGACCTCGCATTGTCGGCCCATGTTCATCTTGGAGTCAATAATGACTCCAAGATCCCTTTCTGCCTCCGTGCTCTCAAGAAGGGAGTTTCCCATTCTATAAATGTGCTGCTGGTTTCTACTGCCTACGTGCAGCACCCTACATTTGTCAGTACTGAAACGCATCCTGTTTATGTCAGCCCACTCCTGTAACCTATCCAGATCTTGCTGCAGTCTTTCCCTCCCTACTAGCGTGCTCACCTCACCCCAAATTTTGGTATCATCAGCGAATTTAAACAGGTTGCATTTCACCCCGTTGTCCAAATCACTGATGAAGAAATCGAACAGCGCAGGCCCAAGGACCGAGCCCTGGGGGACTCCGCTCCCCACTTCCCCCCAGGCTGAATATGACCTGTCCACCACCACCCTCTGAGTACAACCTTTGAGCCAATCTGCAATCCATCTGACTGTGTAGGCATCAATGCCACAGTCGCCTAGTTTTTTTTTAATGAGGATGGGGTGGGAGATGGTATCAAAGGCCTTGCTGAAGTCTAGAAAGACTACGTCCACAGCAACACCTGCATCCATTGCCTTTGTGACCTGATCATAAAAGGCAATCAGGTTGGTCTGACATGACCTGCCCCTAATGAAACTGTGCTGGTTGCTCTCGAGCATCATCCCTGAAGCCAGCCCATCGCAGATGTGCTTCTTGAGGATCTTCTCAAAGAGTTTCCCAAGGATAAAAGTAAGACTGATGGGCCTATAGTTGCCCAGGTCCTCTCTCTTCCCTTTTTTGAAGATGGGGACCATGTTAGCTATCTTCCAGTCATCTGGCACCTGGCCCGAGCACCATGAGCGCTCGTAAAGCCGTGCCAAGGGTCCTGCAATAACCCCAGCTAGCTCCCTCACCACCTTGGGGTGGAGAGCATCCGGACCCGCTGGCTTGAACATGTCCAGCCCCTCCAGAAGCTCTCTAACCCGGTCCTCCCCAACCTGAGGTCTGGAGGTGTTCTCCTCGAGTCCGTCTGGCATCACAACAGGGAAGTCCCAGTCCCTGCACAAGAAAACGGAGGTGAAGAATTGGTTAAAGAGTTCCGTCTTCTCCTCTGGCGCAACCACCAGATTGCCCAGCGTACTTTGCAGGGGCCCCACATTACCCGGTGCCTTCTTCATCCTCCCTATATATTTGAAAAAGGACTTTTTATTATCCTTGATCTTGGACGCTAGTCTTAGCTCTACGTCCACCTTAGCTTTCCTGACAGCCCCCCTACAGGCCCGAGCAGAGGAGGTATACTCCTCTTTGGAGATAGCACCCCCCTTCCACTGGGCGTACGCCACCTTTTTGGTAAGCAGGCATTCCCGGATGCCCTTGGTAAGCCAACGGGGCTTTCGGGCACTCTTGTCCCCTTTGCTTCTTGTTGGGATGGTCACCCCTTGGGCCCTGAGTATCGTTTCCTTAAGGAACGACCACTCGTCCTGGACACTGAGTTCCCCTGCCCTCAAGGACCCCAGCGCCTCTCCCAACAGTCGCCTCAACTTGTTGAAGTTGGCCCTCCTAAAGTCTAGGGCTACTGCCTCGCTGCAGGCCCTTGACACCATGCACTGGATGGTGAATTCCAGCAAGCGATGATCGCTATCGCCCAGGTGGTCAAGAACCTGGAGGCCTCTTACCAGGTCATCGCCTGTGGCCAGGACCAGGTCCAACAGGGCAATCATGACTACTTGATAAACAATGAGCTTGGTTTTGGGTCTGATGTCACAATCTTTGAACACCCATTTCTTCAGGCATCCAAAGGCTGCACTTGCACATTTGAGGTGATGCTGGATTTCATCCTCTGTCACCAGAAGCAATAGACCATAGATATGGCTTCTGACATATGGGAAATACTCAACAATCTCCAGAATCTCACCGTGGATCTGGATTACCAGAGCTCGGGACTGTTCCAAGTAGGAGCTTGTTGGTGGAGAACCTTAGTCTTCAGAATGTTAAGCATCAGTCCCACTTTGTTGTATGCCTCAGTAAAGATGCTGACGATTGCCTGAACGTCTGCTTCCAAGTCAGTGCCCACTACAGCATCACAACAACACTCTTGCAAGCAAGCTAAGGAGGTATGGGTTGGATGAATGGACTGTAAGGTGGCTAGAATACTGGCTGGGTCATCAGGAACAAAGGATAGTAAAACAATGGCTTGATATCTAGGTAGCAGCTGGTATCAAGTGGAATGTCCCAGGGGTCAGTTCCAGGGCCATTTTTGTTCAATAACATCAATGATCAGGGAGATAGGATGGAGTGTGCCCTCAGCAAATTTGCAGGTAACACCAAGCTGGCTAGGGTAGTAGATATACTGGAGGATAAGGCTACAATTCAGAGAGACTATTCATATTTGAGGACTGGACCGAAAGAAATCTCATGAGGCTCAATAAGGACAAGAGCAAAGTTCTGCACTTAGGATGGAACAATACCATGCACCAGTAAAGGCTGGGGAAAATGAGTAAGTAGCAGTTCTGCATAAAAGGACCTGAGGATTACAATAAGATGGATATGAGTCTACAGTGCACCCTTGTTGCAAAGAAGGCTAACAGCATACTGCTCTGAATTAGTAGGGGTTTTGCCAGCAGGTTGAGGGAAGTGATTATTCTGCTCTGTTCAGCATTTGTGAGGCCATGTCTGGAGTAGTGTAGCCAGTTTTGGTCCCCACACTATAGAAAGGATGTGGACAAATTGGAGAGTCCAGCAGAGGGCAATGAAAATGGTTAAGGGCCTGGGGCACATGACTTCTGAGGGGTGGCTAAGAGAACTAGGCTTATTTAGTCTGGAGAAAAGAAGACGGAAGCGGGATTTAATAGCAGCCTTCAACTACCTGAAGGGTGGTTCCAAAAAGGATGGAGCTAGACTGTTTTCAGTGGTGGCAGATGACAGAACAAGGAGCAATGGTCTCAAGTTGCAGCAAGGGAAATTTATGCAGGTTACCCAAAGAGGTTATGGAATCTCCATCCTCGGAGGTTTTTAAGACCTGGCTAGACAGAGCTTTGGCTGGGATGATCTAGTCTTGCTCTGAGCAGGGAACTGGACTAGATGACCTCCTGAGGTCCCTTCCAACTATAATTTTCTATGATTCTATGAGTTTTTCTCCTTCAAAGGAGAATCCATTTTTAAAGTTTTCCGCAACTCTTTCCTATATTCTTGCAACCTACTTTTTGGGTCACAACCTACAGGTTGAGAAACACTGACTTAAAGGGCTAATCAGCGAGCCTGAATATGCAATCTGTCACCTTTTAAGCACTCTTTACATGAGCTAATTGTAATGTTTAATTTCACCCTAAAAAAAGCCTCTGGGCCTGGGTTTAGAGGTGTTTTTACCCAGATTGGCAAAATGGTGGGTCAGAGTCTGGCTTTGCTTTGACTTGGGATGACATATGCTCATTCTGCAGTAAGAACGTAGGCAAAAATCTTTTGGGTGCTGATTGCCCTCATACACCCCATCTGCAATACTTCAGAAGGACATATCTGCCTGGAAGAAAAATGCTCAGTGTTTCAGCACAAAGGACCATAGGATGTGCTTCCAGAAGCATAGAGGAGAAACAACAAGGCTGCATTAATCCAGGCAGGGCGTTCAGAGGGGACACTACAGTGTAGACATAATTTAATTAGATCAGGAAGACTTTGAGAAAGTCAGTGGAAAAACACACTGCTAAAACATACATACTGCTGACTTGACTGAAGCACAAATGAAACTATCTGCACCAAGCAAATATCTAAGTTTAAATCTGGAATGTCACCCTTGGAGATTGTGGAGTGACTCCACATTCACATTAATACAACTGAGACACAATTATGACGTAACTTACATGTGATCTGCTGCCTTTTTTTTGTTTTAAACCTAGCTAAAATCAAGACTATATAAAGGAACATCCTGGAACACTTGGTTTAAAGAAAAAGCATGTGATTTTTCGCTAAAAAATTCTTTTCTTCTAGCACCATAGTCAAAGGAGTCAAATATAAGCTCTCAAAAAAAAAAAATCTGACATTTCAATCTAATAGTGAGCTCACCCACCCACTTAAATAGTATCCAGAGAATGCTTCAGTGATGAAAACATCTGTCAACTAACTGCATCATAATTTTCCCACCCCCATACAGTAATGAATTAATTTAGATGTACTAAGAAGTGCAACTTGGATACATTTTACATCCCTACAGAGGGAAAATTTCCTTGTGCTTATAAAAGGCAGCTGTTGGCCCTTTTTCAGGCTGATCCTCTCAAGTGATTCACTCCTGAATTCCAAAACTAACAGCAGCTCTGTGAATTTGAGGCAGGCAGGAATGAGCCCCAGGTTGCAACACAACAAATATGTGGTGACACGAAATCATCCAAATTGCATAAAAAGGGAAAGATCAGATCCCTGCAGTGACTGTTCACGAGAGGATGCTACCAGCAACTCCATTTAATCCAAATGCAAATTGTTTAGAGAGATCCCTCTAAATCCCTTGAAACTTCGGCTATGTCTTTTTTGGAAAATAATTTCCCCCGTGTACTACAGTTATGTATAGTACAAACTTCACTGATGGAAACTTATGAAAAAACCTATAAACATTCCCTTGCTACACAAAAGTGCAGGAAAACTAAAAATGAAGTTGACAAGCAAATGTTACTGAACCAGAGGCACAGAGTTGTCCATTCATTCTATACACTCTGAAGAACGAAGGATCTAAGAACACCATTAATAATCTGATCATATCTTAGATCTAACCTAGTTAAAAGAGGTTTACTTAAAAACTAGCATTGTGTCAAACATCATTTTAACCAACATGACATTTAGAATTGTATTTTGTATTTTTAAATAGTTCAGCCCGAACCTAGAACTATTATTTGTTTATCTCTTTAAATACTTTGTCTTAATTATGAGCTACTAACACTTACCATCTTGACTGCAAGCCCCATAAAGTTTGATGACATGAGGGTGGTTAACCTGTTTCAAAAGATTGAACTCTGAAAGGAGATCTCTCAGCTCACTCTGGGAAGCATTTTCTATAGAAAGCATGAACAACAAACTGATTATTAAAATATCACCTATAGAATGCTCTAACTTAAACTGTATACAGACAGCCATACTAGTCACTATATAACATACTTGTGATGTAAGATCAAGAATTTCAGAATGCTTTTGAAACTGGCTAAGGGATTACAAATTTTTACTTTAATATTGTACTTCAGCTTAGTAATGTATTCCGAGAAAAGACTGTGCCCAATTCTCTTTGCCCTGCAGTCATTCCCAACAGTGCCAAGTGGGCACAGAACACTACCATTCTGACTAGCTAACACCCACTTCACACTAGTGAAAAATCACTACTCAAATGCAAGGCAATGAAGAATCAGACTTAAAGTCTTTCTAGCCTTACAACAGCAATGTGATTACAACAGTTCTTTCTTACAGAGCAAACAACATTTTGAAAGTTCAGACCAAATGCAGGAGGTATCTTCCAAATGACCAGATCAAGTTTACATGACGAATCCAACCAGGCTGATCTAAGAACACAAGCCTTTCTTCTTGATCTGAGCTGCCCAAATACAGTCCTCTGAACAAAACCAAACTGAGGACACCTCTCTTTTCCCCATAAGTACTTCATTCAAAATGATAAAATTCAGTTTCCCTTGTTAATTTCACATGTAATAATGAAACTGGGCAGAGAGCTTACTGACATATTGACTTCACTGGGAGGCATGTGTGCAGATTTCCCCACTGATGACAGTGGGAAAACCTTATGTGCATCTAGGGTAGTACACAAAGAGTACCCTCAGTTTTACAAGCTATTTTGTTTTTGAAGAGACTCAGCTTCCTCTTCATACACACTGGGACTCCAGGGAGTTTTTAAATCGTAATGACACCAGATGCCAGGGAGAAAACTCTGTCTATAGTTCATCCTGGACCTCCCTCACATGAAGAACCTTGAAAGGAAGTTTCTCCAGCCAATCTTTTTATTAAGAGGCTGACAAATACATTCTACTATATATTATCTTATGCCTGGATTGTAAATTCTTTGGGGGAAGGACCATCTTTTTCTTCTGTGTCTGTAAAGAACACAGCACCATGTGGTACTGGTCCATGACTGGTGCCATCTCAGTAAAAACTGACAGCTTTGACTTGATTTTTAAAAGTATTATGACGGAAAAAGTAATGATGTGACAATACACTACTTTCATGCCCCTGGAAATATGAACTAAGGCAAGGGCAGTGCAAACTACTGCCCTGCTATTGGGTCTCAGTTTTGATCTGGAAGGACTACTTTCTGGGGAGATAAGATAAACTTGCTCATTTCAGTCTTCTGCCTTTCTGTTAAGGGCTTTAGCAGTGATGATACTTTACCGTCCAGGAAGAAGGAAGGAAGGAACTATTTGTTGGGCTTTTAAAATTAAATTTTATTATCATTAAATTCTTATCACATGAAAATTCAAACTAACTGACTTCTTGTTGCTGAAGCAAAAGAAGCAGATATGGAAGACCCACCTCCACCCCTTAAACCAGGACCCAGGGAGAGGGACTGAACACCTCCTAAAGCAGCTACTATTGCTTTGCCACCCTCCATTTCCACAGGACATTAGAATCACTGGCCAAGTCTGTCCCTAATGGCATCCATTGTGGCAGAGTAGATTAGGGATACAAAAAAAACAGCTCCTCCTGCAGTAAACAGGCACTTACTTACAGAGCTGATCTGCAGTGCCCCGTGACCTCTAGGAAGTTAAATGTCATGAAGGAGTTAAGAGTAAAGTTAATCTAAATGCAAAGAACCAGCAGAGATGTGTACCCTCACCCTCATGTAATGTCTGATGCAACATTTATTTATGTCAATGGAAGTCTTTGTTAAGTCATCTCTTATACTTCAAAATAACCTTTAAATACAGTTCTGGACTAGTGATGTTTTCCTTACTCTTTTACTTTAATGCTTTTGTAAATTGTAGCAAAGGTCAAACAAAAATATTACACCAAAATACGTGCTTGTGCACACACCATGTGAAGGCAAATGGGCAAGTATTTCCTACAATCAAAGCCTCATGGAACATTTATTATGGCGACTTGCAAAAATATGTATTTCAAAGGAATATATTAGAGCTTGTGCTCTTAGAATTAATGTCATATAAATTTATTAAAATAGGAGTGCTTAAAACAAATAGCAACCCCCTACCACTATCAAATCTGCCCCATTTAATAATCATCTGGAATTAAAACTGTCATTGTAACAAAATATTTAGAAATTTTAATTCAGGTGCACATTAGTGATGAATAACCTGTTAAAAGCCAAGTACTTGTAAATGGATAGAGTTGGCATGCTGTACAGATTATGGATAGTCCTTTAATAATGCCATGTGAAAGGTTATGTTAGTGTGACATGTAGAGCTATATTAGTTTTCATCTCTCTGGAGCCAAGTTCTAGGGTTTCCTATATGTGTTCCATCTTTGATACCATCTCCACTGAACTCTCATTATTAAGAAGATTTTTATAATGCAAACATGTACTTTGTATTTCAACCCATTACCTAACTGTTGAAGCATACCATTTCTTTGCTCTCAAACAGAGGGTGACATTTCATTTCTTTTTTTTATTACAGTTTGCACATAATAGAAATGCTAATAAGAAAAGAAATCTAATATCCTATTATAATTACATATTCTTATTCACAAACAGCAATGAATGGTTAAGGTCTTCCACCCATGGCTTGCTCCCCATGAACACCAAGAACACTTCTATTACTCAGAAGCCTTTTCAATGACTTGTGGTTCTCATTATCACTCATATCCCTAGGTGCTTATCTCCATGGAATCAATGTGCTACACACATTAGAATGTATAAAAAAAATTGATTTACTTCTCAACTTTCTGAAGGATGAAATTTAAGTTACCTTCCTGATTTAAAACAAACAAGCAAACTCAGGCCTTTTAAGAAAACAGAACTAAAGATCTCCCTCAACCATTGATGATGTGTGGCTAAGGCCCCCATTCTCATCCCCTACCCCACAATCAGACTGATGGTGTCACTACCAACACTTTTGTAAGCTTGTTAGGATATGGACACGTGTAATAGTTATACTGGTTAACATTCATTTTAAACCTAAACAGATGTAGCATCCTCTTAAACTAGTTTAAAACTGCCTAGAATGGTTCAAAAGTTATCTGGAAAATGTCTGCTGAAACATTCATTCAAATCAGTGGAAGCCCTCGTTAAATCATCTTTTACACTTTAAGGCAGCATTTAAGTACAAGTCTGGACCAGTGATGTTTTCCCCTGGAACAAATAGCTCTATTTTGAACCAGTTAACTGTGTACCAGGTCATTGTTATGAGTGGACATCAAGTGTGCCCTAATCCACGTCTAGTCAGCCCTCTAGGCATCCCACAATGCATTGCTCTATAGTGCTATAACTGGTCACTTGATATATAGCAAAACTCTACTGCCCCCGTTCCCTTTCTTCCCTATTGCTGAGCTCCCTTGTTCTGCTTGTTCAAACAAAGCTATCATTACCTTACTCCCTACTTGACTATATCCCTTCATCATGCAGTGATGTTTTGGAACAGTCCAGGTGTTATGTATGTCCACACCCAAAGGCGCTAGAAATGTAGAGTTACATGTGACTGCATTGGTGCTGTAGACAATGGGCTAACAATACCTCAGCTTGAAAAACAGGGTGTTGCTGGAGAGTCTAGAGAGAGTAAGGACACACCACTTCTTTGGTTTTTCCTCCTTTGTAACCTCTTAAAAGAAAGGTAAGCGTGGAAAAATGTTGTGTCAATTCCGTAAGGTGCTTAGGGTAAATCTTTTCCATCTCTAAAGCCTCCAAGTGAAGAACATTTAAAACTCAACGGATCAAAACACAAAACATAAAATAACAACTCCTAACATTTATATAGCAGTTTTCAGAAGTGCTCAGCCCTGGCTAAATCAGTTCATATTGACATCAAACAAGTATTTCCATAGGCTTTAATGGACTGAAACCAACACCAAATACTTTAAAAAAAATCTCACCCTTTGTAAACTAAGTGTTTTATAAACTGATAATTATTTCTAACCATGGCTTTGTTTGGTTGGCAAATATTATTTTTGATAAAATTTCTGATAGAAAAATTGAAGCAGGGAAAGATAGAAGAAAACTAATCAGCACTGAGTTAACACGATTTATAATTCAGGACTTCTTGATTTTCTACTCAAAACCACTACAGCACAGCAGCTAACAAATGCATGAGGTAGTTAGCTGCACCTGCCAAAGGAGGCTGCTGCCTATGGATACAGAACAAGTGTTACATTTAGATCACCACAACCAAAGTTAGGGCAATCCAAATGGCCCTGCATGCAAGTGTTTGCAAGCCTTAGGTCACCCTAAAATGGTGTGCCCCATCCAAACTTAGTTCACTTCAGAGGTAAACTAATTTTAGATTGACGAAGGGTTAACCTGACTTAGGCAGGGTTAACCCAAATTAATGAATGTTTGCATGTGCTCACAATACAGCTCTAGGGCTGGGGAAAGCCCAGTGACTCACCACAGCCCCAGGGTTGTTCTGTTCTTACTTCCATGACCCTGACCAAACTATTGTCTCCCTTCCTTGCCTACCTCACCCTGCAAACTGGACACCCCTCCTTGAACCCATCAATCCTCCCTGCAGATCTGCTAACCCCCACCAGCCCTCTCTCCCTCTGACTTACCTCTAGCTACTCACACTTCTCCCAGCAAACACCTGCACACACTGCTCCTGGCTCAGGTTTAGGTGGCTTAAACTATACTAAGCTACCTAGTCAGATTTGGGCCCCATGAATACTTGTTTGCACCATAGGCTTGAGTTAATTTCACCCTGCTCTGCCTTCTATCTCATAAATGCATGGTAGAACTTAAACCCAGAAGCTCCAGAAAGCAGACAGGTAGCTTACTAGTTCTGTTTCTAGACGTGGGTACCTATACACATGGTCTGGAGTCGGGGGATGGGAGAGGAGAGTTTTAATTAGAACTCTGGGAAACTGCACCCAACACCCACAGTGTTTCATGTATTTAGCGTCCCGTATTTCAAAATGGTGGTAGGGCCACTTTAACTACAATATATTCAACAAGCTTTAGTTAAAGTGCCCCCACTGCCATTTTGAAATGTGGGGACACTGAATACAGGATGCTGCTGCATGCTGGAGCGTTCTGATTAGGACACTTTCATTGAGTCTGCTCTGACATATTCTGACCAAAATGCATCGGAGCACGTGTATAAGTGCCCTATAAATTCAGTACAAAAGCTCTACTTAAAAATACTTGAGGGAGAATTAAGGCAAAAGGAAAGAAACTGCAGACAGCTTTAAAAAGTCCTTGCATCATTTCCAATGACAGCTTAAATGAGATGCATTTAAAGCTGGTCATGTTGCCTTTGCTGAGCACAAGTTAGGTCTTGTGGAAACTACTGTTTGCATCAATGGGGCAGTCTCTCCTTTAGTCAGAAATATGCCAGAATATAAACAGAATGCTGGAGGGAATGCAGCCGCTGTGCTGGTAGGACCCGCCTCCAGATGACCTCTTGCTTTCACGCTGTCAAACACATTCAGAGGTTATCAAGCAGCTTTCAAATCATTTCAATCAGAGATGGAAGCATACCTTTTAGCATTTTCACTGCCACAGTGGTATAGCCTGCTTTCCCTTTGAGTCTGAATGCTGTTGCCTTAACTACCTTTCCAAATTCTCCTTCTCCTAGAGTCTTGCCAAGAACCAGGTTCTTCCGAGGAAATTCCCATTTTGGGTCCTCCTGTTGAAGGAAAAAAGGAACTCTATAATATGAAATCAAATTGAAGGGGCCAGTTCCTGTCTGGTAGTTCAAAAGGTTCTGCTTTAAAGAAAATACCCAATTATGTAACTATTTTTTGTTGCTTTCTTGCCAGATAGAAGACAATGTTTGCGTTTTGTGATACCTTCTAACTTACGAGCTCTAAGAAGCTTGGAAGGTTTTTTTTTCCCCCACTTAGCTCAAAATCATATGTAAGCGAATAGGCACTAAGTATATTAAGGTATACAAAATACCTGTAACAGCTGTTATTTGTACATCTATCTGAGGATTTACCTACAATTGAAAAGAAGTACAGAAAATCTGTTTGCTTTCAAAAATCAGTACAAATATTTGATTTTGGACTTCAGAGTCTCCAGAAATCTGTCTAACTTGTGGCAGGAGGTTTTCTCTCTAGCGTTCATCACAGACAACAATCCCTCTGTTATGTTATGAACTATTATTAAGCCTTACAGTTAAAGAAAGCTGACAGATGTATACAGCAGCCAAGAAATAAAAGCAAATAGAGTATAAGCTTTTATGAAGGCTTTAATATCCAACATCCAAATACAGCAGATGTTTCCACAAGCCACACAAAAGGACAGTGTTTCACTGAACAGGACTTTTCCAAACACCATCATATTTGCACCCGATAAAAAATAAATGAAAAAACACAAGCTGGCAGGCATCTTGCCTTGTGATTGGGAGGTTAGGTAAAAAGATCTTCTGCACATGTTCAGAAAGCTCCATTAGACTAAGCCTAAAAAAAATAATCTATTATCGTAAGTTTATTTAAAATGTTGGTTCCATTTAAAATACTGTTGATCAGTATTCAAGTGAAATGCTGTAGTATTTGTTTCATGAAAGCTTGCTAAATATGCTTGTTTTTGTGAACCATTTAATGCCATTTACTGTAATTTTTGTTGGGTGACTTCTCCGGAGGATTGTTTGCATTGTTCACATTATAAATAGTAATTGTTGACTGACTACAACTAGTCTGTTGGGTAAAACAATGCTTAGATATTAACAATTTTTACCTTTTAACTAGACTTCAGATAAACATATTTTAACCTGTGTACTAAAATGTAGTGCACTGAGCAAGTTCAGCATGCACACTTTAATAGCACGGGAAAAACAAAAATATATGGGACTATAACAATGATAGCAGAGCTAACTTCTATAGGACCAATAGTACCACTGCACACAGAAGTAGCAACAGGGAATATAAAAAGTTGAAGACTTTCTGGGGAACAAGTTTACTTGAATCTAATAGTTCATTCTACCAGAATAACCAATTTTTAGTTCCATGCCACAGGGTAGTTAGTGAGCAAACAATCAAGCTACTGTACTAGAAGAAGAACACAAATAAATTGTACAGCATTAGCTAACCACATGATTCTAATTTGTAGGGTGATGCTCTGTATTTGATAAATACTTTGCTTGTGCAGTACATGGTGAGCAGGAATTTCAAAGACTTTATAAAAATATCTTTGTGTCTCCAGTCAGGGAAACTGAAGCAGAGAAAGATGACATGACTTGCCCAAGAAAATACTGTATGTCAGTAGTTAAGGGAGTTCAGGTCTTCTCTATCCCAGCACAGTTTAATACGTTAGACAGTGCTGTGCTATGTATATATCTATCCTCATGACAGAACTACTGATCAGCAAATAGACTGCAAACATTTCAGTTGTTAGAGTTTATTTTCAAGACAACAGCCTAAAACTTCACATAAGTCGGTAGGATTTTTGCCTTTAAAATGGGATGAGGTTTTGCCTAAGACATTATGTTTTATTAGAAACTAGCACAATTAGAGAATAGGTTTGTGCAGTGAACTATAATCTGCTTGGTTACCTTCATTAAAATATCTTTGTCTTGTTTTCTATATGCATGTGAATTTTGTTTCATTTCATTGAATTAGAAATTCACATTAATAGAGTGCAATATCTTTATGGATTTCACACTGTCTGTATAACTCCTGAAATAACAGGAGCTCATTTTGGATAGAAGCATTGGGTATACCATAGCAGATTTAGTAAACAAAATGTCCTGCAGAACAAGAAAGCCAAGAAGGATCAGCATGCAATTTATGAGATAATGTAATAAAAGCTTACTGGTATTTTAAAGGTGTCTACCGACACCTGGTTTTCCATTGAGTCCAGAGATGGTCGGCGGACATTAGTGGATGAGTAACTGATGGGGTAGGACTGAGCGGGGCGCCGAAAAGTCATTTCTGCTGAGGCAATAGGTGGCTTTGGAGTATTCTTGTGGTAACGGTGAATGAAATAAGAAGAGAGCAACACTGAAATAATGAAGGACAGCAGGACTGCACCTGCTATCACAGTCTTGCACACATCATCACACAGCGTCTCTGTGAAGCAAGGGAATTGGGTTAGAGTTCTGCTTGTTTTGTTTCCAATTTCTTCCTGTTCAATTTCTCTTTTGGCTCCCCATTTGGTGGCTTACAATTCATACTCATCAGCATGCACCTTTGGTCTGAGATGTACTGAAAATATCTTTCAAAGTTATTTTGCAACCTGAAACTTGGGATCTAGTTCTCAACAGAAAATACCTTACACAGAAGGTAAATTTGGTGCACTTTGAAATGTAAAATATTATCTTTTTCCTGGGTGCAAGAGTATGCCCAAGTAATTGTTTAACAATGCCCTAATTATGATGCTGCTGACTACACATGAAACCTCTTCTTCAATACTTGACGTAACACATACATTCACTCTGATAAGACATCAATAGTAAGGACTTTCTGATTCAAAAGTAGACCATGGATTCTCAGAACAGTCTATCTGATATCCATGTCCATGTCACCTGTTTATAAACAGTTTATAAAGTTTTTCCAAAAGGTGTACATTATAAGTACCGTTACACCCCAAATTTAAAACATCACTCTTGTGGCATTTTCCTACAGAGAACCCCTTCTTATTCATTTTTGGGAAGGGGTTTTTCTTTGTTGTGTTACTGTTTAATTTCTTTAATGTAATAAAGGTTTATAAAGTTACATGTCCTTTAGAGGGAAGATGTATTATTGTGCCTTCTGGAAGTAGGGTGTTGTGTGTGGATATGCATGTCACCATATCACCTATTGAGAAGCTGATTGCTCCAGATATCATTCCCTAAACTACAATTCATCAAATAATCCTGACCCGAACTCAGTCACTTGTGAGGTACACCAAAAAGTCTCTCTCTAAAAACTACATGAAAACAGTGTACAACAGGAGAGACTTATTGAGGGGTGAAATGCCAAAAGCTGTGCATTTCTTTCATTTCTACTTATACAACAGAATTGGGGAAATATTCATGCTGTTGAAAATACTTGCAATAATGAGATTTTCCATTTACTAAATACCTCAATTTAGCTTTGGTGCTTAACAATCATAGAAGAAGTTTATTAAAATAATACCATGCAACACCTGCAGCTCTATGATTCCATTCTAGTCATAATGAAATGATTTCACTGTCAATTCTGGAGAAGTGTAGGGCAACTAATCTGCTACCATGCATTGGAGGGGATGTCTTGCCAAGAACAGGGGTAACAAAACTCATGGGATTTTTACAATCAAGGCTCAGGAGACAGGACTTCCTTGTTTCATTATTTCTGTGCTAGTAGGTCATGAACAGGAACATTACACCCATCAATTTTAAATGAATTCAGATGTTGTAAAAGGTTGGTGTCACAACAGCAGCGTAACTATGAAACTATCTAAGTAATCTTCAGACTTACCCGTAATATAATCTTTCTCACAGTAACAGTTTTCCCTTGGAAAGCAATAACAAACCCCATATCCTGACTTAATTCCAAGAATGCCTCTCTCATGGCCACCAACGATGATCCCACCTGATCAAAATCAGACACAAGCTCAGATTCTTACACTGTAATTAAAGGCAAGGCAAAACAACGTGTTTTATGAATTTATTCTACTAAGTATTTTAGACTTGACACCACAGGTCATGTTAAGCAGTAAAAATTAAGACAGGAGGTAACACTGACAAAGGCCTTTGGGGTTTAGTGTAAAGAGATTAACAAAGCTCAAAAAGGCAGGCTAAATATTAGGCAAAAGGCAGGGTAGAAGTGCATCAACCTTGTGGTCACTAGTCTGATTAGCTATTTCAGAAAGGGTCTAGTTTATAAACCAGGATCTGACCGGCAAGTTAGCTGAAAGACAAGTAGAGTTTTCTGTGGATTATAGTTTTACTTTGTAGGTACACAGTTGGGAGATTCTTCTTCTTCTAAAATATCTTTTAAAATTTGAACATTTACCTCATTATCTAATAAGATCATAGAAAAGTAGAGCTGGAAGGGATCTTCATACCGTCATCTAGTCCAGCCCTCTGATCAAGGTAGGAATATCCCTGACTGAATTATCACAGCCAAGTGTCTGTCCAACCTGCTCTTGAAAAATTGCAAGGATGGGGATTCTACAGCTTCTCTAGCTAGCCTGCTCCAATGCTTGACCCTCCCACCCTCACCTTGTAGGTCACAAAGTTCCTTATAATCTTGAGCCCATATTTGCTCTGCTGCATCTTGAGGCCCTTGCTCCTAGTCCTGCACTCTATGGTCACAGAGAAAGGGCATCTCTATCCTCTCTACAAATACCTGAAGGGTGATGAAAGACTCTTATCAAATTTCCTCCTCTCTTTATAGATGTTAAGTGCAGAAAACAAGTGGTTATCTTTTTAGATCTGACATCAGTTTACTCCAAAACTGAGAATATTAGTATTCTCTTCACATTTCCGTTTCCCATCTTCTAATGGATAAATATATTTACCCACTTCTGCAGAGTGATTTGAGATGCTCTTGTAAAAGGCCCTATGTGGCAGTACTAAGTCTAGGGGCTCCTCTACACATGCGGGTCAAGGCACAATGGGATCTGACACACAATCTGCGTAATCATGCCACTCACATGGCAGAAGGCATGATTGTAGGATCACAAACTAGATTCCATCATGCTTTAAAGCTGAATAAAAACCAGCTATAAAGTTATTACACTTTTTCCAGCTCTAACTTTATAACTGGTTGAACCATAAGGCATGACAGTTAATTTGCACATGTGGCCAGTCTATAAATTAACTGTGCAATTGATTAGATAATTTCATAATACATGTAACATATAGAGGATGCCTAACTCTGGTCTATACAATTTTATTATGTAAGAGAATCTAATTTAGGCTAAGGACACAATCCTGTGGCTACTTTTCATATAGAACTTAGCTAATTTAAGAGGGGAATTCCCATAAAGAGTGTTTGCAAAATCATGATTTAATTTTGTAACCATTATAGGGAATCTGTAAGTACAAAGAGAAACTACTGGTAGTGGCAACATTTTTCATCTACTTCATATTGTTAATTTCTAAGCACCCAGTAGACTAAGCTTTACATGAAAATGCTATAGAACTGACAAGGGAATAAATTTCTATAGAAATTTAAGCAGGGTTCTTGAGAGGTTCTCTAAAATTTAAAAGAATTAAAATGGAGAATGAGGTCTTTGTTCTAATTCTCTTTAAATCCATCCTATTGAATCCTATAGTAAGGATATTGTTTCTCAGATGTTTTATTTAAAGATTAAAAAATATAATTGAAAGCATACTTCCTGTCCTGCCTCAAGAGCCTCGAAGTAGTAGTAATGGATCATCAGAGACCAGGTGGTTTCTCCAGATTAGGGAATCAAAAAACAATGAAAAAAACCCACCAGAGAAAACCAAAACAAAAGAAACCCAGTGATTTTGAGCTGGAAGAAGAGAACAGGATTCATCAGACTACCCCTGAAGACAAAAGCAAGTGGGCAAGATAAAACCCTGAGACTGCCATTTTCTTTGTGGTTCAGGTTCTACAGAACCTACACCTACAGATGAACCTGAAAGGACTTCTTCGCATAAATCAAGGTTCACATGCTGCAGACAGCCCTGACAAATACATTGCTATTAAATGCATTGCTACTTACTATCCTTGATTATTTAGCAGGTAAGTGGGCATTGTTTTAGTGGACTGCCCTGAAAGAAACATCCACAGTATGTGAGAGAGAATAGGTTTTTGGATTCAGGCACCTAGCCATCAGGATAGATGAATTATAAAAATAAACATTTAAGAAAGTGTGCATACAAATCATCATCAGTAGTACAGTATCTAAGGTTTTAATATTCATTGCCAATTATTACCAAAGGTTTTATTCTCTGCCAATAAAAGCTTAGATAATGGCATTTCTCAGCACATCAGAGCTCCTGAAATGCACTAATTTGTCTGTCTAACTATACTACCTGTGGGCACCAACTCAAGTCCTGAACTATTTAAACTGATATATAGCATTCTCCAAATAAAGCATTAAAAAGAAAGCCTACACAACATCTTGAAAACTTGTCTTATTTGCCTTTTCCTACTATCTAATAACACTCAGTTACTTTCAGACTTCTGTTAAGCAAAACATCTTGATGTTGCATATTACATGTTTTAGTGAGGTAGCCTCTAGCATAGAGTTTGCTACTTAAAAAGGAAAAATGATTCCCATTCTCACCAATGGATATTTTTATACGATTACAGTAAAACATTTTATTTGTATGTAGACACTTCTGTCGCATTGATTTTCTGTGCATTCTAAAGAAAACATTATTCCTTGTGATGAAAGACACTTGGAAATTTTATTAGTTTGTTGTCTATGATCTTATTAAAGACATACATTTTTTAAAACCATAAGCACTTGCCATCCAAAGCAGGAAGACATTTTCACCAGTATTTAAAGCACATATTTCTTCTCCCACAGGCTTCATTTTAGAACTTTAACTTGACACATACAGAGCCACACAGTCAAGAGAAACATTTACAATTCAATAAAGAATACTTAATGTGGTCCCTTAGCACAGGCTAAAGTGCTCTGGTGAACTGGACCCTGGGTCCTGTATAACGAAAACTACTCTAAGAATAATGATCTCATGGCCATGTACAGCACATTACTCTCCTATACGTTTTATCCTCAAGCTCATGGAGACATGCGTGCATGCATAACTGTAATATATGGAGAGCAGTTTAATACAGTATGCATCAGAATTTGAGTGCTTTATCAAGGAGGATTGGTAATTTCAGTCACCAGCTACATCTACCAATAAAAAGGCATTCACTTATTTGAATGGCCAACCAGTCAAATAACTCTGGGCATTTCTTTGAAGATACAGTTACTCAAATGAAAGAAAGAAAAACACTGCTCTTTTTTTTACACTAGGAAAATTTAAGCTCAAATATGTACATGCAACTTCATGTTTTAGTGATAATTGTACTTAAGTCAGTAAATGCAGTGTTGACTTCACAGAAATCTTCCACAGGTTATACTGTACACATATATTAAAATCCAGCAGAGAATTCCGCACAGGTATATTTGCTCAGAAAACCCAGCAATGATTGAGTTTTTTTTTTTTTTATTAGTGCACAACTCAAATATCAGCCTTACCATTATTACAACATAGCTTCTTTGTGTTTAACACAGCAATTTAACTGGGGGGGGGGAAGTGTTTGACAACTAGGACATTGGTCTTGCACATCGATTTTGAGATTGTGAAAAAATGGCAGCAGGAACTGCTACTAGCTCAATAATCATCACTGCCCTGGCCACAAAACTGTTTATGACACCTCTGGTCTAATACAGGCACTGTCATAGAAGGATCTGAATACAAAGGGGTCTATGATAGATAACATGTTAACACTGGTATAACATACACTGGTTTTATACATGTTGGTAAATTACACCTAGATCAAGAAAGGAAAGACACTCAGGCTGGGTACAGACATTGGGGGCGGTTAGATAGTGTTTAAAATGGCCACTCAGCCTAAGATAAGTTGGAATGGGTGGGGGTTAGCAGGGGAGGGGGGAGCTGGAGGGATTGCGGGGGCAAGGAGCTCAAAGGGAAAATTGAGGGATCTGTGGGGAGATCAGGGGCAAGTGGAGCCTGCAGAGGGGATGGAGGGGGTCAGGGGAGGAGGCGGTGTCCCCAGGGGTGTCAGGGAGTAGGCAAGGTCCCCAGAGGGGAATTAGGAGGATCAGGGGGGCAAGCAGAGTCCACAGGATGGATCAGGAGGATCAGAGGGACAGGCAAGGTCCACTTGTGAGTTCAGGGGATGGGTGGAGTCTGCAGAGAGGCTGCTGGAGTCCAGAAAGGTTTGCAGAATCAGGGAGGACTTGTGGAGTATGCAGAGGGAGGAGGCACTTGGTGGGATGGGGGGGGCTCTCTCTCCCCAGGACCACACAAGCCCTTCTGATTAAACTGATTACAGGTCTCTCTCCCCAGGCCCACAAGCTATTTTTAGACCCTCAACCCTTCCCTGCTCCCAAATGAACAACCTCTCCCCACTTGACGACCTGATGGTGCCAGGTGGGGAGAAAGTCCCCATCTCTTCCACCACTGGGACTTTCTTCCTCAGCTCCCAGCACCAGCAAACACTGATAAAAGCAGCACTGGGAGTGGCTTGCAGGATTGGGGAAGGAGCTTGGTGGGCTCAGGGGGTGAGACAAGGGGCCAAGTGGGCTAAAAATAACCAGGTGCCAAGATGTGGGTAGGAAAAGCGCAACTCTGGGACTGGGGCCAGTGGCTGGGCTTTCCCGAGCCTCAGGGCTGCACTGGGAACTGTACAAAAATTCAAGATAGTTAGATCAGTATAAAAATGGCCAACCTAATCTAAATTAGATTACCTCAGAGGTAGGGTTAATTTATATCAGGTCAGCCCTTTGTAGATTGATTTAAGCTTTCTAAAACTTCTGTGCAGTTTGTATTCAGATTGACTTAACTAGGGATTTAAATGTAAGGTCCACACCTGGGCAAACTAAGTTAGATTGGGTGACTGTTTTTAATACGATCTAACCTTCCCCTAACCTCCCCAAACTTCTGTATACACCCCCTGATATCTAAGAGAAGATCAATTTACAAGCTGCTATTGCACTGATTAAACCTTAAGTGACTGGACAGCAGGCAATACCCTGATTGCCTTAAGCAAATGACTGGTGCAAATGAACAACACAAATGCCATCATAAATTACACTAGTTTAGTTTAACCCCCAATTCTTTCAGGGGCAATTAAACTCAGATGATGTTAAGTTACCCTGGCTCTAGGGGTTATGTCAGACTTTTTACCATGGTGGAAAGACTAATTCTATCAGCATAAAAGTTTGCTCCTCCCAGACCCAAGAAAACTGAACCAGGAGCAACATTGTTCAACTTTTATATATAAAAGCAAATAATAAATAGTTCATACTTGTGCAATCTTGAGGGCACACAGAAGGATCCTTGCTCTCAATAACATCACAGGTCCCATCTGGACAAGTCTTGATGCTTGGAGTGCAGGTAGAATAATTGGACGTGATTCCTATTAACCAACAAGCAAACAATTGTACTAATACTATAATGCTTTGAAAATAAGTACATTGCACTCTTGTGGTGCATGTTGGCAGACCAAAGCATAAGATAAAGTTTAAATCAAACGAATCGTACTTCCCCTATAAATCCTTTTACCTCCTATTGTTACAAGTAATCTGCAAGATGACAATAACTGAAAGCAATTAAGAACACAATTTGTGCTAAGTTTTCAGTTTATCTGTTTTGTCCTTCTGGCAGCCTTCTGTGCATCTTTGCTTTCAGCTATAGTATTATTTGAGGTTACTTGCAACACTAGCCACTAAAATATTCTGAAAATGAAGCTTTCAAAATGATTCAAACTATTTCTGTGGCCTGAGATTGAAAAAAAATCTACAATTAGTTGGAGGGAAATTGTGACAGAGACGGGAGATAATGAACAAGACATTAGTTTTGCTATGAAACCCTTAAAAGTACCACTTGTCACATGAGCATTGTGTATTAAGTGTAAGCGAGCATAAAAATCAGTTTGGACTGGGACCTCTGCTGTACCAGCCTGTATATGACTGGTTACATTTAGGTGTGGGTTTTTATGGAATCTGAGCTGTTCCAAATCCAGGTCAGGATTGCAGGAAACTTAAACCAGTATAACTAAGAAGAAAGTAACTCAGTGGTTGCAAATACAACACCTACCACTACTATGTTGAACAGGCAGCAGAACTAAATTAAGAATGATGATTTCCCCTTTAATACAAATTTTCTTCTTTTTCCATGTGTAATTTGTGCAATGATAACAGCTAATGCACTTCAAGGTTTAATATATTTGGTTAAGTGTTCAGCTGACAGAAAATGGGTGTAGATTCCTGAAGTTAAAGGCCAGGGACAGAAGTTAGACATAAACTGATCTAAGTGACCAGAAACCAGTTCAAATCTGTACCCACAGCGTAAGTTCAGTGCACATAAACCACTTTCAAAATGGCCAAAACCAGTTTAAGATAAACCTGGATGGATGTAGTATCAGACTTAACTGATTTAGATTAAATTGGTTTATTAAACCCAGAGCTCTTCCAGATTCAAATTAATTTACAATCCCTCAACATCCCAGGGTGCTTTGCACCTTTCCCACAAACCCCTTTTTGCAGGGTGATGGGCTAGCCTTGGCCCAAGCTGTCTGCTCCATCCCAGCATGGAGACATGCTTTAGCACCCCCAGCTTCTGGCCTGGGCAACTGCAGGCATGTTGTTTTGATTTCCAGAATCAAAAGTGACTGTTTGTTCACTTGGTTATCGGTTCAATCTATGCAGTTTAGACTAATTTGTGAAGATTACAATGCAGCCTTACGCTTTTTGACTGACTGTACTTAACCAAAGAGACTATCATAGCTAAGGATCTGGCCCATTATACTGCAGAGGTACATACCTTCTCCACTTCCCTGTCTCCACTTGCATTTCCCTGTTAGCACTCCTAAACCACCACATTCTTCACATTCAGTGCGGTGCTTACTCACAGCACAAGAGTCTGGGCACTCCTCCTCTTTCTCAAGAACTGTAGAATAGGGAAGCAGAAAAGCATGTGCTGTGAGCAGTAGAATCAGAAGGGGTGAATACATATGCAGTTCAGCTGGACACAAATGAAGTTTAGGTAATTAAAAGCAGGGAAATATATCCTGAGTTGATATCTTGACATGCCCTTTAATGAATTTAGAATATAACAACAAGATCAGACTACCTATACTCTTCTCATGAAATAAAAAAGGGTGGAGATAGTGATCTTCTCTCCAACTGCTGAGTGCAACATAACCAATTGCAGAAGTGAAACATGCGCCAATAACAGAGACTTTATTACACAAACAGAGGCCCAGATACTAGTGGCTTCAATCAAGCAGGAGAGTAAGGCAGGATGTTTGACATCTGAACTGGTGCAGCACTATTATAGCAATAAGCAACAGGAAGCATATGAATTTTGTATGCTAACCTAAGACTATCTGGAGGAAGAACGTTTTGGACTTAGGCCCATTTCCTTAAACTGTGCCAATTCAAATCCTGAGATCATCACATGATACATCAGAAGAGGCAACCAAGACTAAAATTTTTTGCATACACTGTTAATTGTCTGAGGGAGCTAGGAAGAGTTTGGGGGACCTGTAGTATACTTCTGACCTGCTCTTTACTTGCAGAGTTGTTACAGAATTTTACTTTTGTAGAGAAGGGACAGTCTGTATAATCTGAGCTCCTGAAGCCTGAGATGCAATGAAGCTCATCCAGTTCTATATCATGCATCACAGCAAACACAGAATAGGATCGAGGGCCAGATAAACTCATTCGGATTCAATCTGATAACTTTACACAACTGAACCATGGCTTCCATAAAAATGTAGAGAAATGAACACAAGTATATAAACAGAAAATACAAAAAAAGGAAAAATGAAAGAGAACCTATCCTTAACATAGACCACATGTGTTACTTTACTGTCCAGTTTTTCACTCCCTTGCCTGCTTTTAAACTGCTTGGCATATTAGATTATGAATAACAAAATGAGAAGCACTCAATAGAACCTCACTCCTCCAGGTGCTATTTTTCTACCACTCTGTTGCTTTGAATAAAGTTCAGGATAGTAAAGACAGCATATAAACTACTGCTCCATCTTAGCAGTAAGAAGTTGTCAGTTGCTAAACAGCTAATTTTCTGTCCCTTGCAATAAGCTGTAAGAGGGTGTGGTGTGGGAAGCCACGTACGTATAAATCTAAATCTTTATGACATGTTCTGCCTACATGTTTAGAAAGCTAAGCCTACAGAGAGGCATGTGTGTATGAAGTACATATTTAGAACACACATATACAAAACAGTCTCATAAAGAAAATGGTCTTAAACTCTGAGGGCCTGCATTTACAGTACCTTCTTTTGATCTAACATTGTGTCTAGAAACATCAGTTAGAGAGAGGCCTCATCTAGGCCTCAAAGCTGAACACAGTCTTCAAGATGAGTTTTTTTCAGGTTTCTGTCTATAGTTAAGTTCACTCTTTTATAGATCATATTACAAAAGCACTTGCCAAATTATTAAAAACTCAAATAGATAACAGTGACCGATCATTCTAAATCAATAAAATTGTACTTGATGAGGAGGGAAAGGAACAGGAGAGATTTAAGTTCACAAACCAAACCCTTACGTGTTCCTTCCAACACAATAGTGAGCTGAGTTTTGGCATGTTTCTTGCTCTGCTTGTCCATTGCTACAACAGGGTATTGTATTTCTTTGCATTCAGGTCTGTGCAGCACAGAAGAATCATTCACATACAGGCTTCCATATTTCTCTTCTCGAGCCTGAAGTATTCCCACAGCATAGCAGCTAACATTGGGGGGCAGCAATCTGTAGGTAATGTTTACTCCACAGAACTTCATACAGTTTTCGATGCAGACTTTTCCAATCTAGGCTCAAACAACAACAAAGAGATAACAAACCACAACAGCAGTGCAGCATCATTTTACTGCCAAAAAGATCTTTGGATAATTCAAGCTAGTGAAATTCTGACATGTAATATTCAAACTATAATTACTGTTCTTACTTAGCCCCCAAAATAAAGCATCTCAGTGCCTCACACCCCTCAGTGTATTTTCTTCTTGCAACACCTTGAGAGGAAGAGAAACAACAGCAGCATTAGCACTTTTATAAATAAGAAAACGCAGAGGCCAAACTTAAAGGCCCAGATTCCCAATGTTAAGGTGCCTTATTCCCAGTAAAATCAGAGAGCAACCTATGTGATATGGGAGATACTGGTTCAATTGGTTTTTCTTCAATTACAGCAGTTCTCACTCATTGTACTGTCCAGACCATAGAAGGAACACCATGGAGACTTTCTAATAATCTAGAAAATGTTTCTTTCATAAGTTCATAATACTGAGAACTTAAAGTAGTACACTGCTTCAGCATGCACATACTAATATACTCACATACTATACATACTAATGTACTATACTCATACTATACACACTAATGAGCACATACTAATGCACTCATAATAATGCATATTCATACTAAAAATAAAGCAGAATCGGCATGACCATGTTAATTCTATATTTTTCAAATTGCTTAGTTTCATATTTTTAAAAAAGTATAAACATTTGCAATGTAGGCCAGAACCTTCTTTTTATTGAAATTTCTGTTGGACTTGTGAATGGGAACAAAATAAATTCCCATGTGTAGTCTTGACTCTAAATACAAATAATGAAGTTGCCATTTCAGAGAGAAATTTTAAAGAGTTCTTGCATATCTGAGCAAATGGATACATGTTAAAACCCTATCTTTCCTTGAGGAAATTGCATCTAGGCTCACATGGACAGGGCACTGGAATGCAGGTTAAGAAATCTGCGTTCTGGTCCCACCTCTCCAATGACTTGGATCAAATTCACTGGTCTTTTACCTCCCACGCTTCGTATGCTTGTGTATTTAGATTGCAACCTCAAGTTGGAGGATATACATATTGTACATTATCTAAAACAATGGAGTCCTGTTCTCATTTGGGTTTTTAGTAGGACTGTCAATTAGTTCATAGATTCATAGAAGCTAGGGCTGGAAATGACCTCAGAAGATCATCGAGTCCAGCCCCCTGCCCCAAGGGCAGGAAGTCAGCAGGGATCATAGGATCCCAGCAAGATAAATATCCAAATGTCTCTTGAAGGTGTTCAAGGTAGGTGCATGAACCACCTCTGGCAGCGGTCTATTCCAAAACTTGGGGGCTTGGACAGTAAAGAAGTTCTTCCTTATGTCTAGCCTGAAATAGTCATGGAGGAGTTTGTGACCGTTCAACCTTGTCATCCCCTGGGGCACTCTGGTGAACAGATGTTCCCCTAGATCCTGGTGAGCACCCCTGATAAACTTATAGGTGGCCACCAGATTACCCCTAAGTCTGCGCTTTGCCAGGCTGAAAACCCCATAGCTCTCAGCCTCTTGTCGTAAGACAGAAGTAAGGTCTGTTTTCCTAACTTCTGATCATGTGCGTGGCTCTCCTCTGGACTCTATCAAGCTTCTCCACATCCTTTTTGAATTGTGGAGCCCAAAACTGGATGCAATACTCCAGTTGTGGCCTTACCAATGCCACGTACAACAGGAGAACGACATCCTGGAATTTACCTGAGAAGCATCTATGGATGCAGGCCACAGCATCACATTGAAGTCTCATGTTCATCTTGTGGTCAATAATGACCCCCAAGTCTCTTTTGTCTGTAGTGCTAACAAGCGTAGCACTGCTGACCCTATAAAAATGCTGCAGGTTTTTCCTCCTAAGGTGAAGAAACTTACATTTTTTGGTGTTAAACACTATCGGGTTTGCATCCGCCCAATTCCTAAGCCTGTTAAGGTCTGCCTGGATCACCCTTCTGTCCTCAGGTGTGGATGCTTTACCCCAGAGTTTGCTGTCATCAGCGAACTTAGCCAATCCACTTCTGACACCAATGTCTACATCATTAATGAAGATGTTAAATAGTGTAGGCCCTACGACAGAGCCTTGAGGGACCCCACTGGCCACAGGGTACCATGACGATTGACTTCCGTCAACCACCACCCTCTGGGTCCCACTGCAGAGCCAATTCCCCAGGCAGCAGATTGTGGTGAGGCCGAGGCCACAGTGGGCCAGTTTTGCCAAGAGGTGAACATGGGATACCAGATCAAAGGCTTTTTTAAAGTCAAGAAATATGACATCAATCTCTTCCCCCTTGTCCAGGTGATAAGGTCACCTGGCCATAAAAGGAAAGGACATTGGTCAAGCAAGACCTACCCACAACAAACCCGTGCTGGCTATCCCTCAGGATGTTGCCATCAGCCAGTATGTTAAGGATGGCCTCTTTCACAATTTTTTCTAAGACGTTCCTCAGGATAGAGGTCAGGCTGATAGGCCTGTAGTTTGCTGGATCTACTTTCCTCCCTTTCTTGAAGATAGGCACCACATCGGCCTTCTTCCAAGCTTTCGCAATTCACCAGAACGCCAGGAGTTCTCGAAGAGCCATGCCAGGGGCTGAGCTATAGTTTCATAGTTTCTAGGGTTGGAAGGGACCTGAGCAGATCATCTAGTCCGACCCCCTGCCATGGCAGGAAAGAATACTGGGGTCAAATGACCCCAGCAAGATGTTCATCTAACCTCCTCTTAAACACCCCCAGAGTAGGAGCCTGCACCACTTCTCTTGGAAGCTGGTTCCAGACCCTAGCCACCCTGACTGTGAAGTAGCGCCTCCTGATATCTAACCTAAACCTACCCTCTGCCAGCTTGTGACCGTTATTCCTGGTCACTCCTGGCGGTGCTCGGGGAAACAGTGACTTCCCCAATGCCTGCTGATCCCCCCTGACTAATTTATAACAGGCCACAAGATCCCCCCTCAGCCTTCTCTTTTGGAGGCTGAACAGGTTCAGGTCCCACAGCCTGTCCTCATAGGGCCTGCCCTGCTGTCCCCTGATCATACAAGTGGCCCTCCTCTGGACCCTCTCCATGCTGTCAACATCCCTCTTGAAGTGTGGCGCCCAGAATTGGATGCAATACTCTAGCTGCGGCCTGACCAGTGCCACACAGAGGGGGAGGATCACCTCCTTGGACCTGCTTGAGATGCATCTGTGGATGCATGCCAAGGTGCAGTTGGCCTTCCTGACTGCCTTCCCACACTGCCGGCCCATGTTCATCTTGGAGTCAGTGATGACCCCCAGATCCCTTTCCACCTCCATGCTGACAAGAGGATGCTAGCCAGCTCCTTGAGTACCCTGGGGTGTAAACTGTCAGGGCCGGCTGACTTGAAGGTAACCAGCCTGTCACAGACCACTCAGGTGCCCTGCACCTGAGAGCAGAAACAGCTTGGGAGAGACTCCTAGCAGCAAGAAGGAGGAGGCTCAGCTGCCAGTTACCAGGGCAGCCAGAGTCACAGGTGCTGGTTGCTAGGACAACTACTGGGGAGCCAGCTGACAGGAAGGGGCAGGGCCTGGACCTTCTTAAGCCCCAGGCGTGAGGCCAGGAGGGCAGTTCCCCTCTGACGGCCAAGGGAGGGGGAGCTCAGCCAGTGCAGACAGAGGGGAGAAGCCCGACTGCATGGGTGTCCCCTGATTGCTGCTATGGGTTGGAGTATTTCCCGGTAGGGATTGAGTGTTGTTGGCTGGATGGTTTAACTTTTTATGTTATAGCCCAGGGGCTTTGTGTTTTTGTGTTCGCTGTTTTAACCGGAGGACTGGGTGAGGCTATTAGGGGTTGGAGGCGGCCTCATAGGGGCTCCATGGTTGCGTGGGGACACTGGAGCCAGAGAGGGCGCAGCATTTTGGGGTGCACTGACCCCAGCCGCAGAGAGAGAGGGCCTCAAGGAGCGAGAAGCCTCAGAGTAAGGGGGACAGTGAGAAGCCCCAGAGGAAGGGGGCAGCACAAGGCCCTAGAGCAAGGGGGCGACGAGCAGCCCCAGGGAAGTCAAGGAGGGGGCCAAAGCACAGCAGGGCCCAGGTTAAAAACACGTCAGTACCATCTGCAAGACTTGGGCTGCGGTGCAGGGGAGGAAAAGGAGGAGCAGATATTGCCCCCTGGCACCGGGGCGCATAAAGTGGGCAGCCTCCTGCTAATTACATCAATTACTTAATCAATTAAGATCAAGGCATGGCAGGAGAGTAAGCAGGTGGTTGGCCCACAACGGGAAGGTGGAGTCACCAACGGAAGGGCTCCGGTAGCGATACTCCTGTCACAGCCTCTCAAGGTGTTCCTTCATGAGGAAGGCATTGATGGAAAGTAAGGTATCTCCATTGCCTGGGCCTCCCTGTCTGGTAGTGGGCAGGGGGGTCCCATGGGACTGGTGAAAAACTGATGCAAAGTACTCATTTAGCAAGTTTGCTTTTTCCTGGGCATCAGTTGTCATTATCCCATCTGGTTTAGCAGGGGTCCAATGTTGCCCTTGCTTTACCTCCAGCTCCCCACATATCTAAAAAAGGGCTTTTTATTGTCCTTGATATTTGTAGCTAGCTGGAGTTCCATCGCAGCCTTGGCTTTCCTGGTTTGCTCTCTGCAGGTCTGGACTAGAGCAGAGTATTCCTCCTTGGTGGTGGTTCCAGTCCTTCAACCTTTGTAGGTCTTTCTTTTAAGATGAAGGAGGTCTGCTAGTTCCCTGGAGAGCCAAGGGGGATGCTGTGCCTTTTTGCCGCCTTTCCTCCAAGATGGGATTGACTTTGCTTGCGCATCCAAGATTGCTCCCTTGAGGAGCAACTACTCATCCTGCACTCCCCTCCCCTTTCAGCTGTGGTCCTTCATCAAGCCTTCTTAGCTTGATGAAGTCAGCTTTCCTGAAGTCAAGGACTTGTATATTACTGACTGACTTGCCAGCTTTATGGTGGATGGTGAAGGTGATCAGCTCATGGTCACTGTCTCCCAACTTCCCTTTGATTGTTAAGTCACTGATTAGGTCATCCCTGGTTGCCAGTACCAGGTTGAGCAGCACTTTACCTCTCATTGGCCCATAGGCTTCCTGCGTCAGATGGAGCTCATCCACGCATGAGAGAAAGCTTTGCGACTGCTCAGATTTGGCCGAGTGTTCTTCCCACGAGATGTCTGGGTAGTTGAAGCCTCCCATGAAAACCATGCACCAGGATCATACAGCCTCAGCCAATGCCCTGGCGAACTCCTGGTCAAGGTCTTGATCCTGGGTAGGCGGTCTGTAGTAGATCCCATCATAGTGTCCACCGGGCCATGGTTAATTGTTGTAATCATGGTTAACATGCATGATTAACGCATTAGTTGGTGTTTGCATTAAATTTTTTAACACATTAATTGTACACATGGTTTTGGAGCCCAAGCCCAGGCTCCATTCTGCTGCAGTCACTGCTGCTTCTTGGCTGCTCAGTGGGGTTTTGGTGGCAGCATGGAGGACCACAGGGCAGCCTGCTTGCAGGCTCTGGACAGCTGCAGCAAGGGAAAGGGGCAAGCACAGACATAAATAAGGAGCCACAGCCTTCACGTGGCCAGGAACACAGCCTGGTGGCATGTAGAGCACTGCCCAGCAGGTAAGTCTGTGGGGAGAAGGGGCATGGGGGCAGATTGAGGCAAATTGAGGCCCCCATGGTGAGGGAAGGAGTGGGGCAGGAGCTGGAGTGAGTGAGGCCCTGGGGCTGGAGGGTCCATGAGATGGAGGAGCATGTGGCCTCCAGATTTGTGCACCTGGTGGAGATTCTCGGCAGACTAGAGCTCTTTGTGCCCTGCTGCCTTTGTCTCGGGAGCCACATGCTGCCTGCCTGGTGGTGGGAGGCACAGCATAGCTTCGCATTGCTCCTGGGGCAATGACAACAGGGCACAAAGCCCTGAGCCCACAGCACACAGCCTGCCTCCACCCTGTGCACAAATCTGGGTGCCATGTGTTCCCCACACCTCCCTGGTAGTGCATGCAGTGGCAGGAGCCATGCCGTCCCCCAACCCATGCCTGAAGCACAGCTCTACCCCATGACTCACCCTGGACCCAGGCACCATTCACCCCAGCCCCTGCCCCACTTCCTCCTTCATTCTGATCTGGGGGCCTCAATCTGGCCCCCACTTCTTCCTTTCTCCAAACACCTTCCCCTCCACAGACTTACCTGCTGGGACATGCCTCCGTATGTGTGTCTGTGTGCACATTGGTGAATCTGTCTGTCCCTGTGGTGGAGCACCTTTGGGGGTGCTTGCCACTTGAGGGCTTTCATAGGCTCTGAGGGGAGCCTGCTTTGGAGGAGCAGCAGGGGAAACATCCCCCAGGAACTATTTTAAGAGGGAAGATGCGTGGCAAGGCACTGCTGGTGCCTGCCAGTTTAAGACTGGAGCCCAGCAGCCAGCAGGTACTTGATGGCGGTGGCCATTTTAGATCCCTGGCTACCTATATAAACAGAGAAGTTTGCTGCTGGCAGGCCAGGCAGTAACATCACTTGGCTGCAAGGCTCCATGCAACAACCTGGAGGTAAGGGCAGAATCTGTAGGGGATGACTTGGAGGCTCCTGGTCCTGGGCATGACCTAAAACTTCACCCTGCCAGGAGTGGGTGGCCTGGTGGGGCTCTCAGTGGTGCAGAAGCCTCCAGGAAATGTCAGGCCAGTTATCACCCTGGTGAAATGCAGGTAGGGGCACCTTAACCCTAGCCCTCACCTTTGGGTGGGTCATGGAACATCAGAGGAAGTGGGACATCAGAGGCATGGCTGCAGTCACCTGAGCCCTGTGAGGTATAGGACCCTGAGAAAAGGTAGTTGGGACCAGGCACAGCTACGGCCACCTGAGCCCCTAGGGAAGGGAATGGTGTGGAGCCCCCAGGGAAGGGGAGTAGGCCTAGGTATGTCTCCAGACACTTGACACCTGCTGCTGCCCCTCACTCCTGACTAGGGTGGCCATCATAGAGGACATTCCGGTTCTCTGCTGCTCTGTCCTCTGTTGATACAAAACCCAATGCCTTTATGTCCCCAACGTTTTTCTTCAAAAGAAAAACAGAAAACAAAGGTGTCTTGTTTCATATCAACAGAGGATAACTGGACTGTCCTCTATGATGGCTACCCTACTCCTGACCCACAGTACTCCTGCTAGAGCATGCGGGAATGCCCCTCCCTGGGCTCCAACCCCCCCCCCACCTTCACGAATTCCCACAACCCCCCATACTTACTCCCCAACCATACAAAGTACCTGTAAAATTTTGCATAATTTGAGGATTTTTTGCACATAATTTTGAGTTTTTAAGGTGTGCAATTAAAATCGCTATTAATTGTGACTAATTTGTTTTTAAATCGCACAACTAACTGCAATCAAATGTTTTAGATTTCAGGAGAAACCGTAATACAGATCATAATAACAAATTTGAGAGGAAACTCAAGGGTGATATTTTATCCTACTCAGGAGAAAGATTATCACACAAACAAGTTACATGACTTCAGTGCAGTGTCTCACTGGCAAGGATTGGTAGCTTGTTCACTCAAAAGTGGAAAGTTATACTCTCTCAAACTTGTATCTGAAAAGGCTGAACATTGAAATAAAAAAAAAAGAGTAATGCAGAAAAACAGAATGAAAAACTGACTGCAAATGCAGCAGTAAGCTTAAAAACTAAAAAGATTACCGTTTTAGTGAAAAGTGATAAAAAATTAATGGACAGCAGTTACTCGATTACTACTTCAGCATGCTAATTACTCACTGCTTATGCATAAATGTCACAATATTGTCATCAGATGTTTTGGGCCAACAGATGAATCAGAAAGTCTTTAAAGTAATGAGGAACTCATCATCTTCCATTTCCTGATGTCAATTAAGTATTTTAAGTGAAAAATGGAAAAAGAGCATGGATTTGTCCTTTTGGAGCTTCTTCTTGAAGGAATGTATATGCTAGAGCACTCAGTTTGGAAAATATTTATCTAAGCAGTGTAGGAAAGTAAATCTCTGTATTTTGTCCAATTCATAATTGTACCTGTTCCAAAACCATTTAAGATTTTCCATCGACTTCAGCAGGGCTTGGATCATATCCACATACCATTTGTTTTTCTTACTGTGGGTAACGAATGGTAAGGGTGGAATAACATTTGAGACATGGTTTGTGTTATGTCATCCTGAATTGTTGTACTTACTATGTGTCTTAAAATGACGTAATGGGTGTGTAGAGCATATGGATAAGTGTTGTTTTTAGCATTTTTATGACTTATGCATATAAATACATTTCTTGTGATTGAACTTTCAGGTTTCTGATTATTTAAAGACTAGTGAGAATCTCCTAGCAGTTCTAGAAGTTAATTTTGCTCTATTATCCCACTGACTGGTTTTAGATTTCTTTATTTCCATTCACATAACTAGCAAATTACTGAAAGCCATATGTTTCCCTTTGATAGTAGAATATACAGAAAGGAATAAAACACTCCAAAAGTTTTTGACATGTAGGCATAGGGTTGTTCCCCTGAGCTGTGGGACTGGTAAGAAAACAAGCAGGGAGCAGGCATAATATGAAGAAAGGCTGCACTTGCTCATAAAAACCCTGGTTGGACAGAGGGAATATAGGTCTTTCTGGTCCCCTTCTAGAATTAAGTCACTTAGCAATGACAACACAGCTGAAGCCCTGCTTTGCCAGTACTGGCAATACACCGTGACCCTCTCCAAGCCACAGATCCCAAGTGCAGCAGGAAAGCATTAATGCTGTTCCAAACAGTGTTAACTACATGTATTAGGTGTAGCAGTGGAAGGGTTTTGTGCCCTGTTTGTTCTTCCCCTCATCCAAGGCATTCCTTATTTTTCCCAAGCACCCTTTTCCAGACATACAGATCTCTTAAGAAAAGGAGATAGAAGGCTTCATGGACTGGAGCCTGCAAGAACAGCCTGAATAGTAAACTTTTCTTCAGAATAACCCAACAGTGGCTTTTGCTTCCTCCATTTCACACAAAAGTACTTCTAGGTTCTTTGTAGTGGAAAAAGAGATTGCATTGTTCTGCCTATTCTTCTGGTACATTCTAAATCTTTTGAGTACAACACAAGTTACTGTCATAGACGCACTGGTGACACTAAAGACACTGGAATAAGGCAGCAAGAAATATTACCTCTCTGATTAGCCTAAAATCATCACATACCCTGAAAATAGCTCAGAAATCAACAATGATGTAACCTAATAAAAGAGAAAATGTTCAGGAATAGAGAGAGGATGCAGTTTTTGAAAGAGGGGCTAGCTGCTGATACAAAAATGCCTTTACTATTAAAAATGAAGGGAAGAAAGAAATTAGTCTGGAGAGCTACAAAACATTTCAATAGTAAAGCTGATGGGATAGGGGAGGTGTTGAAAATTATGCCCCCGTCACTGAATTCTAGTGGGAGGTTAGCACTTAACTCCTGGAGCTTCTTTGAAAATCTCCACCTATATTTTTTTTAGCATTCGCTTGGGTGGACAGGATGGGACAGGAATGTGTAGAGAGGAGTATGTAATGAGCTAAGTGCCACTGGGCCTGCAGGTTATTATCAGGCCATGTTCTTTCTACTCCATTTATTTAGCTGCTCAAGACGACAAATTGCTTAAATCCAAAGGTTATTAATATCTTCACTCTCTACCATTTTCTTAGGGCAAAAGATGATTCAACCTTCATATTAAGTTGGCCCTGTACTTTTCCTTACCATTCTGGCTAATCACAGCTATTTATGCAGATGACTTCAATAACATGGGTGCTGTTCACTAGGGACCATGCTGGTTGCATCAGCTCTCACTGTGTGTTCAAACCCAGGTTTCATGAATAAGAAACAACATTTTATGCAACTTAGAAAGTCATTGTAGAAGTAGAAATGGAGGTGACATCCCTTGGTTAAGAATTAAAACAGAATCTCCTTGGGAGTTGGCATTCAATACTTCTTCATCTGAGACGCAACATGTCCTTCATAATACTGCCACCCAGTGAAAGCAAATGGTTATATCTCTGAAAGTGAACTTGCTGAGTTTAGGAAGGACATTTCTGTATAAGACAGAAACAAGGTGCAAAGGGTGCAGCATTCAAAGAATCACAGAAAAATAGGGCTCGAAGGGACCCGAGGAGGTCATTTAGTCCAACCCCGCCAACTCAAAGTGGGATTATCCCCATCTAAACCATCCAATAGAAGTGTTTACTTAACTTATTCTTAAAAACTAAACTGTCCCAGGGAAAGTGTAAGACATGGACCCCGAAGGGTCAAGGAGGGACCCTGGGGGACAACACACCCTAGGGAAAATGTAGAAAAAGAGAAAATAAGTGAAAAAGCCCTACCTGCTGCAGGAACCACGGCGGGACAGGAAGCGGCGGTGGGACCCGCGCAGCTCGTTAGCCGTGGTTTTTTCAAAGTGCAGACAGCTGGAGAGAAGGGGGAGGAGAGCCGGCACAGAGGAATAAGAAGGGCGATCAGCAAGATGGAAGGGGAGGAGAGGTTGAAAAAGGGCACAGGGGAACTATCCCCTGGACCCACCGTGGAGGAGGCAGAGCGTAAGAAAGCTGCCCATAGGGCAGGAGAGTGCCCTGGGAAGCGTCAATATAAAGACGCCATTGCTGGGCTAAGAAAGACGGAGGTGGCCAGGCTGCATATCACCCTAAAGCCGCAAGGAGAGACTACAGGAGGATCCCTACATGCAGAGCCTGGCTCCAGTGGTCTGCCCAGAGGAGAGGTAAACAGCCAAGAGACTAGCGAAAACCGACAAATACTGGATTGAAGACCCGGAAGAGTCTGTCGGAGGAAGGTTTACTCCGAGTCGGAAGGGACGTCAAGGGTTGGCTTCATACGTTCCACACTAGGGGTAGAAAATAGGTGGCACCGAGGGAACAGTCGGTGGAGGGACTGTACAATTGTGAGGCACGCTGTAACTAAGCTGCCCCAGGATAGTAATTAGAGGATCATGGGAGTTGTAGGTGGTTTTGTTGTTAGAAACAACAAATGACAAAAAAAAAAGAGGCTATCACCCATTGCGCTTGTATAACAAGTAAGGCAGAGGGCAACGTGAAGCCTAGGACATTCTCAGTGGTTAGGAAGGTCCGGCAAGGCATAGGACCTAGATGGACTAGTAAGTCCTTGCCGTATAGCCTAGGCTTGAGCGATACCCAGGGATAGGATCTCATAGAGGTAGGGTTAGCCGCGGAAATAACATTGGCACTCCGTCGTGGCTGGGTATAGGGTGAGGTACAGGGGAGGCTGGAGCCTTGCGAAGATCACCACCCTTTGGCCTGAGATAGTCAAACCCTGACGGTTGGACCCCCACCACTGAGAGGGTCATCAAAGTCGTGGCAGGCGGGATTGGGGGGCATAAGACTGCCCGGGGTGAGACCTCGTCGCCCTAAGATCACTGGGACAGAGCAGAGAATCATCATCCAAATCCAAAGCCGAGCGGCGAGGGACCGGATGATCAAGGCCCAGCGGGTGCATAAACAAACAGCCCTCTTGTATAGCTGCTAGGCACAATGCACCAAAACACTGAGAACACTAACTTGCCAGAGGTGAAGGAGGGGGACAAAAACACATCCTATTGCTGCTTGTTACAATATAATTGAGATATTCCAGGAGGACCATGCCCTCCACTACCCCAAACTGCAGAGGAAAAACCTCCAGATTAATGCTAACCTGAAAACAGGGTAAAATCCTGATCTTAAGCAAAGAAGAGAGACTCTCAAGAACCTCTGTTTTGTTTAGTCATAGCAGGAGCACTGACCTACTACAGCCAAAATCTATCATTCTAATGGTACCTTTGTCTGGTTTGAGCTCTAATTTATTTAGTTTGGGAACAGTGTTTTTTAATAGAGGTTACTAGAATCACAAAAAATGATATCACCAGGATTTGGGAAGGTTTGGATCTATATGTAGATATAAGCCAAGCCACGCTTCTCTCTAGATGTTAAGGGCCAGACTGTGGATACTAGGGCTGTGCGAAATTTTGGCAGGCATTTCATTTCGTTTTGGATTTGGACATTTCGGTGGCTGAAACACTGAATCCAAAATGAAATGCAAGGTTCCGAAACATTTCCAAAATGAAACGGGCCATCCAAAATGTTTCGGAAATGTTTCAAAACTATTTGTGTGTTTCCGAAACATTTCAGATGTTTCAAGCTGTTTCAGAGGCGGGCTTGCAGGGAAAGAGAAACTAAGAGGGAGGGGGAAGAGAGGGGGACAGACTGCTCTGATATTGACATCTGTAGCTAGCCAGTGACAACGATCTGTCCCTGAAGTCCCTTCCAATCCCAGTGCTCTGGGGGAGGGACACAGAAGCAGCATAAAAGGCTGTTTGTGAACTGCTCTCGCATTTTGCAGCTGCATCTGTAGTCTGTGTCTACAGCAGGAGCAGCAAAGACTGAGAGCAACATCTGTAAGCCTGCAGCTTGGTAGTACCTTGATACCAAGTTGAAGCGATTGCCAATCCTTACCTATTTATTTACCCTTGCCTACCCTTCCTCAAAAATCCTGTTATTTATTCTTATTTCTTTTCCCCCCAAATAAAAAGAAAGCAGTGCTTTGCCTAGCAGTGACTCACCACAAGTGCACTGCAGGAAAGCACTTAATACACATACATTAATGTGCACAAAATATGAAGCGTGCTGGAAAGACAGGTGCCAGGTCTTCTGGCTGGGGAGGGGGAAGGGGCAGAGGGAGAGCTATAAGTCCTGCCTCTACCCCCCCACCCCACCCCCGCCCAAAAAAAATAAATAAATAAAATTAGGCATAGATTCTTCCCTAACACTAGCAGGCATGAGGCTTCTGGTGCTGATGGCAGCAAGGAGGTGGGACCAGTGCCTGCATCTGCCACCACTCCAATAATACCAGTCATTAAGAACAATCCCCAGCACCACCAGCATAACAGTTTCCAACCTAAGCCTTTCAGCTCCTCCTCTGGCACTGGATCTGGAAGCAGGGTACCCGAGTGCCCTAGCAAAAGAAATTCTGGGGTCTGAGGAAAAATCTGAATTTATGCTCCACTCCCTTTAAAGTTCCCCTAGAGCCAGGTTTCCTCCCCCAGAAGGCAGTTTGGAGGAGGTTGTTGTTATGGTTGTGGAGGCAAGTGGCTCAGCTAAGTTGGTTCTTCCTGTTGTTGTGTGTCTGCCTGCTGAGGAGGGAGATCAGGCAGGATCCACACCTGCACCCCAGAAGTGAGGGGGCAGTGTGATGTGGGATCATTCTGAGGTGGGAGATGATCCCAAGTATTCTATCTGCCTGCACTGCTGATGTAAAACCAGTCGGAGCAAGAAGGAGAAACACTACAGCACCATGGGGATGCTGATGCATCTCAGAAGGCACCACCCCCTTGCCCTTGCTCCTCCTCAGCCTGGTAGCAGTGGGAGCATGCCCAAAGGGAAGTCCCCCTCTTGCTCCAAAGCCCCTGTCCCCCTGAAGTAGAGGCAGGGCACCCTGGAACAGTGGGGGAAAGGCAGGCACGCAGCGGAGAGCATTGCAAAGGTGAGCAAGATCACCCAGAGCAATGGGGAGATGCTCACTCTGGATGGCCAGTCCTTTTCCCTAGTTGAGTGGCCAAGGTTCAGGCAGTTCATGGTGCTCATGGCCCCATCCTACCAAGTGTCTGCATGCACCACCTTCAGAAGGATGGTGGTACCCACCCTGTATGAGGACTCCAGGGAGTACTCGAGGGAGGAGCTGCACAAGGCAGGTCTGCAGGTGGCTTTGCACTTCACCTCAGACATCTGGAGCAGCTGGGGTGGAGATCCTGCCTACCTCTCCCTCACAGGGCACTGGTGCCATCAGTCAGGCTGTTGGTGGGCTCTCCTTCAAGTGGAGGTGATGGACAAGTCCCACATGACAGGGGAGATAATTGGGGCCATGAACTGCATGATGAAGGGGTGGCTCGTTGAGCAGGGTAAGCTCACCTCTGGGTTCATGTTCACCGAGAAAGGGGCCAACCTGGTCAAGGTGGTCCATGATGCCATCTTTTTTGGCATCTGCTGTGTGGCACACAAGTTCCACCTCATAGTCAGGGACGCCTTGGAGGGGGACAGGGCTGGCAGAGATAGCACCATCACAACCAGCCAGCTCACTTCAAAATACAGGAAGGTGGCGGGCTAGTTCTACCACAGCATCAAGGGGGGCAAGATGTTTTGGAACAAATAGGCAGAGCTGAGCATCCCGCAGCACAAAATCATATAGGATGTGGAGACTCAGTGGAACTCCACATACCTCATGCTGGAAAGGCTGGTGGAGCAACAGAAGGCCACCCATGAGATGGCCTTGCTCAGGGAGATTGGGATCAGCAGCCTGCTTAAGAAAACAGAGTGGGATACCATTTCCCAGGCCTTGGTGGTACTCAAGCCATTCCTTGAGGCTGCCAAGACTGTCAGCGCTGGTGATTGCCTGGTGATCCCCATAGTGAAGGAACCTGAAATCCAAATGGAGAGGTTCCAGGGGATCCATGTTCCTGGCTGCGGAAAGCCACTGTCACCAGAGATGCAGGCACTGGTGAAGTGGCTGAGGGAGGGCATCAAGAAATGGCTGGATCCATTGTGGTCCAGTACAGTCCATGTGCTGGCGGCCATGTGCAACCTGAGGGTGAAAGGGAGCGTGTACGTTAGCAAAACCCTGGATCACTAGACGGATGGCTGGTGAACAGAGTCCAGTGGGCAAAAAGGGCATAGGTGGGGGGACATGAAAGAGGGGGAATCCACTTTTCTGTGCCAGCACTCCCAGCAGCAGCCAATTTCCTCCACAACATGTGCTGCCAGCGTGGGCCAGGGATATGGCTTCAATGGTGGGGTCCAGACACACCAGACCCCAGCATTGGGCAGGCAGTGCTGAGGCCTCAGTAGCTACATATCTTGCTGAGAATGTGGAGCTGCTGGACTACGACCCCTTCCCCTATTGGGCAGGCTACAGCCAGATGCGGCAGGATCTAGCCACAGTTGCCCAGAAACACCTGTCCTGTGCCCCGATTTAGTGTTGCAAGCGAGAGGGTGTACACCATTACTGGGGATGTTGTGACACCCTGTTGCACCTCCCTGGATCCCGTTTTGGTGAAGCAGCTGGTGTTCCTCAAGGTGAACCTCCCGCTGCTGGGATTCCCCAAGCTCCATCTGCAGATGGAATAAGTGCCATCCTCCTCAATCTGTCTGCACCTATTTCTGTTTTGTTTGTTTTTTAACCATTTAATGCCCCACTCTCTGAGTTGGAAGTGACACTCACTGCATCGCCAGCCAGCAGGGGAAGAACATCTCCCTGCTGAGCTCCTGTGCCAGGATGAACTTGGAGGTATGGGCTGGGGCTACGGAGAAGGTGGAGGCCCCAGGTCCTGGGCACGGCCTAATATTGCACCCTGCCAGGGCTGGGAAGCCTGGTGGGAATGCTGGCAGCATGGCAGCCCCAGAAAATGCCAGGACTGAGGACCTCCCTGGTGAAAGGTGGGTAGGAAGTGCCTTAACCTCCAGCCACGCATGCAGTCCTGGATGGGGAAAGCCCAGACTCCTAAGATCTTTGACAGGCCTGAGGTTCGCTGGTTGCAATGGAATTGTGAGGCTGTAGGTGAGCTCAGCTTAGCTACCTGGGATCCCATCTGTGACGCAGGTAAGAAAGTAGGTAAGTGAAAATGGAAATGGAGGCATCAGGGGGTGAGAGACAGGCTGGGGGTGGGAGGGAGAGAGGGGGATGTAGCAGGCAAAAGTGGAGAGGTACCTGGGGAATCAGATGTCAGGCAGGTTATAATGTGTCATAAATCCAGTGTCTATATTTAGTCCATGATTTTTTTGTATCTAGGGGGTTGATGAAGTGAAGATCATGGGTTTGTTTGTGAAAAGCGGTTTGTAAATTCCCTTTGAGGATCAGGACTGAGGGACTGGAGACAGAGTTGTTTTCTTGTGAGAAATGTGTCCCCACAGGTAGTTGGGTATTCTTGTCTGTAATAGATTCTGGTGTGCAGTTTGTGGATACTGCATGTGCATAGTTAAGAAATTACTTACCTGAGTAGACCCAGGGCCTACTAGTGGAAAAAACTGTGCCTCTATAACTGACATGACTAACTGATAATATAGGATTCACAGTCTGGCACTACAAAAACAAATCTAACATCAAATGTGCTGCTTTACAGAAGCACCAGGGAGGCAACAGAATTTGTTCTCCACTTTCTAATAGATTAGACTCTTCAAACTCAGGAAAATTTCAGTAACAACAGTGAACTAAAACTAAAATTATTCACTTCAAGTTTATCCCCATTTTGTGATAGCCCAACAACTGAATGAGACTGGTCTTCTTCTTTGAGCTGGTCATCACAGACAGGCTGACGACTACTGACTGGACATCTGGCACTGTTATTGTCCATGCGGGGCCTATTTTGGCATCTCAGGTAGTTAGTTCAGCAGTACATTTTACGAAAATTAAATTCACTTCAAAACTAAATGTCAAGCCAAGCAACGTATTTAGTCTTCATTTTCCTTGATCATCCAGAGTTTCGAGGAAAGAAACTGTCCTTGGAAGTCATCTACTCTGATTTTCTCTACAACTGGAATTGTTACATTTTAGTCTCACAGGAATTTCATGGCAATTTACCACTAATTATTGTCAACCTGTTTGTAAACGTTATTGGAAAACATTATTATTGGGGATGGTGGTGATTAAGCTAAAATGAGGGTTAAATTAGGAGCACATTAATAACTAGCTAGCCATTTTCTTGGTAGAAACCATTAACATGTTCAAATATGCAGAGCTTCCTGCCATAACTTGGGTTAGCCTCTTTTTCCCTAATTGTTTTACCCTTCTTATCCATTATTATTCTTTTCTTAAATTAGAGCTTTTCAGTGAACAGCCCAAAGCATCATTTATTGCTTGAGGTATTTTAACAAAGGACATATTTGCTTTAAATCAATTTCCTTACATTAACATTTATTTGGAACTGCAGGCAAGCCCCGCTTAGTGCTCTTAATTGGTTTCTGAAAAATAGAGCATTAAGCGAAACGAGCATTAAGCAAAACCAAGAGTATTTGATGACCCAAGATGGCGACCTCAATTGTTTTTGATGGCAACTGCGAGCATTATAATGAAAGTTGCTGAGTGCCAGGTGAAATCAGGTATCAATTTAAAATGAGTGTTATAGCGAAATAGCGCTAAGCAAAACAGTGTTAAGCAGGGTTTGCTTGCATGTGCAAATTAGAGAATGCACTCGTGTGTCTCAGTTGTCAGGTTTCCACTACTCCACGGCTATGGCAATATACAAAGGATGGGTTCTTTGCCTAGAAGATCCAGAGAACTGAGCTAAGCTCAGAAGCCCATAAGTAGTTTGCTTACTTCTTCACCGAGTTGTAGACACAAATAACTACCTCATGGTTACCTAGTGTTCTACCTTTTTTGATTTTTCTGGAATGAAAAAGTGGGAATGATGACAAAAGTATATAAAACATTTTGGGAAGCAGGAACAAGCCAAGTTAGAAGCATGTTTAAGATGTTACTCAGAAGTATTAAGCTCTGTTCAAAGACTCAGATTCAAGGAGTGTGCCAGAACACAGCCAGCTTAAAATCTATTTCTTTTCAACTACTTGATGCAAACACCTAGAACCACATAGACTACAATGCTGGAAAACAGGGTAAGTCCTTCCATGCAATGTGATTGCATCTGAGAGTGTTCAGGGGGATAATGCTGATTTGTCATTTGTTCTTTTAGTTCTTTGGGGCACAGATAATCTCTTACTATGTGCTTGTATAATGATTAGCACAACACGACTGTTATCCTGTTTCTACTACTAATCCCACCCAGATCTTCTACAGCACTTTTCATCAGGAGATCACGAAGTGTTTTGTAAAAGAGCATCATTTATCATATTGCCTCTCTATGATTGTAATATGAATTGCAGACCAGGAGCATAGCCAGGGAATAGGACCTATATCTCCTGAGTTCTAGCCTTTCTATAAAGAATAGAGTACATCTGCCAGAGTAGATTTTCAAAGTTGTTTGCTATTTCTTTTTTCACAGGCTAAGCATTTCTGAAAGTCTCCCAAGCTGTCTCCTTTTTAAAAACCTTATTATTAACAATAGTTAAAAGCAATTAAGAGTGCATTTACCTGTGCAAAACGTTCAGCATTTCTGTTAACTGTGAACTGGTATGTCATGTTAGGAAATTGAATGCTGACAGGAAGAATGAAAACATTGAAGTGGAGCACCAGTGATCTTTCAGGGCCATGAAATTCTGTGTCATTCACCAGAACATCCAACTGGAAGGAACGGTTCTCTGAGACTGAAATATTTTTATCCAGTACCAGTTCTGCAAAAAAGAAGGATGGCCTTTCATATATCCACAACAGCTGTAAGTGCACCTTTTAGGTAATGCAAATCCCTACAAAAATATAAATCTCAAATCTATTTACCAGCTAATGGCATCCAAGAAGGTTGGATTAGAACTAGAAATATAAAGACGTTTCCATTCTGTACGTTAATGGTACATGCCACATATTGTAAAGATGTGTAAACAAGTATTTTACAATTACATTCATATTATCAGAACCTCTTGGCTGCTTAGTGCATAGAGCTGTAAGTCCAGACAATTACAAACAACTTATTTGGTTGTTTGAAGAAAGAGACCTTACTGTATTCATGTAGAGTTCCCCTCACTTGGCTACCATTTGGGCTGAAATGGACTTCATGGAAAAAGTGCTCCACACGAAATGTTTCATTTATCCATGGATCAGATGTAATGATGGTTCCTGTGTACTTCTTCCTGCTGCTTTCAAGAGGGTAAATAGGTGTAGTGTCTGCATCACATACTGTCAGTGCTGCTACAGCCGTTCCCTGTAAGACATGAAGAAAAACTGCTGATGGGCCACATCGATTTTTTTTCCTGATCTGCTTTGAAACTAAAATCCTGACCAAAAAAAGCTCCCTAACAGAGTACAAGAATCTACTTCCATTCAAATTATTCCTAGTTCATTGAAACACCATGGGCAGCTTGTTAGGACCACTATTATATACCAGTTTGGAAAGCTATACTTTTGCAACTTCATTTTATAAAAGCAATTAGTTGTGTATCTCAATTCCATATCAATAATCCCTAACTGGTCAGCCATCCAACTAGAATTTTCCCAAGCCAATGGGCTGGTGGAGAGAGAGGAAAGACCCAGATTCCCCAAATTTAAATGATTCTAGACTTCACAGCAGGAGTAAACCCTAGCAGAACTTTGCAGCCAAACTATATCTTTAAATAAACATAAGGGCTAGGGACAGAAGTTACGCATAAACTGGTACAAGTGATTGGAAACCAGTTCAAATCTGTAACACAACAGAAGTTCAGTGCACATACACTGCTTTCAAAATGGCCAAAACCGGTAGAAGATAAACCTGGATGTATGTAGTATTAGACTTAACTGATTTAGGTTAAATCGGTATACTGAACTTTCCAGACCCTCTCCAGATTCAAGCTAACTCATAGTCCCTCAGCATCCGAGGATGCTTTGCACCTCCCTCCCTGTAAGCCCCCTCCCTTCCAGGTTGGGCAGGTTAGCCTTGGCCCAAGCTGTCTGCTCCAGTAGAGCAGGAAGGTGTGCTCTAGCACCTCCTGGCTTCTAGCCTGGGCCACTGCAGGCATGTGGCTGCATTTCTGAAATCAAAAGTGAGTGTCTGTTCACTTGCTCATAGGTTCAATCTATATAGCTTAGACTAACCTGTGAAGATTGAATCAATTCATTTCACTGTCTGTATTTAGCTATGGAGACTCATAGAATAACAAAGAAAGTATTGAACATGACACTCATCACTGGTGATAATTTACTATGCTCTTTCCACAACCGCACACAGGTCCAGATTTTTTCCTGTAGTATGTGATATAATGAGCAGAAGGGATCTAGTTACTGATACCTAAGTCTCCGTCTCTCTATGGGAGGTATCAGGTAGGACGGTATGTGTGCTAGTAAGTCAGATATAATGGCCCTTGTGGCAGTGCACCTCTGGGAGCCTGCCACTTTAAGGGCTGGAGGCAGGCAGCTGGGAGGTGCTTGATTAGGGTGGCCATCTTAGGACCCAGCACACACAGGCTGGGGCAGCAGTCGGTTGCCAGCAGCCGAGGAAGTAACATCAGCCGGCTGAGCTACTGCTCCTGGAACAACTTAGGAGGTGAGGGCAGGAGCTATGGGAAAGTTTGGAGGTTCCTGGTCCTGGGCATTACCTGAAACTGCACCCTGCCGGGGAAGGGTGGCCTGGCAGAGCTGTTTGTGGCAGAACCGCCCCCAAGAAATGCCAGGTCAATTAACTCCCTGGTGAAAGGTGGGTAGGGGCACCTTAACCCCAGCCCCCACTCTTCAGTGAGAAATCATCAACCTGTGAGAGTGGGGTGGAGCGCAAGAGGCCCTATGAGAGGGGGGCAGAGTGAGTGTGATTGTGTAAGAGGCCCAACAGTGGAATGAGTTTGTCCCAGACTGAAACCAGGGAGTAATACCAATCTGGATGCCATCTGTGAGGCATGGGCAACAGTTTAGGGCCAGTACAGAGTTGTGGAAAGCGCCCTGTGGCATCAGGGCATCATAATGGCAGCCTCCCATTTAGTAAACTGGTGTTCTGTACCATCAAGTCATGGCTGGCGAGACTGGGTGCACTACACTACTCAGACAAGGGTGGGCTGACATGAGACCCGGCCCCAGGATGGCCCCCTGTCACAGCCCTTTACCATCTGATTGCTTTTCCAGTGTTAGCAAAGTTGTCAGCTGACCAGATGAGGCTGCATATGCTACAATATACAAAAGAGGGTGAGCCTTGACATGAGCAGGCCCAACATCTTCAGTTCTCTCTCTGCTCTTCACTTCGGGATTTTTTAAAGAAATGTGAATCTCTAGTTTACAGAACATAGCCAAGGCATCAGGGAAAAAGATATTATCCTTCAGACCCCTGACAGAGTCTAATGAAGAGGCTAGGCCTAGATATAATACTTAATTTTTGAAGTATAAAATAACACTACTCCACAACAGTTTTCAATCTTCAGAGTACCTTGAAACACTAGTCAATATTCCTCTGAAGCAGATAAATAAAGCGTTATCATTTAAAATGTGGAGGAGACAGAGACATAGAGGTGAAGTAGCAGATTCCTGGCCACAAAAAGTCAGTGACAGATTTACAAACACAGTTAGACAGTTTTGGGCTCCAACCCTTGTGGTTAATCTGACAGATTGCTCTGTACTGGCACTTCATTGGATGTCTTTTTGCCATGTGGTAGGTCCCACACAGACTTGATGTATTTGTTGTTCCACTGGCCACTGATATTTCCATCCAAATCTATGATCTTTCAAGTTCAAGTAAACTAGTTATTAAAGCTGGTTGAAAAAAAATATACCAGCAGAACATTTTTCCTCTGAAAATGCCAGTTCAAGCGTATCAAAATATTTTGTTGAAACAAAATTTCAATGGACAATTATGAATATGTCTTGCAACTCCATAACTACAGTACATTACATCAAAACAATGCAACTGAAAAACAATTGCTAAGAACAATTCAGTCCTTGAAGAATTATTTCTGCTTTTCTTCACAAATTTAGAGTAAAAGGAAACTGAAAAATCTAAGAATTTTCAGGAAAAATGGGCCGCTTTCAGACCAGCTATACAAGATACATTTGTGACTTAGAAACTGTAGCCTGTAGATGGCAGCAGACATCCAATATTGTATGCCAAATAAATGCAAACTTCAGTTTACTTTGAAAGGTAATCTCACTGCGATAAATACATCTGTCAGTGAATCATTATTAAAACAGAAGTCCCCTGAGGAAAGTGACTGAGTGTGTGTTGGAATATGATGCATAACTGAGGCTGAGAACACATGAATAAATGTCTGAACCATAGTGGTCATTATTAAGAGCTGATTTTTTCAGAGAGTTTTTCCTTACAGAAAGCCCCAGCTGAATACTGTGTTACTAGTTTAATATATACACATTACTTAATATTTTTCTCTAAAGCCATCCTAGGCTTCAGAACTGCTTTACCACCTCTATACAGCAGAAACTATGAGGGAAGGAGACTGGTGGTAAAGGATGCTCAGTGAAGAGCAAATAGAATCATACAAAATTAGGGTTGGAAGGGACCACAGGAGATCATCTAGTCCAACCCCGCTTTGACTGATGGTCAAAGCAGGACCATCTCCAACTAAATTGTCCCATCCAAGGCTTTGTCTACCCAGGTCTTAAAAACCTCCAAGGATTCCACAACTTCTCTAGGTAACCTGCTCCAGTGTTTTACTACCCTCCCAGTGAGAGGGTTTTTCCTAAGATTCAATCTAAGCTTCCCTTGCTGCAACTTAAGACCATTGCTCCTTTTTTTTGTCATCTGCCACCACTGAGGGCATATACAGAAGTTGCTTGTTCTGCCATGTAGAGTGATTTATTGCCATGACTTAACAGAAGTGCATGACTTAATAGTACTTTTAAAATGGGTAGTGTTTTAAATTAACCTTTAATGAGGTAAATGAGGTATTAAATTTGCATTTTGCAAAACTGTTGCATACTGGTCACATTTCTGATCAGTGGAGAAGTCCCAGGAGAATATGGAGTGACCCCTGCCTCCTAGCCTGGAAAGTGCAGGGAGAATCAGAAGCCCCCTCCACCAAACACTACACTTCTGTCGTGTTTAAGACTGCTATAACTCTATAGTACTATAAAAAGTGCTTAAAATACAGTGCTGTAAACATGCACAGAGCACTTTTATACATGCCCTGAGAACAGTCTATCTCCATCCTCTTTGGAACCACCCTTTAGTAAGTTGAAGGCTGCTATTAAATCACCCCACAGTCTTCTCTTCTCCAGACTAAATAAGCCCAGTTCCCTCAGCCTCTCCTCAGAAGTCATGTGCGCTAGAATCTCTCCAACTTTTCCACATCCTTTCTGTAGTGGGGGGCCCAAAACTGGATACAATACTCCAAATGTGGCCTCAACAGTGCTGAATAGAGGGGAATAATCACTTCCCTTGACCTAGCTAGCAACACTCCTGCTAATGCAGCCCAATATGCCATTAGCCTTATTTGCAACAAGGGCACACTGTTGGCTCATATCCAGCTTACTTTCCACTGTAACTGCCAGGTTCTTTTGTATAGAGTTGCTGCTTAGCCAGTCAGTCCCCAGCCTGTTGCTGTACATTGGATTATTGTATCTTAAGTGCAGGACTTAGTACTTCTCCTTATAGAACCTCATAATTACATAACAATATTGTACCCACTCACCTGGCTTCCTTGTACTTATAAAAGTCTCTAATTATATATAAGTTGAACATTACTTTTTCTGCCAAACCCATGTACAGGTTGGAGGCAAATATTGGTAGCCAAATGGATGTGATCTTCTAAACAAATAAATCAGAAATGTACTCAGTAACCTAACTAGTACTTTGAGGAGGTCTATTATGACAAGAACACCTATCTAACTACGGAGCTCTCTTATTTGGCTTCCTCCACCTTCGATGGTGGGTTGGGTCCACCCCTTCAATTGTTTTTATGTATTTCTATTTACTTCTTAGTATCTGTACCCAAACTACTTTGTCACTGAAACATCAGGGAGGGAAAATCCTGCACATGCTGCTGCTGATACATTCTTAGAGCTCTACAGATTACATGGTGAGCTGAGGTATGTTATCCTGCAGGCTGGTATACAAGGTCTGAAACACCCAAATAACCATGACCCATCCATTGCATTTCTAATGATCATTCAGAAATTTTAAAAAAAGAAAAGAAATCTACCTCTTTTCTGTTGAATTTCACAATAGCATCTGCTGTGCTAGTGCCATTGAAAAGGAAGGGGGGAGAGTCGTCTTCATCTAATACATTCACCAGAAAAGGCACCTCGACCTGCTTCTCCTTGGAACCTTCTCTCACTGTACATTTGGCAATCAACTCATATTTCTCTCTTTCTTCCCGATCCAACCATTGTACCACACTCACCCCTGTGGTAGACTCATTGTAGCGAAATGGCAGCCCTTCAGCTGAAAAAGACACAGTGTAAATGAGGAAAATCCCTCCCTATTAATGCTCTTTGATAATTTTTTGATACACCTACTCACACTCAATGTATCCATCCACTTGGACTGTACCCATGTAACAGAGACAAATATGACTTGTGACATTATGAACGTTTCAGAAGAAACACAAAAGTTGGAAGACTTATATCATGATGGGCAAGAACTATCTGAGGCAGTAAAGGGAAGGGAAGGGAACCTTAGAATCCAAAAGGAATACCTTATGAATCATAATCACTGGGCAACACTAAGTTTTTCTCTTCATTAAGGGCATGTCTGTACTGCTTCTGTGGTGCTCCTGAGAAGCATGTCTTGCCCATCTGCCTCAGTTCTACATGCACCATAAGAAGCTGCCTTGAGGGCACTTCTTGCTGCCACTCTTAGCATCTATCTCCATTGTGCTTGGCTGGGATAGCACAGTCATTTTGGGGACTGGTGTGTGCAGAGTGAGAATGGGTGGATAGAGCGTGCATCTTGGTGATGCTCTCTGACATGCCACAGAAGCAGCATAGACATAACCTAACAATAATGCCCTTCACTGCAGCCCACTCTGCTGCTGAGCTCCCATTTGGCAGGGAAAACTCCCTTTGTGGAACCAGCATAAAATATCCAATAGTTGCTCTGAGTGTAGCTACTCTATCAGAAATCTTTATTAGTGTTACTGGCACCCAAATGCTTAACCTCTAGATTTACCTGCTAGCAATTTGTAGGAAATGCTGAGGTTCTGACACATATGCTGTACTTGGGGTAACTGAAGCTGATGAAACATGCCGGGTGGTTTATTCTCTTTGATGTGAAAGGAGAGGTCCATTTCTGTGAAGCATAGCTGCCTTGCTATCTGAGAACTGCAAGCTGGTGCAGTGGCATTGATGATGAAGAGCGAAACCACAGCGTAAGTGGGAGATTCACATTTTTTCCCTTGGAAAGGATGGGATGAAAGAGAGACCTGAAGAACTGCCTTTAGTAATGAAACCCAGTTTCCTCCAGCTGCAGAATAGAAACAAACAAACAAAAAATGATCAGCCAGTAAAACATGCATATCCCTTAGTAAAAATCAGCTAGACTCTTTCTCCATATGATGATTGGAAGCCTGAAGTTTTCACATGCTCCTCCTTTCCTCCCAAAAAAGTTAGATACTGGTCTCCTGATTCAGTAAGATGCTTGTCATAGAATCATATAAAAATACAGCTGGGTGAGACCCCAGGTCATTCAGTTCAACCTATTTGAGGGAAGAATATCTCTACCTAACCCATCCCAGAAAAATGTGAATGTACCCTCCCCTAAAAACTTCCATTCCACAACCTCATTAAATAATCTGTTCTAGCATGTAACTGCCCTCATAGCTAGAGAGCACTTTCTTCACATATAACCAAAACCCTCCCTCCTTGCAATTTTAATCTGTTACCTCTTGTTCTATCCCGTATGCACAGAGTACAATTGATGGCCATCATCTTTATAACAACAACCCGTTTCATATTTCAGGATTTAGTAACTCGCTACTCTTTTTTTTCTTCAGTAAACTAAATAATCACAGTTCTGTTAATCTTTCCATCAATGGCATGCTTATTTTAGATTTCTTATAATTTTTATTGCTCTTCTCTGCTCTCTCCAATTAACCAATAGCCTTCTTTAAAGTATGATGTGCAAAACCAGTCGCAGTTGAGATCTCAACAGCACTTTCCCATGACTTTTACACAACACTGATCAATTTAGGCCAATACATATTGATAATTTTGGAACAATATTTCATTGTTGCCGCATATTCAGTTTGCAGTCCTCTATGACTGCCTTTTCTGAACTACTGAAGATTTGTACATTTCATTGTTCCTTCTGAAATGCAGTATTTTGCATTTTTCCTTATTGATATGGCATTTAAAGCTCTGTTACTACTCCAGACCAGCCTACTGCAGAGCCCTACCAGTCCTTGAAACCAATCATGCAGTGTATGTCATTCCATCAGTTCTGGATCATTTAATCTGCTTAACCCACTTTTGCCTCCATTATTATAAGCTACCTAATTTCCTTGTAGATCAAAACCATGAAAATGACTTTTACTATTTATTGAGTACAGGAGGAAGAGGAGATAATTTATTTCTGTGATTCAGTGGTACACATTTCTTCAAAAACATCTGAATTCTAAGTGATGAGGTCCTCATCAAAACCCTTTATCCAAGAATGTGCATACAAAAATGTTCCATGTGTCTGGATTAATTGTAATTAAAGGGCTTCTTTACATTAGAGCAGCTACATCAATGTAACTGAATCAATTGAGCTGAACAAACCTTTAAAGTACACATCCTTAAATGAATTCAGTGCATATTGTTAAATTACCAAAATAAGAGAGACTCAATACAAAAATTAAGATGATTGAAACACCTTTTCATTACGATTCTGGACTAGAGTCACTAGGTAGTTTCTTTTTAAATTGGTGCAACTCCCTTGATGCGCATCAGGGAACTCAGTAGCTAATTCAGCCACTTGACAACTAACCCCATTTCTTTTTAGCCTTAGTGTTGATTTTTCCATGTGTGTCTATCACTGCATCTATTTTTTTACTTCTTTTTGTCAGCCCCAATGCTCACCTAGAATGAATAAATGGTTCTTCCATTTCAATACTTGTACGCTGCTGGATAAATCCCATTAGAAAAGTGCTTGGCTTTGACAACAGACATTACTGCAACTGGTGCTACTTCTCTCTGACTTACACAGGATATCGAAGTCTCCTCTATCCAGACTTTTATTGAGGTAGAGAAGCCCTGTTTTTTCTCTGATTTGAAACCACTGATTTTCATGTGTCCCAATTCGATGAATAAGGATACGCTGACACAGCTGAAAGTGCACCTCCTCCCCATGAAAATCCTGCAAGGCATGGATGTGCAGTAGTGGCGTCCCTGCAGGCTGATCTATGTAGACATTTTCAGAGTATTCTCTCCTGGGGAAGTAAAGACCCAAGGAAACTGCGAAAAAAAAAAAAAAATCAAACAGGAGAGCTGTTAAAACAGAATGAATTTAGGGTCAACATATTCTTTAAAAATTAATTGCTAAAGAACTAGAAACTTCATTTAGAATGTGCATGAGGGCACAATCATACAATCAGATACTGAAGTGATGTAAACTAGCATAGTTCTATTGAGGTCATTGGAGCTGTGTCAGCAAAAATCTACTCCATAATGCATGTTCAAAATATGAGAGCCTTTAAAGGAAGCCAATTTGCTTTGCTGTAAACAAGGCAATAGATAAAGCAGAGAGTTTAATGGATCCTTTCTTGCTGAACTTTAGATAAATTCACATCTGCAACTCCCAGTTACTTTTCCATTGTCACACAAACATTATTATTCAGAGAAGAAAACATTTATTATGACATCTCATACAGGAAATAGAGTTAAATAAGGAATTTCAGGATAGACTGCGCTCAGCTGAATCTCACTCCTTCCAGTCGCATAGTATAAATGCTCTCAATTTCCATTCAAGGAAAAATATCTATATGCAATGGCCTTCATGTTAATCTTTTAAAAAAAAAAATATTCTTGCGGATGTTTACTTCTCTTTCCCTGATTAAAAAAAACAAAATAAAAAACCCCAACCCACATCAGCTGATGCTTCCCTAAATAGCAGAATCCATACAAAGATGCAAGGAGAACTCAGAACTGATTTAATCAATTAAGTCAAGGACAAGTTAATTTAATTTGGGTGTAACTGATCCATTTTTTCTTTATGCTATTTATTTCTTCTCCCTGATTGTAGACATTCATTAGGAGATAATTTTCCCTTATTCCCTGGAGCTCCAACTGATCTCATATGACCACATCACCTTGAGCTTTGGTTCTCAATTCCCATCCCACTCCTATGTTTTTCACAAATGTCACTGGAGAAAAATATCACATCCAGCAAACAGTTGATAAAAGGTGAGGATAAAGCTACTGAACATGTTACAAAAAAACTATATTTGTAGTTTACCTTGCTAAAGCCACACAAGAAATCTGGACAATGCCCTGGAATATGCTAGTCATCACAAAGTCTCTGTTTGAGCCTTCAGATACATTCTGTTAAGATGGCTTACCATCTGAAGACTATACACATATGGTAGGACTTTCAGAAGCACTCAGTGTTGGCCTATATCTGCTCTCACTGCATCCTGCTGAAAAACTTCCACTGACTTCACTGGGAGCATAGCATAAAAGGCCAACATGGAATTGCTTAAAAACAACAACAACAACAAAAAATCACACCTATGACTTGTCATGCAATGCATCACACTGCATCAGTACTGAAACAGTGGAACATGCCAAAAACATCCAATTTTATCTATATTAGTAATGCATTCTAGTCACTACAAAGGAATATAACATTTACATTCTGCAAAATGCTGAGCTATTTTATTTCATCTGATTAATCAAAAGGTTGGAAACATTATCACGTACAATGGAGACATGAAAAAAGTAACTTCCTATCCATTATTGGCAGCTCAAAAGGCTAGATTTCTCTGGAATGGATGATGGTGCCACAAAACAAGTAAAAGAGGAACAAGCTACCAAAATGTATTCATATATTATTAAAAAAAACAAGATAAAACATCTGGTACTTTCATATTATATGTAAGTGTTACAAGAGGGAAAAGAAGATTAGAAGTACCCTATGAATTAGCGACCTTAACTTGAAACACTACACAAATCACCATGCCCTCTAATGATTTATGATCATCATCCCTGGGTAGAATTAAATCTTCATGAGTTAATGCCTGTTGTTTGTTCTACATGGGAAAGTGAGGAACATAATTACATGACCTCTGGAGGTACCTTACAGCCCTCTTTTTCTATGATCCTTTGAAGTAATCAACACAACACAGTGACATTAAGCCATGCTATTGGTATGGACATCACAAGATTGGATTATACTATTGAAATTAATTACTAGGATTGCAAGCCCCTGTTTGCATCTTCCTTTCACTTAACTTCTTGAAAAAGTTGAGCTGTAGCTGAAACAAGCCACAACTGTTCACTGCTCATTTTATATTTTATATACACTGCTTCTTACAAATAATGAAATGGAACAAGAACTCTGAAATCAAAATGCAACTCCCTTTTCCTCCTGGATGACATTCTTTCTTTAGGTTCTGACAAGTTAAAAACAGATACAATAAACTACCCACTTGGCATCTATGCTGCAGGTAGGATAAGATTTTAACCCTGTATACAGCATCACACAACCTAAATAATCAATTTTCAGAAACTGGTGCAACCTTGCTGCGGAAGCCAAATGGAATCTTTATTGGATCTTTTGGAAGAAAAGATCTGTCTCTCCCCAAACTCAGGTCATCAGCCTGATACCAATCTGACAATTTGGTTACCATGGTCACTGCAGAGTGCAGACACCCCTGGCCCCATTGGCTTCAGGTAACCCTGAGTTGTAACCTGAGCTGAATACACTCCTGAGGGAGGGGGAAACCTGCTCCCTTTGCCTATGTGACTAGCCTTACTTACCTGGGGAGGGGGAGGGGGCTTAAACTCCCTATTGTTCTAAGCAACGTCATCATGACTGGAAGGAGGCTAGAGACCCCCCCAATCTACCTGGCAACAAGTGATGCATTTCATATTGGTTGGCTGGCAGCCAACAACTGCTGGCCTTCACTGGATCAGGTAAATGAGGTCATAAGGTCTATATAAGTTAAGGACTGCCCAGGAGGAGGGGCAGCAGCTATAATGAGAATTCTCAAAGAAGGTGGACCATCTGAAACTCTCTCTCTCTCTCTCTCGAAACTCATGGTCAATGAACTGCTTGCCTCCCAGATGAAATCTCCACCTGCCTCTGGATGATACTTGTGAGTAAACTACTTGAGACCTAACTAGATATAAAACTTGCAGTAACACAAATGTGTAACCAAAAGCTACTATGCTACTGTTTGCTCTAAGGGATTTATCTGATATTGTTCTACCCTGTACCCTATTCCAAACCTACTCCGTGTAGCCTGGAAAGTGGTTGGGCACAGTGAGGCAGGTGGATCAATGCAGAAACAACCCCTACTGGCCCACCACAGATCTAGTATTTAAATAAATAGGAGTTGAGATGGTTAAGATCAAAACTAATGGTTAAGGTGCTAACCCTAAGGATCTAAAAGCAACAGAATATTTTATCACTTTTAAAATGCTTCATGGGCACCATTTCACTATAGCATCTATCAATATAAAATACTCACAAGCAATGTAATTATTTTGTTGCTTTGAAAAGAATCTATACTTTATATTTACTTTAAGCTACAAAATGTTGCAATTCTTCCAAGCTCTAATATTCTAGAACCAATCAGACAGCACAGAAAGCATTACAACTTCTGATGGATTGACAATACAATACAGTATTAGCATATCAACCACACATACATGAGAAAAGAAATAATATTTAAACTGATGTAATAGTAATAAATAATATCTCTATATAGGAAATAAATTTAGTAGTATAGTACTATTCCAGCTCAAGGAGAAAAAAATAAATTCTAACTGAGGACAGAGAAACAAGGTCTGCATTTTTAAACTTTGGATATAAACAGAATTTTTAAAATAAGACAATTTAGAAATGCATCATTTTTACATGATTTAGGAAGGAAATAAAAATGCCTTTTCTCTCTTAACATTTCACACAAAAGTGTGAATTAGCTTCCATTCTGAATGACTCGTTATCAAGAAAATTATTTTTCTGAAGCCCTTGATAAATCAATTTCAAGTCCAGGTCAGAAGGAAGCATTGCAACCATAGAAATCACAGAAAATTAGGGTTGGATGGGACCCCAGGAGGTCATCTAGTTCATTCCCCTGCTCAAAGCAGGACCATCCCAGACAAAGCTTTGTTTAGCTGGGTCTTGAAAACCAGTGATGGAACTTCCACAACCTCTCTGGGTAACCTGTTCCAGTGTTTTACTATCTTCCTGGTGAGAAAATTCTTCTACTATCTAACCTAAACTTCCCTTGCTGTAACTTGAGACCATTGCTCCTTGTTCTGTCATCTGCCACCACTGAGAACAGTCTAGCTCCATCTGCTTTCGAACTCCATTTCAGGTAGTTGAAGGCTGCTATTAAGTTCCCACTCCATCTTCTCTTCTCCACGCTAAATAAGCCCAGTTTCCTCAGCCTCTTCTCATAAGTCACATGCCCCATCTACCTTACCATTTTTGTTGCTCTCCGCTGGACTCTCTCCGGTTTGTCCACATCCTTTCTATAGTGGGGGCCCCAAAACTGAACACAGTACTCCAGATGGGGCCTCACCAGTGCTGAATAGAGAGGAATAACCCTTCCCTTGAGCTGCTGGCAATGCTCCTACTAATGCAGCCCAGAATGCCATTAGCCTTCTTGGCAACAAGGGCACAGTGTTGGCTCATATTCAGCTTATTTTCCACAGTAACCCCCAGTTCTCTTTTTGCAGAGCTGCTGCTCAGCCAGTCAGCTCCCAGCCTGTACCAGTGCCTGGGATGGTTCCACCCTAAGTGCAGGACTTTGCACTTATCCTTGTTGAACTCAATGAGATTTCTTTTGGTCCAATCCTCCAATTTGTCTAGGTCTCTTTGAATTGTAGCCCTAGCCTCCAGTGTATCTACAATTCACCCCAGCTTGGAGTCATCTGCAAACTTGCTGAGGGTGCACCCTATGCTGTCTTCCAGGTCATTGATGAAGACATTGAACAAAACCAGCCCCAGGACTGACCCCTGGCGCACTCCCACTTTATACCAGCTGCCAAACAGATATCAAGCCATTGATTACTACCCTCTGAGCCCTATGATCCAGCCAGTTTTCTATCCACCTTATAGTCCATTCATCAAGCCTTTACTTGCTTATCTTGTCCACAAGAATGTTGTGGCAGACCATATCAAAAGCCTTGCTAAAATCAAGGTATATCATATCCACTGCTTTCCCTGCATCCACAGAGCCAGTCATTTCATCATAGGAGGCATCAGGCTGGCCAGGCATAACTTGCCCCTGGTGAATCCATGCTCATTGTTCCTAATCACCTTCTTCTCCTCCAAGTGCTTAGAAATTGATTCTTTGAGGATTCACTCCATGATTTTTCTAGGGACTGAGGTGAGGCTCACCAATCTATAGTTCCCTGGATCCTCTGTTTTCCCTTTCTTAAATAGGAGCACTATATTTTCTCTTTTCCAATCATTCCAGACCTCTTCTGATCATCATGAGTTTTCAAAGATGATGGCCAGCAGCTCTGCAATCACATCAGCCAACTCCCTCAGCACCCTTGGGTGCATTCTGTCTGGCCCCATGGACTAGTATATACTATTTATAAATAGTCCCTAAGTTGTTCTTTGCCATTGTTTGCTGCTCACCTCCTCCCCAAACTGATGCCAGGTGCAGTAGTCTAGGAGCTGACGTTTCCTGTGAAGACTGAGGTGAAAAAGGCATCGAGTACTTTTGGCTTTTCTGCATCCTCTGTCACTAAGTTGCCTTCCCTATTCAGTAAGGGATCCACACTTTGGCTGAGACCAGACACCAGGGAAAGAGGACTCGGGTATCCACAAGGAAGCAGCCACAGAAGGACTCAGGGGTACAGATCTAACTGTGTCCCCATCTGTGCAAAGCCTCACCAGCAGGTATACCCACGTCCACCAGGACGGGACCTGGGCAGCCCCAAGAACATCACTGGGACCCATCCCAGGAAAACACCCCCATGACACCTCACTGATCCAGGCCACAGCATTTGAGTGGTTGTGGCCCCAAAATTCCCCAGAAGGAAAGCAGCAGGACCCCAAGGGTCACCAGGACATGAGAAAGTGGCCCTCAGGACATTATAGCACTTGGTCAGTTGCCAGCTGACCCAGGGAATCAACCCCCACTGGGCACCCACAATGTGGGATAATGTGAGAGTTGTACAAATCCTGCCACACATGGTACAGAGGGTTGATGAAAAGTGCAGTGAGCATCACTGCCCTGCTCACCTGTTCCATCTATGTGATTTCAGTTTGAGTTTAGTTATTAGTTTGCTGGTCAGGCATGCCATAACCATGTTCTTACCTAGAACTAAAGGCAGGCCTTCTGTGGGAGTAGACAGTGCCTGCAATACCATCAAAACTGAGCCAGACCACCCAAGTGGATAGGGGTGAGGTGTAGGGGAGGAGGAGCTTCACAGAAGAAGCACCAGCTGAGGAGTCTAGGGTCACAGAAAAACACAGGGCAACACCTTCCAGTAGAAACATCAAATCATGGGTGCTGCACTAGGGTCAACTCACCCTAGTGCCAAGCGGGCAGGGCACACTAGCAGCAGCGCTGTGAGCATTGGCCTGTCACAGAGTCAAAGTCTGCTTTTCTGAAATCTAGGGTCCTTACTCTACTGCTCTCTATCCTTCCTTTCCTCAAGATCCTGAATCTTCTGGTGGCTGCTGCCCAAGTTGCCATCTACTAGTACACTCCCCACCAATTCTTCTCTGTTTGTGAGCAGCAGATCAAGAACACAGCCCCTAGTTGGCTACTCCAGCACTTGCACCAGGAAATTGTCCCCAGCGCTCTCCAGAAACGTTCTAGATTGCTTGGGCACTGCTGTATTGCCCTTCCAGCTGACGTCAGGGTGACTGAAATCCCCCATGAGAACCAGGACTTGTAATCAGGAAACTTCCACGAGCTGTTTGAAGAATGCCTCATCCACCACTTCCTCCTGCTTAGGTGGTTTATATCAGACCCCCACCACAACATCACCCTTGTTGCTCTCTCCTCTAACCTTAACCCAGAGACTTTCAGCTGGCCTATTTCCAGTTTCATACTAGAGCTCTGAGCAATCGTACAGCTTTTTTACATGAAGTGCAACTCCTGTTCCTCTTATTCCCTGCCTGTCCTTCCTGAGCAGTTTATACCATCCATGACAGTGCTCTAGTCACACTAGCTCCCACCAAGTCTGTTTTTCCAATCATATCATAGATCCATGACTCTGCAAGGACTTCTGATTCTTCCTGCTTGTTTCACAGGCTTTGTACATTTGTGTACAGGCACCTAAGATTGCCCTGATTTCTCAAGAACAATAAGAACACTTTCCCTGTTTCTTCTTCTGCTTGCTCTTCCTCCAGGTCACCCACTCCCTTACTTATCTCAGGGTTTTGGTCTCTATCCCCTGGCAAATCTAGTTTAAAGCCTTCTCACTAGCTTAGTAAACCTGTCTGCAAAGATGCTCTTCCCTCTCTTTGTCAGGTGGATCCCACCTCTTCCTAGCAATCCTTCTTTGAACATCATCCTGTGGTCCAAGAAACCACAGCCCTGCTGGCAACACCATCTACACAGACATGCACTTATCTGCAGAATGTACCACTCCTGCCCAGGCCCATTCCCTTGACCAGAAGGATCAAAGAGAACACTTCCTGAACCTCTGTCACCTTCACCCTTGCACCCAGAGCCTTGTAATCACTACAGCCTTGTAATCACTTTTTGATCTGCTCAGGGTCTTCCTTGGCAGTATCACTGGTGCCCACATGGATGAGCAGAATGGAGCTGTAGTTGGAGGCCCTGATGAGTCTCAGTAATCCCTCTGCAACATCTTGGATACAGGCTCCGGACAAACATCAGACTTCCCGAGACAACAGGTCAGGTCAGCAGATGGATCCCTCCATCCCCTGCAGAAGGGAGTCTCCAACAACCACCACCCAGAGCTTCTTCTTGGTGGTGGTTGTCTCAATCCTTCCTATCTTGGAGAACCGTGGCCTGTCCTCCTCCACCAATGGAACATGCTTCTTGCCCTCTGTTGCTAGGGTTTCATACCTATTCTCTAGACAAACCACTGCAGGTGGAGATGAAGACCTGCCAGAGGTCACAAGTTTCCAGCTTCCACCTTCCTGGGAGTCCAAGTCCTCTCCCTTCTCTAGTGCTGCCTCTGACAGCTCTTCCTCCACAGTCCCAAAGGACTCCTTCAGCATCAATTACATTCAATTTATTAAGGATCATGGCTGAAAGCCATATTCCCAAAAACAACATAACAGACATACAACCGTAATACAAATTTAAACAAAAATAACAGAAATGTAAGTATAATAATAAAATAGGGCCAAACATTATAAAAATATCATTCCTACTCCTAGAATTAACATAATCAAGTACAAATATGGTGATAAATCAAATCATGCATCTATAAAAATGTGCATAGGTCCACAATTAACACAGTAAAAAACAAATATAATGATAATGTTTATTGGTCATATTGACAGTAAAGGATTGACAGCTTTGACTGCTCCAGCCTTGTAAGCAAAAATTGCAAGACGGTTTACTAAATATGGATCTGTTTGCTGGAGAAGCCATATTAATTTCTCTTTATTTAAGAACTATGTAAATTTCTGCAAGAATGGTGATAAATACTTTCTCATTATGTCATTATATAGAAGACATTCTAAGACGTAATGAATAGTGTCTTCCAAAACTCCTAGGCAGGCTGGGCAACATCTCTTAGTCCTTAGAATGGAAAGTCTACACCCAGCTAAAACACCTGTGGGCATCTGTTCATTCCCGAGTCTAGTCAAAGAGGTTCACCATTTATTGTTGAGATCCAGCTGTGAATACTTTTCTCCCCCTGTGGCAGGGCACTGTTGGTGCCTGCCACTTTTAGGCCTAGGCCAGGGAGATGGCAGGTGTCTGTGCCATTTAATGCCCAGCTCTCTCTGTGTTGGGTGGAGGGGAGGCAGTTTGAGACCAGCCAGCAAGGGAACAACATCTCCCTGCTGAGCTCCTTGGGCCAGGAACAACTTGGAGGTATATGGGCTGGGGCTATGGGGATGGAAGAAGCCCCAGGACCTGGGAATGACCTAAACCTGCACCCTGACAGGGTAGAGAGGCCTGGTGGGACTGCCAGTGGTGCAGCAGCCCCAGAAAATGCCAGGACCATGAACCTCCCTGGTGAACAGAGGATAGGGCAAGCCTGATAATCTCCAGTCCCTGCACAGTCTTGGCTGGAAAAAGCCCAGGCCTGTGAGATCCTTGAGATGCCTCAGGCTCAGTTTGATCCAGTGGAGTTGTGAGGGGGAAAAAGGCAAGCGGCTCAGACCTGACTGGATGGACCCTCAGCTGGTCCATGCTGGGACCAGGACCCAAGGGAGGTGTCAAAAGGGCCAGAGACCCACCTCAAATGATGTCCAGAGCAAGCAGCTCAGGATCCCGACTGGCCTGAGGGTGGGGCCAGGGCCTAAGGAAGAGCCAAAGGTCCCAGAGATGGGACCACAAGCAGAGAGGGAGAAGAGTTACAGGAGAGCTTAGCTGCCTGGGATGTCATCTGGGAGGCATGGTCCCCAGTGTAGAGGGAGCTTCAGAGCTGGGAATATCAACCCTGGTCATTGGGGTCTTAAATGGGAAGTCTCCTGCCTGAGTAACATCATAATCATTTACAATCAAGGCGTGGCAGAAGAAAAAGGTGGGCAGCTAACCTAGAGACTGGTGGGCAGACCAACATCAAACTGGCCCCGGGAAACCCGCCCCCCATACTCCTCCCCCCCAATCTAATTATCAAAGAATATATAGAAGAGCAATGCAAGTAGCTCTGGCCACTGCAAAATCATTCTGCCTGGCAATATCTCAGAACCTCTGTAAAACCTGGAATGTTTCTATGGAGGAGAAGAGTCTTTCATTGTCTTTGACATAATGTTCCATCCTGAGAAATGCAAAAGTGCAGGAAAGAAAAGCTAGCCGGGGGGACTGAAGAGAAGGGGGATTATTGATGTCTTCTATATAGCACAACTTGAGCAAGCAAGATGGTAGGAGAGGCAGGGTTTAAAACCAGAATTCTGCCATTCTAATAATAATATTAGTTCACATGGAATCTAATCCTGTCTCTAATTCCAAGGGATGTGGAAGTTGAAGAAGGAAGACCCAGAAGAACCCTGAGAAACTTATTCTGAGGTATGTCTACATCATTACTGGCTGCATACCCATACTTCAGCGCCATACAGGCTCTGAGACTCAAGTCAGGCTTTATACGCTAATATAGGAGTTTGGACTAATCATCCTGCTGTGGTCACATAAAATTTCTTGATAGCCACTGCCGATTGGGCTGCCTTAGTTTTAAACTAACTGAATGTAGTGTTTCCATGATGGAAAAGCTATAAACAGCACACCCAAGTACCTATAGCTTTTTAACAATTTCGAGTTGAAATACCCATGGAAAACGGAGGAATCTATCAAATGGCTGTCCCAAAACATTATTAGCATTAAATCAATGAACGGGTGGAGGATGTTTCAGAGCCTCACTACCTCCTCCTGCAGCTCTCTTGTCTGTACCCTGAAACAGCACCAGGAGGCACTGCTCACACTGCAGGCATTCCCTCACCTGGCTGTCACCAGAAAGAACCTACAAGCTGTAGTCCCCACAGCACCAAACCCGGACCCGAGTGTAAGCCTTGATGGTGAGTGGTCCTGCCTGGACAGAAACCTCACAAATGCAAGCAAAGGCAGTGGCAGTGGCTCTGGCACTGCAACATCCTCTAGCCATTTCTTTAGGTCTCTTAATCTGCCTCTTCTCTCTTACTGCCCTTCTTCCAAGCATACCTTCCCTACCAAACTCACCAAGTCTAGTAATCTAATTTGACCTTCTGCATATTGTAGCCCAAAGAACTTCACCTAGTAATTTCTGCATCAAGTTCAACTTTTGTTTGAGGTATAATATATATTTGTGAGAGATGCACAGGTTTAATTTAGAAGGTTTCAACTGATAGATAATTCAGAACACCTGAGGGTAAATCTTTCTGAGTGCCTGGATCACTTGCACAGTTAAAAATGTATGCATTATTTCCACTCTGAAGGTGTTTATCTTCTGCTTCTAATCCGTGAATACTGTTATATCTTTTCTGTTGCCTGAGTGAATTTATAGACCTTAATAAAGTACTTCTTAAAAAATGAATTGGGCTAGCAGGGATTAAATTGATTTGGGTATGAAATTAATAGAAAAACATAATTCTCAACAATATGAAGATTGGAACAAGCATTGGTTTTCCTTCAGCCTATTATATATACATAGGCGTGGTAGAATCCGATTTTTAATTTTTTTAGTAATTCTGACAAATAATATTGATGTTTATTTTTAAGCATTATTTAGATTTTTATCAATTTAAATTTTCAGGATTGAGCAAAATTAGGAGTGAAAGGGCAGACAATTTATTAATTAATGACTAACATAACTACTGTAGGACTGCCACCAGCTGAGTGGCAGAGCTGCCATTAGTCCTGGCTCCGTTATCCTGTAGTTCCCTTATCTGCCTTGTCCTTTTCTCTTCTTTTGCTCACAGCCCCCTGAGGTTTCTGGAGAGTTTCAGTACAAGCTACAGTCATCATGGCTCTCCACCAGCCATCATTTTTCTTACGTCCCCTTTCTATAAGGTTCAGTTGTTGTTGATGGAAATATTTTTCATCAATCTGAGAATGTGAGGTGAAATTGACATTTATCAATGTTTACCAATAAAAATCAAATTCTGCCATGCCTATATGTATGGCACAACAATGTCCCCTACCAATATTTGCTTAGTTGTCTTTCAGTATTTTTAGAGGATAGTATTACAGCTCACAAGGAATACACCTTTCCCTCAGCCATAATGAACAATCCCAACTGAGAATGTACTATATATCTTAGTGAAAAAGGCACATTTTAATGTCATTATAACTCTATCAGTTCTGACTCTAAAACCAGGATATTTGTTATGGATAGAAGATAATAATATTAGTAGACAAACATGGGAGTCTGCTATTAATAGTCAACCATTTGTGGCACAGCATCAGATTTCAACAATCAATTAAGTGGGAGTTTTAGCTCTGAGCTCCTAACATAGTTACTTTTGCAGCTAACAATTGACTACTAGATTCCATTACCAATAATAACTTTCCTGATTTTTCATTCACCAGAGCACAAGTGCATGTGGCCAATATACATTGCCAATATTTTAAATCAAGGAATTCCTGAAAAGAATTCTTCCCTACCCACTTAAGATTTGCTCTTCTGGTCCTTGCAGAAGAAAGAAATCAAAACATCTACGTAAAATCAATGCTTTCTCATATCCAAAAATGAAGGAAGCCACTTGAAAAACAAAAGATAGTGGCATATGCTGGCAACATTTATATGTTATTTCTAAAGACTACAATGACACCATTGACCTGTCTCGAAGCAAAGTCTTGTGGACAGTAGATCCATAAGTTATCTTTCTGCCTTTTCTCTTTGCAAATATCTGCCAACCTGGCTCCTCAACAAAGTATCACCTTACAAAAGATTTTGATGGGTCCCAAGGATAAGTGACAGACAGGGCAGTGATTTAACAAATAGGACAAATGCCATATCAGGAAGGGCAACATTCAACTGCAGGGCTGAGAGACCAAGATGCTCATACTCATTAAGACCACAAAGACTACCATACAGATTATCTGAAGTATTAAAACACTTTGAAAGAGCTGTGTCATCTCTGAATTGGTTTACCATACAAGTAGTAGTAACCCAATATTGACAGTACATGACACAGAGACAGATTCATATTTTCCTTTTTTATTGCTGCATCAACAACAACAACAAAAATGGCAGTTTCCACGCCTTTACCCTGTAACCATTGAAAAAAATAAAGAGAAATATTGAGCTAAAAGGTTAACTTGTGTCTCATTGTTGGGAACTTGATACTTACACCAGAGTGAAACAAAGTGAAAGGTGTTCAGTAGTAGAAACTGTGCTTAAAGAAAGGAAACCGTTAGCTGGGCAGCACAAACTATACAACTGAACAGCTCTGGATAACATGGGAGACAAGCCAAAATGTCTTTCAGACTCACTGATTAACGTAGCCTTCTACATATTCCTGTGTAGTTCCAGTGACAAGTTAAATCTGCCTTCCCTGAGTAAACCTGTGAATCATTACCACTATTGCAAGTGAACTTCTCCCTGTAAACATACAGTAACTGCTGCTGGCATATGGGTTCATTGCTAATGCATAGGGCCTAACTGTATCTTAAAAAGCCCTAACCAATACTACTTGCTTTATATGAATAGAAGTCAAAATGTACCATTATTTCATTGAGTACAGTCTGTGGCATTATTGCATCAGCAATAAATACAGATCAGTTTTAAAGCTACCATAGAGATGATTAATAGAAGAGCTCTCCTGTGCGAGGCATAATGAACTAACCATCTATGGCTGCACAAGTGCAGCCCAACAAGTTATTATTTTTAAGCATGGTACCTTCGATTTAGTTATAGAAATTTAAGCAGATGAGATCTGGGCAGATTTTAAGAGTGACTTTGAAAGTGAAATTTATTTACATTGAAAAGCTGGCCATCTCAATTTCATAGAGTTTTTGGACTTTACAACTTGGGGCAGAAATATCTAAGTTCACATTGGACTTTTAGGCCTGAGGCAGAATCTATCTAAGTTATAGGGTTTTCCGTAAACGGCGCAGTTTAGTTTGGTAGCGAACAGAACTCATAGTCACCTTCTACTTAGGGTGGGGAATATAAACTGGTTTGGTGTGCTCCAATCACTTGTACTGGTAAAAGTGTAATGTTTGTACCTGGCCTTACAGAACTGGTTGATAGCTGGTAGAGTTTCACCTGTAGTACACATACAAAAGCTACATAAGTCAGGGTAAAAGATACATAATTTATTCCCATAGTAGCAATGTAAACAGAATCCATGTATTCTATGCAGCATGATACTTTCACAGAGAATATGATTTTAGGAGGTGACAGTAAGCACAAACAAACTGAATTTTATTAGCAGATGTTAAGAGTCAGGAACTAAAAAGGTGACAGAGCCAGAAGGTAAATACAAAGCACCCAAGCAAGGGACTAACACAAGAGGGATGGGGGTGAGGAGGGAAATGCAACTAGGTTACAGAAAGTATGCTGTTAGCCAACTGAAGCCAGGGCTGGAGGGAGGGGGGGTCACGACACTGAGAAAGAAAGATAGATGCACACAAGCCCGTACAATGGTCCATAATTGTGGAGGGGGTAGGTCGGAGAAAGTTTCTCAGTCTATAGAGAGTCTCAGCACAGGGGTCCTTTTCAGATGGAGTGGAGTGTCTACCAAGTATCAAGCATAATAGAAAGTCCTTTTTTAGATATGTGGGGAGCCAAAGGAAAAGCAAGGGCAACACTGGCCCCCTGCTAAACTAGGAGGGACAACTGACAACCGATGCCCAGGAAAAAGCCAGCCTACTAAATGGGTATTTTGCGTCAATCTTTCATCAATCCCATGGGACACCCCTGCCCATTACGGGACAGGGAGGCCTAGGTGAGGGAGATCCCTTGCCTTCCATCAATGCTGACCACATGAAGGAACAGCTTTAGAGGCTGGACACCTTCAAGTCTCAGCCAGCCATGATGGTTCTCAGGGTACTCAAGGAGCTGGCTAGCATCATAGCTCAGCCCCTTGCATGGATCTTCAAGAACTCCTGGCACTCTGGTGAAGTGCCTGAAGATTGGAAGAAGGCCAATGTGGTGCCTATCTTCAAGAAAGGGAGGAAAGTGGATCCGGTAAACTTAAACTACAGGCCCATCAGCCTGACCTCTATCCTGGGGAAGGTCTTAGAAAAAAATCAGAGAGGCAATTCTCAATGGAGTGGCCAATGGCAACATCCTGAGGGATAGCCAGCAGGGGTTTGTTGCAGGTAGGTCTTGTTTGACCAATCTCATATCCTTTTACGACCAGGTGACCTATCACCTGGACAAGGGAGAGGAGATTGATGTTGTATATCTTGACTTCAAAAAAGCCTTTCATCTGGTAGCTGATGATCACCTCTTGGCAAACTAGCCAACTGTGGCCTTGGGTCCACCATGATCCGCTGGCTGGGGAATTGGCTCTGTGGTCAGACCCAGAGGGTAGTGGTTGACAGAAGTCAATGGTCATGGTGCCTCTTGAGTGGGGTCCCTCAAGGCTCTGTCTTTGGACCTATTTTGTTCAAAATCTTTACTAATGATGTCGACATTGGAGGCAGAAGCGGACTGGCCAAGTTCGCCGATGATACCAAACTCTGGGGTAAAGCATCCACACCTGAGGACAGGAGGGCGAACCAGACTGACTTTGACAGGCTCAGGAAATGGGTGGACGAGAACTGAATAGTGTTTAACACCAAAGAATGTAAGGTTCTCTACCTTGAGAGGGAAAAACCTGCAGCATCCTTATAGGCTTGGCAGTGCTACGCCGGCTAGCACTACGGAAGAAAGAGACTTGGGGGTCATCATTGACCACAAGATGAACATGAGCCTTCAATGTGATCCTGCAGCTAATAAAGCGAGCAAAACCCTGGCTTGCATCCATAGATGCTTCTCAAGCAAATCCCAGGACGTCATTCTCCCCTTGTACTCGGCCTTGGTGAGACCGCAGCTGGAGTACTGCATCCAGTTTTAAGCTCCACAATTCAAAAAGGATGTGGAGAAGCTTGAGAGAGTCCAGAGAAGAGCCACATGCATGATCAGAGGTCAGGAAAGCAGACAGTAGGACGAGAAGCTGACAGCTATGGGACTCTTCAGCCTGGACAAGCGCAGGCTCAGAGATGATCTGATGGCCACCTATAAGTTTATCAGGGGTGTTCACTGGGATCTGGGGGAATGTTTGTTCACCAGAGCCCCCCAAGGGATGACAAGGTCGAACGGTTATAAACTTCTGCAAGACCGTTTCAGGCTGGACATAAGGAAGAATTTCTTTACTGTCCAGCTCAAGCCCCCAGTATCTGGAATAGCCTGCCATCAGAGGTGGTTCAAGCACCTACTCTGAACACCTTCAAGAGAAAATTGGATGTTTATCTTGCGGGGATCCTGTGACCCCAGCTTTCTTCCTGCCCCTGGAGCAGAGGGCTGGACTTGATGATTTTCCGAGGTCCCTTCCAGCCCTAATATCTATGAAATCTCTGAGCAGTCTGTCATTGAAGGTTCCCAGAGTCCATCGGGTACAGAGGGGGGGTTCAGGTGATCCCCTCTGGGTTTGGCCCATCAGCGGACAAGGTCAGTGTATCGGCGGTGGCCCATGATATATCCAACATAGATGTCACAGGACCAACGGATGGTGTCCAACACTATGAGGCAGCGCATTAGCTTGGTGTCATGGCAGGAGATCTGGCAGGCACACAGGACAGTCTCATTGCTGGGGTCCCAGGCTCCAAGCATTCCCACGATGAGCATGTCAACCATCATGTTGTAGCCACGGCCCCCTCAGGATGTCAGCCAGTGGGGCATAGTTCACCCACTTACAAGCCTAGCCATTGGCAAAGGCTTGTTGCCAGTTCTCAACGGGGATAGTGGCGTCCACAATCATAATCTTCTTGGCCTCCTTGTATTCTAAACTAGAATATATCTCCCAACATGTTTCTGGGACACTTTTGTTAAACTGGCCTGCTTTAATTTAGCCTAAAGGCATCTTGAATTATTTTTGCCTCTCTGGTTCTCTAGGCCTTGTATTAAAAATCTGGGATTTACAGTTCAGAAAAAACTAAAAATAAATGAATTATTATTTTTCATAAAAAATGACTTCTAATTTTTACTTGTAGAAAAAAATGCAGAAAGAAAAAAGAGAACACAGAAAGAGATAAACCAAACACATCAACAGTGTTAAAGTTAAAGCACTTAAACTGATCCCATTTCACCTAAAAATAATTTTGGTAGCTAGTTTGCCAATATTTAACTTGAAATTGATACTGGATGCCTAATTTCCAGTTTTTGCCTTCTTCCCCAAGTTTTTTTCTGAGTTACATAGAATTGCTCAATTTTAAATCAATTCTACCTGGTGTCAATGATGGAATATAAATCCCTTTCATCTCTTTCTCTCCTCTCCCTCTTTTCCCCTTATTTCACTTCAAAAAGATTAATCAGGGATGCCTTGAAAAAACAGTGCTGGTTAATCTAAAATACTGTCTTAATATTTCTATTTGCCATTGAGAAATACCTGGACTGAAAGTGACTAATTACACTTCAATGCAGTATTAGCCAACTATATCTCTTTGTTCCATATGGTAGTTGTTGATGTAATTTAATATAAACCTGGATGGATGCAGTATCAGACTTAACTGATTTAAGTTTAAATCAGTTTATTGAATTTCTGTCCCAGATTCCCTCCAGATTCAAGTTAACTCAAGTCCCCCAGAATCCTAAGATGCTTTGCACCTCCCCAGCAAACTGACCCTCACAGGGTGCACAGGTCAGCCTTGGCCCAAGCTGTCTGCTGCAGCCGAGCAGAGAGGTGTGCTTTAGTGCCCCTTCTTCTGGCCTGGGCCACTACAGCCATGTGGCTGCATTTCCAGAATCAAAAACTGAATGACTAATCTGCAAAGATTGAATCCATTCAGCCTTCGACTTTTACTTAGCCTGTGTGCACGTATGTGTTAAAGAGATACAGAATACAAATGTAGTCTTTTGGTTCTTTAAAAACCTAGTCCAATTGATTGAGAATGTTCAAAAATAATTTACCTATTTATCACTAAACATTTGCTGCACAGAAAAAAAAGGAAAAAATGACTGCAGAATACATGTCAATACAAGTAACTTCACTAAAATGGTTAGTGGTATTTATTCACATCTGGCTCAAATTTTGAATATTTACAAGAAAGCAGAAAAAACAGGGTAAAGATGACATAATGAGTCATTTCTATATCATTTCCATTTAGCTGTACATGGATATAACAAAATAAATTGTATGCTTCTGACCCCAGAATCTGGGCCCAGATTTTCATAGATTTCATAGACATTAGGGCTGGAAGGGACCTCGGAAGATTGAGTCCAGTCCCCTACTCCAGGGGCAGGAAGTCAGCTGGGGTCATAGGATCCCAGCAAGAAAAACATCCAGGTTTCTCTTGAAGGTGTTCAAAAATAGGTGCTTGAACCACCTCTGGCAGCAGGCTATTCCAGACCTGGGGGTTCAGACAGCAAAGAAGTCCTTCCTATGTTCAGTCTGAAAATGGTCTTATAGAAGTTTATAACTATTTGACCTTGTCATCCCTTGGAGTGCTCTGGTGAACAAACGTTCCCCCAGATCCTGGTGAACACCCCGATAAACATATAGGTGGCCATCAGATCACCCAAGCCTGCACTTTTCCAGGCTGAAGAGTCCCATAGCTCTCAGCCTCTTGTCATAAGATCTGTTTTCCTGACCTCTGATCATGTGCGTGGCTCTTCTCTGGAGTCTTTCAAGCTTCTCCACATTCTTTTTGAATTGTGGAGCCCAAAACTGGACACAGTACTCCAGCTGCGGCCTCACCAAGGTTGAGTACAATGGGAGAATGACGTCCTGGGATTTGCTTGAGAAGCATCTGTGGATGCAAGCCAGGGTTTTGCTCGCTTTGCTAGCTGCAGGATCACATTGCAAACTCATGTTCATCTTGTGGTCAAACCTGACCCCCAAGTCCCTGTCATCCATAGTGCTAGTCAGCATAGCACTGCCAAGCCTAAAGACAGCCTGCAGGTTTTTCCTCCCGAAGGTGGAGAACCTTACATTCTTCGGTGTTAAACACCATCAGGTTCTCATCAGCCCATTTCCTGAGCCTGTCAAAGTCAGCCTGGATTACCCCCGTCCTCAGGTGTGGATACTTTATCCCAAAGTTTGGTATCATAGGCGAACTTGGCCAGTCCGCTTCTGCCTCCTATGTCCACAACATTAGTAAAGATGTTGAACAAAATAGGTCCAAGGACAGAGCCTTGAGGGACCCCACTAGTCACAGGGCACCATGACCATTGACTTTCATCAACCACTACCCTCTAGGTCAGACCATGGAGCCAGTTCTCAAGCTAGCAGATCATGGTGGACCTGAGGCTGTAGTTGTCCAGCTTTGGCAAAAGGCGATCATGGGATACCAGATGGAAGGCTTTTTTAAAGTCAAGATATAGGATATCAATCTCTTCCCCCTTGTCCAGGTGGTAGGTCACATGGTCATAAAAGGAAACGAGATTGGTCAAGTACAATCTACCCACAACAAACCCATGCTGGCTGTCACCACCAGCCAGTCCATTAAAAATGGCCTCTTTGATGATTTTTTCTAAGACCTTCCCTGGAATGGAGGTCAGGCTGAAGGGACTGTAGTTTGCTGGATCCACTTTCCTCCCTTCCTTGAAGATAGGCACCACATTTGCTTTCTTCCAATCATCGGGCACTTCACCAGAGTGGCAGGAGCTCTCGAAGATCCATGCCACGGGCTAAGCTATGATGCAGGCCAGCTCCTTGAGTACTCTGGGGTGTAAATTGTCAGGGCCAGCTGACTTGAAGGTGTCCAGCCTCTAAAGCTGTTCTTTCATGAGGTCGGCATTGATGGAGGTCAAGGAATCACCCTCACTCAGGCTTGTATATGGTTTGTTCTAATGGTTAACCCCAAGTAAGAGTGCAAAAAGAGGGATAAAAAACAACAGCACCTAGAATGTATTCCGAAAGGTGACTAAGTTCCAGGCTTTGCTTTCCTTTTAACATTCATAGATGAAAGTCACCACTTAAGTTAGCTCTCAGTAGGAACAATGCATGTACAAAGCTATATTTTCAAGAAAATGTTATAGACTAAACTTTGCACACCATTCAGTTAATCTGAGTTTTTCTCTTCCGATCAAATACTTGAAAATCAAGGGGGTAAGACTTTTTCTGCTTGTATAAAAGAATCTGGGTACTTTTTAGCTAGGCAATCATCTGAAGATCAAAGTCCATGCCTTTAAACAGTAACAGAAATACTACTGTGATACAAATCTATAGTGCCAATTGTTACTTCTGGTTTTACCTGCTCAGAAAGTAGCATCTATATTAGCATCTAATGGCTACTCAGACAATAAAAACTAGAACTGATGATTGCATTAAACTGTATTCGCATGCATAAACCATGAGGCCTCATCTAACATTAATCTTGTAGGGTTAAATCCAGCACTGTATGTGCAATTTAAAGAATTGATTTCTCATTTTTGCATTCAGTAATATAAGTAGTTATTTTATAATTAAATTGCACCTACTTTTAGATCTAACAAAAATGCTTTTTCAATGATTGAAGTTACTGTGCAAGAGTTTAACCTACATAAGACTTAAGAAGCAACAGGGTCCATCTGAGTTACAGCTTCAAACATTTTTATGCATTATACTGTAGTACTCTCTCAGAAAGAAAAACTTTCACTTTAAGGTAGATGTTGCAAAATGTCACATAGGCTTGCTATAATATAGGCATCTTTCATCTGCTTTTCAAATAAGGATGATATTTAGTAATTCTGATGGATAGTGGCAGTTAGACAAAGTTTGTTTCTTGATAAATTGAACAGTAAAACTCACGTGTTCGGTGGAGTTTTAAACATGATTGCACATGGTTTGTGGTTGTTCAAAGTAAAGCAGACACCTATATTTTAATGTTATAAAAGCCTTAGTCTGCCTGTCCATAACTCTTTATTGGCACTCCGATTGGCTGATGGAAACAACCAATCAGAGTGCGAATACAGCATTTGGACAGGAGGTGGTGGTGTGGCAGAGTGCTGCCATGATGGTGGCCTTGCCCCACCCCACCTCGCTCCTTGGAGGTGGTGGCAGCGGTGCGTGGTGGGGGGCAGGGTCAGGCAGCACTGCTGGCCTTGTCCCTTCTCTCTCCCATGCTGCTCCCTCCTGATGTGCCCGTCCCATCCCCAAAATGGAGGGTGAAGGGGAATGGTGTGGCCTGGCCCAGCCCTGAAACAGCATCAGGGAAGATGGCGGGGTGGGCCTGGCACCAGCCCCACAATGGTGGTGGGGGAGGGGTCATGCCAGGCCTGGCCTGCCCCAAAATGGAAGGGAGGTGGGGGAGCGGGCCCAGCCCCGCAACAGTGATGGAGAGGGTGGGAGGGGCCAGACCCACATCAGAATGGGAAAAGGGGGAGCAGGCCCAGCCCTGAGGGTGGGAGAGGGAGCCGGATACAGGCCTCTGTCCCCACCTGCACCCCCTGCCTAACATTCTTGACGGGCAATTGGCAAGTTTACTAATAGGAACTAAAACACCCAAGGATGCAGTCCCACACCTTTCATGCAAACTTTTGAGAACCCTCACAAGTTTTCAGTGGGCCATCTACACAGGATACTATGACACTGTAGCAGTGTGCTACAGTGGTATACCTCATCACTATGGCAATGTAGTGTCAGCAGGCACAAACTGTGATGCCAACGCTACTGTTTAAAGCAATGAGCCATTGCATAGTTGTGCTGGAAATGAACTATTATCCTTATTTGAAAAGCAGTTCACCACTGGGACTACACAGTAACAGCCGTTTGTTCCCTCACAATAAGCTGTAAATGTTGCAGAACTGACCACGATATATACCTCTAACGCAGAGGTAGGCAATTATTTGGGTTGGAGGGCCACTTAAGGAGTTTCCATGTGCTGTTGCAGGTCAGATGGGATGGGGTGCTGATGCTGCCTGGCTCCAGGCTGAGGGTGCCAGACAGAGCAGTCCAGTGTGATCTCCAAGGAGACTGGCCAGGGACCCTCACAGGTCCAGGGCTCAGACAGGTGGATAGGATGGGGCCGGGGACAGGTGGGGAGTGGCATCCAGGAGTGGGACAGGTGGGTAGGGATCAGGATCACAGGGTGTAATTGTAATGTGGGGCTGGAGCCAGGGCCTGGGTCAGAGCTGTGACCTGCTCGTCACACATTCTGCCCAGAGAACTGGCACCCATCATAGGGACATGTGGGGAGTAGATCACAGCCCTGGCCCTGCACTGTCACCACCCTGCAAAACTGGCCCTGGCTACCCACCCACACATCCTCCTCTTAGACACCACTCCCCACCTGCCCATGGCCCCATCCCAGCCAACCAGTTCTCCAAGCTGCTGGGTTGCACTTCTCACTGCCTACGTGCTGCGCTGCAGCTGTACGCATGCATGGGCATTTATCAGCCAAATTATTGGTCACATCAGGCTTATTCCCAATACAAATCAATTTTCTTTATTGATTGTATTTGGAATCAGCGTGGTGCCTATCCGATATTGGACCAATGTATTGGTGCACCTCTATCGCATTCATCTATCAGATGAGTCAGAGTGAACTCATTTAGTGTTCATTAAAACTTTCACACATAATGGAATTTAAAGTTTCCTTAAACAAGTTATACCTAAGATATAATAGTCTACTTACTGGGTAAAACTATACGAATCAGCAGAATATATGAACCTGTACAACACCGAAGAAAAAAAACTGTATTACCATCACCAGCTACATACCCATTGGGTTGCGTCTATGAGAAGGAAATTAAAACAACTCAAGAGAGCAGCTATAATTTTGAAAGCTACTATACCAGGAACCAGCAACCTGCTGGCATGCATGCCAGAGCATGGCATATGAAGCCATTTACCTCGGTATGCCACAGCTGACCAGGACTCTGGGCAGCTTCTGCCAGCAGCCAGGAGGCTGCAAACAGCTGCATAAGGCTCTGCAGCCCTGGCAAGAGTTCCATAGCTGCACCAGCTGTGCACACACTTCTGGGCACGTAGATGAGAAGGTGTCTGGGGCAGGGCAACCCTGGTGCCTCCCCCATCATCTGCCCAGAGGCACACATGCAGCTGCCACCACAATGGAGCCCATGCCTGTGCTGCAGAGACCAGCACAACTGTTGGCAGCCTTCCAGCCACCTACTACAGCTGCCCAGAGCCTATGCCAGCTGTGGAAGGCAGGCGGGAGGCTGCAAACAGCTGCACTGAGTTCCGGAGCCCTGACACGGGCTCTGTGGTGGTGGTGGGTATATGTGTGGCTCGCACCGCATGGCAGGGAAGGGGCTTGGACAGTACAACCCTGGCTCCTTTCCTGTCATCCACCTGGAGGTACATGCACAGCAGCCACAGAGCTAGGGCTCTGGAGCCTGGCAGAATTGTTTGCAGCCTCCCACCTGCCTGCTACAGTGGCCCAGAGCCTGACCCAGCCCTGAAACAGCACCCAATGGATCCCAGACCACCCAGCCCCTCCTTCTCCAACAAGCCCTCATGGCCCAGGGCATAGCAGCCTCCATGGCTACCCCCTCCCTGTTCCTCAGGGTCCATGGGGCCCACGAGAGGAGTGGCAATGTGGTGGGAGGGGTGGCAACACCCCAGACACAGCGGGACAGGCAGTGGCCTGAACAGGCAAAGACGCCTGTTTGGACCACTCAGTTATTCAACATATTTTGTTATTCGGCACCCTCCATTGCCCCTGGGTGCCAGATAAAGCTTTTACTGTAGTTATATATAAAAAAGTAGCAGTGGCAATGCATAGGAGATGCATGGGGGTGCACACCCCCCCCCTAAGAATGCTGGTGCACCCCTGACAGGCCACGCTTGCCGCTTAGGCAATGGGCAGGGAGGGCAGGCAGAAGTGCCGGTGACCCTCCTGAAAGCATGAGCACTGTAGTTTCAGGGTCAGCCACAGGGGGCAATCTCCCATGGCTGGTGAGATTGGCCGCAGGGAATCCCTGGTCAGTGACATTGGCCACTGGGGGGGACCTGCCCCTTGACACCGACTGGTCGCTGGGGGGGGGGGCGCGGTATGTGCCTCTCCCTAAGGTGGTACCAGTTGCCCACCTTAAAGGTAGTGAACTAAAGTGAGTATTTACAGGTTATAAATACATATAAATATATACATACCCAAATACAAACAGGTAAGCATAATGGTCCCAAAATGATATGAACAGGTAACTACAACAATAATGGTACTCTAAAATACAAGGCTTACAGTTAAGTTACTAAACACTCCAAAAGTGCACAGTGTGTATCAAACCATCAATAAATACTCCAAAATACAATATACAAGAGTTCTCTAGTGGTTGCCCTCCTCTAGGGGATCTCTTCATCCTGCCTCTTTATTGAGGCTAACTTCCCTGAGCGTCACTCCCCAATGGGAGACCTGTAGCCCCACTGACCCATGTGTCCCAAGGAGCCAGGTGGGGCAGTGTTCATAAACTCCCTGGCCCAGATTATGTTTCTCCAAGAGAGGGCTCAGCCCAGGCCGCAGGGCACCCACTGGCTTAATTCTTCTTAGGAGGAGTTGCAAGTCTGCGCTGCTTTGTGCGTGCCCAGGGCTGTGCCGCTCGGAATGCTGCTCCCCATGCTCAGGTAATACTCCATTTCTGGGGCCCTTGCAGACCCACCACAGGGAATGGGTCCCAGACCACCCAGCCTCTCCTTCTCCAGGGCCTTATGCCCTGCAGTGACTCACTCCACAGTAGTGCTTATTCCTCTGCCCAGCCTCACACCATGATTGGGAACCTGAGCCACCTTGCTGTGTCCCCCAGGGTCCCAGTCCCTCACGGACCCTCTAAGCAGTGATGCCTGCATCACAGCCCAGCCTCATGCCGGGGTGGGAGACACAAACTGCCTCACTGAAGCTCCCAGGGCCTGGTCCCTCGCAGACCCTCAGTGCAGTGATGCCTGCACCACCCACCACTTCCATCCAGCAGCAAAATCTTAACTTTTGGGCTTTTCTGGGCAGCCAGATGCACTCACTGGGCAGCTCACCCAGCTCTTCTTGGCCCTGGGACCTCTTGCTTCTTCTTCATCCCTCATCAACTGCCCCACATGCTCAGCACACAGCTGCTTATATCCCCTTCTGGGGCTCTGCCCCCAGATTAAAAATGAACCAATTAGAGGGGCTGCAACTGCTGTTGCCAATTAAGTCCACTCCTGCCCCCTCCTTTGGAGTAGGGGGGAGTGAACTCTCCTCCAGGCTCCTCTCCTACCTGTCTCCGATTGGTGGGTTTTGCCCCACCAATCACATTTCTGTCTCCTAAGCCCAGACAGCCAATCGAAGCCCAGCAAGCTGACCACGTCAACTTGAACAGTAGCAGTCCACAAAACAGTACGTGGCTGAGCCAGGTAGTAACAGGTGAAAAGATTTCAGTTTTGCTGTTTCTCTTACAGGTATCACAGGTAAGACTATCCAGAAGAAAGGTTATCTGACATTTGGGATGGTGTTTGACATTTACACAGATCTGGTTCTAGAAGTCAGGTTTTAGAAAAGCTACACAATTTCTCCCTTTATTCTTTATTATAACCAATTACAAGCAGCAAAAATTGAACAAAAGTACTTTCTGGACTTGTTTCATGTGACTTTTTTTTTTTTTTTTAAATTAAAGGGACTATAAATCTGCACTATAATCCCAAGAAAAATAGGTGACGGTTCTTCTGTCTTCTTTCACAGAATCATAAACAAGTTAGGGATGGAGCAGACCTCAAGAAGTCATCTTGTCCAAACTTCTGCTCAAAGCAAGACCATCCCCAAATATATCCTAGCCAAGGCTTTGTCTAGTCAGGTCTTAAAATCCTCCAAGGATGGAGGTTCCACAACCTTTCTAGGTAACTTATTCCAGTACTTCACTACCTTCCTAGTGAGAAAGATCTTCCTAATATCTAACCTAAACTTCCCTTGTTACAACATGAAATCATTGTTCCTTGTTCCGTCATCTGCCACCACTGAGAACAGTCAACTCCATCCTCTTTTAAACCACCCTTCAGGTACTTTCCTTCAAAGACTCCGCCTTAAATTGTTAAGATTATAACAGATGTGTAATCCCTGAAATTCTGAGGTTTCTAACCTCTTTGGAACCTCGGAAACTTTCAGAGAATACACCAAAAACTTAAGAATAGCTTGAAGCCAGGGAAAAAAAAGTTAGGTTTCAAAGACTTCATAGACGTTAGGGCTGGAAGAGACCTTGAAAGATCAAGTCTAGCCCCCCACCCTAGGGGCAGGAAGTAAGCTAGGCTCAAAGGATCCCAGCAAGATAAGCATCCAAACATTTCTTAAGAGTCCAGAATAGGTGCCTGCACCACCTCTGGAGGGAGACTATTCCAGGCCTTGGGGGCTTGGACAGTAGAGAAGTTTTTCCTTATGTCCCTCTTAAAACAGTCTTGGAAGAGTTTGTGACCGGTGGTTCTTGTCCTCCCTTGGGGTGCTCTAGTGAGCAACTGTTGCCCCAGATCCTGAAGCACACCCCTTATGTATTTATAGGCTGTCACCAGGTCACCCCTGAGCCTGTGCTTGTCCAGGCTGAAGAGTCCCATGACTCTCAGCCCCCCTTCATAAGGCATATTCTCTAGCTCTCTGATCATGGGCATGGCTCTCCTCTGAACTCTCTCAAGCTTCTCCACATCCTTCTTGAACTGTGGAGCCCAGAATTGGATGCAGTATTCCACCTGCGGCCTCACAAAGGCTGAGTACAGTGAGAGGATGACATCCTGAGATTTACTTGAGAAGCATCTATGGATGCAAGTCAGAGTTTTGTTCTCTTTACCAGCTGCAACATTGTAGCTCACATTCATTTTGTGGTTATGACCCCAAGTCTCTTTTGGCCATGGTGCTAGTGAGCACAGCACTGCCAAGCCTATAAGCGTGCTGCAGGGTCCACCCCCCCCCACAAGGTGGAGTACCTTGCATTTATCGGTATTGAATGTCATCACATTTATATCTGCCCACTTTCTAAACCTATCCAAGTCAGCCTGGATCACCAGCCTATCCTCAGGTGTGGATGCTCTACTCCAAAGTTTAGTGTCATCGATGAACTTGGCCAGTCCACTTCTGACACCAGTGTCCACATTGTTGATAAAGATGTTAAAGAGAACTGATACAAGGATGGAGCCTTGGGGGACACCACTGGTCATGGAGCATCATGATGATTCATGTTGGTCAACTACTACTCTTTGGGTCCAACCTTGGAGCCAATTCTCCAGACATCGGGAACCAGATCAAAGGCTTTATTAAAAGTCCAGATATATGAAGATCTACTTTCCTCCCTTTCCTAAAGATGGGCACCACATTGCCCTTCTTCCAATCTTCAGATACTTCACCCAAGTTCCATGAGTTTTCAAATATTTTGTCAATGGTTGGGCTATGACACCTGCCAGCTCTTTAAGTACTCTGGGATGTAATCTATTCGGACCAGCTGACATGGTGTCCAGCCTCTCAAGGTGTTCCTTTACAAGGTCTACACTGATGCTGGGTATAAATTTGCCTTCACCCTGGCTGGCCTACATCTTGCTAGGCAGGGCGGTCCCTTTGGGCTGATGAAAAAAACAAGGCAAAGTACCCATTAAGCAGGTTGGCTTTTTCCTGGATGTCAGTCATCAGTTGTTCCATTTGGTTTAGCAGGGGTCCAATGTTACCCTTGCTTTTCTTCCAACTCCCCACATTTCTTAAAAATGGACTTTTTAATGTCCTTGATATGTATAGCCACATGGAGTTCAGTTGCAGCCTTGGCTTTTCTGGTTCATTCCCTATGGGTATGGACCAGTGCAGAATACTCCTCCTTGGTGGTGACTCCAGTCTTCCATCCTTTATAAGCCTCTCTTTTTAGGCATAGGAGGTCCACGAGTTCCCTGCTGAGCCAAGGGGGCTGCTGTGCCCTTTTGCTACCCTTCCTCTGAGATGGGATGGACATCCCTTGTGCTATCAGGATCGTTCCCTTGAGGAGCAACCACTCTTCTTGGACTCCTATCCCTGGTGAGTCATGGCCCCTTAGGGCCTCGACAACAGGCCTCCTAAGCTTATCAAAGTCAGCTTTCCTTAAGTCAAGGACTTCTGCATTGCTGACTGACTTGCCAGGTTTGCAATGGATAGTAAAAGTGATCAGCTCGTGGTCACTGTCTCCCAGCTTTCCTTCGATTCTTAGGCCACTGACTAGATCATCCCCTTTGGCCAGTACCAGGTCCGGCAACACTTACCTCTTGTTGGTCCATAGATTTCTTTAGCCAAGTGCTCTTCTCGTGAGATATCCGGATAGTTGAAGTCTCCCATGATAACCATGCACCAAGAGTGTGCAGCCTCAGCCAGTTCCTTGGCAAAGTCCTGGTCAAGCTCTTGTTCCTGGTTAGGAGGTCTGTACTAGACTCCTACCATTATGTCCTCCATGACACGTTCCCCATGTATTTTAACCCAGAGGGACTCCAGTCATTCTCCCTAGGTGCCAATGTCAACTTGAAGGGACATGTAGCTTTCCTTGACATAGAGAGTTACACCCCCACTCATTTTATCTGCATGATCTCTCCTGTACAGGGTACAGCCATCTATACCTGTGGCCCAGTCATAGGTGGAGTCCCACCAGGTCTCCGTTATCCCTATGAAAGTATAGTCATTCCTTGTTTAGCAGGAAGACAAGTTCCTCCTGTTTGTTCCCCAAGCTCCTGGCATTGGTGTACAGACACATGTCCCATTGGAAGCCCTAGGCTTCCTTGCACTCCTAGGTGGACACTGTTCCAGGGCTGAGAGTGGAATGGATTCCCTTGAGTGCCCTAACCTTTTGGTTTTGTAAGTATTGCCTGGTGGGCTTGCTTTGGTTGTCATCCACCCATCCCCCAGCAGGCTTAGTTTAAAGCCCATTGAGCAGGTCAGACATTCTGGCTGAGAAGAGCTTCCTCCCTAGTGAAGTGAGGTGGAGACCATCTCTTCCCAGCAGTCCACTGCCTCTCTCATGAAAGAGCAGATTGGGATTGTAGAAGCCTGTGGCAGGACCGTCCCTAGGGGTGCCGTGACCTCCCCTAGTGCCCTTGCCTACCGTGCCAACCTGGGTCTTGAATGCACCCTCTATCTCACCCGCCACGTCTTTGGTCTTATTATTATTAATGGAAGGCTCCCTTCCTTGGCACAGGGCTGGTCTCGCTATACCAGGATTCTGTTCTAAGTAGCCTGCTCCTTCTCGGGCCTACTTGATATACTCGTTCCTTGTCTCCAGGGCCTTCCACTGGGCTCGCCCCCTTCCAGGGCTTTCCCCTCCCAGGCCGTGCCCCACTGGGGCTCTTCCCGATGTAATATTCACGCCCTCTCCTGGGGCCTGCTCCAAGATACTCACGCTCTCCCCCCACACCGGGGCCTTTGCTTGCGTCTCGCGTGCTCCCCTGCCCGCACTGGGGCCCTTGCTCGCGCTCGCTGCCTGCACTGGGGCCCTTGCTCGCGCTTCTCGTGCTCCCCGCCCACACTGGGGCCTTGTTCACACTTCTTGCGCTCCCTTGCCCGCACTGGGGCCCTTGCTCGTGCTTGTCACTCTCGTCGCCCGCACTGGGGCCTTCTTCACCTGACGCAGGCTTCCCAAGGTTGGGGCTCAGGCGGCATCGGCCTCACCTGGCCCCCAGACCCGCCTTCTCGGGTCTATGCCCCACTGGGGCTCTTCCCAATTGGGGCTCGTCCAAATATCGCCCCGCTGGGCTGTGGTCGGGATCCCCCGCCCCCCAGACCCGCCTTCCTGGGCCTTTATGCCCGACTCAGGCTTCCCAAGGTTGGGGCTCAGGCGGCCTCAGCCTCACCTGGCCCCAGACCCGCCTTCTCGGGTCTATGCCCCACTGGGGCTCTTCCCAATTGGGGTTCCCAAATGGGGCTCATCCCAATATCACCCCACTGGGCTGGGGTCAAGACTCCCCCCCACTCTCAGACCCGCCTTCCTGGGCCTTTATCCCCGACTCAGGCTTCTGCCTCTTCCGAGCTCTTCCCGAAGCTGCCCACACTGGGCTGGGGTTGGGACACCCCCACAACACGGCACCCTCAGTAGTGCCAGAAACACCCCTACTTTACTGCGGAGCTCTTGATGAGGCCTCCTCCACCCCTACAACTTTGCCCGGTCCTCTGGCCTAATAATCACAACAACCTGAAACAGAAACTCAAAGCCCCTCGGCTACAACGTAAATCTTAAGCCAACCTGGCCAACCTTCTCTCATCCCTGTCAGGGTCCTCTCCACCCTGTATCCGCACGCTGGTGCACAACACTGCCCTGCTCGCTCTAGCAGAGCTCTTGCTCCTTAGGCTGCCAGAGGGGAACCGCCTCTGGCCTCAGCCTTCTCTGTTTATGAAGGCCAGGCCCTGCCCCCTGGCAGTCAGCTGACAAAATCAGTTGCTTTAGCAATGCACAGCTGTGCTGCCCTATTGAGTGGCAGCTAAGCCCATGTTACCATTACCAGTAGCAGGCACCCTAGTGCCCTGCTACAAAGCCAAAGCCGACACCAGTGCCACAGTCTTTGGTTGACTACCTTGATCCATCTCTCCCTCCTCAGCCCGTGACCTGCAACCAGGAGGATCAAGGAAAACACCACCTGCACCCCCAACCCCTAAGCCCTGCTCCCAAAGCCCTGTAGCCACTCATGACCTGGGTGGGATTGCTTTGAGCCACATCATTCGTACCCACATGAATAAGGAGCATAGGGTAGTGGTTGGAGGGCCAGATAAGTTTTGGAATCCTCTCTGCTACATCCCGAATGTGGGCCCTCAGGAGGCAGCAGACCTCCCAGGCTAAAGGGTTGGGGCAACAGATTGCCCCCTCAGTCCTCCTCAGGAGAGAGTCTCCCACAACGCCCACTCTGTATTTTGCCTTAGGGAGAGTAGGGATGGTAGCTGTGAGAGATCCTCCCTTGCCTGCAGGAGCTGGAAGCTATGTAGACTGTACTGCAGCTGCAAGAGGTTCAAACCTGTTGCAGAGCTCCAGAGGGGAGGGGACCCTGGTGCAATGGGCCTTAGGGCTGTTGACCACCTTGGTCCAAGCCCCTGGGTGGACAGTGTGGGAGATCCTCAAGTCCTCCCTTGTCCTGGAGGGTGACCTTGATCTACCGTTGGCCATCATGGGGTGAAGGGCCTGGCAGAAGGCGGTGACCTCCTGCTCACCATCCCTGATGGCATGCAGTCTCTGGACTGCAGTCTGGAGCTCCTCTATCTGGCACTTCAAAGACACCAAAATGGAGCAGTCCTCACAAGGGGAGGTGGCCATGCTCCCAGTGCCATGTGCCTGGAATCATGCCAGACAGCCCCCACAGACAATAGCCAGAGGCTCCATCTGCGTAGAGCCTGGAACCATGGTTTCCACCTGGATGGAGACCTCAGAAGTGCCAGAGAGGGAGGTCTCAGACTCCAAGGGGATCCTCGAAATGCAATGTGTAGCCATTTGCATTGGACCAGCGGTAGTCCAGCTACTGTGTGACTACCTTCTCTAGCAGTCGCTGGCAGGGCCTTGGACCCTTCTGCTCACTCTCCTGCACAAAATCCCATGCTAACTCACATGCCGGGCCCAGAATTGCACCTGTTTGTGCGTCCTGTTCATGCGGCTCTGGTCATGTGGCTCCCTAGGGGCTGGGCAAAGTAGGAGCTGGGGGGAGTGACCCTCCTCAGCTCCTCTCAGCTGCCCTGCAGCTGACTAGGTCTAGATCTCTCCCTCACCACAGGCCCCACCTACCTCTGGATATGTTGGGGATCACTGGGCTCAATGGGGGCACAACAGGCTTCTCCCCATGCATTTTGCACCAAAGCCAGGGACAAACTGTGGTTTTGCCATTGGCAGGTCCTTTTTAAAACTTCACACAAGTGCAGAAGGGCTCACTGACAGCGCTGCACCACTCTCAAGAGCTGGGGGTCCCTGCCCCACAAAAGAAGGGGAGAGGTAAGGGTCCCCGCTCTCTATCTCACACACCAGATAGCACTGGGCACGTGGCTCCCTGGGGGCTGGGCCAAGTAGAAGCTGGCGGGGGTGTGACCCTCCTTGGCTCTCTCAGCTGCCCTGCAGCTGACTAGGTCTAGGTCCCTCCTTCCCTGTAGGCCCCACCTACATCTAGCTGTACTGTGGGTCTGGGTCAGGTCCTGCTGGGGGGTCCCTGGGCTCAACAGGGGAGCAAGGGGATTCTGCCCATGCATCTTGCACCAGAGCCAGGGACAAACAAGATGAGAGGCTTGTTTTCACTTATTCTTTCTGTCATTCCCCTCCATCTTTGGGTCTCTTGCACTTACGTATGGCAACCATTCAGGTCAAATAATGAGACACTTGAGAGCAAAGAACACTGTTTTCCTCTCTTTCATTGATAACTATAGTACTTGTAAATCTCAAAAACAGATAGCAACTACCATGTAGTTACACATTATTTTCACCTACTCCCATTTTATATGGTGAAAAGATACAAGTTCTCCAATTCCTGTCATACATTAATGTTCATACACTTCCAGAATGAAGGAAATCTGAATTCTACTCAAAATCCAAATCACAGGAGTATCTCATCCACAGGTGTCAGACAAATCCACTTGATGGGATAGATGGATTCTAGCAAATGCTAAGTATACATTATTTATCCTAGTCTAACTGAAGTCAAAATTCACACACTTCCTCTGGACAAACATTCTGTATGCCTTCTTTTTTAAACAAATTTCAATGGGAAGAAAACAGGGACTGCTTGTTTTTGATAGATTTATGCTTAGATTTATACGTACATGGACTGCTCAGTGCACAGATGCATTGCAGTTTTATGCAGAATTTTTTTCTACATAGATTTTATTAGTCAGAGAGGCCCTGATCCTGCACTTTTAAAAGGAAAAAAATGAAGGGTTAGTCAGAATCAATCATGGTATATTATCTCTTCTAATGGGATTTGATTCCCAAAATTACAACCGTTGCAATCTAATCCCCATTTCTAAAGTAATTCATTAGGACAAACAAAGTCCATTACACTGAACACTGTTTCTTAGATGTGGCTTTTATTCCATGGTTTCTTAGAGTGGAATCATTTACAATCCAGAAGCAAAATGGCAACATTCAGTTTTCCACATTGGGCATGTCTACACAAGACGCTATGGCAACATTGCTCATCACTATTGCAATGTAGCATCAGCAGATGCTAACCATGATGCTGCTGGTACTATGCAGTAGCAACGACCTACTGCATAGTAACTCGTTGTTCCCGTGCAATAGAGTCGGAAACAACCCATATGCTGCCAGGACTGCACAGTACCAAATGCACTGTGGGGTGCATGTGCAGACATGCCCATTCTAATATTATAAAAGCCTAAGTATGTCCGTCTGTTCATCTGTACTGCTTTACTTGCTCTCTGATTGGCCAATCAGAGTGCCCTACACAGACAGGGACAGACAGCAGAGTGCCACCATGTCAGTAGGAATTGAGGGACCAGACGGGAGAGGGCCTGGCCAGCTTCACTGGCCTCGCCCCCTCCCCTGCTTCATGGAGGCAGAGGGGGATGACAGGGACTAGAGCGCCGCCATAACGGGAGGTGATGATGTGCGAAAGCAAGGCCAGCAGTACTGGTCTCACCCCCCTCCCTGGGTCTGCTCCTTGGAGCCAGAGGCTGTCATGCCCCCACCCCCAACAACAGCCAGCAGAGAGGGAAAGCAGCGGGGAACAGGGGAGGGAGGGGAGCAGTAAGGGCAGGGGGGGTTACTGGTAGCTGCACCTTCCTGCCACCATGAATGCTGCCATGGTTGCTGGCCCTGGCCCTGGCCAGAAGCAGTGGGAGGAGGCAGGGAGTAGCCCTGGCCTTGGCTCTAAGTAGCGGGGGGGATAACAGAGAGAACGCCCTGGTCCCAGCCCCGATCTGAATCAGCAGGGGGGAGGGGAAATGGTCCCAAACCTGGCCCAAAGTGGCGGGGGGGAGGTGGGGAACAGCCCAGGCCCAGCCCTGGGCCCAGCCCAAAGTGACAGAGAGATGGGGGAATGGTCCAGGCCCCAAGCTGAGATGGTGGGGGGGAGGCAGGGAGCATCCCAGGCCTCAGCCATGGCCCGAAGCAGTGGGGGAGGTAGAGGGGGAACAACCCCAATCCCAGCCCCAGCCCAAGTTGTGGGAGGGAAGGGACACAGGCCCCTATCCCTGCCCACCCATTCACCCACCCCTCACATTATTCCTGACAGGCAATTGGCTAGTTGTTACATAATGGCCAAGGCTTTCAGAAGGGACTAGAAATCATGGATTCCCAACCTGAGGTACCTCAAAAGATCCTGATTTTTAGAGGATGGTTTGGTTCTGCATTTTCTGAAAATCAGGCTCTTTTAAGGTGTTTTATGTTGGGCTCTCCCTTTTCTTCTCCGCCCCCTCAAAAAAACTCCCCAAAAACACAAGTTTTCAAAATCTGGGTCAATATACTTAGAGCAAGTGTGTAAAATTCACTATGCTGTACCTAATGTAACAAAGTGAGAAATGAATCAGGCCACAGTACACTACATTTATTCTTATCTGATCTCTCCAGCTTCTCCTGTTTCTATGATTCATGTGGTATGTGAAAAGCAGAGACAGCAGCATCACTACTTCCTTACAATAGGAGGAAATCAATGAAAACTTTAACTGTTGATGGCTGAAAATTTCCCAGACAAACAATAATAACGACATAAATGGGCACTTTTCACAGGAAAGTGCTTTATTTGTAAGAGCTGCTGTTCTCCTTCCAAACACTCAAGGGAGCTATGAGCCCACAGTTCAATTTATCAATCTAGGAAGTGAAATAGTAGTATGAGTGCTGGTTTGCCTTTTTAAGTTCTGCAATTCTAAATCAAACAAACAGTTCCCATCAGCATCTACCAGGTGATTTCTGAAGTTAAAAATATTGGGAAAAAAACTTTAAGTTCCTTCTGTTTTTAATTACTTTAGTTTCTCATATATCCACATAGATTTCAAATGAAAAGATCAGAAACAGTCTAAAAGAAAACTATTGTTCATTGGCATTTTTAACTTTACTTACTTACAACACCATCACAGTTGCATATTACATAATAAGAAATGCTACAGCTAATGTAAAATTTTGGTAACATTTTCTATCATTTAAAAAATCTCTCTTATTTGTGAAGAGCACCATTTGGTTAAATATGCCTAAAACCTTGCAAAGAACAATTTTTCCAAGTATTTAGTTGGTCTAATAAAAGCTATCACATCTTTCCTAGTGCAGGGGGACTGGACCCGATGATCTACAAGGTCCCTTCCAGCCCCTTCCAATCTATGAATCTATAACCCAAAGAACCTTGTCTGCCTATGTCCTTAGACCAACAGGGCTATAACCAACAACTATAGTTAAATATGAGGGCTTTCCCATCTGGAATTTGTAAGAATTATTAACACTATGTTATATCCAGTGGTTGTCTTCATATACAAACACTGTCAGTGAACAGAACAGAATATATATTAGCAAGGTTCAGAGAAGGGATGACATACTACTAATAATATATTGTTGTTGTTCATGGTGTTGATGTTACTCTAATAAGTTGAATACCAGATCATTCCTTCCCACCATCTGCAGGGACTGATAATTGGTCAAGTCTTACAAAACATCCCCGCACCACCATTATATATGTGCTTAGAAATACAAAGAATACCTCTGTCTTTTTAGATGCAAGGAAACAGAACACTAAACCCTGGTGTTCTGGTGTGGCGCATTTCTACCAGTCCTTCTAAGGTCAAAACCCGTTCTTTAAATACTAAACTCCCATGTTTGTTATACACAGCATAACTAGTTTTTTTAAGCATCTGAAATTATTAGCAAGAGCTTTATTCCAACACTTGAAATTTTGCCTAATTCGTGAGCAGAACAGACCAACAAAAGAGAACAATTTATTCATGTGTATGACCTGAAAAAGAGTGTGAGTACAGTAACTGCTGCCATAAAACTCCTCCTCAGGATGGCATCAAGTGACTCTTCAATTAGAAAGGAAGAGACCCTTTTTGTTTGGTGACAATCAATTATCTGTCTTATTTATTATTATTTATTCACATGATATAGTGCCAAAAGGTCTAGGTTGAAAACCAGGCTGCACTGAGCCACCCCCAGACAGTCCTAGTTTTACATCCTAGTTTTTACACATGCTCTCGGGGTGGGCAAGGGCATTTTAATTAGAGTGGTTCTGAGAGCCACTCTAATTAAAGCACTCACAGAGTCTTGTGTATCAGTGTCCCTGTGCTTCAAAATCGCGGTGGGGTACTTTAACTAAAGTTCATTTGAAAAGACTTAGTTAAAGCGCCCCCACTGTCATTTTGAAGTATGGGGACACATACACAGAGGCTGCTGGAGCGTGTTAATTAACATGCTCCAGCAGAATCAAGTCTGCTATGATGTGCTATAATTATAGCACATTGGCACATCCTCCCTACACATCTAAAGGCATCCAAAATATTTCCAGTCAATTAGACAAAACTTACTATTGGCAGGGGGGAAACTGAATGGAGTATATTTTGTAGCATAAACTATAAATAGCTGCATGTGTAGACACTTCTGTTCTGAAATAAAACCACCCACAACTGCAGTTGTTCCTTGTTAATTTATTGCATAGACAAGGCTCAAAGTCTACAGAAGATAGGGGAGTAGAACTCACAACTCCAGAGTCCCAGTTCATTCCCTTAACCCCAAGAGCATACTGCCATTCTAGAGAAATACAGGACTGAAGGCTTTGGCACAGGTTACCTTAAAAATGCCACAGATGCATTTAAAATGAAATCAGTCATTAGTTAAGAGTTGTTAAATTGCCATAAGTACCCTCTAAACCTTTCAAAGATATGACACTACAGCTGAGGTTCATCTTTGATTTGTTTTGCCTGATCATTCCAAGGTACTGTATGGATGCTCTGGGGAAATAAAATACCTTGTTGTTATTTCTCCAGGATGAAGAGGTGCCAACCACTCTACCCCTTCCCACCCACCAAATCTCCTGTAGTCTCCCCATCCCCTCCTCTTCCATGCTGAGAACAGCCCTCTCAGTGTCTAACGCAGAGAGACCAGGTAGCCCAGTTGCATGGTCTCACTGCCTCGGGGCTCCATGCTCAGCACAGAGCCACTAGGGCTCTATTCAAGGGAGATGGTACACTGGGGGGCAGCTTGCTTGTCCCAGCCACCTGCTGTCTTTACCCAGGGATCCATGCTTCACAGGGAGCCATGGGAGCTCAATTAACCAGAGGCTGCAAAGCAAGAGAAGCTTCACTGTGCCTCAGTTCTCCTGACTACTCAAATCCTCCATTTCTCAGCTCTGCCTGAGGTGTGTTCTGTGCCATGCAGTGACCATATTGGCACTCAACCTCATGCCCTAGCTATTCTTCCCCTCCCCCAGTCCCTCCAGCCAGGGCAGATTCCCCACTCCAACTCAGCACAACCACTGCTACCCCTCCATTCAACCCAATCCCTTTTCACTGAGACACATGCAAGATTTTAGTCCTTTAATTAAAAAAAAAAATCTTTTTCACTCTTTTCTCTTGACTCTCCCCCCACCCATACCACTTCAAGCCATTTTTCAAGATTTCTTCCCTCCCATCGTCTTCTCTGGCTGGGCTGTTGTAGCAAAACCCCCAGTTTTTCTTTTCTTTATTATTTAAAAATTCATTCCCTCCCCTTCCCCAACCATTTCTGATTCTTTCTCTGTTCTCTCTATTCCTTATAGGTAGTCATAGATAAGCTAAGTTCTTGTAGGCCATTACTGCGACAAGCCCCTTTTTATATTGTAAATAGTGTTCTGTTATTTTAAATTGATTTTTACTGTTTTATATTGTATTCCTGTTATGTTTGTATTGATTTTTACTGTTTTATATTGATATTGTATGATTTAGGCCTGTTCCTGTAAGTTAACCAAAGTAATGTCAAACCTCCATTTTGTAATGTTAAGTTTCCATCTTGTAATGTCAAGTCTCCATTCTGTGTCCCCTGCCCGGACATACCCTACTGTAACTGTGTTGCAGCTATGACTCATACCTACCCCTCCTATGTATTAGTTCCTGGGTGAATGAGAGTGAATGAGGGTCTCTGAGACATAATGGTAGCAGGCCTAAAAATAGCTCCTGCTCAATCACTGAACCAAAACTCAATCGCTGGACCACAGCCTTGCATTGACTCTCCCTGGAACCACAGACCTACTCCCAGAACCAGAGACAAAACCCAACAGTTGAAAGATAAAGACCCTCCAAGAAATCAGCAACACAGAAACAAAGAACAGAATAGAAACCAGAAATTCCACCATTGTATCCCATGAGACAATGAGGACACCTGGAACTGCATGACCTCATCTGAGCAGGACTGCCCCTTCCCTGGGAATGTCCTTCCCACTGGTGTCACAGGCTGCCCCAGCTTGATCCCCTGGTTCCACTCCTTCACCTCCTCTGTCTCCCAGATTTTCTTTCACCCCCAAGTAACTCCAGGGCACCAAGCAACCCCAAATAACCCCGGGACACCAAGTGACCCCAGATACTCCCTAGTGTTAACACACAGCCACCCCTGAAGTGTGTGTTTGTGTGTATGTGCGCATGTGTGTGTGGACCCATAGTGTTGTATGTGTAGCTTGTATGCATCTGCATGTATAATTTTGTGCCACGCCCTCCTGCCTAACAGCGAGATATTGAGATCCCAAGTGTTGATCTGATGTGTGTCAAGTCAACACTCCTACTAGTTGTGAGGGGAAGCCACAGAACACATGCTGGTTTCTCTACCTCCAAGCTGCATGCCACCCTCCACCCTTCTCTCCCACCACAAGGAAGGAATACAGTCCTAGCTCCTGTCCATGCCCCTGCTCACCAGCCCTTTAGTAGCAGTTAGTCATGAAGGTCTGAAACAACATGAAGCTTTCACCTGACACTGCTCCAAAAATGCCATCATTTTATTATTGAACTACCAGGCCCAGCAACAGCCAGCGAGCCCAGACCAATGGTCAAAAGGGAGAAACAGGTAAGCGATGGGGGACGGAGCATTGCTGAGACTAGGGGGTCAGTGGGCACAACCGTTGGAGGCCTCAAATGCCTCTACACGAATGCTCGAAGTATGGGGAAGAAGCAGGAGGAACTCGCCCTCCTCCTAGCTGTCACCAGCCCTGACATAGTAGGGATCACAGAAACGTGGTGGGACTCATCGCATGACTGGGCGGTGAGTGTCAAGGGCTATAGGCTATACAGGAAGGACAGGATAGGAAGGAAAGGTGGAGGAGTAGCACTCTACATCAAGGAGGAATATACTTCCTCGTTAATTAGCAAGGGGGTAGAGGGGGGGCACTCTGAGGTGCTCTGGGTTAGAGTAAAAGGCAGTCCAGGGGAGAGAGACTTCACGGTGGGAGTCTACTATAGACCTCCCAACCAGGGAGAAGAGCTCGACCAGGAATTCTTAGGTCAGCTTACAGAGGCAGTGAGGGCTAAGGATGTGGTCATCATGGGGGACCTGAACTTCCCAGACATCTGCTGGAAGGAGCAGTCAGCCAAGTCTGATCGCTCACGTCGGTTCTTAGCCAGAGTGCAGGACCTCCATCTAACCCAGGAGGTGCACAGTCCCACCAGGGGAGACGCCTTGTTGGACCTGGTGCTGGCCACGGGTGATGACCTGGTGAGGGGGCTGCGGGTGATGGGCCACCTGGGAGACAGTGATCATCGCTTGCTGGAATTCACCATCCAGCGTAAGGTGGCAAAGGGCTGCAGCAAGGCAACAGCCCTAGACTTTAGGGGGGCTGACTTCAACAAGCTAAGGAGGATCGTTGGGGAAGCACTGAGGACCCAGAGGGGAAGGGAATCAGATGTCGAAGGTGAGTGGTTGCTCCTTAAGGAGACGATCCTCCATGCCCAAAGGGAGGTAATCCCAACAAGGGTCAAAGGGAGCAGGAGGGCACATAAACCCCCATGGCTCACTAAGAGCATCCGGGAATGTCTCCTTGCTAAAAGGGAGGCATATACCCAATGGAGAGATGGGGTCATCACCAAGAAGGACTATGTTACAGTCGCCCGAGGATGTAGGGGGGCAGTCAGGAGGGCCAAGGCAGAGTTGGAGATAGGACTAGCTTCCCGGATTAAGGACAATAAGAAGTCCTTCTTCAAATACATACGGGGTAAAAAGAGGGTCCCGGGTAATGTGGGGCCCCTGCAGGACACGATGGGCAACTTAGTCATCACGCCAGATGACAAAGCTAACATATTTAACGATTTCTTTGCCTCTGTCTTCCTAAGTAGGGACCAGTTCAGCCACCTCCCTGCTGGGCCCCCCTCGGGCCCCGAGAGAGACACGCCTGGGCCAGGGGTTAGCGAGGAGTTAGTTAGGGTACTTCTGGAGAGGCTGGACGTGTTCAAGTCCGCTGGTCCGGATGATCTTCACCCTAGGGTTCTACAGGAACTGGCCGAGGTCATTGCGGGACCCCTGGCGCGGCTCTATGAGCACTCGTGGTGCTCTGGCGAGGTGCCGGAGGACTGGAAGAGGGCCAATGTGGTCCCTATCTTCAAAAAGGGAAAAAAAGAGGACCCGGGAAATTACAGGCCAGTTAGTCTTACCTCAATCCCGGGTAAGCTCTTTGAAAAAATTATCCTGGCACACATCCAGGAGGGCCTTGCGGGGGATTGCATGCTCAGGGGCAACCAACATGGGTTCATCAGTGGCAGGTCTTGTCAGACCAACCTGGTGGCCTTTTACGATCAGGTCACCAAATCATTAGACGCAGGGGTTGCTGTGGATGTAGTCTTTCTGGACTTCCGGAAGGCTTTCGACACTGTCTCTCACCCTGTCCTCATCAAAAAGCTGGGAGACTGTGGTGTCGATGCCCACACGGTCAAATGGGTCGCCAACTGGTTGGAGGGCCGCACCCAGAGGGTGGTAGTGGATGGGTTCTTCTCGACCTGGAAGGATGTGGGCAGTGGGGTTCCGCAGGGCTCGGTCCTCGGGCCCGCACTGTTCAACATCTTCATCAGTGACTTGGATGACGGAGTAGAAAGCACCCTGTTCAAGTTTGCTGATGACACTAAGATGTGGGGGGATGTGGGTGCACTAGAAGGGTGCAATAGGCTACAAGCTGACCTTGACAGGTTGCAACGGTGGGCGGATGAGAATAGGATGGGGTTTAACACTGATAAGTGCAAGGTGTTGCACATGGGGAGGAAGAACCGGCACCACACTTACAGGTTGGGGAACTCCCCTCTTGCCAGCATGGAGACGGAAAAGGATCTTGGAGTCATCATTGACTCCACGATGAACATGGGCCGGCAGTGTGGGGAGGCAGTCAAGAAGGCCAACCGTACCCTGTCATGCATCCACAGATGCATCTCGAGCAGGTCCAGGGAGGTGATCCTCCCCCTCTATGCGGCACTGGTCAGGCCGCAGCTGGAGTACTGCGTCCAGTTCTGGGCGCCACACTTCAAGAGGGACGTGGACAATATGGAAAGAGTTCAGAGGAGGGCCACTCGTATGATCAGGGGTCAGCAGGGCAGGCCTTATGAGGAGAGGCTACGGGACCTGAACCTGTTTAGCCTCCACAAGAGAAGGCTAAGGGGGGACCTTGTGGCCTGCTACAAACTGGTCAGGGGGGATCAGCAGGTATTGGGGGAGTTCCTGTTCCCCCGTGCGCTGCCAGGAGTGACCAGGAATAACGGTCACAAACTGGCGGAGGGTAAGTTTAGATTAGATATTAGGAGGCGCTACTTCACAGTCAGGGCGGCTAGGGCCTGGAACCAGCTTCCAGGGGAAGTGGTGCAGGCTCCTAGCCTGGGGATTTTTAAAAGGAAGTTAGATGAGCACCTTGCCGGGGTCATCTGACCCCGGTGCTCTTTCCTGCTAAGGCAGGGGGTCGGACTAGATGATCTACCTAGGTCCCTTCCGACTCTAGCTACTATGAAACTATGACATCACAACCTTCCACAAATTTTTGATGTTACACAGGTAATCTGACAATGCCCTAATGCACATGAATCCAAATTTTCCAACATGTTGAGATAGAAATCTGAGCCAAAGCCATTTCCTTCTCTGTTTATATGCTCAATCACCTCACAGTATCTCCAATCATGTAAAAGTAATCTATTCTTTTTTCAGCAAGGGTATTTTCATTTTTAACTCCTATACATTAGTCCTAGTGCTCATAATTCTTCATTCAGCTAGAAACACCTTTTCCCCCCCTACTCGGAGGCACTATAACTAGACAATAACATTCCTATAGTAAAGAAGGAAAGTACATGTTCCATTCTCAAATGGAATGTGATGGAACTACAAGTTCATGAATGTTGCTTTATATGCATGTGAAAGGACATGAATGGAGTGGCATTAAAAGCTTTAGATTCATGTCAAAGCTAAGACTCAAGTGCACAAACTGCTCCAGCAGTATATTTCACAAAAAATAGTTTCCTTGGAGTTCAAGTGAATGACTGACTAACTTCATGTTTTTTTCCCCCAAGATTATATACATGTGGCTGCTGAATCCTAATGATGCTTGCTTAGGGCACAAATTAAAGGAAGTGTGCTCAGTTATTAATCGTGGTCACTTAGACTTCCTGCCTAAAACAGCACAAACCTAACATACAAACATTTATACCTTTCAACTTTCTTCCTGTGCTTGGACTGCTGATAAAATGCTTGCATTAAGATGTACTCTCCCTTTCATAAATCTTCTCTATTGACTGGTACATAGCCAGACTAAAACTGCAGTTTTCCTTCATCCACTGAGCTGGTATGACAGGGAGGAAAAAAAAACTTTGACACACTAAACTGATTAACTGAGCTCCTGGGACTTACATGCTCTACATGTTAACACATACTGGATTAGGAGTTTCAGGCAGAGGTTGTACCCAAAGTCAAAATACCAGATGGAAACTATTCAGGGTCATCACAAAAAATTCAACAAGGACGATAAAAAGTGGGTAGCAAGGAGCATAGATTCCATTTTTTCATGATAGCTTGTGCTCTGCAAAATATTCATAATGAAATCTCCCTAGGGTTTGCTTATGTTGCAAAACTCAGACAATTCTTTAAAAAAAATTACTGAGATGCTCCTTTGAGTGAACCTGAACTGATTTATGGTTTAATACCTAAAGCTTTACTGAAAAGCCAAGTTTAACTTGGCTTTGTGCTGAATCCATGCACTCTCACAAAATGCTTGTTGCTTTGATAGAGCATCAGGCTATGACGAATGACTGAGCAAATGTTCTTGATGAACTTCCTGCCTGCCTATGCATGTGCTCATTTGCATTCTAATTAGAATGCATTGGAGCAGACTCAATTAATTAATTAATTGAGTCTGCTCCATGTTCCAAATAGAATGCTCCAACATTGACCCAGTGTGTTTTAAAATGGCTGTAGGGGTGCTTTATCTAAACCTTGTTGAAGGAGAAGGAAGATCAGTGCTGCCACTGGCCCCAGGTGGCAGCACCCGGCTCCTGTCATCTGGCAGGCAGATCGGGGGCATGCACCCCCAGGAGGACTGCGGGGGCTATGCCAGAGTCCTCCTGGGGGTGCATGCCCCTGATCTGCCTGACAGATGATAGAAGCCAGGTGCTGCTGCCTGGGGCCAGCAATCCCAGGGCAGGGGAGGGTCCCTGCACAAGCTGATCTGCCCCAGGCCCCACACCCTCCTCAAGCCGGCTCCAGTACAGAGCCGGGGCAGATCAGCTTGTGCAGGGGAGCCCCCAATCTGCCTGCCACATGAGAAGAGCTGAGTGTTGCCACGTGGGACTGGCAGCAACACCACTGATCTTCCTGCCACCAGTCCCAGGCAGCAGCACCCAGTTTCTCTCATCTGGCAGGTAGATCGGTGGCTCACACCCCCAGGAGGATTCTGGCATAGCCCCTGCAGGCCTCCTGGGGATGTGGGAAAGCCCCTGATCTGCCTGGCTGCTGCATTTTATCTTTCCTCATAATAACATATGGGCAAAACACCAAAACAGCAAAACAGTTTCAATGAAACAAAATGGAACGGGGCTTTCAAAACAAAACGCTGTTCCATCGAATTGTCGAAATGGAAGCAGAATCAGAACGGTGCTGTTTCGCACAGCCCTAAGAAACATTCCTATTGCTAAATCACTTTGTGATTTTTGAACTTTTCTTCTTTGGCATAAACACTGATGTGCTATGCTGGTACTCTGTGGGCATTCCCATAACTGGCTGATGTGAAAAGAAATAAAGTTGGAATGTGCAGGGAAAAAAAACAAAACACCTCAGCATACACATTTTTCACTTTTTAAATATATTATCAGCCTAGTAGACACTGATCTCAGGTTACAGGTTCAACAATGTAAATCCACAGAAGCTCCCTGACTTCAGTGGACACTCTCTAGATTTATGGCAAAGCAGAGCATATGGCCCATTATCTTTTGTTGCTCCTTGAAAAGAACATCACTTAACTGGGGCAATTCAATTACATGTCAGGTGATTTAAGAGTACACATGATATATACATACTGGCTTGGTTTATTCAACACTGAGGTTGTCATTTTAAATGTTCACAACTTTGACAGATCCTAGGCTGATCCTCTGTTGGTAAGTCCTTTCAAAACAATGGATTTATTACAATACCTGTATGTACCAGCTGAAGATAGGTCCCCAAGTTTTAAAACACTTGTCTTTTAAAACTCTTAGCAAGCAAGGTGAATTCCATTCTGAGATGATAACCAGATCATAGAATAAAAGACAACAATTTCTATTTCACCAAAAGTTGTTCTTCTACAGTCTCAAGTGACACCTTTTCTAAAAGCAATAAGGAAAGGTACAGCATACATTATACCATAATAGAGGTACAAAGAGCACTGGAAGCACTCAGCCTTTGGCCTCCTGCCTCATCATGCACCCAAGGTATTCCTTTATTGATTGCATGGCCTTTCATCTATTAGTGCTTATATATACAACCTGCTGCTTTACTAAGAATTGAGCACAACTAATAGACATAAAACGCACAGCTTCTTGTCAAATGGATTATAGTTAGTGATGCTTCAATTATGCAAACAGCAGACACCAATGGATAGGCCAGATATTGGCTAACAAGTAGGCTTGTTTGGCCTCAAGTAAAGCTGCTGCATTTTCTTGGTGGGAAAGAAAAACTTCACAACTCCTACTCTTATTAAATAACCTATTTTTAATGTGATTCTAGTGCTTGATCCAAGCCCAATTATAGCAAGAAACTTATTGACATCAATGAATTCCGGCCAGTCACCATCTTCACTTGTTAAAACAGCATGCATCTACTCATGATATGATTTAGGCTGTGTAGACACATTCAAATGATATGGGAAAATTCTCTTGAACTCGGTTTTCTAGTTAAAGAAACCCCAAAAAAGCCTACGCAGAGACACCTGAACAAACATTCAAATACTGAGCTCCTAAAGAGCAGGGAGCTTGCAGTGTCAATGCTGTAAGGCCACAGGGGCCCTGTGTACACATCTCAGTGTGCTCTGCAGACTCCCTCAGTCTGCCTGGAGACAGAATGGCAGCAGTACATGGGGCAGCCCTTACCGGTTGACCCAGATTGCTCAGGGCCAGCCTGTGTCTCCCTATAGCACAATGTAGGGGCTGTGAAGGGGGCACATTCTGCTCTCTGCTCAGCTGTAGCAGTAGAATCCAGTGAGTGACACAATGTCTCTCTCTGGGAAGGGACATGGGAGGAGGAGTGGTGAGGAAAAAGCACGTTGGGATGCCAGACCGGTGTGCTTAGGCTTTCTTTCAGAAGAGAATGTGCACAGACATTCACTCCCCCAGGAGAAACTCTCCCAGGAGTGTTTTAACCCCGGGTGTTTCTAGGTTACTGTCCTCCTGGAGTGGCCATTTTTGCTCTGGGATAAAAATCCTGAACATCTGTACACTCAAAGTTTCTCCCAGGAGAGCAGCAAGCCTCCCAGGAGAAACCAATGACTGTATGTGACCTTAGAGACAAATGTTACCTTATCTGCCATCAACGCAGGGGTTTACGTGATCAGGGTGGAGGTTGATATTAGTGGGCAGGATCAGTTGTTCTTTATTTGTCTGGCAAATATCAGTTCAAACATCTTGAGAAAAAAGGGGTAAGTTCTGGGAATGTATACTGCAAGAAATGAACTTTCCTTTATTTGGCAGAGAAAAAAAATAATCTTCCCCTACCCCAGTATTTGAGAATTTATTCTCAAAGTTATAACAGATATTATTTTTTAAAAAATATGCGCGCGCACACACACGAGTTGTTAAATGGTGTTTAAAATCCACCGTGCTACCTATCATCTCATTTTCTTTTTTTCAAGGTTTGGCCTGCAAATAAAATGAAGTTTACAGAAAGTGGAGTGAAGTGCCACTGTGAGCTCGAGATAAATTGCAATTATTGTAGCAAAAACAAAAAAACTTTTACAGTTCTAAATGGTGAGAGGTATTTTTCTGTAGTTTGGCCCAATGATAGGGAAAAAAAGGAAGAAAAATGGTTTGGGGCTGGACAGCTTTTCCAAGTTTTCCAAAATTAAAAATGAACCTGAAAACTGCAGATTTTATGTTAAATGTTCCTTGTCCTGAGTTCAAGATGGTCAACATATCCCATTTGGTATATGAAGGCATTTTGAATCATCATCATACAAAACACAGTCCAAATAAATCAGTCAGTTTACATGGATAATTAAAAACACTGACATTCATTATGTGGTAAAGAGTAGTGTTATTTAAATGAGAGGTTTGTGAATCTCAGTAAACTTACAGCTTCCTGGCCAATAGAACTTTGATCAAATACCACCCTGAACAATAGAAAAGATCATTTAGGATTCAAGTAACTACTTTACAGGACTGCATATGCTCTCTATCTTACAACACTTGATTGGTGAACTTTAGATAAGATGCATCATGTCAGTGTAGTGGTAATCAACAGTGTAATTTGAAAATTAGATTTATTCATTATGGGCTTAATTCACTTTTCACACATAAAGCCAAAATAAATGGACTTGCATAGTTGTGTGAGCAAAATATATGCCTCCTAGCCCAAGAGATAGGAAATGGATCTGTACAGCAGTCCTACATAGTCATCACTCTCACTTGTGATCGACTGATAATATACTGATTAATGTCCCTGTGAACGGTGCAGTACATGTCAAACCATCTCTGTGTGCTTCACAGAGGAGGTGGGGCCAGAGCTGGGACCAGCATGTGCTGCATGCAACGTGAAGGGCCAGTCCGAGACCCACAGGCAGGACCACAGGCCAGATGATAGGGCTCCATGGCCTGAATCCAGCCCATGGACTTCACCTTCGACACCCCTGAGATGAGAATCCACTAAATAAAAAGCTTAGGAACCAAGAAAAGCTTGGGCCACCATGTCCAATCCCCTACATTCTTAAAAAATCATTTACTGAAGGAATACCTCATATTGCCACTCAAAGCCTTCATACATAACAAAGCAGTGAAACAATAGGAAATAATTAGTTAACAATATGCTCGGATCCTAGAAACAGGACTGTGCCCCAAGCTAAACAGCCAGACTCCACAGTCCATGCCAATCCGTCTTACAGGAAAAAAAATTCTCCCTGACACTACATGTAGCAATCAGTATGACCCTGAACAGAAGAGCAAGACATTTTAGTCAGGAACCTCTAGGTTTTTTAAATTACCAGAAAAAGTATCACGACACCCTAGTGAAAAGCCCTAAGCTTTAGGTATGGCCAACTTCTCTGTGCTTCAGATCTTGTAGTCTGTTTCTCCAACACTACCCTTCAGTCTGGGTAGGACTCAAGTAGAAAATGTTGTGTAATGACCACAGACCCTCCATCATTATAATGCAAAACTGGAAACATGAACAGACACCCAATGACTTACGAGATGCCAGAAATGTTACCATATTCAAGAATGGGAATGCACTGAATTGTAGAAGTTACTGTGGTATTGCGCTCCTGTCCATAGCTGGAAAGATTTTCTCCTGCAGTCTCCTCAGTAGACTCACTTTCCTCACTGAGAAACTTCTGAGTCCCAGTGTAGTTTCAGACCACTCAGAGGTACAATAGATAATATCTTTGTTGCTAGACAGCTACAGGAGAAGTACCAGGAGCAATACCAAGATCTTTACATGGCCTTCATTGACCTAAGTTTTTTAATTAAATCACCAGAGGCACCCTATAGAAGATCCTGATGAGATCTGGATGTCTGCTAAAATGTCTTACCATTATCAGACTCCTTCACAATAACATGACAGCAACTATCCTAAGTAATGACTCCGAACAGACCCCATCACTATTAGAAATGGAGTTGAGCAAGTGTGTGATTTACACCAAACACTCTTTTCCATCTATATCACAGTTATTTCACATCTCATTGCTGATAGGCTTCATCTGGAGTCAGCATCCAGTATTGCATGGACAGGAATCTCTTTAACATGAACTGGTTATGTTCAAAATTCAAGAAAACCAACACCTCCACTACTGATCTTCAATACACTGACAACTGTGTGGTGTGTGCTCATTCAATGGAAGAAATCCAGATCACTCTTGCTTCTGTGAAGTATGAAATGCTTGGACTCAAACTTGGACTACAGAACCTGGACTGCCAACTTCATGAAAACCAAGATACTTTATCAACCCAGCCCAAACCAACCAGCTCCTCCACACATTAAAATTAGAGACCAGTGCTTGGAGAATGTTGAGCATTTCCAATACCTGGGAGGCAATAGAAGTTGCAGGTCTTTCTGCAGGGGAGAGTAGGTTGCAGGATGGGATTTTTCTCTTTCTCTTGCCTTTGGTTTCTCTTCTCTGCTTTGAGGGCAAGATGCTTTACCTTGAAATGGGCCAACACTTGGTTGAGGTTGTAGCACACTGGAGTTAGTAAGCATCCTTTATGTACTTTTCTGGACATCCTAATCTGGCCAGTACTTTCCGCAAGGCTTTGCAACTGATAGAATCAAAAGCCTTGGTAAGGTCTGGAAGGCCATATACCAGCCCTGATGTTGTTCCCAAAAAACTTTTCTTGGACCTAATGGGCAACAACGGTTATGCTAGTTGCTTCACAGGATGTTCTGAAACCACAGTGAGATTCCAGCAGAACTTTCTCAGCAAGAAGTAGAAAAAGGTTGAGGAGGATGGGGACAAGGATTTTACCTATTGCAGAATGGAGGGCAATACCCTTGACAGCTCCCACACCCGACTTATCTCCTTTTGGGAAGATAGTCATGATGTCAGCATTGCTTAGGGACCTAGGAATATCTTCATTGTTCCAAATTCAACGAATAAATTTGTAGAGTCTCAGTACCAGTTCCTCGCTGCCACCTTTGTATGCCACCTGGTCCAGGAGCCATGTTGTTCTTCAGTTTCCTTGATTATACTGATAACTCTTACTGCAAATATAGTATGGGCTATGTCTATGATTACAGTCATTAGCAATGTTAAAATAACTATATACATTTTGCATTTCAACATCTATTTCAAAGATATACATAGAAATACTAATTTAATTCCAAGATTTTGTCTGGCATTTTGTCAAATGTTAAAAAATGTATATTGAAGAAAAAGGCAAATTCATTAGAAATGTACCACTGTATGTGAATGAAAACCATCTGCCAAGAATTTTGCAATGTGGTAAAAACATAAAATGTTGTAACTCTATCAAACACTTACGAGTCTGGTGTACATCCACACTCACTAAAATACTTACATATGATACTTTTTTTTTTTCTAAAGTATTAAATAGTTCCTGATTACAACTAACAATGATTTCTTAAATTGGTTCCTTAAGTTGTGATCATATTTCAGTTGAAGAGGGTTGGAAATGTGCCTAATTTTTAAAAAATATTAGGAACACAATGTTTTCTAAAACAATTGACTTGCCCTTCACAGTTCATAAATGAAACTGTCACTTATTTTACAACCAACTCAGTACCCAGTGTAGTATCTGATGCTCTAAAACAAAGTATTTAAATTCATTCTTAAACAATATCACATTATATATCTTGTACTTAATGTACAGAATTTAAGCACAGACACATACATGACTGCATGAATTACAGTGCACCCTCACACACACTTATTCATAAGCCTTAACCTTTGTTTCAGAAGTTTAACCAAAACAATACACTAGGAAGATAACATGCAGTTTTTGAACTTTAATATTTGTCCCTACAAAGAAGAAATATTTAGTGCTAGTATGGAAATTACATAGTGCACACAAAACTATATCCAGGAGACCTGTCAAAGTCTTAGGCTGGAATTTCTCAACACTAACCTTACCCAATAAAGCCAAAGTAAACTTCCTAACTCAAAACCTGAAAATATTGTGCATGCAAGTTGCTCATTTCCAGTGTGATCAGGAACTATATTGTGAGGTCCTCTGAATCCTTCAAATAAATGGACATATAACATGAGATTCCTTATAGCTATGTGTGACAGGACGGGACCTAGGGGTGCTGTGAACTCCCCTAGCGCCCCCTACCGTGTCAAGTTGGTGTCACCATGCACCCTCACCATCTCATCCGCCATGTCTTTGATGTTCTTAGTGTTTAGGGGAGGCTGCCTTATCTGTCTACATTGACACGATGCCCTGGTGTATCTTGGCCAATGCTCTGTCTTGGTTGCCCCGGTGCACTCTAGCCTTAGGGGCTACGCGTGGCTCCTACCACCCCTGATACCACGCCCCAAGCCTCACAGATGTACTGGACATTGTCTAGTCAATTCTCTTCTCTTGGTGCCTTCGCAGGCGCCCCCTTACTCACCTCTGGGGCTTCTCACTGCCCCCTCTCACCTCTGGGGCTTCTCGCAGTTACTCGTGCCCCCTGGACACTCCCTAGCCTCTCTCGCAATCCCACAATCAAGACTCAGGTGGCCGTAGCTGTGCCTGGCCCCCAGACCCCCTTCTCGGGTCTTACGCCCCACTGAGGCTTCCCACAATCGAGGCTCAGGTGGCCGTAGCCATGCCTGGCCCCCAAGACTCTGCGCCCTCTCCGGTGCCAGGAACCCCCACACTACTGTGGAGCTCCTATGAGGCCTCCTCCAACCCCTACAGCCTCACCCGGTCTTCCAGCAAACAGTAAACACAAACAATCAACATAATAACACAAGCCAATCAGCTGCAACTCAAACATAAGCCTCCTGGCTAAAGCATTCTCTCCAACAAGCTCTCTCTAATCCACACCATATCGCACCCATAGCTAGTGACTTATACCTCCAGGCCTTTCTACTTTTTTCCGTTTCAGGGTCAAGCTCTTTTCCTCAGCCTAACCATGCCCCTTCAATCCAGCTGCCAGTCAGGAGAGGGAGGGAGAGAGGGAGAGCACCCACAGCCTCCTGTCTCTGTTTTATGGTGGTCAGCCCTGCCCCTTCCGGTCAGCTGACTCACCAGGTGTCGGCCCTTAGCTCCTCCTGGTCACCCTTAGCAACCAGCAGCTGAGCCCATACTACTGTTTTTCAGTAGCAGGCACCTTAGTACCCTGCTACACTATGGCACTTTTTTTTATTATAGCATTAGGCCCCTGGCACATGTTACATTTGTACGCAACATTATAAACTTAAAAAAAGGACAATAACCTTGTAGCTGGTTCCTATCACAGCATTAATTTAACATGTGGCCAAGCTGGGGCTCCAGGCCATGGGATGTGACCCCATGCTGGGAGCCCAATAAGCTGATGGGACTCCCAGCCACAGGGGCACACCATGTACTCTATGGCTGAGAGCCATCAGCTGATCCAGGTGACTGAGCGCCATCAGCTGATCTAGGCTCCCAGCTTCACAGGCACACCATGCCTAGAGCCCAGATGACTGGAGCTGAAGCATGGTGTACCCCTACAGCTGGGACCCTCATAGATGCCAGCTGCAGGCATACATAGTGTATCCCCATGGCTGGGAGCCTGGATCAGCTGACAGGGCTCCCAACCACAGGAGCACCCAGTACAGCTGGAAGACTGCTCAACTGACAGGTGTCCCAGCTGTGGAAACTAACTTATTGCTACCATGGCAGTGGGAGCCCAGAATCATGATCCCAGGACTCTCCATGCACTGGCAATAAGGTGTGATGGGATCTGATGTCCAATCCCACATTCAGCCCTAAAAGTATTTTATTTCAATTTAAAATTAGTTTACATTATATTCAAGTATTAAATAAAACAAGAAAACAAAAACCCCAGCTCCAATGTATAGGTAATGGAAAGCACATGCTTAAAAAATGCACTAAAATGTTTAACTGAGTAGCATATATGTGCACTGTCTTGTAATGGCATGGGGGAATATGACTACCTCACTAGTAGTTTTGTCATGGTGAACCCTCTGGGTACTATGTTAATAATCCTTTCTTCCTAATGAAATTACCAGTTCCTCCACTGAAGGCACTATAAAAAAAGGAAAATACTATATATTCTCATCGCATTCTTATTTTGACACTGGACAGTCATTTTCTTCTTTTCTGTAGCCAAAATCCTTATTGTAAACCTTATAATAGATTGAGTTTCCTGCACTATATTTCCCCATTGTACTGAAGACAAATTTAAATGGACACTCAAGAAATCTTTGAAATACATTATATGAGGAGGAAAGAATAATACCACATCCCATAACCTTCAAAAACCACTTCTTCAATTTAGCTTTCCCATAGCTCCAGCTAAAAACTGTAAAGAAGAGATAATGACATAAAATAGAAGGAACTGGAATCTTGAAAGAGAAGTAAAAAGAAAACAGAACCCATAACCCTGCCTGCTACATGGTTAGGAAAGAAAATCAGGCTCCTGACCCATTATGACTTGAGTTATTATTTCTTGAAAGCTTTCAATATTGGAGTAATAGGTGCAATAATAAGATCTTAGGTAGTCGAATTAAGGTTAGTAAAATAAGTGAGTGCCAAGTGTTTCCAGAACAGCTAGGACATGCTTATGATAGGGAACAGGGTCTGGGGTGCTAGCACTTCAAGATATTCAAGCAGTGTTTTCAGCCAAAGATGAAGTTACGCAAGTGAAAGCTGTAATTTGTATATCTTCTGCTCTCAGAAAAGGTTCGTTCCAATTAACTTATTAAGTTTCCAGCCCAGCTCCTTTACAGTTCTCTCTCACACGCTTTTCCAAAACCATAGTGCAGGAAAAATATCCAAACTATTCTACCTCATGCCATTCTCTGAAGAATAACAGTCCTTGTGTACTGTGGCCCTCAGATATTCTGTATGCTTCCTGAACCACATAGGCCTTGGAGATTTGAAGCTGGTGGCCACAGAAGAGTCCTGTTAGCAGCTGTGGACTTAACCAGCTGCAGGTCACAGATTTTGACCTCTCTGAATATGTTAGTTAGGAACTTGCCTATGATTCAGTGTATCCACTGATGTCCCAGAATTCATTGTGCTTCTCTGCTCAGATTCTATTCAGCTGGCCAGGGCAGCAGGATTAAGGGGAGCAGGATTTCCCCATGTAAAAGCTCAGGTTTCAAACTCTTGCAAAATAAGGACCATATCTAACATGGCCTTAGCAGCTTCCAAAATCCAGAGAACAGCGAAAGAATCCACTGCTGCAATGGCTCCATGCTTCTCTTTTCATCCATACCCACTTGGGCCAAGCAAAAGGAAGGACCTTTCCTGGCTTCTATTATGCTGTGGAGTGTATGTGCAAGCCCAGCAATTACAAGTTGCAGAATTGCCACGAGACAGGAAATTAAATTTGCATTGAATCGTTCTGTACCTGTCCATCACTCAAGCAGCTTCATTTGCTGTGAATTGTCATTGGATCAGTATCCACTGCTTTCCATGGCTCACGCAAACCAAAATACCTCATATTTCTAGCTGTATCAAACTGCTGGTCGGCAACAGAGAACAGCGAATGAAGCTGGATTACTTCCTAAAATTATCTATGCCAGCTAAAGGTGCATGCCTGCAGACATTCAGTACATGATTAAATTTAAACACAGGTAGTTCTATTGAAGCCAGTGGGGCTGCTCACATGCCCAAAATTCAACATGTGCTGGATTAGAGCTCTTAATAGTACTTTACTTAAATCAGCAACTGAAAGACTTCAGTTACCAAAGGGATAACACAAATAATGCTCAGAAATTGCACTCATTTATAGGACAGCAATATTATGACTGAAGACTTTTTTAATATGTAGCTAGAGATATTTGCTAATGCACATATGCCTGTGCCTTTTTAATCACTCAGTAGGTAAGCTTGGCTATCAGAACATAATACTATATTATCTCTTGCATGGATAGATCTAGGAAATGAATAATTGCCAAATTTAGGACATGTCACCTGTGTCCTTTTAAACAGCCCTTTGTATAATAATGGGAAAAAAATTAGAAAAGGCCTTGAAAGGAGCAATGGGCTTCTGTATTTTGACATGAATTTACTGTAGGTTTAGGATTATTATTTTCTCCAAAATTTGATTTATGCAGCTAGCTAACTGATTAATCACTTTGCTTCCTAACATTTCCTTCCTGCTTATATCCAGGAAAACAATCAATTAAGGCTCTAATTAATTCTCTCTCTCATGACAGGATGAATTTGGAAGGTTATGACCACATATAAATAGGCAACACAGCTAGTTAATCTATAATGCTATAATGCAAAAGGCTGAATTTGTTGCTCCTGCTGTATAAAGTATGCCTAGTATAACACGGTACTTAAAAAAAAAAAAAAGTGAAATTTCAACGTTTAGTAAGCCAGCTGCAATTTTATCTTATCATCATCTCATTCCACTTATAAAACTGGTTTTCAGATCATGAAGGCAGCGAAGATTCCCTATTCTCAGCCAAGCCTCATCCACTCTTTAAGATCTAGAGCAGTGTGTACCCATCTGGCCTTGCAGAGGCACTCTCTTGCCTCTTCAGAGTGTGCACCCAGTGCCAGCCACAGGGCATGTTCCAGTGGTCTTGATGCTGGGTCCTATTTACCCTGAAAGAGGCCCTGATACTCGCCTGCCAAGACTTGGTCTTTTCCTTCAACGCTGGGGTTCCTTCTCATTGCTCCTTGCAGACCGGGTGCTGCCCTTAGTGGGCATTCTTGGGGCTCCACCTCCTCTACACCCCAGCCATGCGCCAACCTTCAGGATAACCAGATGTTAGATTGTCAGCTCGCCCTTCTGCTGTCTTCGCCTGCCTCCTCTTCTCCTTGCTCATCACCTGGCCTCCTTCTGTACAAGATGCCCACTGGATGTCGGACCATCCCTGGCCAAACGGTGGGTCTTCCTTCCCTATGCTGCTGCCTGTTGTGCTGCTCAGGCTCCTGCCGGCCTGTGGAAGCTGTCCTTGGCCCCTCTCCCTGCTTCGGGGCCCTGCAAAACTCAAAACAATTTAAGAAGAAAAAAAACCGGAATAGTTGAGGTACAGGGCATCAGCCTGCCCCACTCACAGGTCCAGCATCTGTGACTCCAAAAGTACCCTCAATGCCATCTTCCGGGCCTGGCCACCCTACCAAGCCAATGTGATGCCTCCTTCAATGTATCCAGGACTCCTCCATCAGGTTTCTGTTCATCTCCTTCTTGGGCTGCCAGTGCAGCCCGTGTGCAGCCCAGGGAGCAGCCTCGCCTCCCAGTCCCAGTAGTGCTGCCCCTTTCATTTCCCCACCACCAACTTTTAAATCAGCTGGGTCACAATTTTTGCTGACATTGTCAGCCAGCACCATTCCCAGCCAGCAATAAAAACAGCTGATGAACCACCTAGTGGTTCATCTTGGCACAACTCATCCAGCTCCATTTTTCCTAAAAAAGATATATATACCCTGCTTTCAGGGTTTTTCCTCTTTCTTTTCTGGGTGGGTCAGCCCTGCCCTGGGTCCCACTCTGGGAGGGTCCTCCAGCGCCTCCACTTGTTTCTCCCTTGGACACAGTGATTCTCAACCCCTGTGTGAGGAGGTAAACACTCTCCTCCCCTGTCCAGTGCCTACACCTGTACCAGCTACCCCAGCAGCATCATCAGCTGCCTGAGGACTGCCATAGCTGCTGCCCTTGCCTATCCCCAAGCAGTCCCTTCGCGAGATGCCACCATGCTCTGCTGCAGGTAGACAGATGGACACACAGAACCAGACTTGGCAACACATTTTGTCCCCATCACCCCTCCCATGCTTGTCCCCTCCACCCTTCATAATATTGCTGTCCTATAATCAAGTGCAATTTCTAAAGGTTATTTGCATTATATCCCTTTAGCAACTGAAGCCTTTCAGTTGCTTATTTAAGTACTATTAATTAAGAGCCATCATCCAGCACATGCTGAATTTTGAGGACATGAACAATTGCACCAACTTCAATAGAGCTACCTGTGCTTAAATTTAATCATGTACTGAATGCTTGAGGGATTGCAGCTTTAGCTGGCATAGACGGGTTTAGGAAATAATCCAGTTTCATTCACTGTTCTCTGTTGATGATCAGCAGTCTGATATAACTAGAAATATGAGGCCTTTTGGTTTATGTAAGCCAGGGAAAGCAGCAGATGCTGATCCAAGGGTTGGCAGGAGGGACCATGGGGGCAGCTGTCAGTATGTGGGACCCCACAAGAAAGATGCTGAGTCACACATTCGCTATCAATTCAGGAAGTGCTAGTTTGCATCTGAAACAATTCTTGAGTTCAAACCATTTATTTGGAAATTTGTGGGTGGAATATGGCAATAATGAAGAATTTGTATTATGCTCCCCATAGACAAGCTTACCTTAATGGTTACGATCATGGTTTCAGATCAGATCCCAAACTGGTGTCAGAGCAAAATTTTTGATTGACTGCTGACAACACAGAGTTGGATTTGACATGCACGAACAAGCCAGGTTAATGGAAAATTCCACAGCATGCCCAGCACGTGCCCCCTAGATGACCTGAAGGCTTGTCAATCATGCCTGACCTACTTTTCCACCATACGCATGCTCAGTACTGGCAGAGATATGAAGCAATCTGGTACGCACATGCTCAGTTGTACCAACAGAATGAGGTCATTAAACCTGAACATTCTAACAGCCAAGCAACCTGATTGGCCACTTGGTTGCTATAAAAGACTTGTGAGCCCCCTACCAAGAGGGGGAGACCGGAGAAACAGGGAAGAGACTCGACCTGAGAGGGGAGACTCCTCTGAGCATAGACTGTCTCGCAGGGAGAGATCAATCCGATCCTGAGAGCAGAGGCTGCAGCTGCAGGGACTGCTTCTCAGGAGGGCCTGAAGCCCACCGGTCTTCTCACCGTGCGGTTTTGCGACTAGTTTTCAATCTCGTTCTTGATACTCATTCTGATCTCCTGGCTTCCGATCTTGCTTCTGATATCTGACTGACCCATCCAACTGACTTCGATCCTAACAAACCCGACTGGCTACGACATCTTCATCTCAACATTCGACCTCGGCACTGTTCTTCAACTACCCGTTCATCCACTTTGGACTGGCGTCACGACATCGTTCATCGTGTTACAGTTTTCGTTGTTTGTCACCCGTTCAATAAGCTGTTGACCAGCCCTGGGACTAACGAGCGGGCAGCCGCACCTATCCTTCAGGGTAGAAAGCAAGGGCTCACTCGGGAACCCCGTGGGCCAACAGTCTCCTCTGTTGTCTGTTGTAACTGTAACTGAAGCAAGCTTCTCTGCCTACACTTCAAAGTGTAAGTAATAAATCATTTTGTTTTGAAACCGCACGAGTCCACGTACCACTCAGAACTCCTCGCCGCTAATCCCTCCTGTTTCGTTCTCGAACCGCCCGGCCCACAGTGACCTTGGGGCCTTTACTCCCCGACAACTGGAAGATGCACTACTTTTTAATTAAAATCAAAACAAGCGATATGGAAAGTTTTTCACAATTCAAGACAAAGCTTGGCACTAATTCAGTCCTAAAGCTTAAGGGAAGTTTAGGTTCAAATTTAGATGAGCACACACCTCTTGGACCACCCCCATTTGAAATATACCTTCCTCATATATAAGCTCAAGAAGATCTTCAACACTCTCCTATTTCCTGATGAAGCCTAAGGAAAAGAATCCTTATTAAGAAAAAAAGTTTATATGAATGAGTGTTCAAAATAGGTAACATTCAGTTAATGGTACTAGCAATGGGAGTACTACCAACTTAGACACAATTTCAGATGACACTAAACAGCAAAATCATTAAAATTGTTTTAAAATATGCCAACATTAAGGGTTTGGTTCAGAATTTCATTTTCCCAGTGATTCTCCAATCAAAGGTATAGAATTTGTATCATGTAAAAGTTGTACAGCAAGGTGAATTAAGCTTACTGTATTGAAAAAAAAAAAGAACTATTGTTATATATGCACGTATAAATCAATATGGTGTCAAATATATTTCCAATGAAAATGCAATATCTTATGTTCTAAGAAATTCATTTATTAACATTTAATATAAGGACTTTGGAAACAAGTAGAATTAATTCTTTTTTTTCAAATAACTTAAAGATCTCTCATTGAAGCTTGCCATTATTTTTTCCAGAAGAACAACATTGGTTTTTCCAATAACTTTAACAGAGTTCCTTCCAATTTCTGCTTTCCTGGATAACATGTTTGGAAAAAATGGGAAATTGCTTTCTTAAACTAACAATTTATGGAGAAAATAGTACTGTATCAGTCTTAATTGATACTGGAATAACAAACTGTACAACCACCCATACAGTTCAGTTACAAATCTTTGTGATCTTCATCTTAAAGCATTCATACCATTCCACATTACAAGGACGATAACTTCATATGCTCCAAAAAAGACATACTGTTACATACCTAGATTTAGAGCTGTGCAAAACGGACGTGTTCCTTTTCAACGTTTCGATGGAACAGTGTTCCGTTTCAACTGTTTCAAGTTGAAATGGCTGTTCCATTCTGTCGAAATGTTTTGCCTTTTCGAACCTGTTTCAACGTTTCTCCCATAGGATATAATGGGGAAGGTCAAAACAGGCAATAACTTTGTCATTTCTGGCCTGATTTGCACGAAACTTGCAGGAATAGTAGCTCCTTCTGAAGAAGAGCATGAAGCCTGCCAAGTTTCAAGGAGATAGGTACAGGGAGTTCCGGGAAACTGTACCCCAAAATCATGAAAGCAAAACTCATGTCATAGGTATGTGTTAAGCCACAGTGGGGTCAAAACTGCAACCAAAGTTAATAGGTTGTTTCAACCTTCCTCATTATAGCCTATAGGTGGAACGTTGAAACAGCGCTGAAATGGCAAAATATTTCGACTTGCCTCATTTTGTTTTTGAGGCTGTTTCAACCACATCTGTTCCATTTTGATTTTGCTGTTTTGACCTCAAAACAGGTCAAAACAGCGTTGAAACGGAACTGCTGGCAAAATTTCGCACAGCCATACTAGATACGTACTTACAGCCATCAACCAACCCATGCTAGCTGTCCAAATGTCAACACCTGATGTGTTAACTGATACACACTGAAAACCACAATCCTTCACCAAACTTTCCATCATCTAAGAAAACTGAACTTTCATCTCTATATCTGCCTCCAGATCTCAGAGAAAAAAAAAATATGGTAAGGTTAGTACTAAACCTTTCCCAATAGCTTTTAGGTTCTGATTTCTGAATTAAAGTTTCAGTGAATGTAAATGCAACCTTTGGCAGTCTTCCAGACTGCGATAACTATTGTGGTTTTTCTTGAATTAAAAAAAAAGAGAGAGAAAGAAAATCTGAAATGTTGATATTGGTTGTTATTATTATTTAATAATCAATTATGGGTTATGATATATTTCAATTTAACTATTTGCTAGACTTTTGCCAAGAAAACGACAGGTAAACTGATAATAGTCTCATAAAAACTTAAAGACCTTGAGATATCAAACCACCCTAAAACAAAGCCGACACACATTCAGGCTGGGAGCATACCAATGGGCTCCTGATTTTATCGGCACTTATTGCAATTAAGAAAGTCTACCTCCTGTCAGGAAAGCATTCAAATAAAAAGCCCACTGCATTGATCACTGTTCCAAGTCATTGATCTAACACAAAAAGCTTCAATAGCTAAAGTAGTAAATAACATGGGCTAGGACTACTAACAACTGTTTCTAAAACATCTGAGTCTTTTAAATCATCTAGTTGCCTGTCAGTTTAGCCTCATATTTCCAGGTTTTGGCAGGGTTTAAGATACTGCCAAAGAAAATCTGCATCTCTCAAAAAAAATGACACTCCTAAGAAAGCATCAATGCACTTAGGTCAGGCCGCAGTTGGAGTACTGCATCCAGTTCCGGGTGCCACGCTTCAGGAGGGATGTGGACAGCATTGAGAGGGTCCAGAAGAGGGCCACTCGCATGGTCAGGAGGCAGCAGGGCAGACCCTATGAGGAGGGGCTACGGGACCTGAACCTGTTCAGCCTTCACAAGAGAAGACTGAGAGGGGATCTGGTGGCTGTCCGTAAACTTACCAGGGGGGACCAGCAGGGAATGGGGGACTCCCTGTTTCCCGGAGCACTACCAAGAGTAACTAGGAATAACAGCCACGAGTTGACAGAGTAGCTACAGGCTTGACATCAGGAAGCACTTCTTCAGTCAAGATGGCAAGGATCTGGAACCAACTTCCAACAGAAGTGGTGCTCACTCCTACCCTGGGGGTCTTCAAAAGGAGGCTAGATAAATCACCTAGCCAGGGTCATTTGACCCCAGCATTCTTTCCTGCCCATGGCAGGGGGTTGGACTTGATCTGCTCAGGTCCTTAACAACCCTATCACCTGTGAAACCTCATTAGATTCCTTTTGGGCCAACCCTCCAATTTGTCAAGGTGACTCTGAATCCTAACCCTACCCTCCAGCGTATATACAACTCACCCCAGCTTGGTGTCATCAGCGAACTTGCTGAGGGTGTATCCCATGCCATCTTCCAGGTCATCGATAAGACATTGAACAAAACTGGCCCCAAGACCAACCCCTGGGGCAATCCACTTGATACTGGCTGCCAACTAGACATCAAGCCACCGATTGCCACTCTCTGAGCCAGATGCTTCAGCCAGTTTTCTGTCTATCCTACAGTCCATTCATGCAGTCAATACTTCTTTAGCTTGCCTGTGAGAATGTTGTGGGAGAACAGATTGCCAAGCGTGTCTTGCAGAGTCCCCATGTTACCTGGTGCCTCCTTTTTACTCCCTATTTATTTAAAAAAGGACTTCTTGTTTTCTTTGATCCTGGTCGCTAATCCTAGTTCTGTCTCCGCCTTAGCCTTCCTAACAGCCCCCCCTACAGTCTTGAGCAATGGAGGTATAATCCTCCTTCGTGATGGCCCCTCTCTTCCATCAGATGCACACCTCCTTTTGAGCTTTCAGAGATTCCTGAATGCCTTTGGTGAGCCACTGGGGCCTTTGAGCACTTTTGCTCCCATTGATTCATGTTGGGACTGTCACCCTTTAGGCTCAGAGGATCGTTTCCTTAAGGAACAACCACTCATCTTGGACTCACAACTCCCCTACCCTCTGGGACCTCAGTGCCTCCCCAACGTCTCCTTAACTCATTGAAATCGGCTTTCTGGAAGTCAAGGACCGCTGTCTTGCTGCAGGCCTTTGACACCCTGCGCTGGATGGTGAATTTCAGTAGGCAATGATTGCTATTGCCCAGATGGTTGAGAACCTACAGTCCCTTAACCAAGTCGTTGCCTATGGCCAGACCAGGTTCAACAAGGACAAGTGCAAAGTCCTGCACTTTGGATGGAACAATCCCTTGTACCCGTACAGGCTTGGGGCTAACTGGCTGGGCAGCAGCTCTGCAGAAAAGGAACAAGGAGTTACAATGGACAATAAGTTGAATATGAGCCAGTGTGCCCTTGTTGACAAGATGACAAATGGCATTATGGGCTGCATTGGTAGGTGTGCTGTCAGTAGGTCAAGGGAAGTGACTATGCCCTTCTATTCAGCACTAGTGAGGCCATATCTGGAGTACTGTGTTCAGTTTTGGGCACCCCACTACAGAAAGGATGTGGACAAATTGGAGAGAGTCCAGCAGAGGGGAACAAAAACGGTGAGGGGACAGGGGGACATGGCTTATGAGGAAAGCCTGAGAGAACTGGGCTTATTTAATGTAGAGAAGAGGACACTGAGAGGGGATTTAACAGCAGCCTTCAACTACCTGAAGCAGGGTTTGAAAAAGGATGGAGCTAGACTGTTCTCAGTGATGGCAGATGACAGAACAAGCAGCAATGGTCTCAAGTTGCATAAGTGAAGTTTAGGTTAGATATTAGGAAGAATGTTCTCACTAGGAGGACAGTAAAACACTGGAACAGGTTACCCAGAGACCCTTCCAACCCTAACTTTCTGTGATTCTATAGTATGAATATGTTTTCTGATCCCATTAGATCAGTGATTCTCAGCCAGGCTGCAAGGGCACCTAGGGATGTCATAAGATCCTTTGCAAGGTGCCATTAGGTGGGAGGAGACAAGTAGATAAGCAAGCACAACCTCAGGCTTGGTCCCTGCCTGGTTGTTCTTCTACCTGGCCCCCTGGGAAGAGGTCAGCACTGTAATAAATTTTTGGTGTTTTTTTTTTTTTTTAAACTAGGGTGCCACTCAGTTCACAGAAGTTATGAAGGGTGCCTTGAGCCTAAAAAGATTGAAACCCACTGTATTAGATGGCTGACTTTTCAACATCTTTATGCTCTAAAATTCAACAGAGTATAATACCAGATCCATCCAACATAAAATAATATCACAGCAGTATATGTGCACATATCCTAGACACAACTTATTAGCTACTTTAAATATCCAACTATCTGGTAGTCTCCCTGAAAGACTACCAAAGTACCCAAAAAAGAAAACACAATACATCTGACATTCAGAAATGTCATTGGCTTCTTGCCTATATAAACCAGTTTAAATTTTAGGCATAAAGGGCACCTATACATGTGCTGGAGGTGGACATGGGCACTACAAGTAAAGTGGCTCTCAGACCCACTCTAATTAAAGCATCCCACGCTTCAAGATAGAGACAGGGGTACTTTAACTAAAGTTTTAACATGCCCCCACCACCATTTTGAAATATGGGAACACTTAACACACGATGAAGAGGCTGCTGGAGCATGCTAATTGGCATGTTCCAGAGGACTCCATTAATCAAGTCTACTCCAACACACACAAATTAGCACATATTGGAGCAGAGTTCCATCATGTGTATAGACACCCAAAGTTTCTATAGATTCCTTTCCATTCCCCAGTCTCTATCTTCATTTCTTTGACATCTATCTACTAACTACTTTTAACCTAAGCCCTCGTCTCTCCACCTATAGTGCCATTCCCACTTACACCTGACTTCCTCTTTGAAATCCTCCAACTATATGCAAATGACATTTCAATGCATCCCTTATGTATCCTAACTTTCAAACCATTTAACCATCTAACACCATCAGACCATTCCAACAATGATTCTAACCATCAAACCATTTAACATATACACCAGCCTAATTAACTTGAACCATAACTGGGTGTTGGTTTTAGAACATAGTCATTACAATACCCTTCTCATTTGGTCCACACCTAGCCCACAGACTGATGTTAATTTAATGGAAAGATATTTTTACTGCTAGAAATGTAACACCAGTCTATACCCATAAAGATGTTATGAGCAGCACAGCATATTTAAGTAACAAGTGAATTAGGTAAATAAAACTCATCTGCTTAATACTCAATAATACTTCCAAATAAAAAAAAAATACAGTGAAATTAAATGTTGATTTTGGACACATTTCAAGGTTGAGGAGATCATGATGATGTTTGGAAGTAGGTTTGTTGGTTAGATTTAATAACAGAAAGGCCAGATCTATTACTGTTTCTATCACTAATTAACTCCTGACCAAGTGAAGCCATTTCTTTTTGCTTGATTTTACCCATATGAGCTGGTATAACACCTTGCTATTTTTAGGGTTGTATAGAGTTTTTAAATAGTGTCATTTTGCATAGGAGCTGAAATGTACAGCACAATCATTAAGTATAGATAAAACAAACATATAATAATAATAATATATGCTTCAATCTCATTATGAGAAAGAGAGCTAAAAGGAAGGATCCCTAATATATGCATATCAAAATTTTAATAGCCCCAACAAAAACCTGTTTGTGTTAACAGAAAAATACCATTTAAATCCCTTAGGCTGAATCTGGCTTATGGTTAAAAACCACCTATGTAGATCATCAATTATTGCATATGAATCTCCCCAGTAACTATGACTTAAATAATCAATACCATAGCAAATTTTCACCATTTTTCTTCAATGGTACAAAATTATAAGCCATATCCTAACCCTGGCAAAAACTCCTGAATATAGAATGAACAGAACTAAACAGAGACTTTGGAGTTTGACCACACTGAATTTATATGCAGTTTCAGTGGCTCTGCACAGATTTTTAATTCTGACATGGCTCCACATTAGTGTTTTGCCAAATCACGGCTCTTTTTGTGGCCCAAAGACCTATCCGTAAAATTAAGATGGGTCCTGGTTGTAGGTTGTCTGGGAAAACTTCCAAAGACAGTCTTCTACTCTCCAAGACCACAAAATGCAATGAGACTGTAATTCTAACTCTCCTCAATCAGATTACAAATAAGTAGGGCTCATGGAATGCTCTTTTATGTTTACAGCATTACTAGTGAACCACAAACATGGGCAAGCGCAACACTGTGGAACAGCAAGCATTAGATACTAGAATGTGGTATTTCCTCACTGGTGAAAAACAATGCAAAACAGAACCTGGTGACTGTTCAGTCTACTGAAAGAGTATTTAACATATAGTCTCTTATATACATTGGGCATCCAGTGGTGCCGACTCTAAGGGAATTAATGCAAGGATCCAGCCAGAACTGAGGAAGAGAAAATTAATCACGAGCTTCCAAGTCATATCAATGAAACCTCTCTCCATGGAGGCTGTAACAAATCAATCTACACATGAAATCAAACCTTCAACACTCATATTAGTTTTTGATGATTCAGTCCTCTATAAAAGAAAAGGAAATCAGTGAGAGTCAATTCAGAGGTGACCAAGAAAAATTCTGGAAGAACAGCTACAGTACCCAGCAAGTGTTTTTGAAAAGCCACAAAAAAAAAACCAAACAAAAACACAAAACAAAACAAAACAAAATCACAAAGAGGGATGCAAACACATAGAAGAAAGCACAGGGATATAGTGTAAAAACAAATGAGCAAGCAGCTCCTTTCCCCCCTTTTACCTGGTGAGGTCTATTAGCCTGTAGAATAGCCCCTGAAGGGAAATGGAAAAGGCTCTTACTGCTCAGGACACTAAGAACTAAATTGGACAAAGCACTGGGAATGCACATTGTGAAGAAATTCAGATACAAGATGACTTAAATGGTTCTGTCCATCTCTAACTTCTATGATTCTACACGTAATAATCCTAGCCTGTTACTGAACTCAAAATCTGTAGCATTTTAGTCACTAATTTTTCACTGAAGACAAACAAAATCTTGTTACTGCAAAGCTCTGTAATAGATGAGATACAGTAGCTGAAAGAAATGAGATAAAATAAGTCTCATGTCAGAGCCCTCCAGCTGATGGCCTGAGTCTGAGGTTTCAGCTGAACAATGTGAAGATGTTTATGCTGGTTACAAGAGGACTTCAAACAGCCTCGTCTACTAAAATTGTTTTAAAGGAATATTATATATGACATCATCTAACTGTGACTACATTAAGTCTGTGCTATTATTGTTAATCAACTTAGAATATAGCTCTGTAGTTATTTTTAGAGGCTTTACTGGGGTTTTCAAGAGAGCATACAGTAGCTCCCACTTTGGCAAGGGCGCCATGATGCTCAACTATTTCCAAGTAGGATCATTTGTTCTTTATGCTTTTTGGTTCATTAGCATTTCCCAAGTTTCCTTCTTCTACTTCCATACATCCAGTTTGTTTCATGGATAAATGCCCATCCACTCACAACAAGAAACACCATGATACCACAAGCATTTAATTACATGATGGAATACCAATCACATGCCAGGTTCTAACTGTTGTAATTTTAGGCTCTCCCTTCTCTTCTCATTCAGTACTCAAGTGAATTACTCTTACAATTATGGCCAGATCTGAGCTAGCAGTAGCCACATTTTCATCGTTTGTAGTAGCAGATGTGGGACAAAAGATACATTACAGGATATTTTATCTTCTGGATACCACGTGTTGAAGTTGGACAAACCCCACACTACAAGAACAAAGGGCTGCATTTCACAAGGGACTGGGCAGCAGTCATTTCCACCTACTCTAGTCCCAAAACCTGACTTGCAATTATGACTGCAAAAAATATGCAGAACAGAATGTCATATTTCCTAAAATTCAGATATGTTTTCTAGCATCTAAAGCAGGCCCTTAACTTTATATAGTAAATTTTAACTTCTTCCAAGGATTCTGTTTTAATTCATTTTCAAATTACATTGGAATTTAAAGCTGAGATTTCCACAGAGGGTTTGAAGACTTAGGAAGCCAATTCACACTGAATTTCCATGGAACATGGGCACCTTTATTCACTTGAATATCCTAGCTTCAGTCTCAAGTCAGTTACACATAGGCAATATCGCTAAGAGCTGATGGCATGTAAGTTTGCCTCATTTGTACATGCACTTGGGAAGTACAAGAAATTGGATGATCTGTTTTAATAGGCAACTTGCAGCCTGTTTATCAACATCTCAGAATCTGGGTTAAAGACCTCCCCAGTGTAGGCTTTTCGGAGAGATTTCCAAGGATCCTTCAGCTGACTGGACTGGAAAAAAAATATTCTTTACCAAAGTAGATCAAGATTTCAGTTTTTGACTTAAGCTAGTTTTTTTTTTTAAACATACAGTATTTTTTTTAATGTTAACCTTGAAAAGGTGAGAGCTTGTGTTCATGTCAAGTTTCAGTTGATGAAATAACTTAATTTACCCAGACCACTCAGCCAGAAGCAACAAGTATAGTGAAACCATCACTGAGCAACAGCTACGCAGAGAGTCTTGTTAACAGCAGCAATACTGTGCCATTTACTGCCCTGTAGAAGACTGATGTCACTGCACCACCTTAATCTATTAGCATTTCACCACATTTATTAAGGGAAAAAATTAGAGGTGCACTGATACATCAGTCTAATAATCGGATCAGCACGGATATAAAGAAAATTGATGATATCAGAAATCAGCCTGAAGTGGCCGATAAATTAGCCAATAAATGCTCATGCACGTGCGCAGCTGCAGCATAGCACACAGGAAGCGAGGACCACAAGCCCGGCAGCTTGGAGAGCTGCGTGCAGCCTGTAAGTCTGGTGTAGTGGAAGGGGAGGGTAGAGGGAAGGGGCATGGGGGTGTAGATCAATGCCCCCCGTAGTGAGGGAGGGAGTAGGGTTGGGGCCAGTGTAGGCACTGCCCAGCCAAGGTGAAGCGGGCATGGGATGGAGCCGTGGCTCGCCTGGGGGAGCAGGGAGGCAGGGAGCAGCTCCAGCTGCTGTGCACCACTCGTCCACCGGCTCACCCCGCTGCTGCTCCCAGTGCTCATCCCCAGCTCACAGCTGCAGCCTGCCCTACTCCACCCTGCGTAGATCCAGGGGCACACACCCTCCCCTCATGCCCTCCCAGACAAGCAGTGGGAGCAGCATCAGGAACAGCCGAATAAGTGACATGCAGCGACAGGGGCCGCTCCCTTCCTGCACCCCCTGGGACAAGACGCAACTCCGTCTGGTGCCCACCCTACCCCAGCTGTGCAGCGCCTACCCCAGCCCCACTCCCTCCCTCATTACAGGGGGCGTTGATATGCCCTCCCCATGCCCCTTCCCTCCCCCTCCCCTTTCACCACAACAGACTTATCAGCTGGACTCAGCTGTATCAGAAATCAGATCAGTATCAGCCCATATTCCTCCTTAAAAATCAGATATGGGTATTGGCCTCCAAAATGTCTACCAGTGTACCTCTAGAAAAAAAAACTCTTCAGTTTTTGTATGATGCTTAAAAGCCTTCTTCAGCATCTTCTGTTTAGATATTCTGCACATGGTCTGTTTGACAGAACACCCCTTTGGGTGTCTGTCCCTAAGGGCTGGAACAGGGAGCTGCCAGGTGGCTGATGAGATCAGCTATTTTGGAGAGCATCCATTTTGGCAGGGCCACTCAAATACTAGGACTGAGAACCTCTCCAGTGTAAGGTGGGTCAGGGTGCCTAAACCCTTTCCCCCACCTTCATGTGGGTTACTAGGAGAGTTGGGGGGGGAGGGGACACAGGCACACAGAGTAGCTGCACCTGAGCCTTATGGGGTGTTGGACCCTGGAGGTGGGCCAGGCATGCTGAATGAGCAGCACTTGAGCCTTAGGGGTTGTAAGACCCCAGGACCTGAGAGTTGTGGGGCCAGTTAAGCTCAAGAGAGGAGCAGCTAAATCCTAAGTGGTGGAAGACCCCAGGCCCTAATGTAAAGGGGCTGAATTCTGGCCCAAGAGAGGGGGGTAGTGGTCTGGTGAGGGGCCGGGGCGAAGTAGGCGCATAGTTGAGCAATCGCTAAGTCCCATTCAGGTGAAGTTCATGGGAGAGACCCAAAAGACCATGCCAGGGCTGACCAAGGAGTGGAGAAAAGCCTGAGGATCTCTCTGGATTAGGGTGGAGCAAGTGTGGCCTGGACAGGCAGTATGTAAGAGGCCCTTGTGAGAGAAGGGTGGAGTGCAAGAGGCCTCTGTGAGAGGGGGGTGGTGTGTGTGTGGCCTGAGAAGGCAGAGTGACAGAGGCGCAACTATGTGTCCAGTTGGACCTGGCTTTGAACCGGAGCTGGAACACACTGTGAGACATCAGCAAGGCATGGGACAAATGTAGAGGTGCTAGGAGCATGGACTTACCACCCATGGTCATTTGGGCACATGAAGACCAGCCTCCCACTTATTTATCATCTCAAACACTTATCAACAACGCATGGCAGGAAAACAAGGTGGGCGGTTTGCCCAGAGACAAGGGGCGCGGCCATACTAATCCTGGACCTGGAAGGTGCCCTTTGTCACAGTTTGATTTTCTTTCTATGGAAGAATAAAGGAGTAACTCCATGAAAATAGATGTAAACTAACATGGGCAAAAAAAGAATCCCAGTATGGCTATTAGAAAAAGAGGCAAGTTAAAAACCCTCCTATTGTACATCCTTCCAATGACACCTCAGATTAGCTTTTGCTATTTAAACTGTATTTATTTAAGGGGTCTGTTTCACTCTCTGTACACATGTAACTCCCATTACTGTCAGTAAAAGTATGCATGCTCATCAGCAGCAGACCACACTCCAGAACATCTAGATCTCCAAAGTATTCATGGACCTATTACAACAGTTTTTAAGGAGAAAAGCCAACAAACGTATCTGGAATTTTTTCCTTTAAGCAAACATTACAATGTAACAGATACAGGTAACCAGATTCTCAAGCATAAAAGCAATTGTCAAAGAAAGCTCGTATCTAACATATTTAGGATAGTGAAAAGAAAAATTGATAGCAGAAATACATTAAAAAATTTTTTATTATAACTTTCATGGGCTCGTGGGGGAAAAAAAATCGTAAAGGTTATAAAGAAAGGAAAATTAAAGTAAGTTTTTTTACCAAGTGAGACATTTCATTGGTGGCAAGACAAAAACCTGCCGCAACACTTGAAACTTATAGGAAAGAATCATTAACTTATACAATGGTTGGACTAAATCAAAAGTACAAACAGTTAACTTATGAAACATGGTTCCACATACTGATCTTAAAGTGCTTTAGAAAGGTGGTCACCTATTTTCATTTACAAATGAAGAAATTGAGGTGCAAAAGGGTGAAGTGACTTGACTATATCTCATTCAGTGCACCAAATCCCATGATGGAAAATATGTAGGAGAAACCAAACAACAACTGTGTACTAAAATGAACGCACACTGAAAATCTATCAACGACAAAAATACCCAGCTACCTATGGGGGGGGACACTTCTCACAAGGCAATCAGTCCCTCTCTGATCTCTCAGTTCTAATCCTCAAAGGGAACTTATAAAACATGTTTCGTAGATGAGCCTCCGAACTTCACTTCATAAATCTACTGGATACAAAAAATCATGGATTCAATATAGACATTGGATTTATGACACATTACAACCTGTCTAACATCTGATTCACTAGGCACCTGCCAGACCTGACTTCTTACATTTTTCTCCCCCTCCCCCTAACATTTTTCTGCCCTTTGTCTTCCTAATTTACAGCTATTTCCTTTTTCACAGACCAGCCTCTTTTCTACCTTGAATTACTACTACTGTAGAGTCTCCCTTACTCCCCTTCAGAATTCTTCTGTCCCTACCCCCCAACTTTTCCCCCTTCCCTTCCCTGCTCTACATTTTGTTTTCCTAATTTCTGCCTATTTACATTCTCACTGACATTCTGTCACACTTCTAGCTTCTCTCATTCCTTGGAGTCTCAAAATAGCAGAGACTGCCCATGCCTGAAGAAGGGTGATTGCACCTGAAAGCTTGCTACAAACTCTTTTCCAACTTCTCAACTGGTGTAATAAAAGATATCACATCTACTGAAAGAACCGTGCCTGCCTTGACCAAAATCACAAATAGAAGAGTTGAGAAGAACTCTTCCTAATCCAGTCTGATACTCTCTTGAAGTATGATGTTGACTGATCACTGACTAATCAGTTTAACGTACCATGCTATCAAAAAAAATCCTATGACAACAAATGAGCAATTCATTTCCTTAAAAGGCAAAGACATGTCAGTCGTCAAAAATCTATCTGCTTAGAACACTTGCAGTCTTGCATGACAAGCCATCTCCTCACAAGACCTTTCCTGTTTTTTCATCTCAAGGCATTTTTCAGTAAATGGTTCTAATCTGCTTAAATACTTGTAAGGCTACTGGTTAACAACTGATGTAAGAGAGTTGTTGCTGTACATTCTATAACTAGGGACCTACTGAAATTATGAGTCTGCAATTGTTGCAGAAACTGCAATTTTGAGCAGGCTCCTTTTGGACTATTTGAAAAAGTATGGGCTTCCTGAAAAAACTTACTGAAAATAAAATGCTAGCTCCCTCGGGGGCGGAAGAGGGAGGGGGGGAGGGCAGCAGTCCTCAGGCTGCTGTAGCCCAGCTACACAGCATGCTGGTGGGAGAAGGAAGGAAGTGGGCTGCCAGCACAGCAAGATGGCTGCCACTCCTATCCCTTGCTACTGATTGGCCGTGAGGACTGCCCATCACATGGCCCTGCCCCTCTTCACCAATTGGAAGCAAGGGTTGGGGCTGCATGACAGACATCCCTCACAGCCAATCAGCTGCAAGGGGTGGGGCCACTGGGGCTCTTTGGCCAGAGACATAGGGGGATCCCACCACACCTGCCCCATGAAAGTGACTGCTGGCCCCATGATCTGTCTGTAAAATTGGCCAGCAGCCACCTCGAGTTTGGTAGACCCTTACCAATAACTACTGTAGTGACCAAAAGGCACTTTTTCATACTTCCTAGCAAGTTCCATGTCACTTCTTTCCATCATGCCTTTACATTTTTTCATTCAGTTATATGCTCTCCAAACAAGATTTTCCACATTAAATCTAAGATTTCAGCTAAAATAAAGGTACCAAAGTATCTTGCCAGCACTCTTGTGCACTCCTTGCCAGAACCTACTCTGTAAAAGAACAAACCACTCAGTTTCTGAAACTCTTGTATTTAAGTGCATAGGTGACTGTCTCATATGTGTAAAATGTGATTTCAAGAGGCACTTTAAAAATCTATGTAAAGAGTTAAGTCCTCACCTAACTGAAGGCAAGGGCTACTGTTGTCAACAGCACAGGATTCCATCCGAAGTTATTTAACTTTTATTGACTCTGTACCTACTATAAGGTACAGAGACATCAAGCTAGCAAACGCCCGTCTCAAAACATGGACTAGTCATTGCAGTATATTGGCTGGAAACTCAAATCAGTCTAGATGCTATCTTGACAATACCCTCTTTTGATTTTCTCTTCCTTGTGCATCCAGGAGGCAGGTCAGGTTCATAGATTCTAGGGTCAAAAGGGACCTCAAAGGATCATGAAGTCCAACCCCTGCCAGTGGCACGAAAAAGTGCTAGGGTCCTGTAACCCCAGCCAGGTGCTTGTCCAGTCTCCTCTTAAAGACCCCCAAAGTAGGGGAGGGCACCACCTCCCTTGGAAGCCCGTTCCAGATTCTGGCAACCCTGACCTTGAAGTTAATTCTGATGTCCAACCTAAATCTACTCTCCATCAGCTTGTGGCCATTGTTTCTTGTTATTCCAAGGGGTGCTCTGGTAAACAGAGCATCTCCTATTCCCTGCTGCCTGCCCCCATACCCTCCCGTGAATTTGTATACAGTCACAAGATCCCACCCCAGCCTTTTCTTGCAGAGGCTGAAAAGGTCCACGTCCCTTAGCCTTTCCTCATAAGGCCTTCCCTGCAGGCCTGTAACCATATGAGTGGCCCTCCTCTGAACCCTCTCAAGGTTGTGCACATCCTTCTTGAATTGCGCAGCCCAGAACTGGATGCAGTACTTTAGCTGTAGCCTGACCAGTGCTGCATAGAGAGGGAGCATCACCTCTCTGGACCCATTTGTGATGCACCTACTAAGGCATGACAAAGTGTGGTTAGCTCTGCTAATTACTTAGTCACATTGACAACTCATATTCATCTTGGGGTTGACAACAACTTCAAGATCTCTTTCTGCTGCTGCGCTGCTGCTGAGAAGGTCATCCCCCAGCCTATAGGTGTGATGGTGATTCCTTCTCCCTAGGTGCAGCACCTTGTACTTGTCCTTGTTGAACTGCATCCTATTGTTCTCTGCCCACTTCTCTAACCTGTCCAGGTCCACCTGGATTTGGTTTCTTCCCATCAGTGTGTTTGCTTCACCCCATAGTTTGGCATCATTTGTGAATTTGGACAGACTGCTTTCCACACCCTCATCCAGGTTGCTGATGAAAATATTGAACAGAATTATGTTATGAATTATGAAAAATTTTGTTCACCCAATTTTTTCATAGTACTTTCGATATTTCAACAATTATGAGTCTCAGGCCTCAACATTTCTTTTAAATATTTAGTTCACTTGTATAACTTGTATCACAGTGATTATTTGTGTAATTTGAGATGCTACTGCTTTGGATAAGAAATAAACTACCTCTCAGTGGAATAGGGAGGGGCAGAAATTATGGCATTCTGAACAATACTGTAGGCAGCAAGTGTACAAACATACTAAAATGGAAAAAAATTGCTAATTAAAACTATTAATCACTGTTATTGCGTAGTTACATGCTGAACAAGCTGTTACTGCATTTGTACTCAAAGAACTAAGTGTGTTATTACAAAACATCCTACCATGAATTGCAATTCCCAGAGTTGTAATGGAGGATCATAGGAAAATAAGGGTGGAAGGAACCTCTCACGGCTCATTCTTGACTAAACCATTCCAACCAAAGGTCTGTCCAATCTGCTCTTGAAAATTTCCAAGGATGGAGATTCCACAACTCCTCGCTGTAGCCTGTTCCAATGCTGGACCATACTCATAATCAAAAAGTTCCTTCCAATCTCCAACCTCAATTTCCTCTGCTGCAGATTGAGGCCATAATCCCGTCCCATTTAGCCACAGAGAAAAAAACCCATTTCCATTCTCTCCATAATCATGCTTCAGGTATTTGAAGACTGTTAGCAAATCCTACAAAAAGTCTTCTCTATGTCTTTAATCATTTTTGTACCGGACTCTTTCCAACCTGTCCACATCCTTCTTGAAGTGTGGGGCCCAAAACTGGACCAGGGTAGGCCTCACCAATGCTGAATAGAGCAAAAAGAATCTCTTCCCTTGATTTACAAGTGACACTCCTGTTAATACAGCCCAGTATGCTGCTGGATTTCTTGTTGAAAGAGCACTCTGTTAACTCATATTCAGCTTATCCACTGTAACCCCTCTGGTCTTTTTCTGTAGTACTGCAAACTAATCAATCATTTCCCAGTCTATATTTGTGCATGCAATTATTCCATCCCATGTGCAGGATACTGTACTTGCCCTTGTTGGATCTCATCTGATTGAATGCAGACCATTTCTCCAGTCTATCCAGGTCATTCTGGATCCTGGCCTGGCCCTCCTCAGTGCCTACAATTTCACTCAACTTTGTTCTGCCTGCAAATTTGCAAAGTGTGCACTTGATCCTAACATCTATGTCACTGATGAAGATGCTGAACAATACCAAACCAGTACAGACTCTTGGGGAAACCACTTGTTACCTCCTCCTAACTAGCCATTCAATCATTGATAACTACTCATTGAGCATGATGATCCATCTGGTTATACATCTACCTTACGATACTTTCATCCAGTCCAGTACAGCGCTCTACACTTTGGCCTTGTGGGCCGATGAGCAGCACAGGGCCTATTTGCAGACCAGATTGGGCCCTGGAGACCCATCACAGCCCCCTCCTGCCCCTGCCAGTATTGGGTCCTGAGGTTTTGGCACCCCTTTGCTGCCTTCCTCCCCTCCCCCACCCAATGCCAGGATTGGGCCATAGTGGCCAGCGCCACCCCTGCCCAGCCCTGCATGGAATTGTGCACTAGATCCAGCATGCAGGACCCAGGGTTCTCCATGGTCCTGGAGATTTGATAGCAGGGAAACAGTGCTACTGCTCCTCCACTGCTAAAGTTCTGGACCAATGGGGAGCTCCAAGAGCCCAATGACAGCACTGCAGGCTAGATGTGACCTGAGGGCCAGAGGTTGAGCACCCCGACCTAATCTGTATTCCCTTAGCTTGTAAGTGCCAAAGCAAAGCCAGCTTTTCTATGATAGTCATTCTGTTTACTAGGCCAAGCTTTAGCAAATCTACTTAGGTAGTCAGTGAGAAAAAAAAAAAAAAAGAGTGAAAATGTTATGAAAGGGTCTGATCCCAAGCCCAAGTCAATGACAGCCTTTCTATAGACTTTGAAACAGGCCTTAATTTCTAGTTGTCCATTCAATTTCTTATTTCTTTCCCCTTTACTGTTTCATCCCTCATTAGAATACCCAAGAACTTCCTGATTCCCAAGTTATATTTTGATATCATAAAAGCAAAAATAAAACACGGTTATTAAGTGAGCAAACTAATTTGTAACAAATATACATTCATCATAAAGAGATTATTTTGTCAAGCAGAGCTCCTGCCTTTCAACACAAAACGAGTATCAGCTTCTAAAGAAAGACAAAGAAATACATCTTTGCTAGATCACCCTACTCACCATTTTCCTAGCACCGTAGCCACATTCTAATAAGGTTTTCTTTACGTTATACCTGCCTATTTCATTAATGTTTTCTAATCAATTTTCAACAGAACTCTTTTGTATGTAGTATTAAAAAAACCTCACTTTAATAAAACAGCTGTTCCATCCTTTTATTTGTACAGTTTTTTTGGTTTTTTTACATTTGCTTCATCTTCCTGTAATAGCCCCTTCTCTGCTAACCCCTATGTAGCTAGCATATTACAATGTACATAAAGAAAGATGGAACAGGTGCCCAGCTCCCTACTTTAACCGTGCCTGTCATTACATGCTAAGATCATTAACAGAGTTTTTGATATATGGATCTAGCAGTTTGCTAATAAATCTAAAGGCCTGATGAAGAAAGATGCCATAAGTCCCCAGGAAATTAAAAACAGTCTGGAGTAGAGAAGATGATGTATATCTATAGTTGTGAGTAATTATAATCACTACCTAGCAGAAACAATTTATCTATTTGAACATTTTCTATAGCGCTCATGATTCTCATATCTAAATGCTATCTAGGTAAATGAATTCTGTGCTTCATTCACACTGGACTTAAAGAAAGGCCCTGCTCTTCACATGCAACAGATTTTCAGACTCTGCTTTGAACTGCCACAATAGTAACCTCATAACTAGGACAACAGACTCTCTCTTGTTATCATACAATCCCCAACTTGAACATACATTAATAACCTCCAGCCTCTCCAGGAACATGATGACCAATTCAAGGCAGCTGCAGTGGGGACAAGCCTGTCCCACCTTACAGGCAGTCCCCCAACCTCAAAACAATGTGTCTCCAGCAACAGACTACCTAACTCCTAATCTCATCAAGATATTGAGCCCTGCAATGGTCCCATATGCCAGCTGTGCCCCCTCATCAATACAGATTATAACTGGGGCTCATTCACCTGTTTCCCTACCAACATCAAATATGCCATCACCTGCTTACTGTACCCCTCTGTCTACACTGGACAGATGGGACAAACATAAAAGAATAAATAGACACCAATCTGACACTGAATCTAGAACTACAGAAAGGTCTGTGGAAAAAACACTTTAACCTCTCTGGCCATTCCATAGCAGAGTACCTCTTCTTAATGAAACTTTGAAAACCAACTTGAAGAACTGTAGAAAAAGAAGTCATCTACAGATGATTAAGTATGGTGTAAACAGAGATTACGGATTCCTAACCCATTACCTGAATTAGCATTTATAACCACCATGTCCTTATGGGTTTGCTGCTTTGTTTCTCTCTTCAGCCCACCCTTTGCTTCTTCTAGCAGTGCCTCCTCTCCCCTCCTCCCCATTTCCCTATCCTTTGTATTTAAATCACTTACCCTTAAATCACTTGTATTTAAATCATATTTATTGAATGCCTACTTCCTGCAAGTCTTTTCACAGCGTCTGCCAATGCAGCTATTGCTTATGAAAGCTTCTGCATCTCCAAATTGGTTAGTCTGTTAGGTGCAACTCTGCCCTGCCTTCTAACAAATGTTCTGAGGATCTGTAGTTCTTTTTAAGTTTTTTTTTATTATTATTATATTCTATTACGATAGGACAGATTTATTAAACGGGAGAGTTGTGTGATTAATTCTAGAAGCAGTCAAGTCTCTCCAGTCGGTTCTTCCACAGGTCAGTCTTCTCAAGAGTGAACATTTTGCCCCACAAACTACATGTTCTAAGGAACAGAAAAAACAGATGCTATGGGAACTCAAGAGACACAACTGTTTAGCTACTTAGCCTCACTGACTCATTGAAAATTCCATATTAAAGCAGTAGGGAAAAGCTTTTGTAAGTCAAATAGTATCCAAAAGGTTTTGGCTGGCAAGGTTTTCAAGTGAAAATGGGCCTTTTCTCCAGACAAAACATTACAATAACTTTTAGATATACCAACAAGATACCTAGAGAGAGAGAGTATCTAGACATTGAAAAGTCATTAACAAACTCTTATTTATAAACCAAGTGAGAGGAATAGGTGAAAATAAGATAAATGGTTCTGGTTTGGACCCACTTCTAAAATAAAAATCACCTCAGTGCAGTGCTTCTGTGCTACAGATTTAAAACCTATTTCTATCGTTTCCCATTCTGTTAGGTTTCCCTGTTCTCTCTCGCAGCTGCCTTTGAAATAAAAAAAAAAAAAAGATCAAACAAAGGTGTTTACTCAAGCCTCAGTTCATCTGCTGTTCCACCTGCTCTCTTGCCTCAGTAACTGGCTTTAACTTCATATCAGAGATTACTTGCTCTTGCATAAGTGAATTCTAAAACGATGAGACTTGGGGTCTCCATTGCTGGAAAAGTGGAAAGTACCACCAGGTAAAACCTCACATCCTCATTTGAGCAAGCAGAACAGTATGTAAATCCCCCAAATCCTTCAGGTTTCTGAAAGTCATGCCAGAATATGGGATTTCTTTTCCAAGTGATCAGAGTCAGTGTAGTTCAGGGGCATGTGCATCATCATCTCACATGGAGGCAGGGGAAAGGGAATGGTGCACTGAGGGTTCACCCTGAAACAGTGAATCTCAATTTTCAGTAGAGTTGATGCATTTTCAGTTTAGTGGAGCAATCTGTCTTGAATTAGCCATTATCCTTTATGCTCTCCCATGTTTCCTGTCACCACACAAGAAGATGGGTACCCTTTATAAAATAATTTCCAACTACCAAAGAAAAGATGGTTAAAATTCCCCCACCATTAGCAAGGAAAGTTTAAAAACAAATCGTCCCAGAGTTCAGTCTGCTGTAGAAAAAACAAAAACAAAACAGGAGTCTAATTAAAACTGAAACAGGTAGTCTGATTTGCATACTGAATGTGAGAAAGATGAGGGAGTATATCATAGCCATTACATTAGGGGAAACATGGCAGAATGAGAAACCGTAATAGCCCTTCCCAGTTGGAACAAGCATACAGTTTTGATGCCTGACATGCTGCATTAGTTAGTAATTATGATAAGCTAGCACATCCAAGACCCAGACTGTGAACAAAAACTCAACTGTGCTAGAAGATGTACAAACAGAACATAACAACAACCCTACTCTGAGGAGTTAACATCTAGGGAATCCCAGTGATATGACGCATGATGCAGATCTGACAAATTTCTATCACTTGGAGGGAGACTTAATTTTGAATTCATTTTAAGGCCATTAAAAAGCCTACCTGTTCTAATGAAGATTTTTCATTGTATTTCAGCAAGATAGATTTTTTAAAAATCCCCTTTTCCATCACTTTAAAGAATATAATAGACAAGAGCTCTGCAGTCACTTACCAATGAAAAATTTTAAGTGCTTCACTTTGGAAATTTCTACATTTGCTCGCTCTTATTTTAAAGTCATATTCCTCTAGTTTTCTCTGTGTGTGGGTGTGTAGGTAAATGAAATACGAAGGGGTAACACTAGAAATAAATGGGACAGAGGGATACTATTAACTTGGAGGAGGGAGTGCAGGCCAGCCTATTAATAGTAGTAAACCTTTAAAAAATACCTAGCAGATTTGACATTTTTGTGGAAAAAAGCTGTCAACACAAACACATTGCCTTCACATGCCTTTTTTTGTTTTTTGGCCATGGTGTGTGATCTAAAATCCATGAAAGTGAAGATAAAGAGAGAGAAAGACCATTGATCCCAATAGGTTTTGGATCATGCATCACAAAAAAGGGGTCGGTAACCTATGGCCACAGGCCAGATGCAGACCACAAAGGGGTGCAATCTGGCTCACAGAGATCCAATCTAGCACAGGGAATCAGTCTCATTCAGCTGTGCCATGCTGTCTTTCTACCCAGCAGCACCACCCCTGCTGCAGAACCTGCTGCTCCACAGGATCTGAGTTTCCTGCAGCATCTGAGGAGGGGAAAGCAGAGAAGGGGCAGGTCTGCACAGTGCTGGCCTCCACCTCCCTGCTCTGCTCCCCCTGCCCCTGGCAGCCAGCCACTGATGGGGGGAGGGGCAGGGCTGGGGGACATTCTGTGCTGGTTTCCCCACTTCCCAAGGCTGACAGCAGGGATTGGGGGTGGGGGTGTACCTGGCGCACAATCAAGGTGGCCTCCCGCTCAGGGGCCCTCAGTAGTCTCCAGCACTCTGGAAAGCATGTGCAAGTACCCCCAGCCTGATGCAGGCATCTGCATAGCACCTTCTCTTCCAAGGCAAACATTTGTTCTCTTCACTCCTGATCCAATCTATGCAGCTTAGAGAAATCCATGAAGGTTTAAATCAATTCCACCTTGGGCTTTTTGAATGTCTGTACCTAGCGTATGTAGATCCAACACCTTCAACTGGCCAGATGTATTCAGAGGCCTGTGCATTATCTGAAACCACTTTCTTAACTCAATCTGCATCACCCCCTGCACTGATCAGATTTTCAGGTTAAAAGTATGTGAGGCAGCTTTAGATCTGGGGCTTCAATCAAAAAACAGAAGCCCGTGTCTAACAAAAGGGGGGGAGTGTGCATTTTGCATAAATGCTTAAATAAATGCAGCAGTGTGAGCTGTGTTTGCAAGTAATCTTCAATGGCAGTAGAAGGCAGGTGTAGCTGAAAGGCACCCGTTAAAAGGCAGTATCCAAACTGAGATACAGGGAATAAAAGATAGCTTGTAGTGTCTTCAACTAAGGTCTGTAAGGATAATCCTATTTCTCTTCTTGATGAATTAAGATTCAAGAGTGTGTGTACACGAAGCAGTGGGTTTTCAAAAACACTGCTTCAGTTTAGGGTGAAGTAAGCCCCTGTGTCATGTACACCCATGTCTTGCCTGCCTCTCCAGAAGTGGGGAAGGCGAGCTGCCAGCAGGTGCAGTGGTCCCTGGGCTGCAGGGGACCAAGGGACTGGTGCTTCCCTTCACAGCAGCAGCACTTCCCCCCAGGTGGCACCCATCCACAGGCACCCAGCTCAGGTGGTCCTGGGGAGCACTGCAGCCATGGAGGGAAGTACTGGGTCCCCACACAGCTTATGCAAGCAGGCAGGCTCCAGGGGAAAAATAAATAAATAAAAGTCAGGCTCATGGGTTAAAAGTGTTTTTTTTAAATAAATAAATAGGTGGAACCTGCCTTCCTGGGCTGCAGCCAGGCTGCCTGCACAGTCCCTGAGCCGCACAGAGCTCAGTGCTTCACTGCAGCTGTAGGGCAGCAAACTAAAACTCCGCAGGGGAGTTTTAGTTTGCTATGCCATAAGTCATTTAAGGCACATTATGCCACCGAATGTAATACAGCAGCTGGAATTAATGCGCAATCTGCCTTCAATGTGTGCCTACACCAATACCGTTTAACACTGAGTGGCACCCAATTTAAAGAGCTAATTAACATATTATAGTGCCTACTTCCCTGCAGGGGGGGGGAGGGAAAAAAATCAGCCAGGCCAGGACAAACCTGAGCCTGTACTTATCTCATTACCTCCTCACGTCTCATGGCACTGCAGGGAGCCGTGCCAGCTGGGTTAAGAACCTTGTTGGCTTCTTTGGTGAGGTATTGAGTACGTGCAATGCAAGCACGTAGTCTTATCTAGTGTAGTCTAGCTGTTGGAACTAAAGTTCTAAGAAAAACAACTATTGCAAAAATTGTCCAAAAAAAGGACAGGAGGTACTGAGAATCATAGTGACCATTCAAAATTAGAAATCGGAGATGAAACATTCAGGAGTCCCAACTTCTATAATAATTGTTATTTAATTCTTAAATCAACCAGATGTGTAAAACTGGCTTCAAAATTAAACTTTTATTGTGCACTAAAACACAGGAAAAACAACTGATATAATAAAGCCTGTTTCTCCCCATATCACCATCTAGTTTGGAATGAACAACTATCTTAAAACAGAACTGATTTCTTGTGGGGATTTCACAATTCCTTTATCATGATCCAATTAAGATTCTCTCTTTTGTGGTTGAGCTGGCAGTACCTATATTTTACATAATATTTTCAGATTGTGTTATTAAAAAGTACTCTGATAACAGTTCTAAAGACTAGCAATTTAGGATCTGTCCCATGGTCTTCATAAAGGCAAAAGTTTAGCAAAAAAACAAAAATTGTTTACAGTGCTTTCTGGTTCAGTTTGCACCACTAATACTGGACTAAAATGGGCAATGAAATTTTATATTAAAACTGTATTGCTGTTTTCACATTTCTTAAAAAAACTTTATGTTCTACCATTGCTGCTTCCTTGAATCCAGACTGGGTAAAAAGAAGGGATGGAAATCATCAAGCCTGGGTATTACATTAGAGGCCTCAGGCCCAATTAGTTAGAGACAGCCCCTGCCCAGAATAGCTTGAAATCAACAACAGGCAATCACATGCTCTCAGTATTTGTTTTCAAAGTTCTTTCTAGAGGTATTCTGGGACTACTGTTATACAGACTGTAGTGCACACTGGGTAAATCGCATACACTTCAGAAGCAGCTAAAATGATCCAAAAAGTTAAAGGAATACAGTTTGACCCATAAATCAAGTTAAAGTGTCTCTAGTTCAAAGAAACTTAAACAGAAACCATAATTAAAGTCTAAAGCCCTACTGATAACACTGCTGAATCTATGTAGCCAATCACAGAATTATAGAAAATTAGAATGCAAAGGGACCTCAGGAGGTCCTCTAGTCCAACCCCCTGCTCAAAGCAAGATCATCCCCAACTGTATCATCCCACCCAAAGCTTTGTCTAGCCACATCTTCATAACCTCCAAGGATGCAGATTCCACAACCTCTCTTGGTAACCTGTTCCAGTGCTTTACTACCCTCCTAGTGAGAGGGATTTTTCCTACTATCTAACCTAAACTTCCCTTGCTGCAACTTGAGACCATTGTTCCTTGTTCTGTCATCTGCCATCACTACAAAAAAATTAGCTTCATCCTCTTTGGAACCACTTTTCAGGTAGTTAAAAGCTGCTATTAAATCCCTTCTCAGTCATCTCTTCTCCAGACTAAATAAGCTCAGTTCCTTCAGCCTCTCTTCAGAAGCCATGTTCTCCAGCTCCCTAACCATTTTCATTGCCTTTCACTGAACTCCCTCCAATTTGTACACATAGTTTCTCTGGTGGGGGGGCCAAAACTGAATACAGTACTCTAGATGTGGCCACACCAGTGCTGAATAGATGGGAAGAATTACTTCCCTCAATCTGCTGGCTATGCTCCTTAATGACTCCTTAAGGATTTCTTGAGGACTTGCCCCATGATTTTTCCAGGGACTGAGGTGAGGCTGACTGGTCTGTAGTTCTTCCTCCTTCTTCCCTTACTTAAAGATGGACAGGGTATTTGCCCTTCTCCAATCATCCAGGACCTCCCCCTATCAACATGAATTTTCAAAGATAATGGCCAGCGGTTCTGCAATCACAGCAGCGAAATCCTTCAGCACCCTCAGATGCATTGCATCTGACCCCACGGCCTTGTACACGCTTAGCTTTTCTAAATAGTCTGTAACCTATTCTTTCACCACTGAGGGCTGCTCACCTTCTCTCTAAACTGTGCTGCCAGGTGCAGTAATCTGGGAGCTGACCTTGCCTATGAAAACCAAGGTAAGAAAGGCATTCGGTATGTTAGCCTTTTCCTTATCTGACACTAGGTTGCCTCCCCCATTCAGTTAGGGACCCACACTTTCCCTGACCCTCCTCTTGTTGCTCACATACTTGTAGAAACCCTTCTTGTTAACCCCTACATGCCTTACTAGCTGAAACTCCAATTGCCCGTTAGCCTTCCTAACTTCATCCCTGCATGCCCATGCAGTATTCTTATACTACTGCTTAGTCATCTGTCCAAGCTTCCACTTCTTGTAAGCTTTCTTTTTGTGTTTTAGCTCACCAAAGAGTTCCCTGCTAAGCCAACCTGGTCTTCTGCCATATTTGCTAGTCTTCCTGCACATGGGGATGGTTGTTCCTGTACCCTCAATAAACTTTCTTTAAACTACAGCCAGCTCTCCTGAACTCCTCTCCACCTCAGACTAGCCTCCCAGGGGATCCTGCTCATCAGTTTCCTGAGTGAGTCAAAGTCTGTTTTTCTGAAGTCTAGGGTCTTTACTCTGCTGCTCTCCTTCCTTCCTTCCCTCAGGATCCTGAGCTCGATCCTCTTGAGGTCACTGCTGCCCAAGCTGCCATCCACTGCTTTCACCACCAATTCTTGCCTGTTTATGAACAGCAGGTGAAGAAGAGCATAGCCTCTAGTTGGCTTCTCCAACACTTGCACCAGAAAGTTGTCCTCAATACTGCCCAAAGACTTCCAAGATTGCCTGTGCACTGCTGTATTGCTCTCCCAGAAGATACCAGCATAACTGACGTTCCCCATGAAAACCAGGGCATGTGATCAGGAAACTTCCTCTAGCTATTTGAGAAAGTCTCATCCACTTAGTCTGGTGGTCTTTAGCAGAAACTCACAATAACATCACCCTTGGTGCTCTCCCCTCTGACCCTAACCCAGAGACCCTTAGCAGGCCTATCTCCAGTTTCAAACTGGGGCTCTGAGCTATCATACAGCTCTTTTACATAAAGAGCAACTCCTCCTCCTCTTCTTCCCTGCCTGTCCTTCCTGATCGGTTTGTACCTATCCATGACAGTGTGTCAATGGGCAGAGACACCTCATCCATGGCAACTAAGATAGTTTTCCTGGGCAATTTTCATAGCAATGTTATCTGTAAAGCAAACTGGTATCAGGGAACCTACGGCCAATTTTTTCACAGTGTGGACATGGAGTCCAGGTGTACTCATCACTACCTCCCAGTTCAAGACCTGAGCTGTTCCTATTTAAAGCAGCTAAGACCACTGTTAAATATCTTGCTGAACTGACACAAACTCAAGCAAAGTTAAGGCATTCTTCTGAAATGTGGCACAATGACAGCTCTCATAGATCTGAAGAGACTGCAATTAAAAAATGGCTTAGAAATCTTAAGTCCCTAAAATATGAGGCACAATAGCAATGTTATACTAACTGAGTTAAAAGTTTCTTCTAAAAGGATTCTCCTTCTGTTCAGGAATAATACTGTAGTCTCATGTGAGAGAATCAAAAGAAGCAGGAGGACTCTTTGCCTCTCAGAACCCATCTATATTTTCAATATCCACCTTTAAACTGAAAGTGTTTGCTTTGGAAACTAAACTTGTCTCGTACTACAGTGACATCAATCTGAATATGGTCTGTAGAATTTTGTACACCAGAAAAAAACCTTTCTTTGTGAAGTGTTTTTCCACCCAGTATTTAGATTTCAGAAACCGTGTCCTCCTGTCTTAAAATCCTGTAAACCGCATAACAATGGAAATGTAATTTAGAAGGAGTTTCAACTAATTTGCCAGTGTCTGTTTTTATTCTTTATAAAGGAAACCTTGATTACAGCCCCGAAGCACATAGACATTTCTAATCCTCCTCTTTTTTTAAATGACTGTCAGAATATATATATTAATCATTCTACACTGGATACTCTCATCCAAACATACATAATTAATTTCAAATGGATCCTGTTGTTTAAGGGCAAAGATGGATACTAGAGGCTAGATTTCAGTAAACTGGAGCTTCTTGTTTGAGACTGAGTTTGTAGAGTACAGTAGTTCATTTTATACTATTCTAGTGATATGAAAACAACCTCTGCTTTCTGTATAAATCCAAAGTCCATTGTGTTGAAATCAATGGCTTCTTCCCAGATTTATGGGGGGAACAAGAGCAAGATCTGACCTGACAGTGGACACAGAGGTTGATCTACTATAGTGAAAGCATTCCATGGTCTGTTTTTAAATTATCTTTGGAAAAACTTCTTTCATAGTCCTTTATTCAAAAGGGGGAGAAGCCTTATATTAAACTTAAAGCTGCAAATCTTTTCAACTACATATTCTGAGAAGTGTTAATTCCTTTATTCTTACTTCCTCTTGTATTGAAGTACTATGGAAATACTAATGTATTGGTATATTTTGATAGGGTTCTGGTAGCCAACCAATAATAGCTGAGAAAGAGAACCATATATGCAGACAAATAATAATAATAATAATGTAAGCAGAAATCCAATTGCTCCACAAATATTTGCATACAGTCCCCTACAGGGAAGAGATACCAGGAAGAGTGACATTTCTACAGTTTACTGCAGGGATAAAGCCATCCCCATACACTGGCATACCAATGATGGATCATGAGGATGTGCTTTGTACCATTGCTATTGTGTGGTTTCTAAGACAGACTCAACTCTTTGTACACATACACAGGTAGGTAACCCTAAAAGCCACCATAAATCATAACTCTACTTATAGTTTGTATAGACCATTAAAAACCACCATAGCTAGACTCCGTTCCATGGTGAAGGCTATTGTGGTCTCAAGGTCTACCCTAGTACAGTGAGGAGTGTGGTATAATGATAGTGCAGCAGAATATATCGGGTGAATCCTTCCTTAATATACTTTTATAAGTTTTAGCATTTTACCTACCATATATAAGGCTTGATCCCGTTTCTGTTAAAAGTAAATAGAAAAAATCCCCACTGAGTTGCATGACAGCAAGGTGGGAGGGTATCCATAATTAGACTGGCTAGGTTTCTTGACTAACCCTTGTAAAAAACCCAGCAACTTCAGTTTCATTTAATTCACTTATTCCCTCGGAGTGGGCTTTGTCCTTTTTAAAGTTATGTGTAATGGCATCAAAAGCAAACAAACAAACAGCCCCACCTCTCCCCCTCCCATGAGCAAAATAAGAAACGTATATCAGTTAAATGCAATGTTTAATTAGTCTTCTAAATGCATATGCTTAAAAAGTCATTAGATAACTATTAGGATTAATGTACCCATTTTCTTTATGCAATCAGCTGATTTAGTTAGCCAGAATCCAAAAATAATTCAGTTGAGAACCAGCATTTTTAGCACAATTAACTCAGTAAACTTTTTAATTTCCTTTCTGTCTATGACAACTGTTATTTTCCCTTAAAGCTTCTAATTCAGCTGACTATTTTTGTTACATTGCAGATGCACCATTCAGCACCTCTTGTGAATTAAAAGACTTTTGGCATGCTTATGACAAGATATACCATAATGAAAGCATTCAAAGGACTGTTTTTAAATTATGTTTGGAAAATCTTCTATCATAGTCCTTTATTCAAAAGGGGAAAAGATTATAAACATGAAGAGTCTTTTGGATCATTCTGCATTTCTCAGGACAAAGTGAACCCAGAAACACTAGAAAATGACTTACTAGTTTCACAAAAACCAAGTATTCTGCCTTGTTTGAAAACTAGGCAAATAAAGACCTCTCCAAATACTGCAAGACCCCAATGAGCTCGAGGTCCTATTATTCCATAATCAGCAAGTCACTGAGTTTACACTAAATCCGTAACACAGATAAAGGGATGATTATTATTCTTCCTACTTTAAAGAACAAGCAAGTAAGAGGCACAGCTGGGTTATGGATCTCAGATCTCTTCCATCTCAGTCCAGCATAAGAACCACAAGACAGCCTTTCCTCTATTTTAATTGCTCAATTTATTCCTGCAATGCTTTAGATGTTTGCTTTCAAGAGCAGTTTTAAAACGAAGTCAACTGGAGGAAAAAAACAGAACATAACAATTACATAATTTGTTTTGAATAATTTGGTAAATTTCTAATGTCAACATCCCGCCTCACCAAGTGAAAACCAAGAGCTTAGATTCAGAGATTTCCCCACTGTTTATTATGCCTCATTCGTAATGTCCAACCACCCCTGGGTTGACTCTAGATTTTGTATATGCTAACAAAATTATGTTATGCAACTTGATTAGCACAAATGCTTGCAAAAATTCAAATTTTAAAATATAAGCAGTTTAACTCTATTACTCAAAACCACAATAAAAGGACTTGGGCCAATTACCAGATAGCTTTGCTGTTGAATCTATCGCTGAAGAACCGAAGGTCAGGGTTTGATTATAGAAAAGCTGTTATTCATACAGTGTGTGCAGACAGACTCTAAGTGAACTTTACACAGAAAGTCTACACAAGGAACACTGAGCTCCTACATTATTGAATTTTCCGAGCCCATGATATACTTTTATTTACTGTTTCAGAACTACGTGAAGCAGAACAAATAAGGAGAAGTAGAGGAAGGTGAATTCCTACTTACAGACTGTTTTCACAGTATAATATATAAGATGATACATTCACATGTAGTATGTACAATAAAGTTCAAACAAGATTATTAAGGTTGTGAAATGAAACACTCAATAAATTTATTACCCCACAGCTGTTCAATAGCCTACAAGTCAATCATCTTGCTTTTTCTCAAAACCGCCAGGTCACAATTGTCACTTGGCTCTCTGTTAATCTCAACAGAATTACCAACAATTTGAAGTACAAAGAGAATGAATTAATCTTACTCCTATAGGGAAATCCTCCAGAAAAGAAAAAAAAAGTGAGCTGAGACCAAATTTACAATAACCAGAAGTGTACTTATACTTTAAGTAAGAGAGATCCTCAGGCCAAAGCCTTTACTGAACAGCACTTTAAAAAGAAAGAAAATATTATTTTGCACTGTAATATTGCACTAACAGAAATTGGATAAGGACATGCCATTGTCAGCCATTCATTGTGTGCTACTCTAGTATGCAGATATAAGATCAGTGCTGTCATATAAACTGGTTGCTCATGTTAATATTATAAGCACTTTTGCCTGGTGATCAAAATCTACTGAATGCTGTGTTTGACATAAAAATACTGGCTTATTAATAATTTTCATATTAATTTCCTTCATGGAATTTTTGTGAACCTTACGAAATACTGCATATTCATAAAAATCGATGGAAGGACTACCAACGAGGTTCCAAACAGACCAACTGACAGTACTTGTCAGACAGACCTGAAGACAATATTCCCAGTCATGAGCAAAGGAAAGAGATGATTGTAAGACTGGGTGAACACCAAACCAAATTAGTCTCCCTTAAACTAATGAGTTTTGCTTTTGACTTATACACCCTGTGATCTGCATCACAGGGCAATGAGCTCTGGGAAACACCCCACAAATGACAGAGAAGTTCTATAATAGCAGAAGGGCCTGCAAAAAAACCAATATAGGCCTAGTGGAGGACGGTCACGTGGCTTCGGAAAACTGTGGCACAGGGTGGTGGTGCGCAGAGATTAGGGAAAGCAATGAGGCAAGCAGGAAACAAGCTGTATTATTTCTGTCTAATAGGACAAGGACATTTTGAACTTTCCTTTTATTTTCATCTTCCTTTCAGAACAATTAAGATATCTTGAAATCACTCTCTCTTTCTGTCCAAGTTCCATTTCCTCCTGTACCTTGGTCAGGGTTAAAATCTAAACAAATTAGAATGGAAATCACATATCGCCCAAATCTCTCACTGCCAAGAAGATAGCCATAAATATGGCTGGATGTCTGTCTCTTGCTGTTTTTACTCTGGTCCTTGACCCATTTGATGACCTGCTCCATAGCTTGATCTCATTAACACTTCTTTCTCATTAACATGAAGATATTAATGTACACTGAATACTCCTAGAGGGAATTATGTAGAAATTCTTCTACTAGGAAAATCCATTTTTTCCATCATGAAATACAAATAGCACAAACCAAACCACCTAATCTTTTCTGGGAGAAATAAATATCACTTTTTAGCTATGGGTTTAGGGAAGTCCCTCCTTACTCTGTAAATATATGCAGAACAGAACTTATCATAAATTGCAACCCATCAAAATATAGCACAGACAATGAATCTACCAATATAAATCTACATTCTAGTACAGACCTTAGCTGAATATCAAAACTATTTAAAAAAAACACAGATTTTATCAGAGTCAACTATAAAATAATGTAGTGGTTTGAATGGCTTGTACACAACCGCATTTTAGTTACATTTCCATATGCAATATTTCCATGTTGCAGTAATTCTTCCTTCTGCTGTTATGAGATATGTTTACAGTGCAATGCTTGCAAAATTTATTCTGTCTGTTGATAATAGGTACAATGGATGTCCACTTAGAAAGGACTTCCTTCTAGTAATAAAAAAAATACATTCAAGGCTAAACATACCCTGGATTGTTTTAACTCCTTCTATGCACAGGTTGTGTCCTTACTTCAATAAAGTCCCTTTTTTCCTACACAGTCACTTAGAAGGGACTTCGTAGAAACCAGTCACAATGCCCCAGGCAAAATGACTGTATCCTGGAGTCCATGTACAAACTTCTTTAAGCATTACAGCAGCTGTGGATTTAGAAATAATTTTTGGAAGATACATGCAACACACCAGAACAAAAATGTGCATTTTTTTTCCATCTGACACTGATTCATGGAGAAACATCATTCCTGTTTCACTTGTTTCTAGGCTGTTAAAATGTCAGTATTAATGTAGGCATGAGATTCACACATTGCCTACTATTTACTATGATGCAATAAGCACAAGTTGTCCTGCTTCTCTGTTTCAGAACCACTTCAAAGATCTGACATGCCACGTTCTTCCACACTTAGCAATGCTAGAGAATCATTTCTAATCCCCCTGTTTACGGTATACTCACCAGACTGGTAATTCCAAGTCACTTGGTAAAATACGTGCTTACCCAAGTTAGAGAAATATTGGTGTTAACAATTCAGCTGTGTACATGTTTTCAGAAAGGCTACAAATTTCAGCTTTCAAGCACCCACAACCATGGATAAAAATCAAAGATGAATTAACAGGATCTGAGCACAAGCATATTTCTTCACACTATCCTTCAGTGGGGGATTATGTACAACTGAAGTTACAGCATAGATGACAGGAGCTTGAATTGTTTCATATGCTATAGTACAAATATATTTACTGTGGAAGGCTCCTTGAGCTTTCTTTTCGGACAGAAAAAATTATAACTGAATCTCTTCCATGGCACAGGTCAAATATATACAGCACCACAACAGGGAAATTTCAGCTTCTAAATTGATTGAGGCTTCATGTGTATGGGGAATTTGTTGAAATACCCAAGACATAACACTCCTGCTTACCCCTGTTATCAACTCAGTTCATATTGACATAAATAGGAGTTGGTGCCACACTTCTAAATAAGGTGAAATACTGCTGCTCTCCAGCAACAGACACCAATATGACACTGCTAATATGCTAGACTTCTTGAATTAACAATGAATATGATTACCCCAAGTTGCATTAGCAATTTTTCTGAACGACTATCTTCAGCTTACGTCATTCAGCCAAACCTTTCAGTGATACTTATGAAGGAACAAACATTCAACACCGCCACTCAAAACTAAAGGTGTAAACAAAATTAATATTTCTATTAAGGAAAAGCTTATCCAGTACGTGCTATCAAGCCATCCATTTAATTAGAACCTAATGTAAAGACTCCTATAACTTACTTCCATGTTTTACATTTATCATTTATGAATTTGCCTCAAAACAAATGTAGAAGACATGCAACTGATCAGCTGGTTGATACTGAAAAAAGAAAGTAGTTTTAAAATACATGTTTAGGGGAAAAACGAGTAGGGAAAACATGAACACAAGAGCAGAATAACACAAAGGTATAAAACTACAAGCCAAACTGAACAGCAAATCAGAGATAGAGGGAAACAGAACAAAGAGAAAGGTATATAAAAGGAGGAGGGGAAGGGAAACTCAGGAGTATCTTCAGCTATATCTACTACCCATCTATCATCATATTCCAATGCACCACCACATTAATGACAAGTTTATTCAGTGAGGCTAATTGGAGACCATTTTCAAGTGAATATCTGAAACGCATAACCTATACCCCATTAATGTTCACCAAGGCAAAGAAGATGCATAAGTTGGACTATTATGAACTTTGCCCAAAACGTCAAAAAAAATTATTAACCCAAAATAAAATGGCAAAATACAAAATAGAAATCACAGACTGTACGCATACAATACCACTATGGCTTAATCTTCTTTACAATAAAATGACTGTATGATACACACTATCCCAGTTAACTTTTTAAATGAGTGTTTGGACATAAGAAATATATTTTATCTACATTTTCTCAGAGATTTTTAATATACCTGTGAAACCACAAGAAAATCTGAATATAGTTGGTAGGGAGTCACCTAAAAGATTCTTCAAATTAAGAGAAAAAATAAAGCAAGAATATGAAGACTCTGAAGTTTGTTTTGATTTCTGATAACTTAAGCTACTTGAATCTATTAATCATAACTATTAAAAAGAGCCTAGAAGTAATGGATGGGTAGGAATGAACATTATATATGAATGATAAAAATCAAAGCCACCATGAGTACCTCCCTCTATTTAAAACAAAAATCAACTTGCGAACTGTAAATTGGGAGGGGGGGGGGCGGGGGGGAGTACTGTTTCCTAGTGGGATTGGGATTGTGAGCTTGTGCCCTAGTCTCAGGGAGGACTGAGCCAGTTCTTTACAACACACCAACTTGGATTTATTCAGGTAAACATCAAAAACGCTCTGGCAAACATGAACATATGGAGGCAAGGAAGATATAATGGATTTGCTGTTTGCCTCTGAAACTTAACAGCTGGGGAAGGCATCCTCTTCATAACTCAGTAACTTGTCACCTTGCTGTCCTTTTCACCTATCAGCACCATTTCATTTGATGATGCTTTGTGCTCTAGGCGCCGGAAGGGAAAGTTATTAATAATATTAATACAAATGATCATTATAATACTAATAGGACTGCCGATAACAACAGTAATGCAGAGCTTTGAGAGAGAGCGTGAACGTTCACGGACACTATAAAGGAGGAGGAAACTCTCGGCTGCCCTCACTTAGTTTCAGAGCTGGGAGATGCGAAGCCAAACCCAAGAGAAGCGAGCGGCAGCGTTTCTCTGCGACTCCTGACCCCGGTGCAAGCTCCCCGGGCCTCGCTACCCCGGCACAAGCTTCCCGGGGAGGATCAGCTCACAACTGCTTACCTTCCCAAAGCAGGAGGAAACCCACTGTCCACCCCGAGGAAGGCATCTCTTCCCCGTCCTGTAATCCTGTTATTTCTGCCCCCGCGGCCGAGCAGTCCCGGGCAGGCTGCTGCCAAAAGATCTCACCAGGTTGCTCCCAGGGCCGGCGCCAGTCCGCTCAGCAGGGGCTGCCCCAGCCCGGCTGCCCATGGGCCGGCGCTGCTCGCGGCGCTGAGGGGACCTGCTCGGGCGGGGCGGGGAGGGGCGGCGCCTTCCGCGACCAGATGGGAAATCCTGCCGGCGCTGCCTCCCGCGTGGTGCCGGGGGGGGCCTCGGGGGCTCAGATCCAGCCCCGAAGCGCCGCCCGGCCCGGCCCGGCCCGGCCCGCCGCAGGGGGAAGCTCCTGGGTGGGGCGGCTCCGGCTCCGGCTCCGGCTCCTGCCCCTGGGCTCCCCCGAGCGACGGGCGACACGTCCCGGAGCCTGGGATGCTCGAAACGCTGCCGGCTCCTCGCGCTCCCGCGGCACGGCCGGGCTGGGCCGGCCCGGACCTCCCCAGGCTGAGCCGAGCCGAGCCGAGCCGAGCTAGCGCCGGCGGGGAATGGCCGGGCCGCCCCTCGGCCCGGCTTAATGAGCAGCGGCCGCGGGGGAGGAGACGGGGGCGGCCAGCCCCCAACTTCGGAGGCAGAAACCCGGGGCGGCCCCGGCTGCCCGCTCTGCCACCTGCACAGCCGGGCGGCGTCCCCGCCCCGCCCGCAAGGACACGAGTCCCGCGCCGCGCCGCGCCGGGTCAGGTGCGTGTCCCGCGCGCAGCAAGCGGGCGGGGCGGCCTAGCGCTGCCCCGTGTCCGCGCCCGGTAGAGCCGCTGCCGAGCAAGACTCCGCTCGCTCCCTTCCTCTGGGGGAACTTCCGAGCCCGACGCTGCCCCCGCCTGGGCGCCCGGGTGTGCCGCTGCAGCCCGCGGGGTGCGCTCCGGGGCCCCCCGCCCCGCCCCGCCTCCCCTCCAGCGGCGCGAGGCTTAGAAGCGGGCTCAAGCGCCAGCCGGGGCCGCAGGCTCCGGCCTCTCCCTGCTGCCCAGCGTGTAGACACGCACGTCACTCCCACACCTTCCTACACACTCCCAGGCCCTCGCCCACACGTGCTCACACTCTCACTCACTCACCCCTACCCCATCACCCCACACACTCCCACAGCCCTCCCCTTGCTGCGAGAGCGCCCCGAGCTCAGCCTGCCCTGCAGTCAGGGGCTGCATCACTGAAGGAGATCGTGCAGCAATACGTCTTGTGCCTTTTCATTAGTAGCGGGGTGGGGCAAAGGGGCTGTAACCCGTTTAACCTGGACCTTTGCCTAACCACAGTTCAAATTTCTTCATTTGCCACTCAACAGTGTTCCCCAATGCCATCAACCCGAAGAATCCTGCCATTGAACTCCCCCCACTAAGATTTCAACTTAATACCGTATTTAAAAAGGTCAAAATGAAAAGCAAGAGCACTCACTCCCTCACCTTCAGAACCAACAGTCCCCTGAGGGCCACATGCCTGGTTCCACTCTTCGTAGGAACAAGTAACTATAACAAATAGGGAAGGACACCTGGTATACAGTGGCAGAAAGTGCAGAGATGGTAAGGAGGAAAAAAAAAGTTAGTAAGGGGAACAATCATGGCTGACACCACTATTATCTTTCCTGTGATCTGCCAGGTCATTGTGGCATTGGATCGTTTCAAGATGCCAGACTGAAATCTTTCATTAGGATTGGTTCATTGGTATGACATATTTACATCTAGAAAACTCTCTTAGATCATTTTAGAGATGCTTACATTGCCTTTTAGCCCTGTCCATGGACTCTGTGGTACCAGATGTCACAGGAAAAGAGATGTGAGAAATCCCAGCAGGAACAGCAAACATGCTATTTTTTCCTGTTAATTTTTTGAGTTTGTAGCCCATGTGACTTCTGGAACATAACCAGAACCTGGGAGAACAGCAGTGTGACATGGGCACATCTAAGGATAATAAGGGAGCAGAGACAGAGCAGCTTCATACGCAAACAGCGTTTGAAAGGAGAAGGGAAAGTACTCGATGGACAGTAAAATTATATGAACCAACCCTAAAAAGCTTTGGTCCTTCAACAGCTTTACCGATAGGCATAAAACCTTTTCAAGAATAGGTGTTTTCAACATACCTGACAAAATGCAGGAAACCTGAGAATGGCAACAGGACATTCATGATGTCTGTATAAAACAAGCAAAGGGATACAGGTTAAAAAAAACAACAACATGAAAAGCATTAAATCAATGCTTTGAGGAGAAACATTTTCTGTTAAGCTGAGATTTACCTTAAAATCATATTTAAAAGCTCACACTGTACACAAATCAATATTGGTACCATCTAAAATAAGGCAATATCATCTGCATTGCTAAATGTCAATTTCCATCCAGGACACAAAGTGACTTCCTGGATGAAATTCAAGGACTTCAAATCTCTTCTGGCATCTTAGCAACTGCTTATAAAGCTACATATTTGTGCCAGGTCCAAGCTCCATTAAAAATTGCTTGTGGATACCATCAAGTTATTTACAGAACAGGCAGAGTGAAGGTTGCCATAAATGTTTCTTTGGAATTTCCAGACTTTTCAGTAGTCTTCAGTTGTATGGCCTTGCATGATCAGAATGAGGTCTGTCAGCAGGTATAAAAGGTATGCAGAATAGGAATGATACTTGCTGTCTTAGATGATAAAGTCACTGAATTAAGGATCACAAAAAGCTTCAATAACTTCTAAAGAGCTCAATAACTTCTAAAGAGCTATACTATATTGCTGAGAGCTGTTAATATCTTTATCCTGTGTGGATCATGCAGATGTGTAACACACACACATACCCACCAGGGAATTACAAAGAACAAGATGGGAACATGTAGTACACACTGACTGAGCTGTTGCTGTTGTCACTATTTTCTTCCCCATGATAAAAAGAAATATAGGTAAAAGGCAAAAGAACCCTGGTAAAATGCAACAGAAATGGAAGATATTGCTTGTGTTCCCTCCATAGGAGTCAGGGAGCCACTCTCCTAGGAGAAGACTGTCTTGAGTTGACTTCAACTACACATGCTCCCATTCTGAGAGAGCTCTTCACCTCCTATTTTTCCCTGCAACCACACGATCAAAAAGAAAGATTGTGGTGCATCCTGAAAAATTTGGATCAGCAGTCACCCACCACGGAGAGACACCAGAATCATCCCCCAACCCCCGCAGAGTTTGTGCCCCAGCCACATCTCATTCCAGAAACTTCAGAACAGTCCCTGGCTGTTGTCACTATAAAACCAACAGCAGGGGCAGGCAGGGCACATGCACCACCACCAGCAGCAGCTCAACCACGACACTGGAGTTTCCTGTGTAGGTCAAGAATGCTGCCCCCTGCCCTTCCAGCCCACCCCTCCCAGGTCCTGTGTCTCCCCACAGCCCTCTCCCAGCTCAGAACCGGGTGTCCTACCCACCCACCCCCCACTCTCCCACAGATTTTGGCCCAGGTGGCAACTCTGCCTGTTATACCACTGGTTTGGATCAGCCGAAGTACAAAACCTGGGAGCATGAGATACCCAAACTACCCTGTGACACTATTTCCAAATATAAACATTTCAGTTTGGGATTTTTCACCCCAAACTCAAAATGACAACACTCTCCATCTCTCTCTCTCTTTCATCTCCCCATCCCTGCTCTCCCAACCCTACTCCTACACCTATTTGGAACCCCACTGACATTAGCACAGGTCTGCCATAGTATGTTCACTACTAGATCACATTCCTGGGATTAATAACTTCTGTGCAGCAATTCACCTCTACTGTCACATACATAAAATGTTAATACAGTTTGCTTGGTTCTTAACTGAACCTTTTTGAAAATGATGGAAAAATCAGATCTGTTAACTGGAGAAAAAGAAAAACAGCTGTCCTTTATTTGCTTCATAAGTACAAGCTCTCTAATAATGTTTCCCATCACTCTCCCAGCAAAAATAATTACGAAATAAATTGACACTTTCCTGCAGGCTGCTGTGATTGTTAAACTATAGCTTATTACTCATTTATTTCTGCTTTGCTTTGAGTCATTAATTTAGCACTGCAGACTGAATTATTAAATTATTATATGATTCTTTTGTAAAGGCACCCTGAGATGTCTTGATATGATAATGCCTCTTGTAAACTGAAGCTGCTGCAAGTAGTCTCTTAGTTTTATTTTATGCTATGGCCAGTTAGCAAAAGACAATTACATTCAGAGACTCACCTATCTTTCCATCTTCTTTAAATGAACAGTGACAAAACACTTTTGGCAACCAATATCTGATTCCTGATGAGCTGAACATTGTTTGCTTGTTTGTTTTCATTTAATTACAGCAGACGTATCTCTTTGTTTATTGTAGGGTCTTTCTGTACTGATACCATTTATTTCCTACTTCAGAGAAAAATGGTTTAAAAGATACAGATATTGTATATAGACCAAGATCTGTTCTTTGATGGAATACTGGTTGCCAAACCTTACAATTGGTCTTACATTTACATCAGGGACTGCACTGAAAATAATCTGCTCCAGACAGAATTTGCAAACAGAGGCTAATGGAAAAAGAGACAGGTCACATTTGGTACTGACAGTCTGTGACAGTGTGTTTTTTTGCAGTGAAGGCAACAAATGCTGTTGTCTGTTTCAGCTCAACCCCGTTCCACCATCCTATTCCCCACCACAAAGACCCTTAACTCAGATTTGTGCGTATTTTGAACCTTAATGGTCTTGCATGCTAGGAGTATGGATTAAATGTGGTCTTTAACAGACCACCCTTACAGTGAGCACTTGAATGTAATCTAAGTTATGAAGTTCTCTGGCACATTCCCATAGTTCTTGATGCGCTATATGGTGTGTTGTTCTACTCATTTGAGGGGGTTCTTCTACTCATTTGCCTCCAATATGCTAGCTAAGTGCCAGTTTATATTACTCAGCTCAGCATTTAGCTCCCAGCCCGGTTGTCATTTCTGTACAACTTAGCTGAGTCAGAAAAGATGTATCTCAGAGACCTTCATCACAACGTGTCACCAACTGGTCAGAGGATCACACCAGAGAGTGAGTGTAGCAAACCTGAATTTGGAAGATGTAACTCCAAAAAAGCTAGACATAGCATCATAAGGATAATCATCCATCTTTGGAAGATAATTAAAAATCTCTACAACCCTTACTGTTGGACCCCAATTAAAAAGGTTTGATTCATTAACAGTTTTCTAAATCCTACAAAGTTTTCTACATTTTGGCAATTTTTGTAACAAAAGAAAATGGAAACATTTATTAAGGCATCGCTGAAAAATATTTTCTCCTCTTTGTTTTTATTTCCAGCCATAACTATTTGCATCCAAAATCACAGGTAAGTTGCTCTGTAACTACATTTATTTTTTCTGAATAAACCATTCACCCACTCAAGAGGTTGAATTGCACTGATTTTGGTGGTTTACAGACTTCTACAAATCCTTGGTTTTGGACTTGGGGGGGGGGTAATTTCTGGAATATTAATTACAGTATTTTACAGTGACCTGAAGAAAAATGCTCTGCATTCAAAAGCTTGTTTAAATCTATCCCAACTGCTATGTTGCTCCAATAAAAGATATCACCTACAAAAACCTGGCCTCTCACATAACTTTATTGTAGAAGTTCTTTATCAGTATGATCAGTATGCAAATGCTTCAAAAGCAGTAAAAGAACAGTTTTCCTCCAACATCAATGGATTACTAAGTCACATACAAATGGTAAAATTATTAGTGAGTTATATGGTATATTAGTACATACGCCAACATCAGTTTTCCCCTGCCACAAAGCATATGGGTTCGCAAAGCACCCTTAACTTCTGATGAGATGCACATTCTAGAGGGTTTTTTTCTGATGACAGTACTCCTGGCAAATTTTACGTAGTGTGCAACACATCCCAACACCACCAGTAACATTGGCATGCTGGCACTCAGGTTTGTAGTTGACATTGATTCACCTATAATCAAACAGAAAATTAGGGTTGGAAGGAACATCAGGAGGTCATCTACCCCATACTCAAAGCAGGACCATCCCCAACTAGATCATCCCAGCCAAAGCTTTGTCTAGCGGGGTCTTGAAAACCTCCAGAGATGGAGATTCCACAGCTTCTCTGGGTAGTGTTTTACATCTTCCTCATGAAAAAGTTATTTCCTAATATCTAACCTAAACTTCCCTTCCTGAAACTTGAGACCTTTGCTCTTTGTTCAATTGGGACCCAGCCATCTCCCTGCCAATTGGGAGCCTGGCCATCCAGACACCCCAGAAATAGAGGGGGATAAGAGCAGCTAGAAGCAAGTGCTGAGGAGGTTCTCCTGAGGTAGTGAGGGGCCAGTGGTGCTACCAGGGGCACATGCAGACAGCGTGGTCCATGGACAGGGCTTCCCTTACCTTGCCAAGTCTCTGGGGCTAGCCCATGCCCAGGTGAGGGTGATTGATAATGTTCAAGATATAAGAACAGATTTAAGAGAGGTTCCCAAGCTACAGTGGGTGCAGCTGAGGCACCAGTATTGCAGAGTGGAGGACAGACTTTGGAGACCCCAGAGGACCAGCATGAGGATAAGTGCAGCTCTTTTTATTATTGAATTTATTATTGGATTTTCTAGTTATAGACCTGGGGCTGGGAGCCCAGGGCTTGGGAAGAATCCTGTATCCTGGTGGGGCAAGCCACAGGCCGGCTGCTTGGGGAGGCAAGGGTCCTCAGCCAACCCACCACAGCTTGAGTGAAAGGGGGTGCAGGGTGTGGCAGTACACCTGGCCCAACACACCCAGAAGCACCCCTCAAATCACAGCTGCTCACCTGATTCATAGTGAAGCTGATACAGTAACGTATTCCCTGAGATATCAAGAATACACACTTGCCATCAGTGGCCCCACTGCAGCTTGGGAACCTCTCTTAAATCTGTTCTTATATCTTGAACATTATGGCTAGGTAAAGACAGTCAAAAAGCCCAAAGCTAAATTGAGGCAGTTTCTGCAGGTTAGTCTAAGATTCACAGATTAAGTTGAAACAGAAGTGAACAGACATTTATTTACCTGTGATTCAGGGAATGCAGTCACCTGCCTGCAGTGGCTCAGGCCAGAAGCCCAGGGGGGCCTTAGAGCACAGCCGCTGGTTGCGTGTTCACGTCCTCTTCCTGCTGCCCCCAAGGTCTCTAGGATTGGCAGTCCAGAATTATAGCAGCAGAACTTGTGAAATTTGTAGTACACAGTTGCAACCAACAGTAAATTTGAGCAGGGGAAGGGGTGCTTAGCCTTCCTCCCAGGTCCAAGCCGAGGTTTGCCTGTGGGGACAGGGTGGGTGGGGGGAGGCAGTCGCTCCCTTACAGACTGAGGTGCACCCCCAGCCGGACTTGCCCCCCTGCCGCTTTGTCAGCCAGCCCTCACTGCTCCAGCTAGGGAGCTGAGGGGTGGGGCTAACCCTGCTCTCTAGAGCAGTCCAGGGCTGGAAAGCATGCTGGGATGCTGGAGGACTGTGATTTAACTTGAACCGGAAGGGGTCTAGGACAGAAGTTTCATAAACCCATTTGACTCAAATCAGTTCAGTCTACATTCTACTTTTATCTTTAACTAGTTTCAGCCATTTTTAAACTGGTTTATGCGCACGGAACTTCTGTTCTGTTACAAGTTTAAACCAGTTTCTGATCACTTAAACCAGTTTGTGTAACTTCTGCCTATCAGTGTCCACTACCAATGAGTGAAGAGCAACAATAACCTCAAATTTCTGCCACCAAAATACCAACAGTTGACTAGATAGCATAAAGCTGGTAGCTTATAGCATACAGTTTCCAAATGGTAGCAGCAATCTGACTCTGAACTGATATGCTCTTAGAGGCTTGTGTGCCCTGAGCTTCAAGTTTCAGTGCAAGCTTTTCATACAGCACCATGAAGGTAGCCCCTCATTCAAAATATGTGGAACTACCATTATTCATTCCAAATCTGCCCGATAATGCAGTCCCACTACTCTATGTCTGCCTGCAGTCGTGCTGTTTCATAACTGCACAAAGAAAACCTATGAAATCACAGACATCATCTTCTGTTAAATTCTGCCATGCCAATTTCTAGCATGGCTAGTATATTCATCAAGACCCACTGTAAAAGCAGTAGAACTTACCCTGTTTGGAAGGTGTTAAGTCATGGTTTAAACTGGTGCAGGACATCTACATTAAGGGTATGTTCCAGTGGAACTGTGCTGATGGAAGAATATTCCCATGTAGGCAAGGCCCAAGGAATCAGTGAAAAGAACAGAAAACAGAGATGTTGCATTTTCATGGAGAGTCTTTTTGCCAGGAACCATATTGCAAATGGTCTCAGCAACTCTAACCCAGAGGCACACTGGCTTTGATGCTCAGAATTCATTCTATTACTCAGGGGTTATTAATTTCCGTAAGATATCAATAGGCAGCATCAGCTACACCAAACAATAATTCTTTCTAAAACCAATCTGTATCATAAGAAAGCTTTTCTAACATTGACACCTGGAATTTTAAAGTGGCATAGAAACATTATGATCATATAGATGCAAAAGAACACACTCTTACTTCCTAATCCTGATGAATTGAATGATGTGGGGTAGGTCTTTTTTGTACATTCAGCCAACACACAATTTTATCTCAAGAATAAAATTGTACATTCAGTGTATTTTCTTGATCCCCAGTTCCTGGTGTCATGAGAATCTCAGCCTTTATTTGTTTATTTATTTATTTATGTAAGTTTGGTTGCAAAGAGCTTGAAAAGTTGACCACGGCACACCTCAAGGCTCAGAGACTGGAAAGCAAATAAAAGGAGCCTTCAAACTTGGTTTTCATGGAATCATATAAAAGTAGTATTGAAAGGGGCCTCAGGAAGTCATCTAGCCCAAGGTCTGCCCAAAGCAGGATCATCCCTATCCAAACCATCCCATATAAATTCTTGTCTAACATATTACTAAAAATATACAATCAACCTCAGATAGTGGCAATGTGTAGGGTGTGCATGTGCACCTCCTGAGACTGCTGGTTCACCCCCTGACAGCCAGCGCTCCCCGGCTAGATGACGCGCAGGGAGGACAGGCAGGAGCGGCCACCCCTCCCCAGGTGGCCATAGCCCTTCTCAAGCTTGCCACACATGCCAGCCTGTGGTACACTGGTCACCAACTGCCAGGGAGATCATCCTTATGCAGGGTTTACCACATAGGCAATGCATAGGAGGGGCACAGGGGGGCTCGTGACCCCCCTGACAGGGCTGCTGCTGACAGCAGCACCTGAAGCAACTCACCAGATCTGGCCCTGCAGCTGACACCAGTGGTGGCACCTATGGGAGCTCGCCAGCTCTGCTCCCACTGAGTGGCAGCATCTACGGGAACTAACCAGCTCCGTTCCAGCTCCCAACAGCAGTGCCTGCGGGTGGCCTCCCAGACTCAGGAGGCACCAGTCGCTCATGTTTTACCAGATGAGCATGGCAGGGTCCCAGCAGCCTGAGTCTGTCCCTTCAGGCAGCGATGAAGTGCAGCTGTCGGTGGTGTCCCAGGGTGCAGAGGCACAGCACTTGGCTGCCCAGGGAGGAGCTAAAGCTGGTCATGGCTGGTGCCATCCTTGGTCTGTCCTGCTCACTGGGGCTGTACACCCAGAGTTGACCTGGCAGTTGTTGGCCTATGCTCCTGGAGCTACTAAATGAGGCTGGGGGCAAGGGACATGCTGGGACCAGTACCTGAGACCCCAAGGGGCCTTCCCCCATACAGTGGTCATCGCTGCCAGGCCCTGGCGGAGGCTCAGGCATGCAGCCCTAGACCAGCCACTGTGGTGCATGACACAGACCCATGCACCCACATAGCTTTGACCAGTAGTCTGCTACACAGACTACTGGTGCCTGTGCTCCTGCATGCAGTCCACCAGGGTCTCATATGTGGGCATTGGCACCTGCCTCAGACAAACTGGCTCTGCACCTCAGCATTGCCCCACAGTGCAATTAGGTCAGCAATCTCCCTGTGACCAGTTGGGGCCCCAGACACTGTCTGTGATGTTGGTGAGGATACCATCATGGGTTCTTTGATGGCCCTCAGGGGCTCCGCCAGAGACTCCAGGTGTCACCGGGCCTTGGCACATGCCTGCAGCACAGGGGCACAGTAAATGGGAGGAAGCCAGGTGGTGGGGCTGGCCCTGGGGACACCACCAGGTTCTGTGGACCTGCTGCAGCCACCACAGAGCCACTGCTGTAAGACATGATGCCCAGATGCAAGCAGCAGGTGGGACAGGCTGAAGGGTCAGCCCAGAACTTTAAAGCCCAGGTTGGGGTAGGCAAAGAGCCATCCCAGCCACAGGGCTGGAGAAACTCTCATCCCCATGGCTCTGGTGGTGTGGCTGATTGGGTCATAGTTGGTAGGGTCGGAAGGGACCTGAGCAGATCATCAAGTCTGACCCCCTCTGCCACAGGCAGGAAAGAGTACTGGGGTCAAATGACCCCGGCAGGGTGTTCATCCAGCCTCCTCTTAAAGACCCCCAGGGTAGGAGCCACACCACTTCTCTTGGAAGCTGGTTCTAGATCCTAGCTGCCCTGACCATGAAATGGCGCCTCCTGATGTCTAAACTGAATCTACCATTTGCCAGCTTGTGACCATTATTCCTAGTCACTCCTGGTAGTGCTCGGAACAGGGACTCCCCCAGTGCCTGCTGGTCCCCTCTGACTAGTTTGTAAATGGCCACTAGATCCCCCATCAGCCTTCCCTTGTGGAGCTTGAACAGGTTCAGGTCCCGTAGCCTGTCCTTGTAGGGCCTGCCCTGCTGCCCCCTGATCACATGAGTGGCTCTCCTCTGGACCCTGTCCATGTTGTCCACATCCCTCCTGAAGTGGGAGACCCAGAACTGGACACAGTACTCCAACTGCGGCCTGACCAGCATCACATAGAGGGGGAGGATCACCTCCTTGGTCCTGCTTGAGTCAAGTTTGCTCCCAGTCAGCATCTACATGTGCGTTGCTGTGCAGTTAGTTTACTACCTGCATTTACAGGTAAACTAAACACATGGTAGAATAATTTACTGTGCAATAACTGCCTGCACTTGTAGCTGGTAACACTTTACTGTGCAGTAAATTAGTCTACTGCTCAGTAAAGCATCTTGTGTAGACATGCCCACTGAGGAGTTTCCACATAGCCCAGAGTTAGAAGGGCTAATATTATAATTAGACTAATATTAATTAAAATATTATAATTATAATCTCCATCCCCTGAAAACTGTCTGTCTCTTAACCAATCACATTTCCTTCTTTCTGTGTGGAGAGGCAAAGGAAATGACTTAACCCATCCTTTCTCACTCCACAAGCCTTACCTTTAGCATCTATGTCATAACTCTTCTCTTGCTATATGTACTGAGGTTTTTGCAATGGTGGACAACTGGAGTGAAAATCCTAAGCATGTCCTATTATGCACAACCAGCCATTGGTCCAACAAAGGCTTTAGCCACTGGTCCAACAAACTCCTTTTGCCCCTCCTTCCCCCCAGTACCAAAAAATATTGAATTTAATCCTGGGTTTGACTAGTCTATATTATGTACACACAGTGTTTCTTGTATAAAATTGCAAGATATCAGGCAAGTTTATTTTGATTCAAAAAATTTGATAACAATAGAGGTGAAGATCCTCTACTGGTGTGAACAGTTGGATGTCCAAAGTGGAGCAGGGACAGTTGCTACTTGGGGATTTGCCCTATAAACTCAAGGGGGAAAAACAGCATGACAGTTTCCCATGCCCTAATTATTGAAGAAAATCTGATAGGGAGGAGCCGACAAACTAATTATCATTATTCGGTCAAGGATGTGAGACATGAAAACATATTAAAGTTAATAAAGGAAAGATCACATTCCATAGAATAAAAATTAATTTGGTCACTATAGGAATTAGTATAAAAATATCAGATTCAGAACTTATAAGGGACTTCACCTACAAGTTAACCCACACTGAGTTAAATGATGTAATCAACCTGATTTACATTCAGCACCATGTTTCAAAATTATAATCAATAGAGATTAGGAAATACGATCCCAGCCTAGTTTAAAAGAACTGCATTCACACAGAAATGTACCTTTAAATATATGGCATTTTGATCATAAAATAAAACACTTATGCAGTCAGGTCACCGTTCTCCTTTGATGTCTTATTGTATGCACATCAGACAGAGACATCTACTAATGGAAGTGTGTGCTTATATATTAGCTGCATAGACAAATACGCCCATACCATACATTAAAAACTTCATTTAAAGAACACTGCATTAAGAAAAATGTACAAATTAGTGTATCCTGGGTTTCTTGTACACCCTTACTTCTGATGGCTTATGTATTATGACTGGTTTTTCCAAGGTTTGCTAGGAAGTCTGCAGCAGCATGCATTGCACAGGGTTGTTAAAAATTCAGTCTATGGGCTACATCTGGCCAGTGGAGCCCTATGATTCAGCCCAAGTGTCTTAGATACGTGATGTGCAGAGCCAGTCTGGTGTGCAGGCTGGACCTAGCACCACAGGCACTACCCATGACACAGGGAGCCAGTCCTGGGCCTGTGCTGCATACAGTGCCTTGCATTGGACTGGCCGTGAACAGTGGCTCTGAGGCTGGTCTGTCTGGTCTGCACCAGACCCAGCATGTAGGGCTGGTCAGGTGTGTCACCACATGCAGCATGCACCATGGGCTAACCCCCTGTGCTCTATGCAGCACATGTGGCCAGTTCAACCCCACATGCTGCGTGAAGCATGCACTGGCCCCACTCTGAGGCTCGCTCTACACAAGATACAGGGGGCCACCATGGGGTGCACACTGAATGTGGTGTCCCAATGTGGCCTGGTGTTCAGACCAGGCCAGCATGCTAGCTCCAGTGCTCATAGACAAATCTTCCACAAGGACCTGAAGAAGGAGCAGGAGACCTGAAGTGGCAAACAGCCCCATTGGACACTGCCTGTGCGGGCCTGGAAAAACAGCATGGGGCAGAGGGATCCATCAAACTGCCTGAGGCAGATCTGCCACTGGCAGACAGAAACAACTGACCACCTCTTCTTGGACTGCCCATATGCTAGAGAGGTGTGGAAGAAAATCCATGTGCTCTGCCTGGTAGTGACAGGTTTCAGAGACCTGACTTGGGAAGCAGCTTTTCACGGGCACCTGGCCAGACAGCAAGGGACCCCAACAGCTTGCTTTGACCAGTTCATATCCTGCTTCAGGTATGCACTGTGGAAAGCCAGGAACCTGCTCATAAACAGACACTCAGACCCCACAGTTGAGGACCATATTAAAGTGGGACTAAATGAAATGTACCGGTACTTTTTCCTGCCTAGGCAGGGGGTCGGACTTGATGATCTGTTGAGGTCCCTTCTAACCCTAGCATCTACAGGAAGACAGAAGAGGACAATGGGAAAGAAATGGCAGACTTCATCTGGTGGAGTGGGCTCTAGAATAGACTTTTTCAGGGGCAAGGTCTCTAGGGAGGCAGTAGGTGGGTGTACAGGTAGGAAGATAGGTGCGTGGGTGTGTGGTGTAAATTCTGTAACAGGTTTTTAGTGTGCTTTTGTTAGAAATGCGCAGCTTGCATCTTGCACCTGATAAGAAAGAAATACTGCCCAAGGCTCCTTTCTCCCCCGGTCCCGCCTTAGCCTTTCTCATGCTGATTGTAGAAGCTGGAATTCAATTGACTGTGGCCTTGGGGTATGAACTTTTGGTGAACTGTTGTAGTTTCTGGGCATGCTTAATAAGCTGATGCATATTTACCTCTCCACCCTGCATACTTAAGTAGCTAATTATACTATACATGCGATGTATGTAATGATGTAACTACATGTATGCTTGTATGAAACGGAAGTAGCTGTAAGAGTTCCGGTGTCTGCACACGTGCTCAGGAGAGAGAAGATAAATTCCGCTTGCAAACACAATTAGTGGGTCAGAAGCTGATTTGGGCATCAATGCCCCACTCTGACCTTGTTTGCAAACAAATACATCCTTTTGTGCCGGCTGATGTTTGTGTGTCTGTGATCTTTGCGGGCCTCCAAAGAAACAAACCGCTTTTTGCAACACTTTGATCTGCCAAGTGAGCCATAAAGGTTGCTTGGCAGAGTGTTGGCAGTAATGTGTGTGTGTGTACACACACACACACACTCTGATGGCCTGGGGCCTGATCCAGACTGGCCCCAGAGTCAGTGGTCAGAGCCAGTCCAACATGGGTGCACATGCTGCCTGCACCCTGAATCTTCTATGCTGTGTGCAGTGCTCCTAGTGCTGGACCCAGCTCATGCACCACTGTGCAAGGCCTGCAGCAGGGCATGGGAATGCTGAATGAGGCAGGCCCTGCTGTATCAATCCTATGCGCTGGCTCCAGTGTATTGTCCCAATCCAGCCCACAGACTGGCCCAGCAACCCTCATCCAGCCTCCAAGGCTCAATGAGCTTGACTCCCCTGCTGTAACAGAACCCACATCTCCTTTGCTTTTCTTTAACACTTCTACTTCATTTATTGTTTATCCTCTGAACTGAATGAGGGAGGAGATCTGTAGAACTAAGAGTATGTAGTCTGCAATTAAAATGATGTATGTGTACAAGAGGTTTGAAATAAAGTTGAACCAATAAGTTGTTAAAAACAGACAGAAAGGAGTTTTTAAGAACTTGATTTTATAACATGAATGTGTTTTTAATGTAGGTTTTTGCATGGAATGTCCTACTTTCTTAATACTACTTTTTTTTGTGGTAAGGAAAACAAAAAAATAACCCAACAGAAGAAAATAAACTCAACAAAAGGAACCATTTTGAGCCTTACATAAATATCAGTGTTTAAATATAGGATCTGGAGACCCATAGCACAGTTCTACCATGGAATACCAGCTTCCAGCTTCTATGTGCTCCAAGCACTGAAGGGAATCATGACATCCATGTCCAGTGGTTTATAAAGGCATTCACTACACACCTCTGGCACAGTGAAAGCCAGGAGACTTGAGGTCTAGGATCTTGTTCTCCAGGGCAGCGGAAACTAATGGCATCAAATGGAACATCAAGCACATAGGTTTCGCTTTTTCTCCTTGTTATTCTGGAAGTCAGTGGTGGGGGGTGATGGAGGGGCAGAGGGCTGAGGATGAGACAGGCTGACAAACCTGTACTCTGTTGCCACATAGGTGCCAAGGATACTTTCCTAACAACTAATGGAGGGATATGCTAATAACAAAGACTCACTTTTGCGGACTGTGAATGCTTAAAATTATGAATATCAATAAGAAAAGGAAAGATGAAATTTCAAGTTGGTCTCAAACTAGTCACCAGCCTGAAACAGGGGGGCAATTATTCCTTCCACCTCCTACATGACGCTCCAAAGCTGTGAAGCCTGAATCACACTAAATGTAAACAGCAGTGAAGGTTGTAGCCATGTTGTTGGTCTAATAAAAGATATTGGATTTACCCAAAATACCTTGTCTACCTGAATGCAAATAGAACATTTGGTGATTTAACAGCAAACTATCAAAAACTGTGTGCGCCCTATTTTCAAGGTCTTACTACGTGACCAAATATGGGCGGAGACAGCACCCAGAAGACAGCAAAATGTATCTCTTTGATCCCAGTACTAATCCCCATTCCCCACCCAGGAGTAATGTAACTCTTCAAGGCTAGGGACAGATCTTACATATAAACTGGTTTAAGTGATCAGAAACTGGTTTAAACCTGTAACAGAACAGAAGTTCAGTTCACATAAACTAGTTTGAAAATGACTGAAACTGGTTTGAGATAAAGCTGGTTGAATGTAGTATCAGACTTTCATAGATTTCATGGACATTTGGGCTGGAAGGGACCTCAGAAGATCATCAAGTCCAGCCCCCCGCCCAAAGGGCAGGAAGTCACCTGGGGTCATAGGATCCCAGCAAAATAGGCATCCAATTTGCTCTTGAAGGTGTTCAGTGTAGGTGCTTGAACCACCTCCAGACCTTGGGGGCTCGGACAGTAAAGAAATTCTTCCTTATGACCAGCCTGAAATGGTCTCGCAGTAGTTTATGACCATTCAACCTCGTCATCCCTTGGGGCACTCTGGTAAACAAACATTCCCCCAGATCCTGGTGGTCACCCCTGATAAACTTATAGGTGGCCATCAGATCACACCTGAGCCTGCGCTTGTCCAGGCTGAAGAGCCCCATGGCTCTCAGCCTGTCATCGTAAGGTCTGTTTTTCTGACCCCTGATCATGCACGTGGCTCTTCTCTGGACTCTTTCAAGCTTCTCCACATCCTTTTTGAATTGTGGAACCTAAAACTGGACGCAGTACTCCAGCTGCGGCCTCACCAAGGCCGAGTACAAGGGGAGAATGATGTCCCTGGATTTGCTTGAGAAGCATCTATGGATGCAAGCCAGCGTTTTGGTCACTTTAGTAGCTGCAGCATCGCATTGAAGGCTCTTGCTCATCTTGTGGTCAATGATGACCCCCAAGTCTCTTTCTTCTGTAGTGCTAGCCAGCGTAGCACTGCTGAGCCTATAAGGATGCTGCAGGTTTTTCCTCCCACGGTGGAGAACCTTGCATTTTTCGGTGTTAAACACCATCAGGTTCTTGTCTGCCCATTTGCTGAGCCTGTCCAGGTCAGCCTGGATAACCCGCCTGTTGTTTGGCTTGGATGCTTTGCCCCAAAGTTTGGTGTCATTGGCGAACTTGGCCAGTCCACTCCTGATTCCAATGTCCACATCATTAATGAAGACGTTGAACAATATGGGTCCAAGGACAGAGCCTTGAGGGACCCCACTGGTCACAGGATACCATGATGAGTGACTGCCATCAATTACTACTCTCTGGGTCCGACCATGGAGCCAATTTCCCAGCCAGCGGATCATGGTGGAGCCAAGGCCACAACTGGCCAGTTTTGCCAAGAGGTGATCATGGGATACCAGATCAAAAGCTTTTTTGAAGTCAAGTTATATGACCTCAATCTCTTCTCCCTTGTCCAGGTGATAGGTCAATGTCTGTCCCAGACCCCTTCCTGGTTTAAGTTAAGCCAGACTATCCCAGCATATTCTCTGGGCTGGGCTCTCTGCTCCACAGCAGAGCTGGCCCCTCCCCTCTGCTCCCTGGCTAGAGCTCCAGCAGAGACTGCAGCCATCTGCCTGACTTCCCCCTGCTCCCCTCCTCCCTTCGCCACTCCCTGCTAAGCAAGGATTCCCACCTTCTCTCTGCCTCACACAGACACCTCTCAGGATTACCTCGCACACAACATGTTGGCTACAGTCTGTGCTGTGGGAGACTGGTTCCTTCCTTGGAAAAGATGTTTAAGAAGTGCTTAAACTAATGGAGAGAGGCTTTGTTTTCTGAGGGGGTAATAAACACTAAGTTAGGGGTGATAAACACTGCATTATCAACTGCCTACTGGACTGCTGTGGGTGTGGAATGCCCTCCTTAATTAGAGTGTCCTGCCAGGGCATGGTCATGCCCCCCCCCCCCAGCTCAACATTTTGGAAGGGAAGAGAGGGATGCTTTAGCGCTCCCCCAGCCTCTAGCCTAAGCCACTGCAGGCATGTGTCTGCATTTCTTTGGCCCAGAGGGGATGTCTTTACAGTTACAAACTGGTTTAGCTTAGGCAGATTTGACTAACCTGCAAAGATTGAATCAATTCAGACTCAGGTTTTTTGAATGTCTGCCCTTAGCCCAAAAGAATGGCTGGAAATAAATATTAACAACAGCAGAACTACCTATTTATAATCACATTGTATTACTGGGGAGGGTGGGTGGGGAAGAGAAGGGTATATGCTCTCTGCCAATGTTTGTATAGCATCTAGCACAATGAAGTTGTGATACATAAATAAACCTTCTAGGTGATATCATAAGACAAAAACTAATAACAACAATATACAACTTTGACTATGACTCTTCCTGTAATACACACAATTACAGATAATGGAATGTAGATATTCATCTTTTTGTCTTAGATTAACTGAACCATACTACAGAGGATGTTTAATACGTCTTTGTTCCATTTTCATGTAGAAGACAGCATTTCTGCTGCTGTTAGATTACTGCTCCCCACCTCTCACGCCTGCAAAATGAAATAAAACTTTGGAGTTCATTTTCTATATTCCTTTGTGCCTTGACTTTCAATGAACTTGAAGAGTAGGAGCAAGAGCCCCAGGAGAGAAAGACAATGGGAACATGAAATGCCTATAGCAGATTAAAAGAAAAAGTAGTATACTATATCTATGCAGACTGCAATGAGCATAGATTAGTTTCATATTCATTTCCCACCACTAAGGCTAGGTCATTTTTTTTCAAAGTTAATCCATCAGGCAATTAAACTATTTCTAATCTGTTTTTTGTTTAACTTATGTGGTAGATTTTCCTTTATTTTATCTTAGATTAACTCCTCTTGCTTGGATGTTTTCTGACCACTGATACTGAGAAAGCATATCACTGTGGCAACTCTCTGATAGCGTTCTATAACTCACACTGGAATTTTATCCGTTCCCTCAGCAGGCACTGTAAATTTTAATTACAATAAAACTCTCAGAACACACACATATAAAGATATTCATACAATATGTATTCCAGGAAGATGAATAGTCATGGTACAGGTACATGACTTGGTCTTGAAGTCAACTGAGTTTTTTGGGGGGGGATTGGTATTTTTTTTTACTACTGTCTGCTCTGTGTAAGGCAATGTTCTGTATAACATTGACCAACAATATACAACAAGGTACAGCTTGAAATTATTTTTTACCATTACTGTGAAGGAGTGAGACAGAATTTACAGCACAGAGGGCCGGCAGGGCTGCAGCCCGGAAAGGAAGGAAAATACCCAACCAATTTCCGGAGCAGCATCTCACTCAGGATTGGTGGAGGGAGGCTGCTCAAAGGTATTTCCGGCCCCAGAGAGGGGCAGAGAGGGGTCAGTTCCCTGCAGGCCACAGGGAGAGAGGAGAGGCTGAGCATCTGGGCAGGCAGAACCTGAGGAACTCTGCGGAGTGACCCTGAGGCAGGCAGAGGCTTGCAGACACGTGGCTAGCGGTAATCTTTGGAGCAGAGCTGGCTAAGGATCTGGAGTGAGGAAGTCCACAAGGCTTGATAGAATCTCTGGAGTGGAATTTTCCAACAGAGGCTTCAGAGGAATGCCTGAAGGAAAAAACTCCAGCCACAGGTAGAGCCTTTCTGCTTGGGGGGAGACCCCAAAGAGACTGTGAATGGTCATAGGGGTGCAGGGCAGGCTAGCACACAGCGAAGAATGGACAAAGGGATTGTTTGCCTGAATTATGGTGATTGGGAGATTGAGCACCTGATCACGATGTTGCAAAAAATTGCGGTCCGTTTCTTGGAGGCCACTAAAATCACAGACACACATACATCAGATGGCACAAAAGGTGTATTTGCAAATAGGGTCAGAGCAGAGTCAAAGACTCAGATTACTCTGAATCCACCAAGGAATTTTTGCAGGCTGTATTTATCTTTTTCCTCCTGGGCACGTGTGCAGAAACAGGAACTCTTACAGCTCATTTCTGCTTCATACAAACATATATGTGGTTACATCACTACATCCATCGCATGTACATTATAATTAACTACTTAAGTATGCAGGGCGGAGAAGTAAATATGTATCAGCTAATTGAGCATGCTCAGAAAGTTCTATAGGTCACCAAGAGTTTAAACCTCCCCCCCCCTTTCAAGGACACAGTCAGTTGAATTCCAGCTTCTGTAATCTGCATGAGAAAGGCTAGGGAGAAGCTGGGGGAGAGTCTGTGATTTAGTATAAGAAGAGCTGTGGCATTTCTAACAATATTCCATTTCTAACAATGAGAAAAGGGGGACATTGCTAGAGCCTGACAAGAAGGCTGAGAAGCAGCGGGGATTTTCTGTGATTTAGTTTTGCTGTCTATTTTGATTTTTTTGAGCACAGGCCAAGACCAGCTCCTGGAAGGGTGTACCCAAAAGAGGCACTAGGACATCCTGGGGTAAAGGCAGATAAGATTACAACAGGCAGCACTACCACCTGGCTGTGGAAGAATATCATAAAACACCATCTGGAGAGGGTAAACTGGGGTAAAGGGGAGGTTTGGAGCCCCACAGAAGACACAGGGATCAAGACCAGGCAGTATCACCATGGGCATTGCCTTCCAGGAATATATAGATCATCAAAGTTGTGGCAGGAGAGAAAACGTAAGATCCACTTCCTGGCAGACCTGGTGATCCAGAGCCAAGGTCTATCCTGTCACCACCTGTAGGCAGATGAGCACAGGGCAGTACTAGCAAGCCCTATATTACCTACAGATGTCACAATTACATTAAGGTATATTAGAATATGATTTCACAAAGACCCTGGAGAAACTGGTTTAACTGAGCCAGGTAAACAAGAAGCAGGTAAATCAATGATCTATCAAAATGAAATCAGCATTTTACAGCTTCAGAATTTCTAAGGTAAACCAGAACTTTTTAGCCCTTCTATAATACATCTAATGTAAAACTAGGCACAGCTGGTCTCTGCACCAGTAAATCAACTGCTGAAGGAGTAACAAACATATATAGCTAAGTTCAGAGGAGGATAAAATATCATGACTGAAAGAGAAGATGTTAAGTGAACACAAGAAGTCAATTTAGAGAGTCCTGACATGTTTTATCAACATTTACCTAGGAAGCATTCCCATGGGGAAGGTAGATTTTACTTTCAGTTTTAATGCTGGTTCTTGAGGTAATGCATAAAATATCATTGAAGTAGGAAAGATATTGTTCATAAAAATGTGCAGCCCTCAAAAAAATAACTTCTAAGATAGAAAGTCTATGAGATTTTTTCCTCCCTATAAATGTGTTAATATTTTACGTGGTCATCATCCTGTTTGGTCTCAGCTTCATGTTAGGATAACAGTGGGCCATCTAGATGTGAACCCATTGACTGTACAAAGGATACATGAGCAGTCAAACAGGTAAAATGAGGTGGACCTGATGAATCTCTTAATTCCTGGATCACTTGAGTTGCTTAGTCCAATGGTTTCTATAGGCAGGCTTGCTCCCTGTTGAGCTCTTAGCCAGTTCAAAAAATCTGAGAAAACTATACTAGTGTTGTTCTCCTGTTAGAAAATCCTATGGGTAGAGCAGTATACAAGTGCCACTGGGCCTGGCTGGGTGCTCTGCAGATAATCTTCAGTATCAATGATGCTCAGACAAGGGGCGCCTCTGCACACATCCCAGTGGGAACAGCAGGGAGACAGCAGGGGTGGGGTGGAACACAGTACTCCACATGTGGCCTCACCAGTGCTGAATAGAGGGGAATAATGACTTCCCTTGACCTGCTGGCAAGACTCCTATCAATGCAGCCCAGTATGCTGTTCACTTTCTTTTCAGCAATGGCACACTGTTGGTTCATATTCAGCTTATTGTCCACTGTAACCCCCCAGGTCCTTTCCTGCAGAGCTGCTGCCCAGCCAGTCAGTCCCCAGCCTATAATGGGATTGGTCCACCCTAAGTGTAGGAATTTGTACTTGTCCTTGTTGAATCTCATGAAATTACTTTTGGGCTAACCCTCCAACTTATCTAGGTGTCTCTGAATCCTAGCCCTACCTTCTAGCATATCTATTACTCTCCCCAGCTTGATATCATCTGCACATTTTCTGAGAGTGTACCCCATCCCATCTTCCAGATCACTCATGAAGATATTGAACAAAACCAGCCCCAGGACTGACCCCCCTGGGGCACTCCACTTCATACTAGCAGCCAACTAGACATCGAGCCATTGATTACTACCCTCTGAGCCTGATGCTCCAGCCAGTTTTCTCTCCACCTTACAGTTCATTCATCCAACCCATACTTCCTTTGCCTGCAAGAATGTTGTGGGAGACTGTATCAAAAGCCTTGCTAAAATCAAGGTATATCACATCCACGGGTCTCTCTGTGTCCACAGAGCCAGTCATCTCATCATAGAAGGCAATCAGGTTGGTTAGGCATGAAGTGCCCTTGGTGAATCCATGCTGACTGCTTCTTATCACCTTTTTCTCCTTTAAGTGCTTACAAATGAATTCCTTGAGGATCTGCTCCATGATTTTTCCAGGGACTGAGGTGAGGCTGCCTGATCTGTAGTTCCCTGGATCCTTCTTTTTTCCTTTCCTAAATATGGGCACTATGTTTTCCCTTACCAGTCATCCAGAACTTCTCCCAACAGCCATAAGCTTTCAAAGATTATGGCCAGTGGCTCCGCAATCTCATCAGCTAACTCCCTCAACATCCTCCAGGCCCATGAACTTGTATATGTCCAGCTTTTTAAAATAGTTCCTGACCTGTTCTTTACCACTGTTGGCTGCTCACCTCCTCCCCAAACTGCGCTGCCCAGTGCAGTAGTCTGGGAGTTGACCTTGCCTGTAGAGACTGAGGCGAAAAAGGCATTGAGCACTTCAGCCTTTTCTGCATCCTCTGTCACAAGGTTGCCTCTTGCATTCACTAAGGGATGAACACTTTCCCTGATCCTCCTCTTGCTACTGACATACTTACAGAAACCCATCTTGTTACTCTTCACATCCCTTGCTAGCTGCAACTCCAATTGATTTTTGGCCTTCCTGACTCCATCCCTGCATGTCTGAGCAATGCTCTTATACTTCACCCTAGATATTTGCCCACATTTCTTCTTGTATGCATCACAGACAAACAAGCAAACACAATCAAATCCTTTTGTCCTGTCCTGGGCATTAAAATGGGAACCCTGTCCCCCAGAACAGCGGCCTGGCCCTTTGTAGCAAGATGTTCTGCTCACAAGTGGCCGTCTTCCCTGAAAACTGTTCTCTCACAGGTTGCACCCTTCTGCTCTCTTCTGCATCCTATTGGCTGAATGCCCTACAGCTGCAGATACTTAACCAGGTTGGCTATTGGCTCATTCTAAAGGGGACAAACCACCAAGTTACACTGACCTTATTTAAAAGAAAAATTTAGGGTTATAAAGAAAGTTTTTTTGAGACATTAGCTTGATTCTGCTGACCCCCACCATATCTCTTTCAGCAAAGGCTTTTGTTTAGGGTTTTGTCTTAATGTTTTTTTGACTAGGCTGAGGAATGTGGTATTCAGAGTACCAATTCTTTACTGCTAAATCAAGCAAGTTGCCATCAGCTTCCACAGTAATGAGCAATAGGATTGGACCCCATCTCTCCTGACTTGCATAAAACACCAGGGAAAAAATAGATGATAGAAAAACATTTTCAATCATCTAAAACAGTTGAAAATCTTCTAGTTCAGGGGTGCTCAACCTGCAGCTCACAGCCCAAATGCAGCCTGTGGAGCCATGACATCTAGCCTGTGACAGGGAAGCAGAAATTTGGCAGCTGAGAAGTGGCAATCATTAATACAGTGACACCCTCCCACCTGCCTCCCACTAGATTCCCAACCCCCATGCCCAACACTGCTGGTTGCAGTGGGCCACGTGCCCTCTTCTGCATCTGGATTGGGGCTGGGCCATGCCTCCTCCCTGCACAGAGCTGAGTTGAGGCCAGGTCATCCCCTCTTTTCCCCACAGGGTCAAAGCATGCCCACTTTTCCCCTGCAGGGCCAGACTGGGGCTGGGCCATACCCCTTACCTTTCCCTCCATGCCATAGGGCCAAGTCATGCCCCTGTTTTTTCCCTATTCAGCCAGGTTGTGGCTGGGTTGCCCTGTGCTCCCCTTCACATAACCCACTGTACTGGGGCCAGATTGGAACCACTGGCAGGATCTGGTGTGCAAACAGATGGGGCACTGCCCATCTGGCCTACTAGAGAAAAATGTTGAGCACCACAGTTCTAGTTAGTTTTCCTATGGGATGATGATTTCAGTCAAAAAATTAACCCAATTCCAGGATCAGAATAAAGACAGGCAAAAAGTATTTCCAACAGCAAGAAGCAAGCCTCTCTCTCAGGACCACAGAATTTATGAAATTGCACACTTCTGTCACAGACCCTCAAATCTTTAATATTTCCTAAATAGTACAAACAACACAAAAGGTGTGGACCTCATTTGTTCAAATGTCTTCTGATAAGTGCTTTAAGATACAAGTGCCCTCCATGAAAAAAAATTACCAGTCAAAAATTGCTTCCTTAATAGAAGTACACTAGTTCCTCAGCTATTGAAAAATCAACATCATATGGAGCTATGTTAATTTATACTAGCTAACAAGATAGCCTACTGAGTCAGCGTCTTTTGTTGTTGTTAGTCTTTTTTCCTAGCCATCATAAAAAAGAAAAATAATAACCTTAAGGAACTACTACTTTAACCAGTTAATATCTTGTACATGAAGGGCTACACATCAACTAAACAGGAGCCTGGAGCTTCTAGATTTGTCCTTGTCCATTGTCTTTCATGATTCTAACTCCATAAGATGAACTAAAACACCTGCTGGGTGTTCTGAAAATGTCAACTTCATTTTGGACTAACTTTGCTCTCATTACTGTCTGGGAAACTGCTAGGGAGAAGCTTACAGTACCATATTCATTACAGCAGCTTGGGCTCTCCAATACTAAAGGATTTCTCTTTAGCCATTACTCTTTCAGCTAGAGGCTAAAAACCAGACAAAAAATTCTTATGTTGTTTCTTATTTTGCTACTGTTTTGAGAGTTCACTTAGAATTAATCTTACTAGATGGTTAATATTTTTTTCCTCACTAATAATTCAGAATCATATTGATTGGTTTTGGAGTAGCATTTTCTCATGCTACTTTACACTTAATATGAGAATTTTGAACAAAACTAGGATGTAATAATTGCACACATTCCCTATTTTACTGTGTCCGTAGCTCTCAAAATACAAAGGAGGACACACCAAAGCACAATGGAGCAAAGCAACTTATCAAGGGAAAATATAGAAGTGGCAGAACCAAGAGCAGAACTCAGATTGCCTTTTAAATCACAGCTCTACAAGGAATGTGAAATAGGAAAAAGGGAGGAGAGAGAAAGAATTTTTCCTGCATGAATGGTGTATCTGTCTCAGAACCACCCAAACCTTGGAAATTATATATTTTCCCTTTAATACAGTCAGGCTACTTACATGGGACATTTATCAAGACACTTTAGAGACTATTATAAAGACACTTGAGAGACAGGCATTAGGGTGTTACTGCCCTGGAGCATTGGTCCAGTCAAGTTTGTGTCTCAGGAATAGAACAAGCAAAGTGAATCATCTTCTGCTGCAGAAAAATAGTGTAATTTAATGATCAACACTGGGACCTAAACCAAAACAGTAGCTACTACTGTAAAAGTAGTCTAGTCCATTCCTATTAGGAACCCCTCCCTCACCCTTCCCTTATCCAGAAGGAATCAGAGGAATCATTTTTGTTCAAGGCTTATCTATTCTCTTTTATAATTTACTGGTAATTCCTAGTAATCTCCACTGCCAGTGCAAGAGTTCAAAACTTGGCAGCTCAGTCCCAACCCAGTCCATTCCTTGGTAACTTAACGGCTAAGTACAGACAGTCAAAAAGCCTGAGGCTGAATGGATTCAGTCTTGTAGGTTAGTCTAAGCTGCAGAGATTAAACTGAGAAATAACTGGAAAGGCATTCACTTTTGATACAGGAAATGCAGCCACATACCTGGAGTGGCTCAAGCCAGAAGCCAGGGGGCACTAAAGCACAGCTCTCTGGCATGTAGCCAGCCTGGGTTGTGTGTCTACTTCTTCTTCCTGCTGCCCCTGAGGTCTCTGGGATTTTCAGTCCACAATCACAGCAGCAGGACTCTGCAGGGTTGCTCATCATCTCCTCTTCCTGTTTCCAGGTGCCCGTGGAATTTGTAGCCCACAGTTGTAGCCAGAAGTAAGTTTTTAGCAGGGCAGGGCAGCTCTGCTCTGCTCTGTACTCAGGGGAAGGGAAGTTTAACTCCCCCCTCCCTGGCCCCAGACCCTAACCCGGTTTTGCTGGGGGGCCTGGCCTCCCTCCCCCCACCCACCTTCTCTGCTGCAGCAGACAGCAAAGCCCAGCCCAGGGCTGGAAAATGTCAGGATGCTGGGGGACCATGATTTAACTTGAACCAGGAAGGGGTCTGGGACGGAAGCTTCATAAATTGGTTTGACCCAAATCAGCTAAGTCTGATATTACATTCAGCTAGGTTTGTTTTAAACCAGTTTCAGCCATTTTGACTAACTGAGTTATGTATACTAAACTTCTGTTCTATTACAGATTTAAACCAGTTTCTGATAACTTAAACCAGTTTATGTGTAATTTCTGTCCCTAGAACCTGTTTCTGGCCTTCTCATTAGTAGAGCTGGATCCACTTGTGTAGGACTGGCAACTTGGGTGGTCTGTGTGGGATGGCTGTTCCTCTTCTATTGTCTCCATGAAGTTTGTTATTGTGTGTATGATAGGTTATACACCTCCACAAAGATGAATATGACAGTCAGAATTCACATATAGTGACATTACTGTATGGATAATCAAAATCCTATGATTTTAGTCAGTAATATCATTTATTTCTGTAATGGAGACTTGCAAGTGGGTTGGTGTGCTTGCTGCCTTGCAGGCTGGCTTTGCTCCTCTGGGAACGACTCAGCTCTTAATAACGAACAAGAGCCCTTGCCCCAAACAAATGACTAAACTAAAATTTAATCTTTCTCCAGGTGTCAGGAGAGGCTTCTGCAGTTCTGGCCTCTTCTTAATAGTGAGACCTTCTGAGTTCCAGACTACTTCTGGGCCACCAATGCTCCTTCACAGCTTGAGTTCCTCACACTTTCTCCCTTTGGGCTTTTATCTCCCACTTGGGCTCCTACACTAGGGTTGTCTGTCTTCCTTAAAGGGCCTGCCACAGAACCAAAGCCAAGTCCCACTTAAAGTTATGTTGGCATTGCTATTGTCTTTAGTGGAAATTGGGTCCAGGCCTTAGTTAGCACAAGGTTAAATGTTTTGCTTATTCAAAATGAAAGCGACTGGATATACCTATATGTGCTATTCAGGAGTTCTATAACTGAGAGGATGTTCTTAAATTATTTTTTTCCAATTCAAATAGTTACTTTAAAGCTTACTCTCCTTTCTGCTCATCATGGGCATGTTCTAAAAGAAGTCTTCCTAATCAGTGGTTTTGGATCTATCATTCAAAAACTCTAGCAGGTACTTAAATGCTGATTTGGGGTATAAAAATTCATTACATTCAACAGGCATGGGATGACCATGTGTAATGTTAACTCATGATTCTTACTGTCACAGACTTGTCCATCGGGGGTGCCCAGAGTCCCAAGTATCTCCCAGCTGTCCTGCTACTTATCTCAAGGAAAAAATGAGTCCTTCAGAAATTTCTTTCTGTCTCTGTCTCCCTCAGGCCCCTGGTATTTCTCTGGCCTGATGGGTCATTTCTCATATGTCTTTACTATAGAAAAGCTGATTTCCCCATTACAGGCAGACAATGCCTTGGGTGCCTAACTAAATAATGTCTCCTTCTGCTTGAGCCCACACAAGCCATAGCAATATAACAAAATACAAGAAAGCTTTCATGACACCCCATAAAGCCCCAAAATATAACGGGATTGTGATACTTGCACTAAAAAATTCCAAACAAACCATAAAACCTCTATTTGTAGTAGATGACAGTAATATTCCCAAGTAAATTCATTTGTCCTATACATTACTTAATTGAATGATCACCATCATGTTTATACTCACTTCTGGTCTCTTTAAGCGTTGCAATCTTTCCTCCTGACATCAGCATGGCTAATATCTATATTTCCTTTCCCCCCACCATACTCTTTTTCTCAAAAAAATGACAAAAAAGTGCACTTTGATAATAAAATATTCAGTTCAAGTGAAAAATTGCCTCATAAAACTGGTGTTAGCCAGATAAAAAAAAAATCAATTAGCCAGTGGGGATTTTTATTAGTCAATCATGTAACTAATTAAAACCATTGATTGATAGCAGAAAACATGGCCACAAAGTTATTTCAATCCTGTCCCATTAAAATGATCTGTCTACCCCACAGTGTCAGATAAAAGGCATAGGATGGGCTGCTTTATGTTATTTTGCTCTACTTTTTAGGCAATTTTTTATTCAGACAACGGAAGCACTTCCCTATCCAGCAATTCTGACAGGTCAGAGGTCTTGATTTGAGATGCTTATGAACTATCTTTGTTAACCACAAATAACAGAATACAAATCTCTAACTTGCACCCTTTGTTTCTTCCTTCTGCACACTCATTGCTAGATTTACAGGATATCCCATGTCCTTTGATTTTCTCTAATAACCTGTAAGAAATTTCAGTGAACAGATATCCTGCATAATGGAAAATGACCTCAAATCATTAATATTTTTGAAGTGGTTTTTATCTGAATTTAGGCCAAGATACATAAATCATCATTCTAACTGCCCCCTTCCTGCCAGTGCTCTTAGACATGCTGAGTCTTAAAAATGGTGACATCATCATCCCACGATCCTCTATTTTCAGTAATTAAAGTAGTAATCTGCCTCTCATGCAGTAGCAATCAAACTGGAGCTGCTCATAAGCTACTTTGGGGACAGTGCCTTTGAGGGAAATCAAGAAAGCAGAGGACTTGATAGAATTGGGTGACCTAATGATTGTTTTTTATTTCTGGTGAAAGGATGCTATATGTTGGCATATGGGGAAACTCAACTCTGCTGCTAATCCATGAATCATGTACAGGAGTGCTAAGGCAAGGTTCTTTGCCAGTGTTCCTTACTTAAACTTTGAGGAGGGAGGAGGAAAAATTAGCTTCATCTTAATGCTCATTCAGTTAAGAAAAGCAAGTGTCAATTAGTGACAAATGTAATAAAGATATTTGTGATTGGGCAGTTACCCAATGGGAGATGGGCTTAGATTTTAGAGTGGTAAAAGAGTGAAGAACTGTCAGATACCAGTATTTTTTATTCTTTAGCACATTGGACATGATCTGAATGAATGGGCCAACAACAGATCATACACTGCATAGTTGTTTAAAAATGGGGAGAAAAGATCGTGAATGTCACATTATCACTTTAACAATAGAATTAATACATATTGTAAATACATATTCCCTTTTATCCTTCTAGTAAAAATAACAGAATGTAGGATAAGGCATTTGGCCAAGGAATTGTTCACAGATGGCTTCAACAAGCTTTATTAAGCATTCTGCTTGTGTTTATCTTGATTACCCGCACATTAACATTTCTTCTCTTTATTGATTCTACAGTCTGCTCTGTGAGGGCAGAGATCTGTACCCAGGATGAATCTCTTTGGGGCCTTGGTAGCTTGTACATTCAGAGCTTTACCTCCTTCAGCTTGGCCTTGTTTACATGGCCTTGATACTTATGGCTCTTGATGCTGCACCAGCACTAATGCAGTTGTTTGTGATATTCATAATGGGTGTGATAACCAAGACAGAGCTCAGATGTCTGGTGAATTTTTTTCCAATTTCTTCTTAATCTGCTCTGAATAGAGTTAGGTGGCAATGAGTAAATGAGTTGTTTGTTTGTTTTTAAGAAATCTACCCTGTGTTGGTATATGTGTAAAATGCTACCAGAATAAAAATCATGTACTCAAAAATTCTGCTTACCTGTAATTGTAGTCACAAATAAACTGAAAATATATTTATCCAATTGTAACATTAAACACTTAATAGACAAAAATGGATTCAACATCCTGTAGAAGTCTCTGTATGTTAGATTAGTAAGGAACAACCTTTTTGGGAGGCATGCCACAAATTAACACTGGACCATCCCCACATGGCACTCAGATCCCTGGCCCTGGCCCAATCTCCTGCTCCCTGCCTGATCTAATGCTCTTCTTCCTTTTCCTGGCACTATCTGTCCCTGTACTGTCTGTCCCCTCCTCAATCTGTGCCACTTGTGGCAGCTGTGCCATCAGCTGCTGGTTACCAGAATAATTTATGAACTCCTGTTATGCTGACTTTAAAAAGTTTTGAATTTGGCCTTGTAGGACTTCATGTTTTTCAAGCCTACTTTCTCCTGCCTCTGAACTCCCGGCTAGGGACAGACATTCAAAAAGCATGAGCCTGAGTTGATTCAGTCATGGCAGGTTAGTTTAACCTGGCTAGGTTAAATCACTTTGTAGCTGCACAGACATCCCAAAAATTCAGGCACATGCCTTCATTGGCTCAGGCTAGAAGCCAGGGGGCACTAGAGAAGTTCTCCCTTTCCTTGCACAGGCCTGAGCTGAGGGGTGTGTGGCCAGGCCAGAGCAGAATTAGGAGGGGTTCCCACCCTTCTTGAATGATAACAGAGCATTTATCAGCTCTGTTATCAGCATGTATCACTCCATCAGAAAACAAACAGCCTCTTTTTCATTAGTTCAAACTGTTCTTAAACAAAGAAGGAATGGAGGAACGTTACCACAGCACGGACCATAGCCAGCATGTGGTCTGCTAGCTAATGCTGGGATGTGTCTGTGTAAAGCAGAAGGGATGGGGGATCCCTGCTTAGCAAGGAGTGGGGAAGGGAGAGGGAAAGCAGGAGGAAACCAGGCAGATGCCGCTGTGCCTACAAACCGCTGCCAGAGCTGCAGCAGAGGGGAGGGGAGGGACCAGCCCTGCTGTGGAACAGAGAGGCCCACCTATCTCAGAGAGCATGCCGGGATGCTGGGGGAGTCTGATTTAATTTAAACCAGCAAAGGATCTGAGCCAAATCAGTTAAGTCTGATACTACATTTAACCAGGTTTATCTCAGACCAGTTTCAGCCATTTTCAAACTGGTTTATGTGCACTGAACATCTGTTTTGTTGCAGGTTTAAACCAGTTTCTGATCACTTAAAGCAGTTTGTGTGTAATGTCTGTCCCTAGCCCCTGAGTCTACAAGGCAGCATTACAACATGCTTGAGTTTTCAAAGGCTTAGAACATTGTGTACAGGAAAGAACAGGAACCCCCTATTTTAGGAGGGCTATTTTCTTTCATTCACCTTCACACCATTTAAACAACAGAAGTAGAGGCAGGCAGGTCACAGTCTGGCTTCACCGTTTTGGTGCAGAATACCCACATTCCTCCATGTTCTCTTGCTTTAGTAGGAAACATGACATGTCTTTGTACACCTTATTAGGTGGATACCCAAACTCCTCCATTTTCTCTTGCTTTAGTACGAAACATGACCTGTCTTTGTACACCTTATTAAAAAACATGCTGTTCTACCTGACTGAAATGAAGATGTCCACAATGACCCTCTTGTCATATTTTTTGTGCAGTAGTAACTCAGTCCTTATTTATTTTGTAGATGTACAAATCAGGGCTTATTGACTAAAGTATTTTAGAAAAAACAAAATAATAAAATGAAAGTAAGTACTGGATATGTTTTATTTAGAAATATTTCTGGAGTATTGTGAGAGACAAAGATTTTTTGGAGGTGATATCTTTTAATGGACCAACGTCATAGTTGTGATAAAGTTAGACAAGCTTTTGAATTCAAAAGCATTCTTTATCAGGTCTGAAGGAAAAAAAACAATCATAGCAATGAATTACTCTGCTTCTTCTGGAGTATTATCATATACAAGACTTGTCCATAGACAATACTTACAAAGAGAGATAATGGAGCGAGAGTCATTTGGGGTTAAAACAATGATACTGAGAACATTTAATGCATAGTATTAATTACTACATGTCTTTCATTCTCAGTCTACAAATCCTACCCAGAAAGGGATAATGATAATTCCCTTTTCATAGGCAGCTGCTTCCTCAGTATGTGCAATAAATATTGGCTTAAAAACATTCCTATATTACTGTCCAATAAAATATTTCATTATTTATTTTGTCTGTATTGTGCCAAAAATGAGCAGAAAGAAAACTTTTTCCTAACCTTTCTTATTGATAAATTAGTCAGATTTACAGTTCTTTTGTTTTTTCTTCGGGGTCAATGACCTGATTCGCCCATTTATCTACCTACCAAATAAAAATTCAATATACAAAGTATAACATGGGTCTATGAGCCTTTGCATGAGATCATAGCCATAGGATACATGTGTAATTTACATGTTCATGCATATGAGTACAGATCACATTTAATATTTTACATATTTTTTAAGAATACATATTTCCAAATTATCATTCACAGCCATTTTCTCTGTGCGTGAAGGACATTAATAAAAAGGTGGGCTTTTTATTTCTTTGTCTGAACGAACATTCAGTTACAAATCTGGTTTATTTGTTCATAGTCACTGACATTTCCATGGTCTTTTATTAAAGACCTGATTAACCTGCAGAAAGAGCACAATGTTTGTACTAAGCTTATGAGCTCTAAGCCCATTTCACACCCACATATTGCCTTCTGTTAAGGGAACATCGGTAATGTCAGCATTCCATATCGTATAACAACACCTTCAGAGAACTGGCCCCATCTGTAAACATTATGTACTCTACAAAGTCAAGAAAACTGGATATGACTAAAATCAGAGTGCTCCCATGAGTCTTCACTCTGCAGAAGTATCACTGGGATGTTCTGGGTATGCGTGGTACTTGTCAACATACCAGGGCTCGGTTTTAAGAACATGGGGTCTCCCAACCAACTGCTGACCCTAGGTATCCTGATACACTACTGGCCTCTACCAAAGGGACAAGTTAATGGCCATTTTCATAATAAGACCAAGTTGTTACTCCCTTTCATCTCTGTGTAACCATCACAAATTACGATACAAATGAAAAGAAGAGCAGCAAACTCTGCTCCAGTAAAAGCCAGAAGTGGGCCAGCAAAGATTTCTTAACTGAAAGTAAACTATGATAATACCTAGACTTTAAATGCTGATAACATGTCATAAGCACAACCCAGAAAACATGGCCATACCCCAATGTATCGCAAAATTATTTCAGATATGACATAGCAAAGGCCTTGGGAAATAAACAAAGCAGATCAAATGGGGTAAGTAAAGAAACAGGAATATATAGGATATTCAAGCAGATACACCAGCATATCTAGATTGATGAAGCTCTTTCTGCATGACATCCTCCCAGTGTTTTATGTGATCAAACCAGCAATAATGCTCACAGCAAAAGTGTTTTTAAAATTTTTGTACTAAGAATGTTATGTTTCTCAAGGTGATACACTGTCTGCTCCTTGATGCATGTGTGTGATGTTAACAGTAGGCAGAAGGGAGAACTTCGAAACCTACATTTTTACATTGTTTCTTGAGGATTTTGATTTTTTCTTAAGTATTCAGGGTGTGTACAATAAACTCCCAGTAAAGCTCATGTTCATTAATGTACATAATGTTGGCCTTAACTTTATACATCTGCACACATCTCCAATACATCATTTTGATTTCACATGATTAAATTTCACATGATTAAATCTGGAGGGGTTGGACGTATTCAAGTCAGCCAGTCCGGATGATCTCCACCCTAGAGTTCTAAAGGAACTGGCCGAGGTCATTGCAAGACCCCTGGCACGGCTTTATGAGCACTCGTGGTGCTCTGGTGAGGTACCGGAGGACTGGGAGAGGGTCAACGTGGTTCCCATCTTCAAAAAAGGCAGGAAGGAGGACCCGGGAAACTATAGGCCGGTTAGTCTTACCTCGATCCTAGGCAAGCTGTTTGAGAAAATTATGCTGGCACACATCCAGGAGGGGCCAGCAGGGGACTGCATGCTTAGGGGCAACCAACATGGGTTCATCAGTGGCAACCTGGTGGCCTTTTACAATCAGATCACCAGATCATTAGATGCAGGGGTAGCAGTGGATATAGTCTTCCTGGACTTGCGGAAGGCTTTTGACACTGTCTCTCACCCCGTTCTGATTAAGAAACTGGGGAGCTGTGGTGTAGACACCCACACAGTCAAATGGGTCGCCAACTGGCTGGGGGGCCACACCCAGAGGGTGGTAGTGGATGTGTCCTTCTCAACCTGGAAGGACGTGGGCAGTGGGGTCCCCCAGGGCTCGGTCCTCGGGCCCGCACTGTTCAACATCTTTATCAGCGATTTGGACGAGGGGGTAAAAAACACCCTGTTCAAATTTGCTGATGACACTAAGATGTGGGGGGACGTGGGCACACTGGAAAGATGCAACAGGCTACAATCAGACCTAAGACAGGTTACAAGGGTGGGCTGACGAGAATAGGATGGGTTTCAACACAGACAAGTGCAAGGTGATGCACCTCGGGAGGAACAACCGGCACCATACCTACAGGTTAGGGAACTCCCCTCTTGTCAGCACGGAGGCGGAAAAGGACCTTGGGGTCATCATTGACTCCAAGATGAACAAGGACTGGCAGTGTGGGGAGGCAGTCAGGAAGGCCAACCGCACCTTGTCATGCATCCGCAGATGCATCTCGAGCAGGTCCAAGGAGGTGATCCTTCCCCTCTATGCGGCACTGGTCAGGCCACAGCTGGAGTACTGCATCCAGTTCTGGGCACCACACTTCAAGAGGGATGTCGACAGCATGGAGAGGGTCCAGAGGAGGGCCACTCGTATGATCAGGGGACAACAGGGCAGGCCCTATGAGGAGAGGTTACGGGACCTGAACCTGTTCAGCCTCCAAAAGAGAAGGCTGAGGGGGGATCTTGTGGCCTGTTATAAACTAGTCAGGGGGGATCAGCAGGCATTGGGGGAGTCACTGTTCCCCCGAGCACCGCCAGGAGTGACCAGGAATAACGGTCACAAGCTGGCAGAGGGTAGGTTTAGGTTAGATATCAGGAGGCGCTACTTCACGGTCAAGCAGCTAGGGTCTGGAACCAGCTTCCAAGAGAATTGGTGCAGGCTCCTACCCTGGGGGGGGTTTAAGACGATGTTAGATGAACATCTTGCTCAGGTCATTTGACCCCAGTATTCTTTCCTGGCATGGCAAGGGGTCAGACTAGATGATCTGCTCAGGTCCCTTCCGACCCTACAAACTATGAAACTATGAAACTATAAATATGCTCATAGGTAGTCAAGTATTCAGAGTAGGTTTGGACTTGTATGTATACACTGAACTAAGGGCTTGACACTAGGCTCTATGGGCATTTTTTTACATGCTCTTGGAGGTGTTGAGGGGGGCTTTAATTAGTGAGCTGCACTAATTAAAAGCATCAGAGCATCGTGTACAACAGCATCCCTCATGCTAAAAAATGGTGACGGGGCCCTTTGAACTAAAGGTCATCGAATGAGCTTTAGTTCAAACCTCCCCACTGCCATTTTTCAGTGTGGGGATGCTAATACACATGATGCTAGAGTCTGCAGGAGTGCATTAATTTCCAAGCTCCAGCTGACACGCTGGAATTCCAGCATGTTGGCACTGACTCCCTGCACATGTATAGGAGCCCTGTATGTGCACACCTTTGTATAAGGAGGGATCTATGCTACTGATTTATAGTACTGAAATATAACAGACAGAAGTAAGTAGATAAAAAGGCTGTCATGTAACATTTCAATATAGGAAGAAGTTGCTTAATAAAATTATATTTTCAGATATTATAAAAGAAAATCTCTTCCATGATGGGAATCACAAATGTTTTGCATTTGGTTATAACATTCATACATTTCCATTCCCTTTCCTGCCACATTGGGAATTCATATTTTGGCTAAATCTCAAGTTTGCCATTACTCAAGTACATTTCTTTTCCACTGGGGCTCTGCCTCTTTCAGTAAGACTGAAAGTTCCATTAAAGGACATATTTATGCAGCATGGTAAAGGTGCTGCATGGTAGAAACTCACAGCAGAGAATGTGATTGGTCTACTCTCATGATTTCCATGTAACATATGAAATCCTTCCATATTTCCAGTTAATGCACTAATTTCCTTCATAATTGGCTATTCTTCTGTAATTCGGTTAGTGCCTCTGTTCAGTCCTCCTTCTGACATGGCAACATACTCATAGAACACAAAGAGACAGTTGTATCCAAGGGACAAGATAAACACTGACAATATGAAAATGTTCCAACCATGAAGCTTGTACATAAAGAAAATACCAGGACAGAAATAAAAGAGCCATCTTCAAGGGTCACTGGGCTAGCAACCTCCATTATCATCCAATTGTTTAAGGACTGGTGAGTGCCAGAGGACTTACAGGCAACATTTTAAAGCTTTTTCAGTGCCCAATACCCAATCAGTTAGGCCCCTAAATACCTGCAAAAATATTGGTTGTGAATTTTTATCAGCATACGGTACCACAGAAGTCCAAGACAAAAAAAATATATAGATTCTTTAAGCATGTCCTTCTATAAATGCAGGATAGATCAGATATTAAACTGATGTTAAACTTAATCTTAACCAAAAGGGCACTTCCCTGTATTTCATTCTGAATACGATCTGCTACATATTTACACTCCTAGCCCATACAATGACCTTTTTAAAATTCATTGTTAACATTCTGTTCTTATGCAAGCAGGAGGAAAGTTGCACCCAAATTCAGTCTTCCAGGAAGACTGCACAACCTAGGAAGGAAGCAACTTGATTAGCATGCAGATACCTTTAGCCAAAATTGTTCTCCATGGTAAAATGGATGGTTTATTGTATTTTAATCAAAGACATACTTTATAAGAAGAAGCTGTTCTTCTCCAAGATGTTTATCTTTAGGTGCAAGTTTGGTATGTGGTATCTATTCACAACATGATGTAGTATGGTGTGATTCCTTTTTGGATAACAAGTGAGAGAGTTCTTTTGAACTCGACTGTCTCCCCATGCAGGTACTATTAAAACCAGTATCCACACTGCTGAGTCAGCTGAGTCTGCTGAGTCAGCTGAGTCTGCCGAGTCAGCTGAGTCTGCCATTTCTTGCTACGCAGTATAGGATGTTTAGCTATGGGAGCCACTAAGCAAATAACTTCTGAGTCTGAGTCTGAGATGCGCATGCCTCAAATCAGTCATCTGCATGCTACTTCTCTTTCTTCTAAAATGCCCAGGAACCACATGCAACAAATCATGGTTGGCTACCTCTGCATTATAGTCATAGCAGAGCTACAGTCATTCATTTCTACAGTGGGACAAGCCAAGACAACTCAAAACAGTACAGATAAGCAGGGCGCTACCTTAAAAAAATTTTCTGGTCCCAAAAGATTTTAAATTATCAGAGACAAAATCCCCTAAAAACTACAGCAAAGGACCTGGATTGATTCAATATGCTTTGTTGGTGCAGGAGAATGGATGTTATAATACAAAGATGTTCCTTCACCTCTAAATTCCATCACTCGCAGCAACAAACTTGCTGCTAGTTCTACTGCTCACCCATGAAAGTAGCCACTCTGACCAAAGTAAACTTTCCCTGATCTTTCCAGTCTCACTATATCAGTGCCAATGTGTTACTAAAATGCATAATCCTACTTCACAGTTTAATATTTGCACCAAATTCAACTGATTTTGTTTTGAGTTTTAATTAAATATGATAGATCACAGTGAAATAATGATAAAATCCCAGTCATACTGACTCAAAGATCAAATACCTCAGTCAAGGTGAAGGTTGGAGAAAGAAATATCAAAGTAGTAAAACAATCTCCTCCTGCCCATCCTCCACACCAGCAAACGAATTTTTATATTAATTGGCAGCAAGTCCATGTCTAGTCTGACTGCTGACACAGTTAGCCATAATAATAAAAAACATTTTTGCAGGAAGTGGAAATGCCATTTGAATTTTAATAACTGCCTTCACTTTCTGTCCTGATTGATTAGTCTGAACAAGATTCAAAGCAGCAAATGTCCCTCTCTCAACTACTTACATCTCAGGAAAAATCACAGGAACTGAACAACTGAAAAGCCATTCATATGCCGATAGTCCCGAAGAGGAGATAATTTTGGAAAAAACTTAATGTTGAATTAATGGAAAATCATTATAGAACCCGTTTTAAACAATGAACTATGTAATAAGTACTTTTCCATTTTATAGCACCTTCTTTTGATGTACTGTGAAACATTTTGCAAGTATTGTGTGAAAAATGCCTCAGAATGCTTCTGTGAGGCACAATAAGTGTTGTAATATTCTCCTTTTGTAGATGGAGAAACCAAGACAGAGAAGTTAATGCATCCAGTCACAAAAAATCTGAAGTATGCAGAAGTACAAAACTCTACTTTTTTGGTTCAAATTCCCTCAAATTTTAGCCCATGTTTGCCAAATAGCTTACAAACCAATATTGGTAAAACAAGACTGATATGAGTTCCTATTTGCTCCCTGCCCCCCATACACATATACTTTTTTTTTTTTTTTTTTTTTTTACATACTCTGCATCTTCAAAGCAGTTGAGAAGTTTGGGACGCACATCATCCATTATTAAAAGTGGTGCTGTAAATCCCCTAGTACGTGTTGAAAATGTTAATCTTCATTTTTATCTCCATAGTGGATATATCTACATGTGCAATCAATGTAATGCAATAAACTCTGGAGCTATTTGAGCCAAAGGAATCTGCTCCCGGGTGCAGCGTCTACACATACACCTGAGGCAGCAGCAATTTGAGCCAGGGCAGAGCATGCTCCCGGCTGGCTACACTGACTGGGTACAATTTATGCCCATGGTCAGTGTCCATATGCATGCTTCAGTGCAGTAAATTACTCTGTTGTAAGATAGTAGTGTCCTTGACAGTACTATCTTATGGCAGAGTTAATTAATTTACTGCGTCCTAATACCAATGCACATGTAGTGGCGATACTTTTTTACTGAAGATCTAATTATTTTGCTCCACACTAAAGCACATGTGTAGATGCACCCAATGTGAACTATGAAATGACTACCCTTTTCTGACTTTCTGAAGAGTTAATTTTTGTTTCAAGCATTTGCTAAAGGCCCCTTATGTCAATTTGAGTTCTTCTCAATGCAGAATAAAATACGTGATTAATGTCACCATCCTTTATTCTCCATACTACATGAAATCACCTGAATAACTGTTACCAAACAAACATGCATCTTATTAAACAACATTCACAGTGAAGCCTCATGGGCAAAAAAAAAAAATAAAAATCAGTGCTCTGTTATTAATACAATTATATTTTCAAGAAGAACTTTTTTCTGTAGAGGAAATAAGCGACAAAGACCCAAAGAGATGTGCCCAGCAGATCCTGGAAGAGAGGTTCAGCGTGCGAGTCCGGGAACTTCATTTCCCAGTTGAAAGGGAAGTAGCTGCCCAGGATTGAGTGCCCAACATAGACAAAGAATGAATTCATCCCTGCATAAAGTTATGAATAGAAAACATGTCACTTTCTCCAACAACAAACTTACGCTAAACATTGCGTATAACAAATAATGAACATATACAAATGTCATGGGCCTAAATTCTAAAAAGAAAGATTATAGACATAAAGGTTCAGAAAGGAAACTGACTGTACCCTTGTTGGAAGCTGCAAGGTATGAAGCAAGACAGTAGGATGGTGTGTAAATGGGGTAGTAGAAAAGAAGTAGTCCAGAAACTGAAGGACAATGAGAATAATTGAATGAGATCATTTTCCTTGCCTGGATCATCATCCTGAATATCAGAAATTCAATAACTTTCCTGGGATCAGATGATAATAGCAGTAGGCTGTACACTCAAACACTTGAATTATGACCTACTATAGACAGAGCTCATTTGGCATTGCAACTTCATAAATTACAAACCAGTATCCCTGCACAAACACATAATTAGGTAAAGTTTTTCCAAATGGCTCCAGACTTAAGATTAAACAAAATGTCAAATGATTTATCCCTGACTTCCACTGGATATGGTCACTCCATTTCCAAAGTGGTATCAGTCACTTATTTTAATAAGCACTAAATATATCATAGAAGAGTCTTCCTGTTAATTTGGAACTGATCTTGTGACATTTTAAACAAGACACAGAGATTTCATTCACCAACTGGACTGAGTATGAACTCAGATTCCTTACTACTGATATCCACTCCTCTTCGTATTTCTTCTGTCGTAATTCAGTCAGTTCAAATTCCTACCTGGATATATGAAGGGCTGTCCACCCCACCAGTGTTTTACATCAATAACATAGAACATAAGTCCTAAGAGTATGAAGGAGAAACAACTTAGTGTAGTAACAAAGGACAGAGACCTGGAAAACAAAAGAAACATCTGGTTGGAATTTTACAAAGTCAGTAAGACACTAAATATTTAGAATTCATATTACAACACTCTTTTTTTCCTCTGGACTAAAAAGGAATTACTATGAACACAGTAACAATATCTAACTTCATTATTAATACAGGATTTAATAACTATGGGATCAAATCAAAACACTAATGGTTGGATTTTCAGCTGGTGTAAATCACTGTACTTCCATTCAAGAAAATAGACCTCCACTTAATTACAATAGTTGAAGTCATGTCCAAGAGCTGAAAGCTTCAGAACTTTAGGGAGAAGTCAGATTAAGATCAAGCCCAGTGCTAGTTTTTAAACTGTTCTGTCAGAAAGAGCTAGTAGGTTCTGCCCTATGTATTAAAGCAAACCTGAGTTCCAAAAGTTAGGTATTCCAAGTCAAATGGCTTGATTTTGGCTTGAATGACCACCTGTACCTGCCACTGAAAGCAACAGAAGTGTAGGCTCAGCTACTACAAGGGGCAGGGATAGCATGACACAATCTGTTCAATACAGTTGGCCAGAAGCAGGAAATACTGGAAGTCTCACAAAATTCTTCTCCCAGGGTTTTTAGTCTGTGTTTGCAAAACAGAGAGGCTTGCTTCTCTTAACATCATTGAAAGATTCCAACTCATCCTTTGAGTGACTATCCTAATTTTATGAAACATTTGAATTTTGACAATCCCTTAGTTTTATAAGCCAAAAAAGTGGGAGGCCAGAAGGTGAGAGAGAGAATCAGGGCTAGGGGAGAGGCAGGATTTCTGTGAATTAAATGCTCCCAAATCCCTAAGTGTAGCAATGATAGGAAGAAAAGCTCTAACAACTTGATATTTATTTCAATGCCACACCAAAAACAATACTTTAATTTGGTAAGCATTACTGTACCAGACAAAATCATTTTTCAGATAACATCCCTAGAAATCTTAAGCAGCAATTTTGGACTTCTGTCATAATTCCTAGCAATATTTATGGCATTATTCATTTAGGTCAGGAACCATCAAATGGCAGAACTTCACAAGATAAAGTCTGCCTCCTACATCTTGCAAGATGCATTAGAACAGCTACCCATTTCATAGATCTTACAGAGTCCTCAGTCAGAAGCTCTCTCTAACCATTTTATGTCTTACCATCTCTGATAGGATTGAGCAAGGGGTCCATTTAGACTTTTGGCTCAGATCCTGTGCTTCATACGATAACCCAGATTTTCAAAACAGGTAACCTCCCAGGTAAGCATCAATTGTAAGTGGTCAGACATTCAAAGGAGCACTATGGATACTGAAACCTAAGAGCAGGAGCACACAACCAAATGTACTTCCAAAGAGAGGATGATGGAGGTTTATTTCAAATACAAAGGAAAACCCAACCTTCCTTGACTGCACAGTTGCTTGTGTGCCCATGCCTCAAGAATCACAATGGGAACTCTTGAGTGCTGAGCTTAGCTGCTATATTTAAAAAAAAAGCCTCCAAACATGCATGCCAATACTTTGAAGAGCTAGTGGGGCCTCTTCTAGAAATCTGACTCAATATTTCCATAGTTTGGTATGCTAGAGGTCATACATTGGTCAAATCAAAACCCAATTTTATATTAAAAAAATCAAAACACTTGTCACCAATGAGAGCTATTTCCGTGTTAACCATACAAGCTTCTGACAGAAACAAAAAAGTTTGTAAATATTTTATATTCTTATTCTTTTCAAGAAGAGTTCATGTATTTTACATCTATTGTACTTTACGTTATAAATGACCATACTGTTTTTGACAAAATTTTCCAAAGATATTCATTTTTGTTCAAAAACCAAGCCTGGAAAACTTCAGTAAAAATTTTAGAAAGTTACAGTTGACTAACAAGGACATAATATAAATTAAATGTTGTACAACTTTAAGTACAGTATGTGCAACTGTTTCTGCTGTAATGAAGTGCCATTTTCTTATGATGGTCAATAATAAATCTTGCCAACAATCTGGAAAGTGTGTTTCTCTATTGGGATCTAAGCTACTTTGGGAACTGTAAGCCAGGAAGATGGATACTCTCTAAACTATAAATCCTATACTCTAAACTATTGTTGGATGTCATTTCTTATGCTCACGGTGTTTGATTTATGCACATAATTCTCTCTCTCTTTTTCACAGCTTTTGTAATTATTCACAAGGAACTGTAATAATCATTTGATCAAAGCACCAGGATTATGTGGTGAAATCTACAAGAATTTGTCCTCTTATTGGCACAAATTCAATAACAGTCTTTGTCCGATTCTGACAATGAAACTGAAAAAAAAGTCTCCATCACTGTTTTTACTCACATGCTGTATGGTGACAGAAGACTTAGGAAAATGGGAGGATTCTAGTTATAGAGAATTAGAAAGGACCCCATTTATAAAAAAATTTAAAGACAATTCTTGTTTCTAATGAGTGAATATTGGCTGGTTTCATTTATTTAAAAATAAAAAATAAATGAGTTTGAATAGGTATCACTCATATATATGTGCATATTAGACTACAGCATGTATGTATTAGAGGTAGGGAAATCTCAAAAGTTTGGATACATTTGGGGATCATACACATATGTATTGATTAGGCTAAATTATGTCCCCAGAATAGATGGGATGTCTCATGAGTTGCTCAGGTGTGCTTCCTTTCAGTGAGGCTAGAATTTGCAAAGAAACAAGTTTCCTTCATATGTAGAATTTACTCTTCTGGGCCTGCTCAGAACTTGAAAGAGTTTGTAAGTCAGATTTTCTACCCCATTCTATTTCTACTGCTTCAGTGGCACGAGGGAGATGGAAAGTTGAATAAATAGCCAACCTTCCAATAAGTGCATATGTATCTCTAGATCGATACATATGTAGCATTCTTTACACCATTCTGCCCATTACCATGGAGACCCCCATTAACATATGTCAAACTGAAGAATGTTAAAAATAGCTGTCAAATATATATACACATATATTTCAATTTGAGATAGATATATATTTGACAGCAATTTTTAACATTCTTCAGTTTGAGATATGTTAACAGGGGTCTCCATGGAAATGGGCAGAATGGTGTAAAGTACATTGTTTTACACAGTTATCACTGCCACATGTATGTATGGGGTATGTATATGGATAAGTAGAGGTAATTAGTATTGATAATATATACAGTGCCATCAGGGGTCTCAAAAGTTGAGTACAAAAAAACAGAAGAAAAGAAAAGACCTACCCAGAAAGATTAATCCAAAATCAATTTAGATCATTTGGTATCAATTTGGATAATATAGACCAATATTCTTAGACTCACCACATCATTACTTCCATAATGTTTAGGATACTCAGTAACTCAGTCAGCTTCATTACTCATAAATAATGCAGCCATCTTAGACTTTTGCCAGTAGAATCTTTATACTGCACACATATATAATATGCAGCAGATGCAGAATACAGAAAAGCTTATGTATGCGACTATTATTTATTTATAATATACATAACGTACTCCTCCACATACAGAACAGCTTTTCACTTTCATATCTCATTCTTAAAAAAAAATGCTACCATTATCTTTTCATCCACATTTCAGAAATGAAAGAACTTAAATCTTGTCCAACGCATTAGTTTTGTTTTGGCAGAGAGGATGTAAGTACCTCACATATCTAGATCCTGTCAGTCGCTGTGAATATTTCAGTACAGCATTTCCCACTGCTCTGGATCTTGTTTCCAAAGTATCTGAACAGTGCAAATGACTCCAGTGGTTTCTTGTCAGCACACATTAACACCCTTCTCCCCTTTGCTTATAACAAGAGTTGGCCTCCCTCCCCTGCAAGTATTTGCACTGAGGTCCATTGTTTTACAAGTGTTATTGATGTTTCTGTACAGGTTTACCCCTTAGCAAGGCTGATCATCTGCATACTGCAGTGCTCTAAGTAGTTGCCTATTGATTTCACTTCTTTAGAACCATCAAATGCTTCTTCCAATACTCTTAGGTATACAATTCAGGTACTGGAGATAATGGCCAGACTTGTTTGAAACCCTAAAGAGGTTCAAAACTAGTTACCTTTCCATTAACAGGCATTGCACTTTCTCATGCTTCATGAAGAATATGAACAAAGTTCTGTGTCTTTGGTAAAATCTCTTTGTACTGGGGGAGGGGAGGAAAGGGGGAAGAGAGAGTGATCATGCAAGAGCGAAAGCAAGCAAAACAACATTTGTGAACTAAAATTCTGTTGATATTTGTGACATCCCTCAACTTCAACCTGGATACACCTTTGAGACATGCTTGTGAGGTGTTTCTACAACTTTGGGGTGCCCTGCCCCAAACTTTTCTCTGTCTGATGCTTGACCACTGAGAACCAGCTAAGATGTGTTAAAGGTCAACTCCTTGGCCTGAGGTGCCTCAGACCTACCTGTCTCAATCAAGTGGGGGGGGGGAGAGCGGAAGCGGTGGGAGGCTTGACAGCTAGAAGGATCATACAACCTTGTCTAGTCATGCTCTCAGAAAAGATGGATACCTCTTTCCATAGAATGGGCAACCCTGTGTCAGCAAATATTCTGGAATCACAAGCATCACTGACAACAAGTAGTTTATAAAAAGGTATAAAAAAGAACTTATTAAAAACAGAACCATATGCTGAGATACAGACAGAGACATGAGTGTAAATGAATAAAGGAAGAAAACCTGTTCTTATCCTGCATCTTAAATTCAAGAATGGAGTCTCCATCTAGCTCATTATCTGGGGGACTCCAGTTTGTCCCTATACTGAGATAAAACTGAAGACCCTACCCTGCTCTCAAAGCAGGCTAAAGTACTGTGTCCTACCTGGCTATTCACATACATCAACTACTGGTTCCTTGAGGGGAGCACATTATGCATATGACTTTCTGCCCCACCCCAGAGTTGCTTGTCAACCAGTGCAGAAAACTTTTCTGAATTAATGAAGACCAGCAGAAAATGTGAATCCTTTTAAACATGGAGATTCACTAATCCAATATACTCTCTCTCTTCCCCCAATAGTCTTACTGGCAAGGTGGCATTCTTACAGCTCTTTCTTTTAAAATGTAAATACATCATGGTCTAGCAAACCCTGGTTTCTGTGCCTTAGAGCAGTGTTTCCCAACCTTTTCCATGCCAAGGTACACTTACATTAATGAAAATGTTCTGTGGCACACCTCTTAAGGCATTCCCCTTTCCCACACTTATGAGTTCATTGTAGCTCATTGTCATGCCAAAATTCCATGGCATAGGTGTTCAGAGGCTCACAAACCGTGTATCCCCCATAGCCAACACGTGCGCAATAGATGAATTTCCTTCTGCTCGGCTGGTTCTCTCCCTCCCCCACAGCCAACAGAAACGCGAGTCTTCTGTGAATATCTCATCAACATGGCTTATTCATTAGCGCTATGGAGATGGAGAACTTTCTCCTCATTATTCCAAAATTATTGCAGGACACCAGGGAGCTCTTCACTGCACACTGGTGTGGCCCAGCACGCCCATTGAAAACCACTGCATAACAGCATCTCCACTAGGGAGTAAATGACTCAAGACAAATGCCAATTGCAAGCTATTCCAAGTTTAGGGTCTTTCCTAGGTGTCAGAGGCTAAGATTTCTTAGGGTGGTATCTTTTATTGGACCAAATACGTAGTTAAGATAAAGTTAGACAACAAGCTTTTGAATACAAGACATTCTTCATCAGATGTCAAAGAAACCCCTAAAGGTCATTATCATATTGCACAATCCTGGCCCTATTATAACATAAAAGAAATATATTTTAGATCAAGTACCACAGTGCACATACTGTATTTACTCACTACCAAGATGAAGTTTTTTGCCCCACTTATCATGGAGAAAACAAAGCTTCATCTTATAATGGAGTATTACACCACTCCTTCTAGGAGATGTGAGAAGCAGCTGTACAACAAACCCAACTGGGGCAGGGACAGCGTCAGCTGTATGCAGATTTGTGCTTTCAGCTGTGCTTCCTTCCCAGCTCTCCTCCCCTTCCCTTCCCCGTCTTTCCTGGTGAGGAGCCAGACAAGGAAAGATGCTTGACTTTGATATGCTGTTACTGCAGTCTCCAGCCAGTTGAGCCCCCTGCAGAGCGGCACCCCACAGCCCCCAACTGGAGTGGTTGGCTTCTCAGCTGTGGCAGGCACAGAGAGCTCCAGAACTGTTCTGTAGACTGTGAATTCTGTTTTGGTATCATTGGCCATGTGTAGACGAAACGAGGGGCATGTGTGCATTACAGTTAAGCAGGTTAAATGCTTTTGCACTGCTTTAATGATGTTGGTGTTTGCACATGTCAGCGTATTGCTCTGTAATTCCAGCCACTGTAGCAAATTCGGTGGTGTAATGTGCCTTAAATGACTTGGGGTACTGCAAACTAAAACTCCTCCAAGGAGTTTTAGTTTGCTGCCCTACAGCTGTGGAATGAGGCACCGGGCTCCATGAAGCTCAGGGGGTCTGCAGGAAGCCCATACAGGCTTTTTTCCCCCTTCCCCTGGAGCCTGCCTGCCTGACCTTCGCGGGGGCCCAGTGCTTCCCTCCGTGGCTGTGGTGCCCCCTGGGACTGCTTGAGCTGGGTGCCTGCAGGTGGCTGCCGCCTGAGGTGGGGCTGCCACTGTTGCAGAGGGAAGCACCAGCCCCCCACCCACAGCCCAGGGACTGCTTCGCCTGCCAGCAGCTCGCCCTCCTCTCCCCATCACCGGAGAGGCATGTAAGTTTGGGTGTGTGCATGACACAGGTAGTTTAAAGGGAAAAATTCTCAGAAAAAAATGGAAGTTTCTTTATAATAGTAAGGCTATGCGAAGCTTCGGTCCTTGATTAGGTTCAGTGGAGATTCGACCCAATTCGGTGGCCGAATTGAATCAGAGGACCCTTTAATCTCTCTGAATCTAATCGGAACCCTCTAAATCAATTCAGAGAGATTTGGAAAGATTCGGCAATTTGGACATAGACACAGCTTAAATGTTTCTTCTACATAAGGTAGCAGGTGGCTTGTGAATGCTGAGGTGCATGGAGTCTCCCACAGAAGCATGGGGGGACTCCCCAGCGTACTCAGCAGCAGACCTGGAAGTGGACCAGAAGCACTTCCAGTCCACTTCCAGGTCTGCTGGACAGTGTGCGGTCCACCCCCCACACACCCCCTCCTTGACTTGGCAACTGGTGAACTGGTGGCTCCTGGGTCTGTGGGGGGAGAACACAGGGTTCCCCGTGGCCAGTCACTGAGCTGAGGGAATGTGGAGGGCCCCTGCACACTCCCAGCAGATCTGGAAGTAGACCAGAAATACTTCTGGTCCATTTCCGGGTTCGCCGCCAAGCATGCAGGGGGCCCCCCATGCTCCTGTGGGATGCTCCATCCACCCCAGCATCGCAGCGTTCATGAGCCACAGTGGTACCTGAAGGCAAGTAGAAAAAACATTTAAAGCTGTGACTATGTCTGAATCACTGATTCACCGAATCTGCATCAAATCTTCAGATTCAGATTCAGCCATATTGAATTGGGGACAGTGATCCAAATCAACTAATCAAATCACTGTCCCCAATTCCGGCTGAATTCGAATCCAAATCAAATATGGCCTGTTTCGCACACCCCTATTATATAGTGAGATGTGTTTGTAAAAGTAACACGGTCTGTCAACATTTAGTGACCTGAAAATCTTTTTTCCCTTTTTTGAAACGTATTTGTATATCATCTTGTGAAACAGATATTTTGGCCTAGTTTTAATTTTAAACACCACTTAAAACATGTTCTGACAAAGTAATCATCAACAAACAATCATGTTATTTTACCATTGATGTAATGCAAGCCCATATTCTGGTCATTTCCTGATTTGGCTACTTGTCTTTTGGCTAGACTCTCATTTTCATGGATGCTGTGAAATAGAACTGCACAGATTGTAAGTAAAGAAACCCAAACCTGGTGACAGGTTTTGTTATGAACTCCAGTTCTGGGCCCACTAAAAACGTTATCCTTGATCCTAGGTTGATTGAGTGTGAGCAGATTTATGAGTTTGGGTGTAAATGATGCTGAACTCAGAGGTTTTGTATCATTTAACCTGAAACCAGGCAAATCTGAGCAGATCTGGTTGAGTTTTGCTTTCCGGTTTTGCACTAGTTCCAACATGAAACACTGAAACTTGAAGAGAAGTAAAAAGTGCTGCATGAACATTAAGGGGCTCCTTTGTCAACAGCCAACAACTGGAAGAATTTATACAGCTGGAACAGTAAAGAGGTGTTGACTTTTAATTGCAAGTTTCACCTGGTTTATTAATATTATTGTTCAGTTTCCCATAACCTCATGATCATTGTTTTCAAGTGAACAAAATGGCCGCTATATTCTATTACTGTCAATGTATCACATAGAGTCCTCTGACTGCAACATCAACAAGAAGTAATGCTACTCTAAAAAAAATGGCATCCCTCTGCCCCCACCCAGAAAAAAGTCAGAGATGAGACTTTGGAACATAACAGAAAAAATATGGGAACAACACTATGCATATGCAGCCAACAGGAAAGCAGGCAAAGGGAAAAGATAGAAGGAGCAAGAAGTTAGGGAGGAAAGCAAAGGAAAGGAATGTGATGGGGAGAATCTGGAAAAAAGAAAAAGGGAATGTAAGAGGAGGAGGAGAGACAAACCAAATGTTGGTAGAGAAGGCCCAGCACACAGCATGGGTGGGGGAACTTGCTGTGTTGCTGGGCTGTCAGCCTCCCATCCAGTCCACGTGCAAAGCAACACTGATGACAGTGCCCACTTTCCTTTGTCCTGCGGCAGTCTCTGTAAGGAGCAAGGAAACCTCCAACTGCTGCAGTGGCATCTGTCCTCTACAGCCAGTGGCTCATTTTGCCTACTGGCTCCCACCCAAGTTTACAAGACAGGACCTGGCTGGCCAGCACCCTGCATGCACAGACCTGGGAAGGCAGAGGCAAGGACAGACACTTTGTCACAGGAGCACTTAGGTGCCCTGTTCCTAGAACTGGAGAAGGGTAGCTGCCAATCTCCAGGGCAGCTCAGGTGCTGGTTGCTGGGGCAACCAGGCTGGTCACATGACCAGAAGGGGGACGGGACTGGCCTTTATAAACAGCCCAGGCAGTTCCCTTCTGGCAGTTGCAGGAGCAGGAGTTCTGAGCAAAGCAGAGCTGATGGTTGCAGCCTGACCCCCCCAAGCGGCTACAGCATGGTAAGGGTAGAGAGAACCCAGGCTGGGAGGTCATGGCTAGAGAGCCAAGGGAGCGTGGACTGTATGTTATAAGCCAAGAGGCTTCTTGTTGTTGAGTTGTAGCCGATTGGCTTATGTTATTGCTTTGAGTTTAATACCGGAGGACTGGGTGAGGCTGTAGGGGTGCGAGGAGGCCTCATGGGAGCCCCCCAGTTGCTTGGGGGTTCCTAGTGCCCTGTGTGGGCAAATGACTGGTGCCTGGGATGGCACAGCTGTTCAGTGCTGAGGTGGCACAGCGGGTAGCCCTGTATGGGTGATAGTGAGAGGCCCAGGCAGGGCAGAAGACCCCTCCCAAGGGTCCTAGCACCAGAGTGAAGCCTGTAGGGACTCATGGTGGGCTCCAGGTGTGGGAGCCATGAGTGAAAGCCTAGGGTGGGTGCTGTAAAGGTGACTAGCCCGGCAAGGGTGAGTCAGTGGCTATATAGAGCCCGGAGAAAGTGCTGAGAAGCCGTGGGAGCTGGTATGTGTTGAAGAGAGGCCCCAGGCGGGGCACGTGTAGTAAGAAGCAACCCCAAGAGGGGCGTGTATGATTGACAGTCACCCCAAGAGGGGTGCGGCCTAGAAGGTGTTCTGGAGGGTTCCACAGTAGTAGGAACCCTGAGGAACCAAAGGGGCCAAGTAAGGCTCCGGCCACCTGAGCCTAGCTGGACACACATTATTGACAGGACCCAGAGGGGCCAGGTAAGGCTTAGGCTGCCTGAGCTCAACTGATAAGAATACGGTTAGTAAGCCTGAGAGGGCTAACAGCCGAAGGGCGCCGGTTGCGTGACAAGCCCAGGGTCACCGGGCAGGGTGCAGAGAAGAGAAGGACCTGACAACGTCCGGAAGAGCAGCGAGGCTTGGGGCGTGCTAAAGGGGAGGTAGGAGGCATGACACACCCCAGCCTTAAGGGCTATGCAAGTCGCCCCATACGGAACAGGGGATAGTTCAGCAAATACTGTGTATTAGGAGATAAAAGGCAGCCTCCATAATTGAACCACTTAATGGCAAAGACATGGTGGGCGAGGACGGAGGGTGTTGGATTGCCTAATTGACACAGTAGGGGGTGCTAGTGAGATCACGGCTGCTCCTAGGCCCCACACCATGACGCACATACCCAGCCTGCCCCCCCCACCTCCAGCCACTGTTCAGCAGGAGCCTGCCCGGGTACTACAGCAGCAGCCTTTTCTTACTGTCCCACTTTGCTCCCCTCCTCCTTCCTGCCTACCCCCTCCACCTTCCCCAAGATGTTCCAAGACTGCAGGGTTTCCAGTGCACTTTTGTCCTTGCTGGTAAGTTTGTTTATTTTTGCAGTGAGTATACCAAAAGCACGGAGCACCCATCTGAAACTGCAGTTTCGGCAAAAATTGTGAAACTATAAGTCCTTAGCAATGATTTTTATGAAGTTGTGAGTGATGAGCCAGGTACCAGAGAACTGGAAAAGAGCCAGAGTAGGGCCCCTTATTAAGAATAGGAAGAAGGAGGATTCGGAGAACTACTGGTTAGCCTCGGCTCAATACCAGGAAAATTACTGGAACATATCTCAAGGCCATTTGCAAGAATTTGGAGGGGGAAGCGCTAATCACAAGCAGCCAGCAAACAAACTTGTTTTCCAAAGTAGCTAATCAGGTGGGTGAAGGGAATGTTGTGCACACCGTGTATCTGGACTTCAGCAAGGCTTTTGACAAAGTCCCCATGACCGTCTCATAAACAGTGAAACAAAATTACTGTAAGGTGGATCAATAACGGGCCCAATAGCCACAAACAAAGGGTAATTAACTGACAGGTACATGTCAAAATGGCAGGTCTCAAGTTGAGTCCTACAGAGGTCTCTCCTGGGCTCAGTGCTGTTCAATATGTTTATTAATGATTTGGATGCTTGTATAGAAAGTCTAGTGAGCAAGTTTTCAGATGACACAAAACTGGAAGGGATTGTGAACACCGTGCAGGATGTGAGTACAATTCAGAAGGATCACAACAGGTTGGAAAGTTGGGTTAGAGATAACAGGATGAAGAGACAATTGCAGGGTGCTACAACTCAAGAGGAATAATCAACGATTCAAATACAGATCCAGAGGACATCTGGCTAGATGCCCAAGTCCTTTTCTATAGTGTTGCCATCTTGGCCGATCACAGTGCAATGCTACACAAAAGGCAAATGAAGTTCTGGGATGTATCACTAGAAGCATTAAATGCAAAATGCAGGTGACAATGACTCTCTGCTTGGCACTAGTTAGGCTTCTGGGGTGCTGTGTGCAGTTCCAGGCTCCACATTTTAAAAAGGATATGGAGAAGTCAAAGAGTGTCTAAAAGCAGGCAACAAAGATGTATGACTGGCTTTCTAAGCCCTTTATCAAGTAAAGGCTGAAGGACCTAGGCATGTCCAGCTTGCAGAGAAAGTGCTTAAGAGTGGGTATAATAGCAGTCTTCAAATATCTGAAGAACTGCCATAAAGTTCTGGAACCAACTTCCAAGGGAAGTGGTCCTGGCTCTTACTCTGGGGGGTCTTTAAGAGGAGGCTTGATGTCTACCTAGCTAGGATCATTTGAGCCCAGTTTTTTCTCCTGCCCAGGGAGCTCTGGGAATTCTGACTGTGGAGTGGCCAATGCTCTTGCTGGGACCAAAGCCAGAAGTTCCTGGCTAAAGGGTTTTTCCCCTCCACTCGGAGTCAGGCTGATCGCCAAATTTGGGGTCAGAAAGGAATCTTGCCCCTACATTAGATTGGTATTAACAATGGAGGTTTTTGCCCTCTACCTGAGACCTCTTGAGCACATATTGACAACCTTTTATTGAAACAGGATATTGGCTGCCATGGTTATGTCTGTGTGTGCCAGAGTTGATGCTAGTTTTACATAGAGTTTAAACTATGACTGGTATAGGATGGGGATGATTCTGCCTTAGGCAGGGAGTTGAACTAGATAACTTTTAGATTTTCTTAGCCCTACTTCTCTATCAGTTTATGAGAACCTAAGGATCATGGGGAAAAGAAGAATGGATGTGAGCAGGAGACTCTGATGAAAGGGGGCTGGGAAAGATGGAGAACAGAAAGAGGATAGAACTGGAGAGCAACAGAATGCAGCTTTCTCCAGCCCTGGATGAAGAGGGTAAATGCAGTCCCCCTCTCAACAATACAGCATGTCACCTGCTTTTGGTATAGGCTTCTTAGAAGTCATGTATACAAACTGGATGTAGAAAGGATTAAAGGAGTTCAGGAGAGAAATAAAATCCCAACCTCTTTATTTTTAAGCCAATTACAATATTTTTTTTTTTTTTTTTTTTTTTTTAATTCTTAGATGTATGTGATGATAACAAAGGAGCCCATGGTACCCCCAATCCAGAATCTTTTTCACCAACTGTGGCCAGCACCAAATGTTTTGGAAGCAGATACAAAACTCCACAGGCAGGCGAACAAGGGACTCCCTCCCACCATCCACAAGTGTCATTCTAAACTATGGGTGCCTATACATGTGCAACAAGGCTGCTCTAACATGCTGTAATTACAGTGCAATGAAGCAGACTCAATCAAGTCTGTGGGAGTGTGGTAATTACTGAGCTCCAGCGTCACATGTACTAGTGTCCCCGGACTGAAAAATGGCAGTGTTTTCAGCCACCATTTTTCAGCTCAGGGATGCTGATACATGAGACCTGCCAGGCGTTTTAATTAGACCAGCTCTTTGGGTGCTCTAATTAAAGTACTGCCTCCTCCCCTAGTCCTGGAGCACATGTATAAATACTCTTTGTGACTGAAACTGCCAAGTGTCACACAGTAATAAAATTGAACAGCCATACTACAGTAACTGGTGCACCTTCTGTAATTGAACATAATTTTTCATGTTATTCCCTATAAGCAAGTCACATGCACATTTTTACATGACTCTATTGAAGCTAACACTACTAGTTGGATTTCAGAGCACTTACCAGAGGTTCTTATTGATGGGAATGAATCCTTCATTTTGCGTACACTTGGTTAGGATGGCTGAGATAATGCCCTTGGGGAAAGAATTGGAGACTAGGTCAATAAGAGGTAATAAAGAAGGACCCATCTAATTCAGGAATCAGAGGAAAAATAAAGGAAAAGGAAGAGGGATATGGGGGAAGGGACTGATGTCCATGCCAAGGTTTAAGTGTTTCTATTGATTGGATAATCAAAGAGGCATAGCTTAACAAAGGCAGCAGCCTATTTATACAACAATGTTTGGGAGCTGACTTTGATTTGAGAATGTGATTCTTTTACATTATCAAATTTACTAAAAAACATTTTTTTGCAGAAATCTTATTAGCATGGGTCACTGAACCACATAAACCAGAGCTAACACACTGATACCCTAGATCTATACAGCTAGCATTGAAGACCTGACAAGTTGCTTCAAGAAGGTACCATACCTTCATATGGCCCTGTTTATGAGTATCTAAAGACCTAAGTAACTTAAGGGGTCTTCATGAGCCATTTATATAAGTGTAAGATAGGCCTATTGAGAACTGTAACCTATTTTTTCAAGAGCCGCACATACTAGATGCGTTTATAAGATTCTAGAATAACAATTTCAGCATGGAGAAAATGTGTGCATTATTACCATTTTTTATCTCTCCTGACTTGAATGTTATTAATGAAGATATGACATTAGCATAGTTTTTACTAGGGTTGTGTGAAGCTTCAGGTGCTGATTCAATTCGGAGGAGATTTGCCCTGATTCAGTGACCAAATCTCCAAATCCAAGTCAAATCAAAGGACCAATAAAAAGGTCTGAATCAATTCAGAAAAGAGTCAGAGAGCTTTGATGATCTGAGCAGTCCCTGCTCGCGGCAGCAGGGAGCTGGAGTCAGACTTGGAGTTGGTGAGTAGGGGGCAGGGGAAAGGGGGCTGGAGGAGGGGGTTTAAGTTGGGGTTAGGTTTAGGGTTAGGGGGGAGGGAACCATGAAGGGACACCCACCAGGCCTGATCCCCTGAGCACCCCCTGACCCCCCACCCTGGTTGCTGCACCTGCCCCAGCTCCCAGCTCTCTTTTAAAAAGCTTCCAGTCACTGGGTGTTGCCCAGCAGGGGGGCAATCCCCGCTGCTTCCCCCTGTCCCACACTGCATGGGGGGGCTCTGCATGAGCCCCCTGTGCCCTCAGCCCCTCCATAGCTGCTCTACCCACCTCAGCTCCAGCCCTTTACGAACCCCCCCCCCCCCCCCCGCTGAACTCACTGGCTCCTGAAGCAGCCTCAGGGCTTTAGGGGGCTCATGCAGTTCCTCCCCCCCCCCCCACAGCATGTGGCAGTGGGGCTTGCCCCCTGCTAGGCAGCACCTAGTGAGTCCAGGGGGTTTTTTGGTTTTTTCTTAAAGGACCAGAGCTGGGGCAGCCATGGGGCAGTGGAAGGCAATGGGGATGCCCCCACCTCCCTGGCAGCAGCCAAATCTCTGAATCAGATTTGGCCAAATCAGTTTGGGACAATTATTTGAATCACTAAATTGAATCACTGTCCCCTGAATTGGCCAAATCCAAAGCGAATACCAGCTGCTTTGCACAGGCCTAGTTTTTACTAAAACATGTATTAATGCCTAACTGACAGAATGGGTTGTATTTCCTGTTAAGATAAATAAGGGTGGGCAGCTGAAGGGCCACTTAGCAAGTTTTGATGACGTGTTGAGGGTCACATCCAGCTCTCACTCTCCCCCCAACCCAGCTGGAGCTGTAGTTCCCCAGGATCCCTGGATCCCTGACAGCTGGAGCTGTAGTTCCCCAGGATCCCTGGATCCCTGATGCTCAGCTATGGAGCCAGATGGGGTCTTCCACTTGCAGCAGGTAGGCGGGTAAGCAGGGGGTGGTGTCAGCTGTGGTCATAGCCAGCAGGTTCCAGGGCCCCAACAGAGAACCTGCCAGCAGTGTCCACAGCTGACACTGCTGCCCACCCAGTTTGGCAGAAGCTCCTACCTGGGTCCAGAGCTGAGGCTGGCAGTAGGTTCTGGGTTGAGGCCAGATTCAGTGAGTTGGCAGCTGCCTGCCCATGGACTAGATCAAATATGTTGGTGGGCCAAATATAAACTGTGGGCTGTATTTTGCCCACCCCTGAGTTAAACGATCAGAAAAGAAATTAGATCAGGTGAGAGCAACCTACAAAATCCATGCTTGGAGGAAGGGAAGGGGAGAAGCAATAAAATATAAATTAGGAACAAAAACCTGAAAGCTAAACATTTTTACTTCATAAAGCACAATTTTGGAACAGTGAAAACACATTGGGAAACAGATTAACAAATCACTGGATTATCCATCTTTCCAGCCACCCATTCCCTTCCATTGTCTGAAGCTCTGAAATGATATTTTTTTTTTTTTAAACTCTAAGTGCACTTGTATCAATACAAATAACCCACCTGAGTGTGTCCCAACTGACATTAATACTGCAAAAAATACGCTATGAATATGAAGTTAATTCTGCACAAAATGCATCATAAATTTGGATATTTATAATCAATTAAGCTGCTTTGGCTAACTGATGGAGAGTTTAGTTTGCTGCAAAAATCTGTGGAATTTGAGTAAATATTGCAGAACACCTGTGGAAAGCAGATTTTAATTATGATGGTGAACAGAAGTAAAGCCTGAGATTTGCATATTTATGATCAAGACAGCGTGAAAATTACTGTGAATAAAAATTCCCATAAGATGTCAGGAACAAATGACCCATCACCAGAAAATGGAACCCCTTCTGTTCTGGAGCCCAGGGGGCTTGTGCTGGGCAGCCAGGATGGGAACACTCCACAGAGGGAAGAATCAGGCCCTGCTTCCTAGTGCATCCCTCTGGAGCCTGGGACCAGTGACAGCTGGCACAATGCACTAGGTGGTCCTTGTGCCAGGCAGCAAGGACAGGAACACTCCAAAGAAGAAAACATCAGGACTCATGTTCTGCCAGCTGCTGCTGGTGCTGGGCTCTGGCAAGACACTGTGGGAGGGCAGGGGGAAGGGGGTTGAGGGAGTGTGCTGGATAGCCCATGAAGGATGAGAGAGAGCATCCCTCAGCTTCTGGCCTCAGCCAGTGCAGGCACCTGTCTGTCTTCCCCAACCAAAGAGTGAACTTGAGTTTTGTTCATTAAAGGTTCACTCTACACAGCTTAGAAACCTGCAAAGATTGGATCGATTCCCCTTTGGGCTTTTTGACTGTCTCTACTTAGCTGCAGGCTATAGCCTACTTCAGGGTGGGCAATTATTTGGGCCTATGGGCCACATCGGGGATTTTGGTGAGTTGTTGTGGGCTGGGTCAGCAACCCTCACCCACACACAACAGCTCACCAAAATTCTCTAAACAGCCCCATCCCATCCACTATGCCCATACAGGTCCCATCCCCAGCAGTAGGTGTGATGAGGACAGGCTGGGATGCTCAGGAAGCAGGGCTGGGTGCAGAGGCAGCCAGGAGGAGCTACCACCACTGAGGCTGCCAGGAAGTAAGTCTAGCCACTGCATGCTCTAGGGCAGTGGAACCAGCCACATGAACCACAGCCCGAGTGAGCCCCTCTGCCTGGGCTGGGTGGGACTGAGGGGCCCACCATGGGCTGGACAAAATCTCTCAGCAGGCTAAATCTGGCCTACGGTCCATATTTTGCCAATCCCTGGCCTACTTCAGCAGATGCTAGGAAGCATTTGACAAAGCTGCCATTTCTGCACCTCCCTGCTCTAAGTAGGTGCCCAAGGATAGTGCTCCCATCACTCATTGATCCTTATAGTATCGATTAATTTCAGCCCTGCTTATCAAATGTCCTACTGCTACCATTGTAACAAAGAAACTAGATTTGCTGATGCCAGCCAACCACAACCTCACTGCTTCAGTAGCTTTGGGGCTGTTCATTCCATTTTCTTTGCAATTTTTGGCTGCAGCTTGAGAAGGAACAAGGGAGGACATGGAGAGGTAAAGGATACTTAAAATATATCTTAGCTGGTGTGGTGGCAGAAGGGAAGAGTTGTACCACTATTATCACATACCCTTTGTAAAATGGTAAGTCTAAATTAATTAAATAAATCAGCTGATGAAATCACCCTATAAATGTGACAGCATGCTGTAATTCACTGCAGCTGCAAGAGCGGGGAGCAGATGGAAGACGCTGGGTTTTCTCAGAGCTACGAAAGCCATTTTACTGGTCCCATTCTATTCCTTTTAAGATTACACCAAGTCCATATGCACAAAGGACCCAATTCTGCAGCTGCTCCCTTGCACAGTGCTCCCACTGTCAGGGAGCTTTCCACAAAAGGCAGGCAGCTGGAGAATTGTACCTTCTTTGCTGCCTGCTCATATCTCAGTCACTCATTCACAGAGGCCAAATCCTGCTGTGTGTTACGCTGATGGCACTAAGGACACATTTGGCTTTGCGTTCTATTAGTAGTCAATTAACAAGTGGAATGGTCCCCTCATTGTACACAGTATGTTAAACAGAGGACTTTTAACAAGGATAATTGTATCCTCCCAAAGTTCAAATCTCTGTATAAATAGCAGGCTGCATTTGGTGGCACTGAGGCAGTACGTTGAACATGAAATTGGCCTGCCTTTGACTGGATAGAACTGAACATTATTAATCTACCTGTGACCTATGCAAACATACTAGAAGGGGAGGAAAACACGCTCGCTATATCAAAAAGTATCATGTAGGTAAGCAAATCATCTTTTTCTCAGGAGTGACTCATGCAAGTAGGGACATTTCCTCTATGGGGCAGAAAGGTTATGTGACCCTCCTGGGCTGTGCACTCAAGCTTAGATGCCTAGACAACATCTGCAAGGCACAGTGAAAGTGACTGCAGAACAGAAGTGCACTGCACCTTCCTGTCTGGGAAAGGATGCATTGATGGACAGGACAGATGTTTACATGATGCAAAGGTGCTGAATTTCTTCAAATGGCAACAAAGTGTTCAGGAACAAATGACTTAGGAAGCTGGCATAGCACGTAGAACTACACATCAACCCCCTCTATCACTGCTTGGTTTATAGGGCCATACTGAAACTGGCAGTTATTACCTCCATTCTTGTAATACACTTCCTGAAGGTGGCTTGGTGAACATAGATGTCAACCTCCTCTCCTGAGAAGTTTAGTGTTTGCTGACTAGAATAGACCTATTTGACAGATGTTGGGAGAACAATCCCAGCACCGTAACAATATTGAAGACATTCTATAATACAGCACAACCTGCATTATACATCACAAACAGCATAGAATTCAGAGTTATGTAAATGGACACAAATGCTATATCTAGTTTCCCAGGCTACTTAGCAGTATATGCCAAATTCTGCTGGGTAGGATGAAGAGCCTTCCTATTTATCTGTGCACTTGTTAGTTGCCCTCCATGATTTGAGACATTTCCATTGTTATGATGTTGTCATGAAAATGATCCAGCTATGCCCTTCACACTGGCAAGCATGATTTAATTACAGTTGGTGGTACACTCTGAAGTCCATCAATAAAAAGGAGAAGTTAAACTGCAGTGATTTGAGGCTTGATGAACTCAACAGGAGTCCTTCCACTGACCTCAGTGGTTTTGAGACCAGAAACTTATTAAGAGGATATTTTATTCTGAGAAATGCTACTTTAAACTCTGAAATTGCAACCATGAAAAAAATGTCTGAAGATGCACTGGCAGCATAGATAACTTTCAAAACAAAACGGGGGGCAAATGGGGAAATAATTCAGTAGTGTCTGCCTGAGTCTTCTGAAAGCCTAAAATGAAAAATGTAGATGGATCACGTTCATTTCAGAGCAGCAGTATTTGAAATTCACATCCTAAGGAGTGATAATGCTGAAGCTCAACAACAAATTGAACATCAAATTTAACAATGAAAAATACCTGTCTACTACCCACAGCAGATGAGAGAGAGAGAGAGAGAATATCTTTTTAACAAGATCTGTACAATCTACTGAGAGTGACATCTCATTTTGGTGTTACAGAAAGGGGCTTGAGTTCTGTGGAAATAGCTTGGAATATAGCCAGTCATTTACTTTTTTCCAGTCTGGCTCCTGGAAGTATATCTAATGCTTATATAGTACTTCTCATTTTCAAAGCTCTATGCCATGAATTTGCACAACATCCTCATTGTTTACAGACTGAGAAACAGGCTAAGAGAGGTAACATGGCTTTCCCAAGGTCACAGTTAATTATAGCCAGGATTTGTAATAAAGTTTAGGAGTTACTGGCACCCAGCCCTATATTCACGCCATTAGAATATAATTGTCTTTAGGAAGTCACTACAGAGCAGTGGTTCTTTTTAGACTCAAGGCACCTCTCCATAACTTATGTAAGTTGAGCAGCAGTCCATTTAAAAAATGTTGTGTGTTTATTACAGTACTCACCTCCTTGCAGAGGGGCCAGGCAATAGAGGTGAGGCAGGGACCAGCTTGAGTCTGCAGTTATCTCCTCATACCTGCTTATGTCTTCATACCTCATGGCACCCTTCAAAACATCTTGTGGCACCCCAGGGTGCCTTGGCTGAAAGTCACTGCTCAGGACAGTAGCATGGAGCCATTCTGCCTGCATATTTCATTTTCCAGTTTTTATTTGCATGAGGTGTGTCAATTCACGTTACACCTGCCACTCACTAGCCTCCTGCTCTCTAATTATTTCTTTATATATTTTGCATTTTTGCATGTCTAGATTTATGAGACAATAAAAGAGCAGAACTAAATTTTAATTGACAGTAACACTGCATCCTCAGAACCACAAAGCAAATGTTCTTTACATTTGATTTTACATTACTTTCCTGAACTGAGACCATTTACTGGATAAGGCTTATTAGCTTGAAACTTGGAATATTGTTTTCTTTTGTTTCTGTTTAATCCTGGTAGCAAGCAGTTCATATATCATGCTCAAGTTCAAACAGTAAAACATGCAAGAAGCAAGTGGAGCTTCTGAACTAAACTTCTGCTATCAGGTGACAATCTCTATAAAAAAGTACTAAATGACTAGAACTCTAGGATAATTTCAAATGTTTAATTAATGTTCCATAGAAAATGCTGTAAAGATTTTTCCCCTCCCCAAGCTGTATTATTCTATTTGTATCAACAGCCTGGAAATATCAGGAGGTTGTAGTTAAAATCGCTGATACTGTCTTGATGAAATGTTAAGCTTTCATGTAATATGAAAAGTACCAACAGTTTGAAATCAAACCTCAGGAGAAGGGGCGTGTGGGAGGGCGGGGGACAGATGCCCTGTAATTAGAGGACGAACAGAAACAACTGTTTCTGATGGCACTTCTCCATTTCAGCCAATAATACGCAACAAAGAAAGCAATGTGAAAGTGACTGGAAGGCAACTTATTTTATGGGGCTTTAGGAAATTTTTTGAAAAGGGTATCTTATATTAATTACTGCCTGCTAAAGTGCAAGACTGTGTAGGAAAAGCTTGTTATAAATGTCTTAAGTATCAAGGGAAATGCAAAGCAGATTCAAATAGCCTATATATAGTATTCAATACTATATATTCAATTCAGTATATTAAATTACAAGTAATATAAATTAAGGATTTAAAATACAGGTCCAAATTTTGCTCTTGGTTTCATTAGCTTAAATCTGAAATCACCCATCTGGTTTAAATGGAGTTACACCAGACTGACACAAGAGAAGATTGAGGCCAAACTAGTGATATTCTGACTCAAACTGTAGCATCCTGGGGTATGGACCTTAGATTACTGAGTTGAGGAAGGACTCTTTCCCGATCTGATCAACACATGCTCTGGGCAGTGTAGAAAGCCCCATTCTGGATCAATATCTTCCTTTTCCATTTTTGTTTTATTTTTACATCTGGAAAGGTGACTAAGTCTAACCAGGAAGTAGGGATTGGACTACATCAGTTGGAATTATTAGTGCAAAAAACCCCCCAACTTTAAATTGGAGCTTCATCTGAATTTCAGGAAAAACTAGAAATACATGTAATGTCCAGACCACATACTTATTTTCGTAACAAGTATTTCTTCAGGTGTTCTGATCACCACACAATGCATCAGGTGTCTTACAATCCCTTCTGTTTGTGATGATTTCCCCCCAAAACACAGGGACTCATAGTAAACACGGTGGGACATTCTGTCTTCAGTTGGTGGCTAGAGCATACCAAGAGGTTTACCATCCTTGTGCCTTTGTCCTTTAGCTCAAAGATCCCAAGGCCATGGAATCAGTCTCTATAAAAGAGTGCATCTGAGGTATCACAGCATCATGTTACTTTAACAGTAAAAATTGAGACCTGTTCTCTATCCTTCATGAAAATGAAGCTTGGGATTCTTCTTACACAAAGTATTGTTTTAATACTAATTTAGAAGGAAATGTGTCATCCACTCAATCACCAGAATTACTTCCTAGGATTTTCTCCCACTCATTCTCCTTACAAGGAAATGACTTTGCTTAGCAGAAGATATTTGTGAAGAGAGAAGACCCCTAAGGTCTGTCTATAAAAAAGAATGGCAACTTTTTCAGGAATCAACATTCTAAATGGTGTACATATTTATGGTTCAGTAGAAAGCAGGGTGGGGTAACACACTCTGGTCACACAAAGCAGCCTTAAGGCAAGCAATAAATAGCCACTGAAGCTTTAGATCACAAGAGCAGCACAAAATGACTGAATGACATTAGACAATTTGGCACACAAGAAGGAAAAAAAAACTACTTTGGAGTTGCCTTTCTACCTTCACATAGGAGAAACTGTAAACATGCCTTGATCATTAAATTTATTTTAGTTATTTTTAATGAAAATTACTAACAACTCTAAGTTAAACAGCTGAAGAATACTATATGTAGTTTAGGGACTTCTTGGCAAAAGGCATAATTCTAAATGTCTCTATTTTAACAACCTGTAGGTTCTGCAGGTTGGAACCCAAGCTATAGTGGAGATGGGATATAGTGGGAGATTTGGAGGGTGATACCAGGAAGGCTCTATAGGTGTCATCTAGGAATGCATGCCTGACCAGAAGACAGAAGAAAATATGATTATAGTAGATTATTACTCCAGTTTTTCAGAGATGGACAATCTAGGGGGATACTCCAATAAGAACAGTAATCAACAAGCTGAAGGCACCCTTTATAAAGTATGGCATACCCAATGCCTTGTATTCAGACAATAGGACACAATATACAGCTGAGGAATTCAAAAGATTTAGCACAAAATGGGAGTTTGAGCACAAGACTTCTTCCCCAGGGTACTCACAGTTGCAGAAATGGAAGCTTAGGTTCAATATCAACATATGTGAATAACTACAGCACCTAGGAGGCTACATGTTGGATTGGCAGTGAAGGCCACGTCCCCATGGTAGGCTATGTACTAGCAACCTCTGGCCACAAAGAACCAGACTGAAACACAACCATACAAATGTTCCCTGCCCCCCTCTTGTTTTTTCTTACAACGAAAGATGTAATAACCTGAAATACAAATTATAGGGGGAGTATTTGAGGGTGACATCAGGAAGCTCTATGCGCTTGGAGAATTTTGCATTAGCTCTGAGCATACACTGTACCTCATGGCTGCAAGCAGCAGCATCAGGCACATGACTTCTAATAAAGATGTGAGTTCTTGCAGTCCAAATGGTGTCGCTTTATTATTGCACAGTCATCTGTTAGCCTGTCTAAATGTAAGCTCTTTCTATACAATGCAACTTGACCTCACTCTCACTTAAAACAGCTGGCAGTGATGACTATCTGATTAACATCCCATGAATTTACTTATCATTACAGTAGAAAAACAATGGGATCATATTTACAGCAGAAGTCACAGCTGTCACAAAATGAAATTACATTTGATTTTGTGTCATGGCAATGTTCATTAGTGACATCTACTCTAGAAGGGCAATATCAGCCAGTAAGTATAATGGCAGACCCAGAATTCACTTCAGCAGCACAAAACAGGCACCTCAGCAAAGGACTGCAGGCCTCTTCTATTGGACATTTTGCATATGAATAGTAACGGGAATGGGGAGCATGACAGGTTTAATTTGTTCTGTAAGCAGTATATTGTCCCTAGAATCTGACTCATTCTGCTCTTCAAATATGAAACCCATGTGATTTGAAATCATAAAACAGGAATGTTTAACTGGCAAACAATACTGGCCAGAAAAGTTATGTTGATCGCCTGAATGAAAGATGTAAATGCTATGTGGACAGAAAATAAAGGTATAGATAAACACAGGCCATAAAAAATGTAGTCACTTCAGATTTCTCCCCAAAACAGTTCCAAATATTTTGGTTTAAAAAATGAAGTCTTTATACCAGGACAAATTTTCTTACAGGTCTTCAAATGGCCTGTAATAATTTATGTATATAGGACACAAAAAATAACTACAACCCCTTAATTTCTTTCACTTATATAAAGGCTTGTCATGTTGTTTTAAAGTAGGACAAAACACTTAATCTACATTAGGATGCACGTGAATTAACTTATTTTATTACCAGGGTAAATAATATCTGTGTAAACCCAGCTATGCACTGAACACTAGCACTGTCATGGTTGTAGCAAAAACAAAACAAAGCAAGCCGCAGTAAGAAAATTCAAGGACACAGGCCATTGTACACGTCTGAATAAATTTCAACATGCTTATACAAGAAAGATACAAATACGTAAAGTATTTACAAATAAAATGAGAACTCCCTTGTGAGCCCTCTATTTATGGTAGGAGAAAAAAAGGCAAAAGGGCACCTAAGTCAAACAACTCACTGGGCAAGCATGTTTTCCACAGCCAACATCCACAAACCGATTACAAGCCTGGCTACCTTAGACATCCTAGCCTGAAGGGCCAGGTGCATATTTACAGTTGAACTGACCCGGACAGCAACCTGCAGTATGAGTCCTAAAAAGAGCTCCGATTCTTACATCTTGAGCTGTAGCAAAGTGCCATCACTGTTCCCATACAATGTACAATACAAAGAAAATAAATTTAATGAGCAATTTTTCAATACTTACATCTTTTTTCTGAAATTTTACAATTGGTCACAGAAGAATGCCAATCAGCTGAATGTCTGGTTTTTAAAAAAAAAACTGTTTGAAAAATTTGATTTGGAACAAAATTAAGAGTAGATCTAAAGGTGGAAGACACGTTAGGGGCAAGTCTAGCAGTCCTACACATTAAAATTCTTCTGGGAGTTACAACAATAAATCTGACACAAGAGGACTCATGAGCAGGGATCCGGGTTTTCTGTTCACCATGGGAAAACATGGAACAATGCAGATCTTCTAATTTTAAGGAGAAAAACATGGGAAAGAGAGGGCTTCCCCTTATGGGCTTACAGAGTTCCAGCCTGCAAGATGCTGGTGGGGAGCAGGAGGAGGGCGATTAGGCAGAGGGTGCCACATGAATATGCGTGTACCCACATGCACATAGCAGCTAGGCAGTATAGAGAGCAGCTCCCACAGCTCCCTGCAGGTAAATCTGGGGGAAGGGCAGGGATTGAGGCCTCTATAGTGAGGGAGGGAGGGAATCAGGCAGGCTAGGGCTGGGGTGCTGCCCAGCCAGGGTGGTGCACTCCTGGGAGGGGCACAGGGGGCACATATCCGCCCCCTTTGTGTGCAGGGTTGGGGAGGGAGCAGCTTGGCTGCTGTGGGCTCAGGGCTCTCTGCCCTGCTGCCCTTCCCCTGGGGATCTGCACAGCTCAGTGGGCAGGACCCAGGATGGTGGGGCAGAGTAGGGTGCTGCAATTCAGTGCCACCACGGCAAGGTTCCTCCTGTCTGCCCAGCTGCAGTGGCATTGGCAGCGTGGAGTTGTACCCCCTACTGCTGCCAGGTGGGCAGGGGGTGCCTTACCATGGCAGTGATGGGCTATCAAAAGTGACATTGAGGCATCCCACACTGCCCTGCTACACTAAGTCCTGCCTCCTGGACTGTGGAAGCCCCCAGGGGGAGAGGCAGCAGGGCAAGGAGTCCCAAACCCAATGCAGGTAGCCCACATTCACCCTCACCCACAGGCTAGGCTCTGCTCTGTTCATGGGGGGAGAAGGAGCCAGTCTCTGCACTCTGCTCCAGCCAGAGAAGCTGCCCAGGCTCAGCTGCTGCTAGGGCGGGGTTGGGGGCAGACCTGAGGTTTTGGCTGTGCAACCCTGGCAACCTGGGGACCCCTCCGACAGGGCTGTGGCTTGGGAGTGAGAGTGGTGCATGGGCAGGGCACCAGCATATCTGGGCTGCTTAGCGCCACAAAGTGGGGGGGTGGGGGGGGAGGGGGACACAGCCACAGCTAAATCCATGTCCTGGTGAGAAAAGGGGGCAGGGGAAGCTCTGATTTTCCATGATAAAAAAAACCAAAATCAAATAACAAAATACATAGGAATTTAGAATTTATGTTATTATAGTAATTGAGGCACTGGTCAGCTTGCAAATTGCTTCAGATTGTAAATATATTAATAATACATTGTGTTCAACTGATACCTATAGCGGTGTTTAATTTTAATCATGGAAAACCACAGATTTTGGGGGTTTTAAATCAGAAAATTTACAAATTTTTTATCAGACAACTTGTAATTTTTAAACAGAGAAAACCAGGATACCTGCTCATAGGACTGGTTATTATGATGCTGAGATGGTGCCTATTGAAGTGATAACAAAAAAAAACTAAAAGAGGGTATGACTCTATGAGCATCCCAGACTACCCTGGAACAGCTGGGATAGCTCCCAACTGTCTTTGAGAAAGATGGGACTGTCACAGCTGGAAATTCTTCAAGTGTATGTGACAGGGCTGGTACAGTCATCATTGCCAGTGAAGGGGCATTTTTTTTTCAAGAGTTATTTCTTGATATTTTTCTGATTTTGTTTTTAATTTTGGATTTTGGATTTTTTTAATGTTATTGAAATGTTTGAGGGTTTTTTAAAATAACAATTTTAGGAGACAAGTCACAATGGACTGATTCCTTCTAAAATGCAATGCAAATTTTGCTATTAAATTGAAGGTCTCTGGTATTGAAAAATTATACGTTGGAAATACAATGTAAATTATACCTTCGACAATAATAACCTTGGTTTTCTCAGGCAATAGGCCTACTCCTGTGAGTAAGGAGTATTTATGTGTGTAAAGATTGCAGGCATATGGCCTTAGGTGTTCTAAAGTAAGAAAATACATAAAATAATGTTGAAAAGAACCTGTACTGTTTCCATGTTTTTGTGTTTTTAGATACAGCCATTAATGCTATGCAGTTTTTCAAATTAAACACATTTGCTACACAATATGTGTGTGTATTAAGTCAGTTAATCATTTATTATTATTAGTCAAACCATTCACTGACTTCATTCCAACATCACGCAATTCATTAAACCATCATAGTAAACTAAGATCACAGTGGTTTTGTATACCATGTGAGATGCAATTGTGGGGTTTTACAATATTCTCCTATTCTTGAACCTGTATACTAATTTTGATGTCATATATCTTTCTATATCCTTATTGATTTTCACTATTTTTCAACACATAGTATAATTATTATACTATTAGCATTAATACTTTACATATATAACAGATGACTTTTTGTTTGCAAAAACAAGCATCTTTGAATGGTAATTTGATATTATAAGGATTTCTTACAGAAATATATATTTTTGCTTTCTGATTCAGCTTTGTGATAGTTCAATTCTATCGTGCAAGAGAGACACTTTAACTTAGTAATGTAAAAGGTTGTTAACATAGGACAGGAATTGTAATAGTGAAACAGCATTTCTCAAAATCTACAAGAAAACCACATACAAAAAATAGAGGCACTGTTTGAATTATCACTTCCACCTGGTCTCTACTGCATCCGCCATGGCACAACAGTCTCTTAGTATAGCTAATGGGCACGTCACACTTCATAAAACAAGGGATTTCACGTGAAAGGTAGCAGAAACTGCTACTTTTCACTACAAATAGAAGGACTAAAAAAGAAGGTAGATATTCTGAAAAACCACATTGTCACAATATCTGCTTTATTTCCACTTATATTCCATGTTGGCAAATTAGACAGAAAAATACTTTTGAAAGAATCGGAGGGTACTTCACAGAGGCATGCTCTGGTTTTACATAAAAGTTCTCAGAGTTGCCTGTCTGCTAGGAAGTTCAGTTTGGGGGCAAAACAAACATAAAAAATGAGAGTAGGAGTCAGGAGACTTTGCATCTATTCTTCCTTCTATATCAGTGTAAACCAGGAATGATTTCACTGAAGTCACTGCAGGTACACAGACAAAACAGGAAGATAAGTAACTAGACCTTTTGTTTCTAATCCTGATTCTGCCATGCATCTACTGCGTAATCTTGGAAGAATTATTTAAGATTTCTCTACCTGTATCTCAACTGAACCACACAGGAATATCTCAAATAGCTCAGGCACCATAAGCAGTAGGACTATATTAGCCCAGATAATTAGTAGGGTAAAGAACTGTATTAACACAGCTACACTGCTTCCAGAACATGACCTGGGTTAGAATTTATCTCTAATATCTCTAACCACTACAGCATCATACAATGTAGACATACTCTGTCTTAAAAGTGTTCATATCGATATTAACAGATAACTCTGCAGATCAATCATTTCACCCTAACTGAATGGAACTTGAGATAGAAAAGAGCTATAGCAATTTCACAAACTTTGTGGCCTCTCAGTAAGCTGGTCCTGCTAACAACAGGTCAATTGTCATTTAACAGTAAATCTGACTGGTATATGCAAAAAGAGGTATTTCCACAAGATAGAGAAGATTCCTGTGTCTGAACATTACATTGGTGCTGAAGTTCTGCTGCTAAGAAGATTGTGACAATTACTTATCTGTAAGCAGCTTGGGGAAGCAGCATTGTGTTTTCTAAGGTGGTTGCAGTATAACCCTGATAACCAACTGAGGCATTTTATTAGAAGGCTAGAGAAGCAGCATGCAAGTGGTTGGGGTCATATTTAGATGAATATGACTAGGTTTGCCCCATTTCCTATATATCAGCAGATTAGAAAATCATGATTCCTATGATTTCCATGAACTTTCACAACAGTTACTTGTTGTTTTTGCATGGTATGCAACATTCATGGAAATATTAAATCTGTGTGGTTTTCTAGGAAAGAAGGTGATCTCACTCCCGACTTACCAAAACTAATGAATTCTATTCAAACTTTCACCACACTTTCTATAGGCACTTTTATATATATGGACACAAAGTGCTATATAATAGAAAAAATATTGGCTTTCTGTCATCAAAACAAACAGTCCAAGACATTTCTAAATCATTTAAAAAACAGGAAGAAAGTTTCCTCTTGAGTAAGGAATAAGAGTAGTTTATTTGTAAAACAGTTTAAAATATATTACCAACTTTCCCTGACAGGCTACATTTTGGGTCTCTTGCATCTTGTGAAGCTTTTGATCAATGGCTTGGAAATTTTCCTGCTTGCTGCAGTCAATTTTGCCTTCTGGTCTCATTATATCACGGCTGGGCAAACACCAATTTCCAGCTTGTCACCTATCGCAATGGCCCCATTCTCTGATGGATAGGATTTTGATAAATGTTGATAGACTTCTAAATAGAGTGCCAGATTATCTGTGGGGTGATGGCAACCAGCTCAGCCAGGATAAGAAAAAAGAGAGAAAACACACTAAACAAATCTGGGGAAGATACAAAATCACCACAAGTAAATTTACAAAGTCCTTTTAATAGCAACAGAACCTCAGCAAGCACAGCAAGTGAAAGCAGGCAATTTGCTAATGTAATGTATTAGGCTTAACTGTAGAAACAGTAGATAACTTCCAATGAGCAACTGAATCTGTTCAAAGAACAATATAAATAGAAAGGAATCTCTAATGAAATTTAGAAACATATATATTTTTTCTTACAAAGTCATTGCTTCCTTCCCTTTGACCCAAGCTTTCTTTCTTTTCTATTTCTTCCTCCTCCTACTGTAACCCTATTCCTTCTACATCATGATTTTCTTTGTCCTAACACTCAACTTATTCAGCCTCTGGACTGAGTAGAAAGGGAAGCTGGTGACATGTTCAGATAACAGAATTAATTAAGGAAGTGATCCCTTACTTGTATGTTAGGTTATGCTAATGCTCTGTCTCCAGTTTTTCCAGTTCTGCATTTTCATCCATCCTGTCCCTGAAGCATAGAACACTGCCAAACTGGTCCATCAACCACTATTTCTCTAAACCTCTCCCGAGCAACTGTTTCTACTGCAATGTCTATAGTCAACACAGACATTGTTTATAGGGACTACAAGGTGTCTACCAGGGGCTTATTGGTGTTTCTTTAGCTTATTTATTTTTCCTTTTTAAAACTCACTGGCTATGCACATTTCTGGGCCACCTGGGTGAAAGTTTTTATGAGTGTTTGTTCTGCCCTCACTCTGTAGTTTTCTTTCAATTGCTTCTTGTAATCACCACCTATATATTGCCCTTGAATTGAAGCCACAATGCATAACAGCATCTACAATAACTCAAGCAGCTTGCTCTGGGTTGGTGGGATTCCAGTTATGATTTTTACAGTGCATCATTCCACAATCCCTTTAAATAACTGCTGATTAAAGCAATGAGGAAAAGCATCAGATGAAAGGAATAGCATTGCATAAGAACAAAACTTATTTTGTCATGCACTTCTGTTATAACTTTAATGATACCTGAACAGCATTTTTTTCTTTTAAGCAAAACTGCTGTCAGCATTAATCAGGCATTTGTCTTTTACTCTGCAGTAAACAAGACTGTATTTAGAACAATGCCAACTGATTATTTTTGTAACTGAACATTCAATTGATTTTTTAAATTGATAAATCAATTGTTTGGGTCTCATTTGAATACATGAGGGAGGGAAATACAGCTTGTCAACTCTCCTGTCAGGAACTGGCTATTCCACAATCAGATTATTCTGAAATAAACAGATAAATACAATAACATTGTTCAGGAGTTAACCCCCATGCACCAGAAAAGGGGCAAGTTTCTATCCTGAAAAATGCCGAAGTCATACTCCCAGAATCTATGGCTCCAAAAACGAAACAGTGACTGGAAATATCTATCTATCTATCAAGAGTAATAGCTAGACATTGTAGATTCTAAAAATACATACCTTAGCATGATTCAGGGGCTTACATTCTCAAGGTCTCAGTCCTCTGTATAACTACTAGTACCAGCACCAGACCCACATTTCTTCAGATGATTTACAGTAACCCAACTGACATCTTCAGCAAGGAAATTCTCAATAAAGATGCAAAGAACAGGCCACAAAGTATAACAGTTCCTTTAGCAGATACAGTATGTGCCACAGACACAGATTTTTCACAGCCTGTATGTAACTGATTTGTCATAGAAAAATATCATATATATTTGTAAAATTCCAAATTCTGTTTCTACCTGGGCTAGCATTATCCATCAACTGGATTTATTCTCTGATGCCTGAGAATTCACAAGCCCGTATTCATACACCCTGCATGTGCTTGCACATAGGAACTGTGTATAACTCCAGAGCAGAATTTCTATGAGAGGAAATCCTTGGCTGAGGCAGTAGATGTTCTAGATTGGTCTCTATGCATAGAACACCACTGTACACAAAATATTTCCTAACTTTTCTTAGGAGAGAACCTGCTTGGTTCTCAAACTATAATAAAACAAGTATCATAGAAGACCTGCCCTTTTAAATTCTATTTCAAACATTGTCTTTTGGGTCGTCATGGAAAAAATATATTCGTTTTTTGAAAACTCTTGACTATTGCTATTTTTTTGTTGCCTTTGTTTTCTTTATGACCCTGACACTCATTTGTCCTTTGCAGATGAGTGGCTGAATATCAAATGCTATCCCTGATTAAGTTTTAAAAAATAGAGTCCTTCATCTATTAATCAATATCTTTTTGTATGCTGATGCCACACATTTTCTTGGCAATTTGTTTTATTCGTATTATCACAGGAACTGTCACTTCTCCCACTGCTAACATTTACAGATGTAACCCTTGCCTATATAAGAATGATCTATTATCCAGATCCCTGGGTACCAGATTATATAATGTGAATGCATAGACAGCACACTGAAATCCTTATGAGATATATCCCAGTAGAACTAAAACAGCCCTCAGTCCTAAAAAAGGATGTTGAGCCTTTAATTAACTTTGAATGCCAACAATTATATATATTTGTCTTTTTCAAACCTGAGGATACCCTCACACTCAAAACATATAAATAAATAAGAGAGAGCACAGGCAACAGCAAGGACAAACATTGATGGATTGTAATACCATTTTTCCTTTTGCATGTATATTTTTCCATGTAGGAAACACAGAACATACCCATGCATGAAATTTCATGGCACTATTATTTGTGTCACTGCATCACATTGAGTGATTCTTGACATCAGCTGGCGTCAGTAGCATGTCTATGTGTGTTGACTACTACTGCTGAGTAGGTAGGAATGGTCTGAATAAGAGAGGAAAGTGCATGAGACCAAACCGTATACAGGGTACCTGACTGTGTGAATAGTGAAGAAGCACAAAAGTATTCCTTCCACTCAGTTCTAGATCTGATTCATCTGAGCTGATCTTAAAGCCACCAGAAGCTATGAGAGAGGCAAAGCTTGCAAGGCTATTTTTACCATTGCCTACTTCTCAGATGATGTTAGGAGACCAGTTTCTATTGCCAGATCACTACCAATTTCTTGTCCGGTCTTGTACATCTCAGTTAACCTCTCTGTGCCTTCAGCTTTCCCCACTTGTTAAACAGGGAAGATGATTTTTACATTTCTTCATAAAGTGTCCTGAGATCCTTGCATGAAAACAATGGCTAAATATTATTGCTATCATTATGGTATCTGTCAGAATGGAAAAGAAATCTATCACTAAGATGGGAACTGAGAACAGCCCAACTCAAAAGTGAACCAGACAAACCAGTTCTGGTTAGCCCTCCTGCAACCACTGATATTTCTAATGCAAATTTACAACCAGTGGCACATCTGCAACTTCTATGGCAATATTAAGACATTATACTCAGGAATGTCTTTATCACAATGGCACAGGATACCTGTTAGCTAAAAAAATATGAAGAACTAACAAGGACTTTCGCATTCTTAGGTTCAGTAAGACGAAGATAGTCTATGTTATAGTGGAATGTGCAGTTCCAGGGCTACCGACACACTAAGAAAGCCCTAACTGATAGGCTATCAGTACAATGGAATGGGCCGTCACTGAAACAGCTTTTGGCATTAGAAACGTTCTCTTTCAATGTACCATAGTTGAGTTGACATATTCTATTTAGTTCTGCTTTTTAAAAGCATTCCAGGGAAAACAAGAGTCACTGAGCCAGTCATTGAGCCAGGGGAGCGCAGCACATCCCCCCGCCTGGCATGCTCTCCAGTGCACCTGGAAGTGGACTGGAAGTGCTTCTGGTCCACTTACGGGTCTGCCGCCAAGTGCGTTGGGGAGCCCCCCACACTTCTGTGGGACACTTCATGTGTCCCAGCATTCACAAGCCACCTGCTACCTAGAGGTATGTAGAAAAAACATTTAAAGCTGTGTCTATGTCTGAATCTCCAAATCTTTCCAAATCCATTTGGAGGGTTCCGATTCAATTTGGAGAGATTAAAGGGTCCTCTGATTTGATTTGGATTTGGAAACTTGGCCACCAAATCAGGCCAAACCTCCACCAAATCAAACCAAAGCCTGAAGCTTTGCACAACCTTACTAAAAATGTCACCTCTTGTGCACATTATAGAGCCTACCAAAAATATGCCTGTTCAGTCTGGAATACTTATATGCATGTTCTATGTAGTTTGTGCTGACAACGTGTTAATTCATTTACTTTAGGGGGCTGAAGTACTTTATTCTTAAACAAAATTGCAGATGGAACAAAATGTCCATTTGACACTGCCATTTCCAATAGTCCATTCAAACTAATGGACTATTGATAATTTCCACTTCTGGGTTGCTTTTCTATGTGATATATTTATCTCAGAAACATGCACCAAAATTTAGCCTTTGCCACTCAATTTTTTATATATCCTTGTCATTCCTATCCAATTTATCATCAGTCTAGCAGAGCTGTATGAGAGACTAGATAACATGTACGTTGCAGCATTATGGAAACAGGCAAAATAGGAAACTTTATTTAGTTTTGAGATAGAAATCATGATCTACTTATACCAAAGAAATGTGTTTGATTCAGCACTTTTCTTGAGTCAATATTTCATTCTCATATTGGAATAATGAGCATTACAATTAATCCATGCCTAAGTAATTATTATTTTCTGAACTGTAAACCATATTCATTGCATCATGCGAAGAAATGCTATAATTTGTATTCTATGCATAAAATGGAATGCAAAATTATATTCTTGGAAAATTCAAAGATCATAACTCATAAGCCTAAGTAGGTGATATTAAAGTTAGAATCTTCAACTTAAAAAGTAAATGCCACAATTAAGTACTTGATTTGCCAACTTAACTTACTTCTAATGGAGGTTCATTTTTCCCCATCTAATATTTGGAAAATGGCATGCCTGTTACATTATTACGAAGTTTTTTTTCAGGATGTGTGCCTACATGTGTAAATATATACAGACATACACACACATGTGTATACACTTGTATATATATACAGGCATACACGCACAGAATTTGCTTTTCCTTACAATCCTATTAGGCAGCTTTTCAATATAGGTACGTGCACTGATATGTTCTTCAGTTAGTTCATGAGCATTGATACTACATAAAAGTACAGTTGACCTTATGGTATATACAAAAGGCATTATCTGAGTTAAGTTAAACATCAGATAAAATGTTATGTCAGGTGGAAAGATCATGGACAAAGGTAATCAAGAAATACCTGTAAAAATTAAGAGAGATCAAGGAGGGAGACAAAGAAAACATCCTCTAAATTGCTAATGGTTGAGACAAGGTAGGAGAGCAGCCAAATATAACACTTTGTTAATGGAAATAAACACTTAGAGGGGAGCTGACAGTCATCTGCATTTTGCCTCTCATCAAGGACCTTACAGGCATATGTGGATGTGGAAGGGCCTCCCATCTAGGCGATTCACCAAGGCCTATCCATAGGAGCCATCTGTATGCCCTGCAGCACAGGAACTGAATCTCTTATGTTTCCTTAGGAGTGTGTGGGCCAAAAGAGGAGCAGGACTGGAAATATTCTCTGTGCATTTGGAATACTTCAGAGGGACAGTCAGCTTCTAAGATGGTGAACCTATCTGGACGTACCAAGTCACAGGGCTCTAGCATAAAGACTCAACTAAGTCTCATAAAATAACATTCAGACACTGGGGCCTGTTGAAATCAAGGCACATTTTGTCATTGGCTGAAATGGATACAAACTGTCTAACACTCACCTCCAAAACTCTAGAAGTGACTTCAGAGGGAGGAGGTCACTAGTTGTGGCAAGCATCAACCACAGTGTTTTCCACAGATAATGTTAGATATTTGGCACAGCTACCATTCTTCCCAAGTGAAATGCACAGACATTTGCCTGAATGTGGCAACAACATACACACACAAGGCAAGTTGTAAAGAAAGGCTTTTTGGATGAGCGTTAGGAAAAGAATGTGATAGTAAAACTTTCATCAATTGGGCCAAATGCTTTAAACTGCAAAAATCAAGTAAAATATTTTGATAACTGGACGTGATATATGATTAAAGGGGTTAGGAATTAGAATTATTTTTAAATAAAAATATATGGGCTTTCATTAAAACAAAATGGAAAGAGGGTTGCTTCAAAACATACAGAACATTTTGTTCTCTTGCTAGCTCATACTTCAAACTGACCTCAATACATATGCAACATAATTATGTTTTTCCAATAATATGCTCTCTCCCCTGACCTCAGGAAAAAGGACTCCCAGTGGAGTCTCATGTATATGGATATGAGTATTATCCATGGAGCTTAAACCTCTTGCTTTACTCAGTCAGAACTGAACACTTCTGAATTATGGCAAAGTGTAGAACTGCATCCAAACTTTCCAGCACAAGCTCTTTCCTTATATAAATACTTTATTTCCCTAGTTAGAAATTTCTCTTGCATGATTAACTAGGTGCTGAAGCCTGCTGTACGGCAACAGTAGGCACCACAGTTATTCTATCTGTATTAATATGAGTAAAGTACAAAACTGACAGCATGAAGGAAGCTCTGGACATTGCATCTGCATAGCTACTGAATGCCCTACTGACTCTAAATGAAACCCAGTATAAAGCAAGTGTAGTTTTCTGGGTGCTGTAGCTGGATTTACAGAGGCTTATCTTGAATGTTCCCAGTACCATGCTGCTGCATGTGTAAGCTCCAGCACAGAAAGTAGTAGAGCTGCCTTAAAGTAACTGTGCAGATGGGCTCCTAATTAAGGCAAAGCTAATTGAGCTCAGGTGCAGTGCCAAGAGAACTGCTATTGCTTCTGTTCCAAAGATCCCGCATGCAGAGTCAGGGTGCATCCAGGAGTACAGTCACACCTTTTGATTCCTGTTCTACCCAAAATTTAACATCAACTGCCCAGAAGTGGCATTTCTATTCAGGTGGCACTGAGGAAGACATTTGACTTCATGGCTCATTATAATTGATTTAATTCCTGCTAATCACTCTTCACTCCACTGGTGTTCACAACACTCTTTCCTTTGTATTGGTTTTGATGTTCCATTTACCAGGCCATCTTTTCTTCCACTATTTTGCTGTCTATTAGCTTCTCCTCTTTCACAGCTCTTCTTCAGACTATTTTTAGCTCTAGCTAAAAACATTAACTCAGGTGTGGAAACAACTGTCAGTAAAGTGTTGGATGTACTGTCAGGACACACAAGGAGGTTAGATTTTGCTTCATGAATCTGAATAAGAGATACACATTTAACTATAATGACTAATTAAACAGCATTTTTTCATTCCATTTTGTCTAGGTTGCTGTGGTTTTTATACTTAATATATAATATGCCAAATGAATGTACATTCCAGTGAAGATACCCATTTTGTGCTTCAGTCTTAAACTAAATAATACAGCCCATGGCCCTTACATATTAGTAAAGCTTTTAGTTCATTTTTAACCGAGAAAAAATGTATTGTGCTATATGTGATAATCCACTATATCACCTGCACCCACCTCCCAATCCTTTTCAAAATTCTAGACACACCCCTATGCTACTTCCAGCATTTGGGACGCATGTTCGATATGCAGACCATGAGAGACAAAGAGTGTGGCGCTGTGAATGGGCCTAGTGGGAGATTGACAGGAGACTGCAGGTGGGGATAGGGTACGGGAGAGAGGAGACTGTGTAGAGAATTGGGTGAGAGGTGGGGTCTGAATGACAAGAGAGGGTGAGAAGGATTAAGGTATGAGATAGCCTATAGGATTAAAAGGGCTGAGAACCACTGTCTTAAAAGATCTGAGGTCCCTGATCTGATGTGGCAGGTGGGGAAAGTGTAAAAAAAGGTTGGGAATTATGTGGCATATCTTCCTCCAGGAAGAATTCAGCTTGCAGGATGGAATTGTGAAGTATCAGACTCAGCATGCCTCATCATCCTCTAGTCAGCCTTCCTGTGCCTGATTGCATAAATGATAATTTCCTGGTTTATTAGAGGCACATATCTCAGGGGAAAAATGGTTGGAATAAATAATGCTTAGATAGCTAACAACCAGTCTCAAATCCAGTATCCTCACTGACCTGTAATCCCTGCATTGTACATTTAAAAGGAAGTTGCCTTAATTATTTCTACAGAAATTAATGCTATCTGTGAACAATGTAATGTATCATTGTAAATGCATAAATACATTTAAGCAAAAGTGAACTGGGAGTTACTTTGCTTTAAAATTGCATTTGATGTAGAGTAATTAGAAATATTGATTAAACTGAAGCCAGTTCACTAGAAACATGCTAATAGGCTAATAATAATGATTTGATCTTGCTTAAAAAATGGACCCAAATATAAACTGTAAAAAGGAAGGTATTAGAATTTTTACCTAATTTAAAGTCCATGCTTCCTATCCCAGTTTTATCCCAGCCTCATCAGATATGAGAAGATTTAGTTAAATAGAATATTATACAAAAATCACCCCTGATAACACATAATTTATGACAGGCCTTGAAAGCAGTCACTTGTATGCTTTGGATCATTTTGAGCACGTAGAGATTTTTTCCTTCACCAAATTACATGTACTGTGTGAGCACCAGCAGTAGTAATTAAAAATAATGAGGCCTGCTAGATCTGCTAATTCTATTATCTTTATAGCATCAGGCTTCAAGAAACTCACCAGCAAAACAGCCCAGATGAGAAATCTCTTTAAAATACTCAGGGGTTGTTTACGGTACAATAGGGTAATCTTTCCAGCCTGAAAAATAAAAAAAACCAAACAAAAATCAGACATTAGTAGACATGATCAACCAGCTAACCTTTGCCTCCTTCTGTAACATCTACTGTACAAAAAGCTATTTTAATTTTTTCCATGGGGAAATGAGGGACAGCTAAAAATGACGGCATTGCATTCTGCTCCTCATTATTCCTCTGGAAGAGCTTTTGTTCCAACGTGGAGATAAGAGAGGAGTATCATTTACTTTGAATTTCTGTCTATTCTTTTACGTTAAAGAATTCACTTATCAATTTTAGCTACCATAAACTTCAGTAGAAGCAACAACATTTAGAACCCTATAGGATAGTCCCAAAAGGAATTGTAAACTCAGGTATAGAATGAGCCTCCTACTTCACTGAAATTAAAATAATATCCCATGTTCAATTAGACTATAGTACTTACAAAGTTATAGGTAGCAAACAATCTCTAGGTGTACCTACTGCACCCCATTTTCCCCCATATCTCTATCGTGCACATACCTTCTGCTGAATTTAAGCTTCAATTTAGAAAATCAAAGCTCCAAAGCCTTATATGTGCAAAAACATCTTCCTGTTGTGACCCAACATCATGCCATCTTCATAGTTACGGAGGCAGCCAGATTGAAGCAATGGGGTACAAACATATAACATTTTTACTGTGGAGTATGGGATGATAAAACAACATCATGGACTTGAATTTAAGGCAGAAGACTGGGTAGAGATGCTTCTTATAAACTAACTAATTCAGAGATCCATAAGCTTTCACTTCTCTCTGCTCTTAAATTTAAGGTCATGTCTATGCTAGAGAAATCAGGCCTTCAATAGGATTGGTAATATATTCATAGAGAGACTTCTTCAGAGACATGCAAATGAGAGAAGCTGTAAGAAGCTGGCAAAGTAATTGTTTAACATAACAAGATGAGCATTATGAAAATCATGTTCAACTAAAGTTACATGCTATTTAACTTACTTTACATGTGGCTGCTGGCAAACTTGTCTTTTGTGCAGAGAAGTTCGGAAAGGACAAGCAGGAAAGTAATATCATATATTACCACTGTACTGTGGGATGGCACATGGAGAATGATGTTCACATTGACACTGAATTCATAGATTCAGCACTGTGGGGAATTATGCAGATAGTTTTGCTGGTAGCAGGTATCATTCAAAGAACAGTTGTCACACCTCAGTACCATGAGAGTGTGTATGGGTAGACAAGAGGTTATAAGGACAAAATACTGGTAAGGCATGTTTAATTTTTCTAGAACTTCTGTACTTGATTTGAAATGCAGTCCAGATAGGGCCAACACGAGTGTAAATTACTAAGAAGAAATGAACGTCTTCACTTGCTATGTGAGAGGCAAGATTTCTTAGGGCAAGATCTTTTATTGGACCAACTATGCCAGAATATTAGGGTATGGACAAATGCATATTTTGTGGTGGCATCAGGAGGGGGCTGCTGCCGCCTAGGGATATGTAGCAATTGTTATGCTGTAACTGTTATGCGTGAAGGATCCTGTCATGAAACAAGTGAGCTAGATCTGCCCAATTTTGACCCTGAATAAAGCAGAGGTAAAGCTGAAGCAGTTTTGCTACACTGGTATCACTATACAATCATGCATACACTAAAAGAGCAATGGGTGTCAACCAGGGTGACATGAGAGCCTGCCAGATATGCCACAATATTGGCATGGGCACTGGTTGTATGGGGTGAAATTGCCCTGTACACCTGTTTACAGCATGCAGCCTGAAGACGAATGACACTCCAGCCTGCATAATGTACTGTAGGCAGGGAGAGTTTTCTCTGGCTGCTACTTGTCAGTTTGGCTCTGACATGCCTCCTGAAAAGAGGTACCTGGAACAGCTCCATTTGCCCTGGATACCTCTTCATCCAGGGGAGAGCATGCCAGTAGGACCAGGAAGGGCTGCAGTAAGTTTACAAGCTCCTGACACAGTTGCTTCCCAATCTGGTTCTGCAGGAGGCATGCAGCACAGTGGGGAGAATAAAATATCTAATTAATTATCTAATAATATCTAATTATTTATGTCTAATTAATTACATTAATAACAATTATACTGTTTATATTATAATGTGAAAAATGTACTTACATTAGTTTTTAAAATATAGGGCTACAAAATTTTGGAGGCGTACCTTGTGTCTAAAAAGGTTGAGAACCAGCGAGCTGGAGCCTAGTTGCTGCTACAGTGTCTGGAGCACTAGCTCCCCCTCTCTTTTTGAAGCTGTCACAAGTAGGGCTGTGCAAAATTTCACTGCCAGTTTTTTTTTTGGACGCTGTTTTGACATGTTTCAAGGTCAAAACAGCAAATCAAAATGGAACAGATATAGTTGAAATATCCTCAAAACAAAATGAGGCAAGGCAAAACATTTTGCTGTTGTTTTGACATTTTGCCCATAGGCTGTAATGGGGAAGGACAAACCAGCCAATAACTTTGACATTTTCTGGCACAATTTGGGTGAACCTTGCAGGAATGGTAGCCCCTTCTGAGGGCATGAAGCCTGCCAAGTTTCAAGGAGATAGGTACAGGGAGTCCGGGGAAACTGTACCCCAACGTTTTGAAAGCAAAACTTGTATCACGTGTATGTGTTAAGCCACAGCAGGGTCAAAACTGCAGGCATGCCAGCCACTGTGGACGCCACAAATCCTGCTAAGTTTCAAGGAGATAGATTCAGGGGTTTGGGGGAAACTGTACCTCAAGCTGCAAACAAGTAAAACTTGTGACATGGGTGACACTGTGTAGGCTAAGGTGCAGCAGGATGAAAGCTGCAGGCCTGCTAGCCCCTGCTGAGGCCAAGGAGATAAGTGCAGGGGCTTCTGGGTTTTGGGGCCCTGAACCTGTAGCTGCTGACGGGCAAAACTCATGTCATGGGTGCTTGTGCAACTGACTGCCTCTGTCTTGGGGCAGAAGCAGCTCCCGGCTCTGTATTGATTCTTTCCTCTCCTTAGTCTGTAGTTTTGTAGGTGTTAATTCTTGCTCATTAACTTGTTATCCTTGCTAGCTACCATGTATTGAGCTGGATTTAGTGAATCATGATTGGCTGCATAACACAGTAGCTAGCTAGCACAAGCACCCATGTCACGAGTTATGCCTGTCAGCAGCTAGGGGTGCAGGGCCCCAGAACCCCCCCACACCTATCTCCTTAGCAGCTGGCAGGCTTTGTGGCCTCAGCAGGGGCTAGCATGCCCGCAGTCTTCATGCTGCTGCGCCTTAACACATACAATGTCACCCATGTCACAAGTTTTGCTCATCCACAGTTTGAGGTACAATTTCCCCCAAGCCCCTTGCACCTATCTCCTTGAAACTTGGCAGGCTCTATGGCCTGAGCAGAGGCTAGCATGCCTGCAGTTTTGACCCCACTGTGGCTTAACACATACACATGACATGAGTTTTGCTTTCATAATTTTGGGGTACAGTTTCCCTGAAATCCCTGCACCTATCTCCTTGAAACTTGGCAGACTTCATGCCCTCAGAAGGAGCTACCATTTCTGCATGTATCATCTAAATCAAGCCAGAAATGACAAAGTTATAGCCTGTTTTGACCTTCCCCACTATATCCTATGGGCAAAACATCAAAACAGTTTCACCATTTCAACCCTCTTTTGATGGAACAAAATGGAACAGCTGTTTCAAATTGAAACAAAATTAAAAATGAAACACTGTTCTGTCAAAACTCTGGTTGAAACAGAGTGCTGCTATTTTGCACAGCCCTAGTTACAAGTACATATGTGACTATACCCTGAGTCTTATTTCAAAACAGAGTGATATTTTGTCTCCTAATGAGCATGCGCTGGTGAAAGGAAGGGATAACCTTGACTTATAAAGCCCAAAGCAGCTTAACAAGGAGCTAGAAGACGGGATCCCAAAATTTTGTTCAGGGAGGGCCACTTAATGGGTGGAACATCATGCTGCAGACAAAATGCACCTTTAGTGCAATAACAATATGCAATGCCCTATATACATAAAATTACAATAAGGAGAATCTGGTATCTTTGCTTAATTCACATTTGAGTGGGACTCATAGCCAGCACTTTGGGAATGTCTAAGGGAAAATAACATCCTCCAATAAAGAGTGCTGGCATTAAGTTGTAGCATATAAAGCAAAGAGTCATCTTAAAATAAAAACCTAGCTAAAAAGAAGAGTTGGCAGGACTTCGGATTGCAGAGAGCCATCTCTCTCCTAAATATTTGTGCACTTTGCTTTTGAGACTGATTCTGTCTACTGCTCACACTGTATCTTAGGATGTAGCCTATAGAGGGCACCATGCAAGTGGTGCTAGCACTGGGCTAACACACAACAAACCTGACACTTGTTCTCTCTCTCTCTCTCTCCCCCCCCCTGAAGAATAACATTTTTTTTCTATGTTGCTTTATAGTAGATCTCTCTAGCTCCTCTGATGCTATGACCCACTTTGACTAGATGAGCCTTCACGATGTTATCTGACAAGCTAAGTACAGACAGTCAAAAAGCCTGAGGCTAAATCGGTTCAATCTCTGCAGGTTAGTCTAAGCTGCAAAGATTGAACCAACAAGCAACTGAACAGACAGTCGCTTTTGATTCCGGAAATGTAGCCACATGCCTGCAGTGGCCCAGGCTAGAAGCCTGGGGGTGCTAGAACACACCTCCCTAATAGGCTAGAGCAGACAGCTTGGGCCAAGGCTAGCCTGCCCTCCTTGTGAGATGGAGCTTTCAGGGGAGGTGCAAAGCATCCTGGGAATGCGGAGGGACTGAATGTTAACTTGAAGCTGAAGGGGATCTGGGACAGAAATTCAATAAACTGATTTAACCTAAATCAGTTAAGTCTGATACTGCATCCATCCAGGTTTATCTTAAACCTGTTTTGGCCATTTTGAAAGTGGTTTACATGCACTGCATTCCTGTTGTGTTACAGATTTGAACCAGTTTCCAGTCAGTTATCCCAGTTTATGTGTAATTTCTGTCCCTAGCCATAAGGTTGTGGGTATTTGAAAGAACCTCCTGGAAAGAAACCATTTAATTTCATTGGAATGCAAGGAAATAACTTTACTATAAAAAGAACCATTTTGAATTTCTAAGCATATTCAGGCAGTCTTACATATCAGAGTCCCCAAAGTTTAAATGGTTACAAATATTACAGCTCTAATCTACAAGTCTTTACATCAGAAAAATGCCCATTGATTTCCATAGGAATTTTCTTGAAGAAATCCTGCAGCATTAGGTCTTCTATATAATGGCTGGATTATAGAGTGCTAATTTCCAATTCTTTCAGGTAGAACTCTCTAGCACCTCATTTTTAAACCACGCCATTTTTTAATAACTCACAAAGCCTGCTCATAAATCTTCTAATTGCTGGGGATTGGAGAGTGTCAATCTATGGACTGAAAGGAAATGGAAAGGATAGGAAGAATGTCACACATTATTACGCTGGCCAACATTTGTTAGAATTAAAGACAGTGCTGGCAGAAAAATGCTGCAAGAAAACATGAAATTGCTTTGCAGTCCAACCTTGGAGAGTTGCTGCATGGAATTACATGGAAGATGTTGAGGGAGGGAAAATCATTAAAAAAATAAAGCAATACATTCCAAGGAGAGGCAATAATAATTCCTCACTTCCTATTTATGGGCTCATGACTGAGAAATAGAAGCCAAAAGAATTAACTCTGTCAAGAAAAAGTGCAACAATTTTAACTGTTCCACCTAAAAAGAAAATGAAGGAACAAGCTCATATGCAAGTGCAATAAAATAAAAAGGATAATTAAAAATCAGAGGCTAAGTCACCATTTTGAAGGTCTGATGGTATAGTTTATAATAGAGAAATCCACTAGTGGAACGGCTACGAAAGACACATAAGACCATGTAGTTAAAATCCTAACCTCACTAAAGTCATTGCTAAAACCTCATTGACTTCAATTGGACCACATTTTCACCCAAAAATTCTGAGCCATTATAATTGTGGCTTACTCTAACAACAACGTCATCTTTGCCATAAACTAACTGCACATTAGTAGAATGGCCCACATGCTGACAAGTAGGAAACAAACAACATCTCCTAAGAACAGAAGAGAACCCATCCGCACTGTCCATTTGTGAAGACAGTGAACTAGAAATACATTTTAAAGTACTTTCTAAAGCAGTTCCATGATACATATCTATTTAGCTAAATGCCTGATTGTTTTGGCGGGCAAAGTTTTGCAAAATGCTGGTGCTAAGTAGGTTTGATGAGCATACTGCAGTAAGGTTTTTCCAACACCAATAATCACATTCAGAAACATTGCTATGCTCTTAACACTCTATACTACCTACTGTAATTCCACTACAAATACAGGTTATTAACCAATGGACAACTCCCAAGACAGGATGAAAAAGAAAGCAGGGGGAGGGGGCAGGAAGGAGGAGGGGGAAATAGCTTTTCATAGTTGTGAAAGAATTTCCCACAGGGATACTGGGTAAGGCAATGATTAGTCAAAAACAATTAATGCATTTCTCAATTACGCCTTGAGAAAAGGTTTTCTTCCCCACCCTCACCCCCTTTTCAGTGATAAAAATAGATTAACTAATTGGTTCAAGCATGTATGGTTAATGGCACTACAGAGGAGGTATTCAGATAACTACCACATACATAAGAAAACAGCTACCATTAGCCACATGAATGAACTAAGGCAACCAAAGATAGCTCAGTTTTCACTAGCTTGTTTCTACCAAATTACTTGTGATATTTCCCACATTAAAATAGGACAAATTTCTTTAGTGGTAATGGCTTCTGGTATGTTTCTGGCAATTTATCTGTCAGGCTTTCCCACTCATCCATTATTAACTTATGAAAAGCTAGTGTGACACTTCTTTGGTCTGTTAAGCTGTCTTGCCAAGCAGAACTCCTATTTTAACCAGTTGAATCAGCTATGCTTCTCTTTGAAGTAGATAGTTTTACTGGTAACTGTTAATACCTAGATCAAAGTCACTATTTCTTTAAAAAAAAAACTTCAGTTACATTAAAATTCCCAAAATGCTATAGTATCGTTCCCCTTAGAAATAAATGTGGTTATAGTAAAATGATGATGCTGACATATATAAATAATCTGAAGGGTCCTGTTGAAGGAGAAAATGTAGACTATTGGCTAGCAGAGGAAACTGGAAGAAGCACTCCTTGGTTTTATTCACAGTGGCATCCAGCACAGTACCTGGACCCTTTCCAATTATGTCAGTAAGATTCTTGACTTTAAAAAGCCAGTCTAGTTCCCTTTAATGTATAAAATAGGGTAAATAACTGCACTACTCTGAACCTCAGTTCAGCCCCTATACAATGGGGAGAAATACTTTGCTTCATTGTTTGAATGGTTGTGTGAATTTTAATGAATTAAAATACATACGAAAAGCAAGTGCTAACTGGCCATCCCAAACCCAAGGCGCATGAAATAAATACCTACAGTGAAATACTAATCAAACTGATTTAATATTTAACATTAACTTTGCTAGAAATCAAAGGGATCAAAGGGAGCAGGAGGGCACAAAAGCCCCCATGGCTCAACAAAAGCATCCAGGAATGTCTTCTAGCTAAAAGCAAGGTGTACAGCCAATGGAAAGGAGGGGCCATCACCAGGGAGGATTATACTGCAGTTGCTTGGGGATGCAGGGGGCCAGTCAGGAAGGACAAGGTGGAGATGGAACTGGGACTAGCTTCCCGGATCAAGGACAACAAGAAGTCCTTTTTTAAATCCATAGGGGGCAAAAAGAAGGTACCAGGTAATGTGGGGCCCCTGCAAGACACACTAGGAAATTTGGTTGTCACACCAGATGACAAAGCTAACCTATTTAACGACTTCTTTGCCTCCATTTTCCTGAGCAGGGAGCAGATCAGCCCCCGCACCAGGCCCCCCTCAGGCCCCAGGGGAGATGCACCTAGGGCAAGGGTCAGGGAGGATCTAGTCAGGGAACTTCTGGAGGGACTGGATGTATTTAAATCAGCTGGTCCGGATGATCTCCACCCCAGAGTGCCGAGGGAATTAGCTGAGGTCATTGCAGGACCCCTGGCATGGCTTTATGAGCACTTGTCATGCTCTGGTGTGGTGCCAGAGGACTGGAAGAGGGCCAATGTGGTTACTATCTTCAAAAAAGGGAGGAAGGAGGACCCGGGGAACTATAGGCCAGTTAGTCTTACCTCAGTCCTGGGTAAGCTTTTTGAGAGAATTATTCTGGCACTTGTCCACAAGGGGCCAGCAGGGGAGATTATGCTTAGGGGCAACCAACATGGGTTCATTAGAGGCAGGTCCTGTCAGACCAACCTGGTGGGCTTCTATGACCAGGTCACCAAATCCTTAGATGTAGGGGTAGCAGTGGACATAGTCTTCCTGGACTTTCAGAAGCCCTTCAACACTGTCTCTCACCCTGTTCTCATTAAGAAACTCGGGGACTGTGGTGTCGACACCTACACGCTGGAGGACCGCACCCGAAGAGTAGTAGTGGATCGGTCATTTTTGACCTGGAAGGATGTGGGAAGTGGGGTTCCACAGGGCTTGGTCCTCGGGCCCACACTGTTCAACATCTTCATCAGTGACTTGGATGAGGGGGTAGAAAGCACCCTGTTCATATTTGCTGATGACACTAAGATGTGGGGGATGTGGGCACGCTAGAAGGGAGAAATAGGCTGCAATCAGACCTAGACAGGTTACAGGGGTGGGCGGACAAGAATAGGATGGGATTCAACACTGACAAGTGCATGGTAATGCACCTGGGGAGGAAGAACCAGCACCATACCTACAGGCTGGGAACTCCCTTCTCGTCAGTGCAGAGGCAGAAAAGGATCTTGGAGTCATCACTGATGCCAAGATGAACATGGGACGGCAGTGTGGGGATGCAGTCAGGAAGGCCAACTGCACCTTGTCATGCAACCACAGATGCATCTCAAGAAGGTCCAGGGAGGTGATACTTCCCCTCTATGCGGCACTGGTCAGGCCACAGCTGCAGTATTGCATCTAGTTCTGGGTGCCACACTTCAAAAGGGATGTGGACAACATGGAGAGGGTCCAGTGGAGGGCCACTCGCATGATCAGGGGACAGCAGGGCAGGCCCTACGAGGACAGGCTACGGGACCTAAACCTGTTCAGCCTCCACAAGAGAAGGCTGAGGAGGGATCTAGTGGCTTGTTACAAACTAGTCAGAGGGGACCAGCAGGCACTGGGGGAGTCCCTGTTTCCCCGAGCACTACCGGGAGTGACTAGGAATAACGGTCACAAGCTGGCAGAGGGTAAATTCAGATTAGACATCAGGAGGCACTACTTCACTGTCAGGGCAACTATGATCTGGAACCAACTTCCAAGTGAAGTGGTGCTGGCTTCTACCCTAGAGGTCTTTAAGACAAGGCTAGACAATCACCTTGCCGGGGCTGTTTGACCCCAGTACTCTTTCCCGCCATGGCAGGGGGTCAGACTTGATGATCTGCTCAGGTCCCTTCCAACCCTAGTAACTATGAAACTATGAAGAAATCTGTGTCATTTTGGATACTTACTGTAACCAAAGCAGGGATCTGATTGTAGGGGGCATTTAATCCTATTTTAGGGTTTCCAGATTTTGTAAGATGCAAGAAAAGCTGTAAATGCAATAGAAGCTCATGAAGTCAAAGGTTAAGACATATAAAGCAAGCATAGCCTTCACTATTTCATTTATACTGTGTTAGTGTTACAGAAGCAAATGGGAGTGGGCTGGAGTAGTAAGGAGAGAGAATGCTGTAAGGATGAAAGTAACATTCAATCATCACAGGAAGCAGACTATGCCTTGAAAGAGCTTTTCCTCTTGGTTAAAGCAGTCAAGATGCCTGTAGAGTTATTGTAGCTGGGCTGCTAGCTGTTTTTCTTCTCCTGCAAAGTTGCTCAGATTTTCTTAACAACAATTGGAAAACACAAAGAAAATAAAAATGAAAGGCAAGAAAAAGTGATTCCCTCAACTGAAACTTTATAATACATCTTAGTGCACTGTAGACATAATAAAATTATTGCTAATCCCGTACACAGATTGCAAGAGCAACTGATTCCTGCATGGCCCACATAATGGCTAACTACAAAATTACTGTGTAAATGAAAGGCAGGAGTAAAGAATAGCTAAGTTGGAAAATAATTCCTGAACCAGGAAAAGAAAAATGCTTCATGGTAGTTTCTGGGCAAAGAAAAAGCAAAATACTTGCTTTACTCTTGAACACCTTCAAGAGTAAATTGGATGCTTATCTTGCTGGGATCCTATGACCCCAGCTGACTTCCTGCCCTTTGGGGGGGGCTGGACTCGATGATCTTTTGAGGTCCCTTCCAGCCCTAATGTCTGTGAAATCTGTGACTGTGATCCAGATGCTGAAGCTCAGGAAAGGAAAATCAGTAAAAATTCAGATTTGGTCAAGACATTCAGAAAAGAGAAAAAAAACATTATTTGTTCAACAGTGTAAGACAAGATGGGCTGTGTCAATCTATGTAAGGAAAAAAATATTAGTATCTGAAAGTCAGTCTTGCTAATTAATTAGCAGAAAGCAATCAATAATACAGACAAACACCTGATACTGTCCTAGAGCAATCTGCATTCTGTCCACAGCATATTTCATTTCAAAGGATCACTTCCCAAAGTGAATCAGATTCTCAGTCAATGTAAATCAGGGGAGCCTTATGGAAAGTGATATAACAGGCCCAATTCATAAACCTAAGCCCTATCTGAGAAGGAGGCATTGTTATCCCTGCTTTGTAGACCTGGAACCAGAAATACAGTAACATCAAAAGACTTGGCCCTGGTTGCATGGTGAGATAGTGGCAGGCCACAAAATAAACCAACCACAATAAGTCACTTCTGAAGCCATTAAAATCAGAGGGAAAAAGTCCCTTTTGACTGAAGAGTCAGAATTTTACTCCAAAAGCACATCCTCTGTTGGTGTACGTTGTCCCAGTGTAGCAAAACCCCAAATTGTTCTTTTTTTTTTAATTTAAAAATACATTCCTTCCCCTTCCCCTAACCATTTCTGACTTTTTCTCTCCCTCTCTATTCCCTATAGATAAGTATTAAGTGAGTCAAGGCATAGAATAAGCTTCAGCATTTTATTTTGGTAGCAGGTGTTTTTGTTTTATTTATTTTTCCCTTCTTTTCAAACAAGTGCCCTGTTATGGATACCTACTATTTTATATTGTATAATTATTATGTTTATATTGATTTTTACTGTTCTATATTACTGTTTTACTGATACCGTATGATTTAGGCCTATATATATAAGCTAGCATAAGTCACGTCAAGTTGCCCTTTTGTTTCACAAGACTCCATCTTGTGTCCCCTGCCCGGGTATACCCTATTGTAACATTGTTATAACTGTGTGACTTGTATCTACCCCTTCTATGTAAATTGGCTCCTGAATGAATGGGATTGAATGAAGGTGCTTCAGAGACAGTGGTGGTAGGTCTAAATATAGCTCCCTTTGAATGACCGAACCATCAACTCGACAACCCAACCATCACCCTGCATTGACCCTCCTTAGCTCAAGATTTGGAAGACAAAGACTGCTGCAGAAATCAGTCAACCCACCATTACAGACACTTGAAACTGCATGTTCTTTCCTAGGAGTGCACATGCTCAGTACACCAGGGGCTGACTTGCCTGGACAAGCCCCTGCCACTAGGGTCTTCCCCTATGAAAGGGGGTAGTGAAGACAGACCCAGTGGGACGCCCTCTCCATCTGGACCAGCACCATGCCACATCACCTGTCCACCCAGAAGCCATGACAGTGACCCTGCTCTGGACAACACCTTGTTGGAGAAGACCCCAACTGGCCACTGAGGATCAACTCACAGCCCAGGACAGGTAGCTATCACCCACCTTCCTTTCCTAAGCAAAGGACTTGGACTCTGTTTTTCTTCCCTACCTGACTCTAACCCTTCCACCGCATCTCTTTCTCCTGCTACCATTGTGTGTGTGCGTGTGCATGCACGCATATGTGCACATGTGTGTGTGCGTGCCAATAATTTCATGAGGCTGTGTGGTATGTTGTCTAATAAACCTGTTATTGTGAAACCCCGAGTTGGGTTTTTTTCTGTTTCCTCCTTGCCACCACTTATCTGCCCCCTGATCTCCCAGCTTTCAGCCTCAGTTTCCAGCACCAATCTCCCAGCCTTCTGCCTCTCTCTTTCCTAGCTGTCTCCTCCTTGCCTCCAGGCTTTTTCCCTTGCTTCCACCCCAGCGCCAGTGACCTCGAGTAACCCTGGGGCAACTTAACCTTAAGCAACCCCAAGCCTCAGTTTCTCAGCCAGCTTCTCTCTAGTCTACTGGTTCTAATCCTGGTCCCAGCAAATTTCACTCCCTACACTTTCTCCCTTAACCTTCTCCTCAACCACACACCTACACACACCATACCATCCAAGTTAGGAACTTACCTGTGTGTATGTGCAGGTGGGTGGTATGTGTGTGAACTGATGAATACATATGTCATCATGTGCATGATATACGAATTAGTGATCTGTGTATGTGTACTGAGTGTGTGGGTATTGACAACTGATTGTTATACAATTTTTTATGTGTGTAGTGTGTATGTGCTTGAATTGGTGACAGGTATGCATGTGCCTAGGCTGGTAATCTTGCATGTGTATGTGCCTGAGTTGGTCGTCTGTGTGTGTGTATGTACTTAATTGATTTTTGAGTGTGTGCACATTCAATTGTCACACCCTCCCATCTAACAGTGCAATTTTGAGATCCTGAGAGTTGGCCTGACACCACAAGACAACACCAGTACCAGTGAACAGACCAATAGCACTTTACTTCTGCCAAGGATTTACCCCAAAATCTCCTGAACTCCTAGTCTTCAACTCTACCCAATGTCTCACTCACCTCCCAAAAGCTACAGTTCTATATTTTTTCCCATAACAGCTGTGGGACTCTGTTAACTGGAAATGAGTGCTTTTCTTCCTGATCTTGTCATCACATGCCTAATTAAAAACATCTTTCCATTGTGGAGGCCTGGGTCTTGGATAAACATAAGTTTTGGCAGCAACATCCTACTCTCTAGTACATATTTATTCATACCACACAATTTGGTATTGATAGCACTTTCTGCTCATTTAACCCCAGTGAGGAAGTAGCAAAAGAAGCAGAACCTAGGATGGATGCACAAGTGTAACCATAAATTGGCACAGTGCTTGCTTGCTGTATACACTTGAAGCACAAAAACTGCTGTAAAGGGGAATTTTTTTTGCCTACCTGTTTGTTTTTTATTTAGCATCCTATCAATGCAATCCTTAAGCCTCATGCTTATCAGATGCACACCAAATTCATATCACTTGAATCAACCCATATAGGCTAGAGGCAGAAATTATACATAAACTAGTTTAAGTAATCAGAAACTGGTTTAAACCTGTAAAAGAACAGAAGTTCAGTGCACATAAACCAGTTTCAAAATGACTGAAACTGGTTTAAGATAAATATGGTTGAAAGTAGTTTCAGACTTAACTGGTATGGGTCAAACTGGTTTATAAAACTTCTGTCTCAGACCCCTTCCTGGTTCAAGTAAAATCACAGTCCCCCAGCATCTTTTGTGGGCTGGGCTGGGCTGCTGCTCCAGCAGAGAAGGGCTGTGGGGGAGGGGTCTCAGGCTAGGGAGGGAGTTTAAACCTCCCTTCCCCTGAGTACAGAACTGCCCTGCCCTGGTAAACTTTCTGAATGTTATTGCTGTCTGTGACTGTGGACTACAAATCCCAGAGGCACCTGGAGGCAGGAAGAGGAAGTGATGAGCAACCCTGCAGAGTTCTGCTGCTATAATTCTGGACTGCAAATCCCAGAGACCTCAGGGGCAGCAGAAAGAGGAAGTGAACATACAGCCAAAGAACTGTGCTCTAGCACCACCTCTGCACCCTCCACGCCTACCTCCAAGCTTCTGGCCTGGGCCACTGTAGGCATGTGGCTACATTTCCTGAATCAAAAGTAAATGTATGTCCAGTTGTTTCTCAGTTTAATCTTTGAAGCTTAGACTAACCTACAATGACTGAATCAATTCAGCCTCAGGCTTTTTGACTATCTGTATTTACCCATAAAGACAGATACAGCAGACCTGTTTGCAATTGGTTCTCTAATAGAAAAAGAAAATAATTAGTATCCCTGTTTTACACATGTGATAACTGAAGCAAGGACTTGCTCAAAATCCCATTGGAAGCCTACAGTAAAACCAGGAAGGGAATCCAAGATTCCTGACTTCAAGTCTGTGGGTCAAACATTTGATCTGCACTTTTTTAAACATGGAGTTAGGTTTTCAAATGAGCACAAGATCAGTAGTATCAAAGAAAAGTTTCTTTTTACATGTAATATATTGCTGAAATTCCCATTCATCTTGCCTTTCAAAGAAGGAGGTTTCCATTTCCACAAACCAACACATTCTGACCCTGAAATCCCATTCAATTATTGGATCCCATCTCACCTCCAGCTGTTACCTTGTTTAATTTCACAAGCTAAGCAGAGATGAGTCTTAAGAGTACTGAGAGAACTTTGTGGAAAAGTTAGGGCTTTGAACAAGGAGTTCTGGTATAGCCAAATTCCAAATCTGGTAAGTTGATTTTGCTTTCCTACTTTTTCTTCACATGGACCCAGTTAAATAAATTATTTCTTTAAGAAGAGCAGTTGCATGCTATTGCTAGAAAGTAGATATGGGTTATTAAGATGCTCAGACAATATGTATGAAGAGTTTTCTCATGATCTGTTGTTCTGAAATGGATCTTGAAAGAAGTTGCCCTTTCCACTTTCCTAAATTTCCATGTAGGATGAAAAGCAGAAACAAATACAGCCTCAGCAGAAAGAGAACCATACTGTGCACAAGGTTTCTAAAACATTTCTTTAAATTGTGCTCCTCCCTTCCCTTCCACAGAAAAATTCAGCAATTCTCTCTAGAATTAGGAATGTTTGACAGGAAGTCTAACTGGGAAAGGAGAAGTTTGTGATATTTATCTGGTTCTTACACACGGTAAAAAGGGGGAAAAGTTCTACTCAGGAGCATACTGGAATGAGTCATTTCAGGTTCTCCATTTCCAGAGCAGACTCAGTTTCCACTTGCAGTTCAAAATTTTAAAGTCAGACTGTCATCACCCAACATTAAGGTGAGAAATTTTCCAGTTAATAGACTGAACTGAGAACTGCCAATGACCAACTATGGATGTGAGAACTACCCAAGATACTTGTGAAGCAAGAGGTTTTCACTGAAAATGCATTCTTTGGCAGAAAGTGAATTCAAGTTCATGGCTCTGTTCCACACCACTTTCAGGAGGAAGTAGTCCAGGAAGGTAAGCATAAAACTTCACCAGTGTTACTGAAACAGTGCCAAGTAGACCCATTAATGCAAATAGAATAAATTAGTGCAAGTGTAAGCCATTTTTAAAAAGAAACTTATTCCTTTGTAGAAATTTTTGTTGATACTTTCTAAAGCCTCAATGATTCTACACTAAAGTATGACAAATACACATCTTCCTGTCCTGAGTAGGCCTGTTAAAATATATGGGGCACAGCTAGTCATTTTGCCCCATATGCAGCTCCTTCCTGAAGCAGTCAAACATCTAGTTATGCCTCTGTTTCACCATGCTTTGGCCCTAAACAGTTTCTCAGTGTTCAAGCAAGTTACTTATACCCAATGTTAGGATGAGGAGTTGTTAAGGGACAACTCCCTTAACATAGCTTAAGAGAGACAGAGAAAGAAAAGAAGGATAGTGTCTCCTCATTTATCCCAGGGATCTCTAACAATTTACTTTTACCTTTTATTCCCAAACTAAATACCCAAACTAATAGGGAGGTTCAGTTTAGAACATTATCAGAAAACTGTGGCATTATATAAACTGTATGTAGAAAAATAGATCACTCCTTTTCCAAAAATTAATAAAGGCCCAATTCTGAAAGGTACTGAACTCTCTCAGTGCCCACTGAAATGGGAAGAAGTCTTGGGCATTTTCTTTTAGAACTAGAGTTGGATCTTTTTACTTTTAATGAAGTTTTCAGTTAACGCTTTGACGAACCATTTCCAGCAAGGTGCATATCTCCTAAGAGTTCATTCATCCATAAACAGCCTGTAACAAAAGGCAACAAAAGTTTTTAATAAGGGAAGTCATGATGAGAGACATTTTCAAAAGTGCCAATGGCAGTTAGGTGGCCAATGCCCAGGAAAAGCAAATGGGAGTTTGAACATCTTTTTGAAAATCCATCTTGTTGCTGATTACTATGGCCTTCAAAAATACTGTGTTTTAGGAAGAGAAAAGGAAAGCAAAGCAAAACCATTTAAATCAATAACTCTTACATTCTGTAGTGTTCAGTTTGTGAGAAAATGTAATCATCCTGCCATGGTGGTTATCAATAACTGTCTTTTGTGGCACATCATCACTTTTCAAAGCAGAAGAGTGGCTGGAGAATAAACCAAGCCCAGTATTGAGCAGCTGAATTTGTCTAACAGGCTTTCAGGAAGGTGTGGGGGGAGGAGAGATTTCTACAGCACTGCTGAAAAATAATGCCTTGTTTGTTTTGTTTTTGTTTGCAGAGAGGAAAACCAATATTTTAATTAATAAAATAGTATAGGCCTTTTGAAGTCCGTTTACACTTAATAGTACAATATTTTAACGAATTTTGTCTTTGGAACCATTAAAAGCACAGTGCATAAATGCAACTGTATTTTGAGCTGGGCAGTTGATTCTTACCAATATAATAAATATCCCGTTTTAATCACCATGGAATTTTACTTAAATGTTACAGATGGAAGAAAATATGGTACACATCCAGCAGCTGGGCTGAACCAGCTCCAGAGGAGCTACTTGCATGGCCCAGCAGGCAGGACCTTGCATGGGAGGGAGTACCACACCATGATCACTGCCAAGATGAGGAACCACCTGCCCACCCGGCAGCAACAGGGAGCACAACTCTGTTCCACTCTCACTGTTGTGCCTCACCTTGGCAGCACAGCACTCCCACCAGTGCCAGGTCTCACCGGCTCGTCTGTAATAGCAGCTTCTGCCCAGAGTTGGTCCAGCCTAGCAGCAACTGTGTTCTCCACTGTGGGTGCAGAAAACTCATGGAGCACATGCCACCATTTCACCTCCTCATGCATCTCCTGTGCCCACTCCCCACATGCTCTACCCATTCCTCACACACTGGCAGACTGGGGGTGGGGGACAGCAGGTCAGGAATGAGGGGCACCACAGGGCTGGGGAAGCTGTGGGTCAGGCATGAGGGGCGCTGGCAGGGCCTGGGAGTTGTGGGTTGGCAGTGAAGGACATTGGCAGGGCTGGTGGGGGGCTGTGGCTTGGGAGTGAAAGGCAACAGCATGGGCAAGAGTAAGGCATCACTGTATCAAGGCTACTTAGTCCCACAAAGCAGCAGGGTGGACAGTTGCAGCTCAACCCCATCCTAGGGAGCAAAGGGGGCAGGGGGAGCTCTGATTTTCCATGATTAAAAAACCTAAAATCAAACACCAAAATATATAGGTATTTATAATTTATTTTATTATAATGATTGAGGCACTGGTAGGCTTCTAAATTGCTTTAAAATTGTAAATATATCAATAAAACATTGTGTTCATCTTTTTATACACACACAGGGTGGTGTTTCATTTTAATTCTGAAAAACTATGGATTTGGGGATTCTTTAATCAGAGAATTTAGGATTTTTAAACAGAGAAAACCAGGATCCCTGCTGATCACTTTCTTCTCCTCCAAGTACTTAGACATTGATTCCTTGAGGACCTGGCCCCATGATTTTTCTAGGGACTGAGGTGAGGCTGACTGGTCTGTAGATCTTCCTTCTTTCCTTTCTTAAAGATGGGCACTATATTTGCCCTTTTCCATTGGCAACATGTAGGGAGTGCACGCATGTGCATGTGCACCCCCTACGAAAAGGCACCGCCGACACTTTCAGCGGTGCCTGCAGGCAGTCACTGCTTGCTTTTCCCCCTTGGCACCGCTGGCAGCATTTACAGGCAGCCAGAGATTGTTGCTGACCACCACTACCACCACTGCCAGCAGTATCTGCGGGTGGTCACTGACCCCTGGTCAGCACTGACCACCCCCATGCCTCCTGCTCCCGACAGCGCTGGCAGCATCTGCAGGATCTCCCTGCTCACTGCCAGCAACACTGTGCCCTCCTAGCCGTCAGGGGCACGTGTCATTCATGCCTTTTCCAATTGTCTGGGACTCCCCTGATCAACACGACTTTTCAAAGATAATGGCCATTGGCTCTTCAATCACAGCAGCCAACTCCCTCAGCACCTTCATATGCCTTCCATTCAGCCACCTGCTTTGTATATGTCCAGTTGTTCTAAATTGTCCCTAACCTGTTCTTTCACCACTGAGGGCTGCTCGCCTTCTCCCCAAACTGTGCTGCTGGGTGCAGTTGTCTGGGAGCTGACCTTGCCTGTGAAGACAAGGGTAAAAAAGGCACTGAGTACTTCAGCTTTTACCTCATCTGTCACTAGGTTGCCTCCCCCATTCAATTAGGGAGCCATATTTTCCCTGACCTTCCTCTTCTTGATACTGATTTATTGATGCTCAGCTCTAAGCACTACTTGTGGGGAGAGTCCACAATAAGTTCCATGTCAGTATCAGTATCTTTTCCAGTTCTGTCATGTCATTTCCTTGGGCGACTATGGTAACATTGTCAGTGTACATGTATTGCTTAGCTGTTGTATGTGGGAACTGTAAGGCATATATATTATTATAACAATCTTATACTCTTTCCTAGTCATCTGTCTGAGCTTCTACTTTGTATAAGCTTCTTTTTTGTGTTTAAGCTCAACAAAGAATTCTCTGGTGAGGACTGGTCCTTTTCCATATTTGCCATTCTTCCTGCACATCAGGAGGGTTTTTTTCCTGCACCCTCCGTAAGGTTCCTTTAAAATGCAACCAGCTCTCCTGGACTCCTTTTCCCCTCAAACTGGCCTCCCAGCAGATCCTGCCCATAAATTCCCTGAGGAATCAAAGTCTGCTTTTCTCAAGTCTAGGGTCTATACTCTGCTGCTCTCCTTACTTCCTTTTGTCAGGATCCTGAACTCAATCATCTTGTGGTCACTACTGCCCAAGTTGCCATCAACTTCTACATTCTCCACTAATTCTTCCCCGTTTGTGAGCAGCAGGTCAAGAAAAGCATATCCCCTAGTTGGTCTCTCCAACACTTGCACCTGGAAGTTGTTCCCAACGCTCTCCAAAAACTTCCAAGATTGCCTGTGCACTACTGTATTGCCCTCCCACCATATGTCAGGGTTACTGAAGTCCCCCCATGAGAACCATCACCTGTGATCTGGAAGTTTCTGCCAGTTACCTGAAGAAAGCCTCATCTACCTCATCCACTTGGTCTGGTGGTCTATAATAGACTCCCAACATGACATCACCCTTGTTGCTTTCCCCTCTAACCTTAACCCAAAGACTTTCAACAGGCCTATTTCCAATTTCCTATGGAGCTTTGAGTAATTTTACAGCTCTTTTACATACAGTGCAGCTCCTTCTCTTCTCCCCTGCCTGTCCTTCCTGAACAGTTTGTACAAATCCATGACAGTGCTCCAGTCATGCGAGCTCCCACCAAGTCTCTGTTATTCCAATCACATCATAGTTCTGTGACCGTGTAAGGACTTCCAATTCTTCCTGCTTGTTTCCCAGGCTTTGTGCATTTGTGTACAGTCACCTGAGGTAACTAGCTGATTGCCCTTCTTTCTCAGGAAGAATAAGGAGGCCTTCTCTGTTGCCCTCTCCTCCTTTTGCTTCGTCCATGTCTCCCACTTCCCAGCTTATCTCAGGACTTTGGTCTCCATCCCCTGGCGAACCTAGTTTAAAGCCCTCCTTCACTAGATTAGTGAGCCTATCTGCAAAAATGCTCTTCCCTCTCTTTGTCAGGTGGATCCTTGTCTCTTTCTAGGAATCTTTCTTTTTGAACACATTCCATGATAGAAGAAGCCAAATCCCTGCTGACAACACCAGCTTCACATCCATGCATTAATCTGTAGGGTGCATGTGTTCCTGCCAGGGCCCTTCTTGACCAGAAGGACAGAGGAGAACACCACCTGTGCCCTTTCTTGTAGGAGGACTGCATGTGCATCCTTGCACCCAGAGCTCTGTAGTCACTTCATCTGGCCAGGGTTACCCACAGCAATATCACTGATGCCCACATGGATGAGCAGCATAGGGTAGTAGGCAGAGGGATGGATATGTCTCAGTAATCCTGCTGTGACATCTCAGATCAGGGCTCCAGGCAAGAAGCAGACTTCCTGGGACAACAGATCAGGCTGACAGGTAGATCCCTCCATCCTCCGCAGAAGGGAGTCTCCAACCACCACCACCCATTGCTTTCTCTTTGTGGTAGTGATCTCAATACTCCCCATCTTGGGGATTCCTGGCCTGGCCTGTTCAACAAATGGAACACACTCTTCCTCTCTGTTGTTAGTGCTCCATATCTGTTCTCTAGGTGAACCACTGCAGGGGGCGCGACTTCCTGTTGCTCCCAAAGGTCACAAGTTTCCAACTTCCAGTTGGTGTGGACTGAAAAATCATATTGTCAAAGCGTATAAGTCTACGCTGAGATTATGGAAACTTGTCAAGCGAGGGAAACATTTTTCTTATTGAGGAGATGATAGTGACTACCTTCTTCTAGTGTCTTCCATGAGTAGCTGTAAAGTGAAAGTAAACATCACTACCTAGGCAATCAGACTTTCAATTTTTCCAATTTCGATACACTATGCTTTCCAGTTCTGATATACTAACTACAGGATGAGCCAAAGCAAACTTTTATTTAACTGTTCTTCATCTTAATGTTGATTGTCTCTCTCGCTCAAGCAATTAGTGCTGAAATGCATCACCAGAGAAATGAAAGCACATGCAGTCCTCCTACAAGAAACACTTATAGAGCAGCTATGGCAGATGAAGTTCTCATGCTACAGCCTTGCAGACTCTGTAGCCAGCAAGATCCATGGCCTTACTATCTTCATCAGAAACAACCTGCCATACACTACCAAGGGACATAACACCTCCCAGAGTGCAATGGAATGGAGTGCTGTCCAGGTCAATGACACAATCACCATCAATATATGCAAGCTATCCTTTGCTGTTTTGTCAATCACATCCCTGCCTATTTATGACCAGATGACCTTATGTGCAGTGACTTCAATTGTCAACATCAAGATTGGGGATACTTCATTAATAGTAGCAACAGAGAAAATTTTTGTCTCTGGGCAAGCCTGAATGATATAACCCTCACGTATGGAGTCACATACCTTCCACTCTAGACATTGGGACATACAGACAAATCCAGATCTTGCCTGGTGAAAGGGCAACTTGAGTAAAATACTGATAAGAAAAGGCAGCTGGTTATAATACAACATTAGTAAATAGGTTCAGAATTTGGGAAACTGTACATAACACTCTGCCATGATAGACGAAAGTCACTCACCTCCACACAGCACTCAACAACTTGGCTCATGTCATTCCCTCTGTAAGCAAATGAAGGAGTATGAATGCCAGCATGTCATTAGGTACTGAAGCTCCAATAAAAGCCAGACGAAAAATCGTCAATCAATGGGAGCCTCCTGGCACTCTGTGTGAAGTTTCAGCAGAACCTGAAATGGCCATTAGTCACTGTTTAACAGGCTGGTTAATGCAAGTGTGCTGAATGATACATCCCAGTCTCCTGTTATCTCCAGAAGAAAGGGATAAAGGCATAGGAGAAAATCCAGTTACAGACAACACCTGGTGGGTGATGTCAGGTCACACTGCTGACACTGAGAGGGCTTCACAGTTACCATGGCTGGTTGTCACCCGTGGGAATAAAACAGCAGTTGGTACTTGGAAAACTATGCAACGGAGAGATTGAGTAAGACCCAGAGTTTGTGCAAAACAAAAGAGCCATTTTTCTGTTCTCCCACTGACTTGGGCCAGTCACATTTTTTGTATTTTTTCCAACACAACATTTTTCCAAAAACTCATCACATTAAACTGTTAAGCAGCAAAGGAAACACACCTGCAGTGACTGGGTAATAGAGAAGCAGATGTTTTTCTGTCAAAACACTGAGTAGGAACTCAGTGTACAGTTTCTTTTTCTTATTTTTTTGCTCTGCTTGAAAAAGTGACTCAGCAAAACAGCATAATAAAGATTTCTGGTTGCTGTTCCTCAACTATTTCTATATGATAAGCACTCACTTTCAAATTAAAAGGATTTCTGCCTCTCCTCTAACTACCACTTACAAAAATTTCAGAAGGAAAAAAAAAATCACAGTTTGTCTTGCAGATATAATTGATGTATCCATCACCAATAACATAGATTCTACAGACTTAATTATACCTGTTCACCTCTGATAGAGCAAAGAGGTTGTCCAGATATAATCAATGGTATAATTTGCCCTATGTAACTTTTTATACTGTTTAGAAACAATTTTCTAAACAACCGCATTGTTAATATTAAAAATAATTGCTAATTTTTTGGCAACTCATGCAATAGGCAAGGAAATTGAAATAAGTGAGGAAATAGTGAGGAAACTGCTGCCTACCAGTGGGTGTGTCTATACATGCATTTGATCTGGGATCTGTTTACTCTTGAGAAAATTACTCACAAGGAAATGCCCCCAGGCAGGCATCTACATACAGAGAAGCAAGAGCAGATTTGCTGCTAATGGTAGCAAACTGTTCCCACTTCCTGGGGCCCTGCAGCCACCAAGGGAAACTCTAGGCTCCCTCTGGATGCTAGCCCAGGGGCTGGCAGAGGGCACTGAAACAGGAGACAGCTGTCTCCTGACCCGGGCTGGGACATTCCACCCTGCCCTTGGGGGGCTACCTGCTGCCAGGGCAGGGACAATGTCCCCCTGCCCTGGCAGCAGAGGGTTCCTGGCTCCCCGATCAGGGGCACAGGATTTGGAAAGAGTGTCAGGGGAGGGGCTTGTTGCTAGCTGCCCTACCAGTAGATGGGGCAGGGGGCTGGGACCTACCCCACCATTGCAGTTATTTCCAAGCCCTGTACTTCAATCACCTGATTGGGGCAAGGGGCTGGGACCTGCCCTTAACCAGGACAGTTCCCAGCCCTTGCTCCATGATTGCAGGGATGAGGCTGGGGTGCTTGTTCCTTGGAGCTCAGGCAGGGAGATAAGGGTCTCCCAGCCTACACCCTAAGACCACACAAGTCAGGATGGGAAATAAGAATCTCCCAGCACCAGACCTGCAGTTGTGGAGGTGGTGCTGGGATATAAGGGTCTTCCAGTTCCTTGCTCCTTGATCACAATGGCAAAGCAGGGGCTGGGCGATAATGACCTCCCAGCAGGGGCTGAGAGGTCCCAGCCCAGGCTCCCTGATCACAATCTTGTAGCGGGGAGCTTGGAACTCTCTACTGCCAGGGCAGGGGGACATTGTCTCCACCCAGGCTTCAGCGGTGGAGCCTGTCTCAGCAGCAGGCAGCTCCCAGGGGCAGGGAGCAAGCTCCCACCCCCTGGTGGCTGGCTAATTGGGTGCAGATTTGCTCTCAGTCAGGCATCTATATGAGTGCTCCTGCACTGTTACTAATTGAAAGTAAATTTGCTACTTGTGAAAATCACAAGTAAAGTCTGCATTAGACCCACAGCGAATACAACAATGAGCAGGCTTAGCTCCTTAGTTGTTGCTACTCAGGTACTTAACTAGAAGCAAAGATCTTTTTTTCTTCATTCTGCCTTTCAAAAACAATGAGTGTATTGAATTCTGGGGCAGCTTGTATGGGAGAAACTATGATAATTTCAAACCAATTTAATAGCAATTGTCAACTAAGGCTATACTACGTGAGCATTTTGTAAAAATAATAACAGTAACTTTTCCAGCTTAAATATTATCCTTTCAAAGATTAAAAGTGTAGCTGTTACACTCATTAAGTGTAATCCAAAGACAGAGAAATCTTTTTATTTTTAAAACAAATGAGTTGTTTTATTTAGAAAATGTTTCTTTTAATGCAATAAAAACATTAATCAGCAGTAAAATGATAAACAGATGAGGGAAATCTTGTTCAAAGTGATAGCAATTAATTGTGAATATGTTTATATACCTGTGAAAAATAATACATGATCAATGGAATAAAGGCTTACAAACATTCCAGTGTTGAAGACTAAATGGTAAAAATATGTATTAAGGACCCAATTCAGCCAAAAATTTAAGCATACATTTTTTTTCTTAAGGGTCTTAATAAAACTTAAAATATTTAGTTTACGTCTTCTCTTCTTTTTTTTTTAAGTTCTGGAGTTGGGAGGCAGAGTGTCCCCTTACCTACTTGCCAGGAATTGTAGGTGGTTAAAACTGTGTTCTAATATAACACGGGAGAAATAGGGATTAAAATAAAAGCTAGGGGATCACTAGCTGTTTAGCAGAGATGCCTGGAAAAGACTGGGGGGAAAACATCACAAAATACATTTGAAAATTTTGACAAATAAAATCTATCACATCTTCACAAAGCTGTATAACCTAACTCACTTCAGTGCCTCCACATCCATCACAGTACTTGGAAAACACATCAAAGGCTTTATTCAAATATGTAAAGCTTGAAGGGTAGATTCTTATCTGGATTTTACCAATTCAGCCTTAACAGTTTGCACCAGCTGAGTATCCTCTGCATCATGAGAAACTCTTAGAGCTTATCACAAATATTTTATCAACAAATCACCAAAACCAAAATGCTTTCGCAGAAATGTTTTGGCTTTGACTAAATTTTCTTTGGAACAGTTCCTAGGCAGCATGGAAGAAGAGCCAATAGAAAAGAATGAAGTCTATGCATCTGCTCTTTCTGGGCATGTCCAGATGAGTGTCCACGTGTATTTCCCCAACGAAAAATAGCAGCAGTGCATAATTGTGTCACTACAACTCTTTTCTGGGGAATGCCCCTGCATGCATGGTCGGGTGCACAGCAGGTTGCCCTGGGTAGGGCAAAGGAGGCTGGGACCAGTACTTGGGTGCCCCCTGCAGCCTTGGGGTCCTGCCTCCTGAAACTGCAGTGGCGGTGATCTGGGCATGAAGAACCTGGCCAACAGCCAAAGTATGGCTCTGGCCAGCCAGGGTCTGGTTTTGGGTGGTGCGTGCTACAACCATGTGTGATATCCTGCTTTTTTTTCCTACATTTTTTTCAGCTACCAGGAGTTCCCAATAGCTAATTTTGCCTCCATGCTGCAAATATGCAGCACAGAGAGCCCTTTCACATGTACCATGTGCATTCTGAGTACTCATCTGGACGTGCCCTTTGATTCTAGGAATTGCATCAGGGTATCTTTTATCTTTGTTACTGGGACTATTGATTATTCCATAGTGGCATGCATACATGCACTCTCTCGCTCATTATTTTGTTTAAAAACTCCAATGTCTCCTTTTGGCCCCACCAAAAAACAAACAAACAAACAAACTCCCAAAACTCAAACCTTGAATATTTTTTTCTTTTCTGCAAAGTGGAGTTATTGTTTTCCAGCCAGTACTAGAAACTACATTCCAGGGCAAAAATATAGTCAAGAGCAACTAGTTACGTTATTTAGAAGTCTTACCAACTTCTAAGTAATATTTACGTTCCATACAAACTCCTCAAACCCTGTACAAACTCTTCAACCCCAGGTACTGCTCAGTGTTTTTATTTGAAAAGATGAGCATACAAATCTGAATCAACAAACAGTCTATGTGCATGCTTTCTTTCTTTTGAAATTTTAAAGTCTTTGCAAGGATGACAGGAAAATTTTAAACACTAATTGTATTAGACATTTCTATACTGATCAAGCTGCTACAATCAGTGGGTAAAAGCCACAAGATTCAAAAGATGGGTGTCATTTGGATAAGAAGCCACAAGTATGATTTCATTTGCCCAGAATTCTTGACTTTGCCAGCTGGAATGGAAATTTGCTAAACGAGAATGCTTGGTAAAATTCTCAGCATTCCCCGTTTCAAATTAAACCTCTCTTTTTCATAGAATTTTATGATTTGGATTCTTCATATGATGAGAAAGAGCAAAGTTATATAGAAAGGTACCCAGGATTACCTGAACAGTTCAGAAAAATATTTCTTTTCAATTTATCTTAAGATATCCAAAATTCTTCCATTGCAATTTATGGACAAAGGCATGATTAAAAAGTTCTTGGAAGTTCAGCAGTGAAGCAACGCACCCAGGCCTTTGGGGCAAAGTGGAGATGGTGATTTCTGGTTTAAAAATACATAGATGGTAGCAGCAGTCACTGTTTTTTGCCTCTGCCCTTAGGCCAGGCCTGGCATGTTTGCCCCTATCCCACCCTCTTAGTTACACTACTGCTGAAGTCAATGGAAAGACTCCAACTGACCACAGTATATTTTAGATCAGTTTCAAAATAACTTTCCATTGTAATGGAACAGTACTGACATTTAAGCTGCTTGCAGATATTAAAAAAAACCCACAACTGAGCTTTACCAGAAGAAGCAGTGTGTTACTTTGACCTGGTTCTGCAACATCTGTAGAGAATAGGTGCTTCAGCAGGGCTTTTTGGCACTTTTATCTAAATTTGATTCAATCAACTATTAGATAAAAGCACCAAAAAAGCCCCACTAAAGTGCCTGATCTTTACATACATTGGGCAAGCCAGGTCCAATTAAGGTGCTGACTCTTTTGTGCATGTGTGGGGGTCAGCATAGGAACACACTGAGTATAAAGGACCATTTTGGGTTGGGGGGCGGTTTTACGTCCAAGTGGAAATGAAGTGCCTTATTTTAACCAAATGATTGTCTAGTTCTGTTTGAAAATTCACCAGTTTACAAACTGACATTTGATAGATAAAACCAAACAAAAAACCTCTAAAGACAATATGGCATATATAGCAAGCAAGTCAAATAAAATTAAAACCCACTACAATAAAGCAACAATAACAATTCTTAAAAGGTACAACTGTAAACAATATAACAGCACACTATAATGTTCCTATAATGATCTAAGGCTAAACACTGAAAAGTACTGAGTAATAATATCTGTTATCCTTGATTTCAATGGACATCTTAAAAGCTTGGCAGGTAATATGCAATACCCAAAATCTGGCCAAAAGCTGTATCTAGCTCATCTGGAAAACATTGTTTGCTCGTGCATATGGTCTTTGTCTCCTTGACTTGTAAAGTACTCTTCTATATTCAAAAGGATCTGCTCCTGAAATACAGGTAGGCTTCAGAACATGTCTATTCAATTTGTCCGGCTTGGTAGTGTTTGGTGAAATAATTTTTACTGAGTTTCATTTGCCCTGACATAGCTAGTAGTAGCAAAACTAAATAAAATCAGAGACACATGGTTCATATTGGGCTGATTCTTGACTAAGCACAAACACCAGATCCTCACATTATTATACTACTGCAGCTCCGCTGAATTTGATGGAGCTAAGCCAGTATACATCAGTATACACGAGAATCTAGCTCAAACAACATGTAAGTGCAAGATAAAAGGATTTAATTTTTTTTTCATCATTTTCTATTTCTATTCCATTATTGATGTTTAGAGCTCAATATCTATATCTTAACACATAATGAGTCTAACTTTTGGTCTAGAAGGACATGTGTTCCTCCACAGCCCAAGCCTCTCCCATCACAACCATCACCATAGTTCCATACTCCTTTTGAGGGAAAACTAAAAACCTTTGATTGGTAAAGGGAGTAACTTTGATATAAACATCCCCAAAATGAAAACAAACACAGACCCTATTAAACTGCCCTTTTTATAGTCACACTTCAGAGCCAAACAACACTGTGTGCTTGGAATTGAGAGGGAAAAGTATCATGGTCTTTGATTTTTCAGGGTTGCTTTGAATGTCGGTCCCCTTGTACTCAGCACCCACAGTTCACATTGTTGCAGATGAATTGTTTTATTTCTCCTATGAAATTAAAATTTTAGGAAAAAAGTCAGGAAGCCTCTATAGGGGGCAGTTGTGCTTAAAATATTGCTGGGACCTCTTTTGTGTTCATAGTCTAAATTCACTTCTTCTATAGTCTGCCTAGCATTGTGTGACAACGGGCCATTTTGAGGCCAGTTATGATATGGGTCCACCCACCTGTCTAGGGCAGTCTGCTCTGCCTGGCTTGCCACACCTTGATGTATCAAAATAGATGCAAAATGCAGGAGGCTGCCCATTTTATTGCCCTGATGCTAAATGCATGGCTCTGAACCTCCCTTTACAATATATCCCATGCCTCACAGATGGCATCCAAAACCACTTCCAGCTCCCCTGACCCTTTAGCTCAGAGGTTCCCAACCCCCAGAGTGTGGCCTGGTACCAGGCTGCGAAGGGTTGGCTGCCAGTCCACAGGAGGGTTGGCTGCCAGACCAGAAGTCCAGAAATGACTGGTATACTGCAGACCTACAGCCAACCCTTTTTTATACTCAGTATAAAAAAGGGTTGGCTGCCAGTCAGCAATATGCTGGTCCCTTCCAGTCTTCAGTATGCTGGTCCACAGTTTGCTGGTCTGCAGTCATTTCTGGTCCATAATCTAAAAAGGTTGGGTGACCATTCTGTATATAATAGGGAAGTACCTTATTTTTTTTGCTTTAAAAAACTTCTATTCATACTCACAGGCCATTTTGAGAACAAGCATAGCAATTTTTAAAAGCAGTTTGGGAGCCTGTAAAAATGCGACTCAGTTTTGATCATTTTGCGATTGTGTGTTACATAAATCTAATCGGAAATTGTAGTATGAATGCATTTTTAAATTGTATATAATTTATCTTGGATCAGGAAGATTTTTTAAATAGAAATTTTATACGTAGATGCATTTTTTCTGCCAACAAACCAGCCCCCCCACATAATTAGTCAAGATATTTTTAAAAGAACATAATTAAAGCAAAACACAGGTATCTTTTCATTTTAGTGATGAACATGTAACATTAGCATGTTTAAAATCAAATGATGTTTTATAACAGAGAATTTTAGTCAGACACACAAGTCTCCATCATCTACCTCAAAGGCCTTGGGCGTGATCTCAGAGTTGTCTCTTAGAAGCCCATATTTATTTCAGCATTGACTCAAGAGCTATACAGCCTTCCCATACCATGTTCCCAATTGGGACACCCTTCTAGGCATCCTTATCCAGTTAGAAATATGGAATAACAGAATTTGCAACCTCCTTATATCTGTACATGAACCCTAAATAGAGAGCCTATGATCTGGAGATTTCGGATATACACCAGTATTTCATTGCCTGGAGTATTCTCATATTCTCTAGTACACTGATGGCAGCAGGGTCCCACCACAGAGCTCCTGCTCCCTCAGGGCAGCAGTGGTTCTGTGACAGCTCACTGAGATAAGCAAACCTGCCACCCCAGGTCCTGGAAGAGCTGCAGCTTTGCTCTTTGTAGGCGCTCTCCTTCCTTTCTACTTGGAAGGGAGAGGGAGAGAGGAATATGATGGAATTGTGGTTTGAAATGGAAACTTTTTTGTGGCTGACTAACCATGTTTGTGGTAGATGCGTGTTCTTTGTGGCACTACAGTCTGTATGTATGCATCCTAGCTTTTTGCAGCAATTCGAAGGCATATATAGCACTACAAATGTAATGTGGGCCTAAGGCCTTAGTCTTCAGTCAGCTCCCAGGCTGCCCTCTGAAAAAAATCAGCTGAATTTAGAGATTAAGACATGTAGTGACTGACCCACCCTATTCTCTCTAAAAGAGAATGGAAAAGTTCATATCACCCAATCCCGTTCTTTGACGTGAGAGCATGAAGCAGCCAGCAAGGGTCACAAGTACATTATATCAATAGTCTCTATTTGAATCCAGTGGGTAAAGGTTCCTGGGAACTTCAGGAGAGTAGTGAGATTATATCTGTCATATTTTTCAATCCTTTCTGCTCTTAGCACTTACAGGATTCACCAGTTCTAATTTTCACACATGATTCATGCATAATTTTATTTTATTTTTTCAATAGAAGAACTAGTACACTGACATAATTGATTATAGCATATTATAATATGTTCAATATCCATATTTTATCTCAGTTTAATCAAAATAAATATTTTAAAGTAACCCTACAACTTTTTTCCCCAAACACTATTTTACAAGTCTCTAAAACAATAAAACAGTGAAAAGTGAATCCCTGAATTTAAATATCTCTCAGAAATTTACACAGCAAATGTCTGTAGGGATTTCTAGTCTACACCATGATGTCACGTAGCAGCTGTACTGGAGGTGCTCTGTTGAAAGGCCACTGACAACAAATGAGAAAAACACTGGGTAAAATATTGTTTCAGCCTTGCTTTCTAATCCTCTCTCACAGCTGACAGAACTGACACCTCATACAAGTCTGAGAATTAAATGCAGTTATAAAATTAGTGAACAAGAGTCCTATAAAGTTTAACAGGCTTTACGTTTGAAAATTCTACTGGTAACTAGTTTTTCCACAAGGGGGTCATAAAATTATTTTTAAAAAGTAACTTTTCCAAGAATTAAAATAATACCCTTTTTAGAATAATGATACCAAAAAATACCATTTTTAACAGCCTCATAACAAGTCATCTGTTAAACAACTTAAGTCTTAAAAATGCTAGAAAGCAGAAAGTAGACATGCTTGTTTGTATCTTTTAAAAGTTCCTCTTGATACATTGCAGGATTACCCACATTTTGACTAGATTTCCCAATTCTCAAAAAAAAATAATCTTTGCAAGTGATAGTAATGGAATCTATTGCCCAAGAACAATTGATGGGAAATGGGCATAAGGCAGTATAAAGAAATGCTAATGATGCTTTTAGGTATACAGTTATATTGCAGGGCTGCAAAAGGACATGAAATAAAAGGTTTCCATGAACTGTCTGAAACATTTTACCCCGAGAGAGATTCACCCAATGAGGTAGCCCGTAGCCCATGACACCAAAAAGAAGGGGCTGTTAAATAGGGCTTTGAAGCTTTGGGTGCCAATTCGATTCAGAGGAGATTTGGCCTGATTCTGCGGCTGAATCTCCAAATCCAAATCAAATCAGGAGACCAATAAAAAGGTCCAAATCGATTTGAAGCTCTCTGAATTGATTCGGAAAAATTCAGAGAGCTTTTCAGATTTAGGCAATCCCTACTCACCATTGCAGCGAGCTAGACCCGGACTCCATGCAGGTAAGTAGGGGGTGAGGGGGTAGGGTTGGAGGAGGGGGGAGGGGAACATGGGGGGACCCACACGAGGTCCCATCCTCTGCCTGCTCCCCCAGCCCCCTTAAGCACCCCCGACCCCCACCTGCTCTCCCAGTCCCATCAGTGGCTGCACTGCCCAACCCCAGGGCCCTGGCACTTAAAATAAAATAATAAAACAAAGAAAAAGAAAAAAAAAGCTCCACACTCACCAACTCCTGCCAGGTGGGGAGGGAATCCCTGCTGTTCCCCTGCCCCATGCTGCATGGGGGGCTCTGCCATGAGCCCCCATCCCCCGCCCACTCTTCCAGCCCTGTCAATGGTGCTCTGCCTAGCCCTAGCTCCCAGTTCTTGAAAAAAACACAAACAAACAAACAAAACACAACCCTTGCATACACCAGCTGCTGAAGCAGCCATCAGGGCTGGGGGCTTGTGGCAGAGCCCCGCCATGCAGCAGGGAGGAGTGGGGTGCAGTGGAGATCGCACCCCCCCCCAGCTGGCAAGAGCCAGTGAGTGCAAGGCTTTTTTTCTTTCTTTTTTTTTTTTTTTTTAAGTGCCAGGATGCTGGGGTCAAGCAGAGAAGCCATTGGCAAGGGGTGAGGCCTGTTTGATTTGAAGATCTGGCTGATTTGGTGGCAGCTAAATTGTTTCAGGACAGTGATACAAATCACCAGATTCAATCACTGTTTCCTGAATTGGCTGAATACTTGCCACTTTGCACAGACTTACTATTTAATGAATCATGAATTATGAAAGGGGTGGAAAAGGCCCATTAAGTCAACCCCTGTCCCCATAACAGTTGATTCACACCTCCCCCACCAGAGAGCTACTTCTGACATTTTTCTCAGCCAGTTTTAAAATGTCTCAACATACAAGACTCCCACCACTTCCCTTAGAAAGCAATTCCACAGTCTAACAAAGTATCTTAACAGTAACCTTTCCCTATTATTCAGTCTAATGGGTTTGTTGGTTGTTTTCCCCTCCATATCTCACCTTACTCCTGGTAAAAAAAAAAAAAAAAAAAAAATCAAACAAAAATCCCTTTTTCCTTTGTTAGGAGGAAAAATTTAATTTCATTCTTGTTTACACCCTTCAAGTATTTATTTACAATTATGCTCCTGTTTCATGTCATTTGGCAAAGTTGCACAAATCATTAGGTCTCTTATTCTTTCCCCATAAATCTTATTCTTTCCCCATAAAATCTCTAACCCCTTTGGGTAGACTTACCACAGGAAAACCTTCTTTGTTAAGGCTAGAGGGATTCCCCCTAGGTCCCCAAGTATCTTGGACCATCATGGCTACAACATCACTCTAACACAGCCATGCACTTCTATATTTATTATAGGTATACACTGAAATGTAAAGAACATTCCAGCACCTTGTTTAATTTCTGTATTCACCTAATATCTACTGCACTCTCAGTATATAGCATAATAAATAAGCAACGCTATCTTTTCTTCCTCTAAATTGCTGAGTTACTTGTCTTTTCCAACTAGCTCTGGGGACTGTGTTTGGAGAAGCATCCTAACTTTATAATCTTTCATGTATGTTGATAATCTCAAATGAAAAATATTTACCACCTGTTGGAAACTGCACTCTTTTTTAAAGGTAAAGGTAAGGTGGTCCTCAGTGGGCATGGTTCTCCCAGGTGTCTATTAGAAAGGTAACATGTAATGAGCCGTCTAACTGGGCAAGTATTAGAGGTGAAAAAGTATTATGAAACACTACTTATCAAGTGTTTTTATCTTGTTTTTATCTTATTTATTCCTGGAAATTCTAACACTCTTGCAATTTGTATGAAATGGTTGAATAAACTTTTGAATTCTTAAAATAGGTTAAATTATAAGAAAAGCAAACAATATTTATGGAGAGGTAATACCTACTTAAATATGCTCACATATTCACATTTTTGTCTAATTTCTTCTCATACACCAAATGAGAAACAACAAAAATGGAGTAATCCAAAAGTTTCATGCATTTATTATGGTAGTAATGGCTACCAACTGGGCTTGGGAGGTAATCTTCTCCTCAGGACAAATTATTGCATAATTAGCCAGGTGCATTATGGGTTACTTTGGGGCTTTGCCTTTATTTCTTGGGCAAGCAAGATATGTAACTACTTGTATTCTCCACTGCAATGATTTCTTAGGCTTGGTTCCAGTGCTTCATCTTATTTCCCACTGGATTCTTTTATGTTAGCCTTGAACTGAATATTGGACACAGGTAAAATTTATGTACACTTCTCTTTTTTAATTAGCTAACACAGGGTCTTAAATAGTATTTAAGATAAATACACTCTTTGACTTTACCTGTAGACCAAAGAAAGCCATCACAACTGAGTTGATTGTACCCAAAACACCCTCAGGATCAAAAGGCTGTGTAGTTTTGTATAGTTCCTGCAAAAGGAAAAAAAGAATACATGCTTACATTAAACCAAGGCAATGACACTCCTACATTGGTCATCTGAAACCATGTTGGCAAGAGACGGATGATGTCCCTGGCTAAACCAGTCTTATAGGGGGGCATCATATACAGACCCTGCAATGAAAAGGATAATTTAAAGACTGTTTGGGCTCTGTTTTTGAGTATGTCATAGCCTACCTCATTGTTTTTTTGGGTGTTTTCCTTTAAACATGACTCTTCCCCCCCCCCCCTTTTTTACCTCTGTGTACATTCCACTGCAGATACAATTTCTATGGTTATTTATTAGATCACAAACATTTTTAATTTACATATTATCAAATTAACTGTTGTTAGCTAAGAACATCTGGCCTGGAGTGGTGAGACAGAAAAAGAGAATGTGTACATTTTTTGTAAATAGCTTCTAATTTCCTTGTAAACCAAGAGATTGTGTGTGGGGTTGTTTTTTTTGTTTTGTTTTGTTTTGTTTTAGGGGGGGTTGTTTTTACTATGGCATTCCTATGTGTTTTTTTAGAACTGCAATGTAATGGTCATATTGGTGTTAAAGTATTTGTATAATCACGCACATGGGGTAAAATATTAAACCCAGCTGCACCCATTTTCTGTCAAGTTCTAATTTTACTTTACTTTAATTCAACTAGATTGTTGAACAGTAGATGAAAACATTGAACATTCAAACCAAAAACAGTCACAGAATTGTGTGCTAATTCATGAACTGACTCCCAAATGGATAACTGCAAATAACAAAAAAGGTTTTTACTGTTATTTAATCATTACAATATCCTTGGTAGTAAAAGAGCTACAAAAGGAAGAGGGTACAGAAAGACTGATTGATTCTGAGTCAAAGAAAATGTGTGGGACAAGATGAGAATTTACAATATTGCCATCAACTCAATGAGCCAAACATCACCCTGCATTGACTGTCCCTGGCTCAAGATCTGGAAGACAAAGACTGCTGTAGAAACCAGCCAACCCACACCATTACACACACCTGAAACTGCATGTCGTAGCCTGAAATGCACATGCTCAGTACGCCAGGGTTGACCCTTGCCTAGGCAAGCCCCTGCTACTATGGTCATAGAAGGTCTGCCCTATAAAAGGAGGCAGTGAAGACAGACCCAGTGGGATGCTCTCTCCATCTGGACCGGCACCATGCCACACCACCTATCCACCCAGAGGCCCTGCCAGCGACCCTCCTCTGAAGAACACCTTGCTGGAGAAGACCCCAACTCGCCACTGAGGATCAACTCACAGCCCAGGATAGGTCGCTATCACCCACCTTCCTTCCCCAAGTAAAGGACCTGGCTCTGTCCCTACACACCTTGACTTCAATCCCTTCTCTCGGGGGGGGGGGGTGGGTGGGTGTGTGTGTGTGTGTGTGTGTGTGTGTGTGTGTGTGTGTGTGTGTGTGTGTGTGTGTGTGTGTGTGTGTGTGTGTTACCTCTCAGCTCTGTGTTCTTGGAGAACCCTAGCACAGGACACAGCCTGTCTGACTCGCAAAGAATTCCCCCCCTCTACCTAAACAAAACTGATTAAGATGCAGTGGGAGACATATCTAAAGCCCTCCAGATAAGGGAGCAACTGCCCTATGTCTCATTTGCATTTAAGATGCAACCAGATGACCATTCATTTACATGGCAGATGGAGAACAGAATGCCTGAAGGAAAGACTGTAGTGAATTCTGGGATCAAATGCTAATCAACCCACATTTACACACACCCAGCTCAGCATTTATCAGACCAATTCTAACCTGAATTTACAAAGGACCTCCCCCCCCACCTCATCTAACCAGAACTAAGCAAAGTAAAGTTTAATAGGCATCTCGGGCTGTACATTCCTTGATCCCACTATGGGAGGCCTATTTAAACTTGATTGACTAAAACTCAGTTGCCAGGTTAGGGAATGCTGAGGCAAAGAGACCAAGTCAGAGGCGGGGTGAGCAACATTTGAACAGTGGTAAAGGGTTCATCACAGCATCTAGCCTGTTCGAGCCTGTCAAGGAAAAATCTTAAGTTTGGTGCTGCCATCACAGGGAGTTGAAACTACAGACAGGCCTCCAGAATGTGCCCTCTGGGTGACCTGGAGGCTTGTCAATCACAGAGCATGAGGTAATCCGATCTAACACACATGCTCAGTTCACTGACTGCATGATGTAATTTGACTAGAAATTTCTCTGTGAAGAGTGTTCTGATTGGCCACTAAATTCTTGTAAAAGGTTTGTGAGCCGCCACACGGGTGTGGTGAGGTAGTGTGTGTGTGTTTTGGAGGAGAGACTGTACTCGATCCTGTGAGCAGAGGCTGCGGACGGCAGGGACTGTGAGGCGCAAGCAGAGGCTGCAGACGGTGGGTGGAGCAACTCGTCTTTTCGATCTCGGTTTCGGGACTGTTTGGCTTCAATTTTGACTTTGGCTTACTTTGTTCTGGCTTCTCATCTCTGACCTCGGTTTGCGGACTGTCTTTTGGACTGGCGTCACGACCCCGTTCCTCAATTCACTACGTTACAGCTTTTGTTGTTTGTTATCCCGACCATGAGCTGTTGACCAGTCCTGGGACTAGCTAGTGGGCAGCAGCACCTATCCCTCAGGGGGTAGAAAGCAAGGGCTCGCTAGTGAACCCCGTGGGCCAACAGACCTCTTTGTTGTTCGCTATACTGTAACTGAAGAAATATCTGAGCCTCCGCTTCCCAAGCGTGAGTAAATAAATCATCTTTGTTTAAAATTCCCGTACAGCTCACACTCCACCGCCGCTAATCCCACCTGTTTGTATTCCAATTGCCACCCCAGCCCACCGTGACCTTGGGGCCCGACTCACTCGGTGTTTGGTTACTCTGACAGAGCCCTGACCACAAGTGTTGTCATACTTTTCCCGGGATGACTGGTGGAAGTCCTCCCCACAAAAGGTTATGAACAATCCAATAATTGCCTTAAGTCTGTTAAAAGACTATAGCAAGATCTGGAAAAGTCATGCTATGCTGAGACTTGTTCACAACAAGTAAAAATCCCAAACCCTGTTGCTGCAAGCTACCTATTGTTTCTGAAGAATCAGTATATCTGCTATCCATAGGAATTTCAAGTTAGCTCCTAAGTTTCTGGTTACTCCTTAACCTTATGTTTCTCCTGATTATCAATCAGTTTCTTGAGCTGTTCCAAACCAGATAACCCCTTGTTAATAGAAAAGACAATTATTTACACTATTAAGAACGCTTTGAAGAAGCTGAACTGAGGGTATAAAAATCTGTAAAAAAAAGCAGCAAAGGGTGTGTGCACTTCAAGAGGAGAAGTCTGTCTGACAACATTCATGGTTGTTCTTGAGAAGCTGGAAGAAACAGATCATCTCCCTTCAAGGATTGTGCTAAGAATTTTACCTGTCAGCATTGCAACCTGAGTTCCTTGGACAGGTGAGATCCCAGTTCTTGCTCTCTCTCTTTTATCTCTAGGCATAAATTTCTGAACCTGAACTGTATCAGTTAAGCTTGAGCTAAGTTTCCCCAAATACTTAGTGAAACCAGGGTAATATTGTAATTTTTTGTGTTTGTTTTTCCTTTGCATGTCTATTACTACTAGTACCATTATATATTTCATATACTTAGCAATTGCAGCAGGGCACTGAGGTGCCTGCTACTTGTGGAGCCATAAGTGAGGAGCCCAGCTCTGGGTTGCCAGGGTAACCGGTGGGAGTCAGCTGACTGGAAGGGGCAGGGCCTGGCTCCCATATAACTCCCAGGCTGAAACCAGGCAGGAAGTTGCCTGCCAGCAGCCATAGGAGTAGGAACTCTGCCGAAGTGAGAAAAAGAAAGAGGCTAGAATGCACAGGCAGTTGTTTGGGTGAGAGATGGAGAAACCCGGTGACAGACTTGAAGGTGATTATGGCCAGACGGCTTAGGTTTATGTTATATCTAAAGGGCTTGAGTTTGTGTTGACGGTTTACAACCAGAGGACCGGGTGAGGCGATAAGGGGATGGAAGAGGCCTCATAGGAGAGCCATGGCCACATGGAGACCCCAGAGAAGCCCTGGGGGGGGCAGTGAGAAGCCCCAAAAAGGGGGCTGCAGAAAGCCATATGTCTGTGGGGCATGATTGCGAAACAAGGCTGTGGAAAGCCAGAGCGCCTGTGGGGTGCAATTCTGAGACAAGGCTGTGGAAGCCATAGCACCTGTAGGGTGTGATTGCAAGTCAAGGCTGTGGAAAGCCAGAGCACCTGTGGGGTGCGGCTGAGAGATAAAGGCTGCAAAGTGCCCAAGCACCAGAGGGCGCACTGAAAGACAAGGGCTGCAGAGAGCCTGGGCGCCAGAGGGAGCACAGAGAGTGAGATAGACTGAACAATGTCTGGTACATCTGCAAGGCTTGGGGCATGGTACAGGGGTGGTTGGAACCACGCATAGCCCACAAGACTAGGGTGTTCGGAACCCCATTGTATAAACAAGGATTGGGGTAGTATGAACTGTGACCAGGAAGACGAGAGACCACCTCCCTTTAACTTTCATAAGATCAAGATGAGGTGGGCAAGAACGAAGGTGCATTAATGCAAACTTGTCACGGTAGGGAGTGCTAGTGGAGAGCATGGCAACCCTAGGACATTTCCTCTGCCTGGTACAGCAATAAATAACATTTATAGTCAAACTGGTAGTAACTGTGTATATTTTTCCTCTCTACTTCTCCTTCGTCACTTGCTCTGCAGCAACGCTTCTTTTACCTAAGCTAAAGATCCGTGTGAAGCCCAAAAATACTATGGGGTCTGCTCATCAAGAGGCTAAGGATTGGGACATGCAGAGTTTGAAACACATAAGGGGATCAGCTTGTACAGGCTGATTGACCCAGTTTGGCTCAGACGTGCCCTAATGAACTGAATGCTGGCCCATGAGGGTGTCATCTGGACACCCAGCCAGATTCAGAGGTATTCTGTTTACCTGTGTGCTTGTGTCTGACTGCAGTTTATTGTTGCTCTGATGAACTGATTCTTGGCATATGAGGGTGTCAGCCTGTCCATGCTGATCAACCTGGCTGGGTCAGGCATGTCACATTAATCTGTGTGTGTATGACTGATTTGGTGACTGGAAGAACACAGCCCCATTGAAACAGTCCTGCCAGATAGCTCCATTGGGGATGAGGACTTGCATAAGGGAGATATACAGCTCCATATAGAAATACATTGATAAAATTACCAAGATCCTAGAAACATATCCCTAATAAATGAGCGCACCCCAAAGTAATGGGCAAATCTGGTAACAGTGTGTGCGTGTGTGTGTGTCTGTGTAATAAAACCCCGAGTTGGGTTTTTGTCTTATTGACCTCTCAGCCCTCCTCCTTGATTTCCCAGCTATCTCCCAGTTTTCTGTCTTTGTTTCCAGCCCCAATCTCCCAGCTTTCTGCTCCCTCCACCCCCAATCTCTCAGCTTTCTGCCTCTTTTTCCTGGCTGTGTTCTCCTTGCCACTGGGCTTTTTCCCTTGCTTCCACCCCAGCACCAGTGAATAACCCCAGGGCCACTTGACTTTAAGTAACCCCAGCTCCCCTTCCAGTCAGTTCGAATCCCAGCCCTGGCACGGTTCACTCTCTTATTTTTCCCTCTCTCATCTTAACCCCCATCCATCTCCCTCCTTCTGGAAGTCTTTGACCCTTGATTTCCCCTCCCATAGTCACCAAGCACCCTAGGTACTCCATGTACCCCCTAGCACACACATACACACCATACCACCCAAGTTAGGCACTCACCTGTGTGTATGTGTAGGTAGGTGGTGTGTGTGTGAACTGGAATATATATATCATTGTGTGCGTGATATATGAATTAGTGATCCGTGTATGTGTATTGAGTGTGTGGGTATTGACAACTGATTTTTGTCTAATGTTCGGTGTGTATAGTGTGTATGTGCTTGAATTGGTGATAGGTGTGCATGTGTCTAAGCTGGTAATTCTGGATGTGTGTGTGCCTGAGTTGGTGGTGGGGGTGTATGTACCTAATTGATTTTTGTGTGTGCGTATAAGTGCAATTGTGTCACACCCTCCTGTCTAACAGTGCGATTTTGAGATCCTGAGAGTTGGCCTGGTCCCACAAGACAACAGGAACAGAGGCGGCTCTTGCCCCTGAAATTCTAACCTATCAACTACATGCCTGAACTTGAATCTATTTTCCTCAGTAAATTGTTCAAAAACATTTTTTTGATACTTAGTTAATGGCTTGCTGTCCACGGTAGTGGCTCATCTATGGAAACTCAGCTGCCTCAGAAGTAGCAAATCCCTGGTACAACATAATTCTTACTGCCAGTTTCAAAATGTTATGTATTGCTGCAGTACACTATTAAAAGCTATTAGCTACTATTTTTCATATCAGAGGAGAGGCTGCAGTACTAATATGGACCTGCTCCAACACCTAGTAAACTCAGGACGAGTCTTTGAATTGACTTAAAATTGCTCTTGGATCATAAACAAGTTACCATACTTATGCTGACCATACTAAACTGACAGTTCATAGATTTCATAGACATTAGAGCTGGAAGGGACCTCAAAGATCATCAAGTCCAGGTCCCTGCCCCAGGGGCAGGAAGTCAACTAGGGTCAAAGGACCACAGCAAGATAAGCATCCAAGCGTTTCTTGAATGAGTCCAGAGTAGGTGCCTGCACCGCATCTGGAGGGCATTTTTCCAGGTCCTGGGGGTTCGGACAGTAAAGAAATTTTTTCTTATGTCCAGCCTAAAATGGTCTTGGAGGAGTTTTTGACCATTGGTCCTTATTTTTCCTTGGGGTGCTCTGGTGAACAGATGTTCTCCCAGATCCTGATGAGCATCCCTTGTGTACTTAGCCACCAGATCCCCACCAAACCTGTGCTTTTCCAGACTGAAGAGTCCCATGGCTCTCAGCCTCTCTTCATATGGCCTTTTCTCTTGCCCTCTGATCATGCATGTGGCTCTCCTCTGGACTCTCTCAAGCTTCTCAACATCCTTCTTGAATTGCGGAGCCCAGAATTGGATGTAGTACTCCAGCTGCACTCTCACCAAGGTGAAGCATGAGAAGCATCTATAGATGCAATCCAGGGTTTTGTTTGCTTTACCAGCTGTGACATTGCATTGGTGGCTCATGTTCATCTTGTCATCAGTCACGATCCCCAAGTCTCTTTCAGCAGTGGTGCTAGCAAGCATAGCACTGCCAAGCCTATAAGTATGCTGCAGGGTGGGAGGGAGGTTCCCTCCCAAGGTGGAGTACCTTGCATTTATTGGTATTGAACGTCATCAGGTTTGTGTCTGCCCACTTACTAAGCTTATCCAAGTCAGCCTGGATCACTAGCCTGTCCTCAGGTGTGGATGCAAAGCCCCAAAGTTTAGTGTCATCAGCAAACTTAGCCAGTGCGCTTCTGACACCAGTGTCCACATCATTGATAAAGATGTTAAAGAGAACCGGTCTAAGGATAGAGTCTTGGGGGATGCCACTGGTCATGGAGTGCCATAATGACTCGCTGCCATCGACCACTACTCTCTGGGTCTGACCTTGGAGCCAATTTCCCAGCCATCAGTCTGGTGTAGCCGAGGCCACAGTTGGCCAATTTTTCCATGAGGAGGTCATGGGACACCAGATCAAAGGCTTTTTTAAAGTCCAAGTATATGACATCAATCTCTTCTCCCTTGGCAAGGTGATACGTGGCCTGGTCATAGAAGGAGATGAGATTGGTCAGGCAAGACCTACCCACGACAAACCTGTGCTGGCTGTCCCTCAGGATGTTGCCCTCAGACAGCTTATCCAGAAGGGTCTCTGTAGCAGGGCACCAGGGAGCCTGCTACTAGATAATGGTGTGTAGCAGGGCACTAAGGAGCCTGCTACTGATAATGGTGATATAGGCCTAGCTGCCACTCAATAGGGCAGCACAGCTGTGAGCTGCCAAAGCAACTAACTGGGTCAGCTGACTGCCAGGGGGCAGGGCCTGGCCTTCATAAACAGAGAAGGCTGAGGCCAGAGCCAGTTCCCCTCTGGCAGCCTAAGGAGTAAGAGCTCTGCTAGAGTGAGCAGGGCAGTGTTGTGCACCAGTGTGCGGATACAGGGTGGAGAGGACCCTGACAGGGATGAGAGAAGGATAGCCATGTTGGCCTAAGATTTGTGTTATGGCCTAGGGGCTTTGTGTTTCTGTTTTGGTTGGTTGTTGTGATTATTACACTGGAGGACCGGGCGAGGCTGTAGGGGTGGAGGAGGCCTCAAGGGAGCTCCCCAGTAGAAAGGGGTGTTCCTAGCACTGCAGGAGGCACTGCATTTTGGGTGTCCCAACCCCAGCCCAGTGTGGGCAGCTTCGGGAAGAGTTTAGTGTTGTGCATAGGCAGAAGCCCCAGTGGGGCATAGGCCCGAAGAGGCGGGTCTGGGGGTCAGGTAAGGCTAAGGCCACCTGAGCCGCAATTGGGAGAAGCCCGAGTCAGGCATAGGACCCTAGAAGGGGTCTGGGGCCAGGTGAGGCCGAGGCCGCTTGAGCCCCGAACGTGAGGGGCGCAAGCATAGGCCTCAATGCGGGTGGAAGGCGTGGGGAGTGCGAGCAAGGCCCCAGTGCAGGCGAGCACGGGAAGCGCGAGGCACAGGCCTGAGTGTGGGTGACCGCGGGACGTACCTGAGTCAGGCACTGCCTATGACTGAGAAGCCCCGAGAGGGGAGTAAGCCCATTGAGAAGCCTGGGCTGGGCAAAAGGGCGCAGTCTGAGAGAGGCCCCAGGAGGGGGTGCATATATTGAGCAGACCAGGGAGAGGGGGCGAGCATATCGAGTAGGCCCCGGGAGAGGACCAGCACAGGGAATAGAACGGAATCCCGGTATAGCAAGACTGGCCCTGTGCCAAGGAGGGCAGGAAGGCAGCCTCCCATTAACAATATAAGATCAAAGACTTGGTGGGCGAGATAGAGGGTGCATTCAAGACCCAGGTTGGCAGGGTAGGCAAGAGCATTAGGGGAGGTCATGGCACCCCTAGGGACCGTCCTGCCACAGTCTCCTTGATAATTTTGTCAAGAATCTTACCAGGGATTAAGGTCAAGCTGATTGGCTTGTAATTCCCAGGATCTACTTTCTGCCTTTATTGAAGATGGGTACCACATTGGCCAGTCTTCAGGTACTTCACCTGAGCACCATGAATTTTTGAATATTTTTGCCAATGTTTGGACTATGACACCTGCCAGCTCCTTGAGTACCTTAGGGTGTAATCTGTGAGGACCAGCTGACTTGAAGGTGTCCAGCCTCTCAAGGTGATCCTTTGCTAGATCAACACTGAGGCTGGGTATAAATACACTCTCACCCTGGCTATCCCACATCTTGCTAGGTAGGGCAATCCCATTGGACTGATGAAAGACCAATGCAAAGTACCCATTAAGCAGGCTGGCCTTTTCCTAGGTGTTGGTTATCAGCTGCCTGATTTGGTTCAGCAGGGATCCAATGTTACCCTTGGCTCTTTTCTGACTCATACATATCTAAAAAAGGACTCTTTGTTATCCTTGATACGTGAAGCCAGATGGAGCATAGTTGCAGCCTTGGCTTTCCTGATCCACTCCCCGAGACCAACAGACCAATGCCGAGTACTCCTCCTTGGTGGTAATTCTGGTCTACCATCCTTTGTAAGACTCTCTTTTGAGGCATAGGAGGTCCTCAAGTTCCCTGTTGAGCTAAGGGGGCTGCTGCACCCTTTTGTTACCCTTCCTCCAAGATAGGATGGCCATCCCTTGTGCTATCAGGATCGCTCCCTTGAGGAGCAACCACTCCTCTTGGACTTCTGTTTCTGTCAAGTCATGGTCCCTTAGGGCCTCAACAACGAGCCTCCTGAGCTTGTCAAAGTCAGCTTTCCTGCAGTCGAGGACTTCAGTATTGCTGACTGACTGTTGAATTAAAGAAGTTAATGTTTCTCCAGTGGTCCAGGATATTTGAATGGACCTACCTGCTCCTAACTTACCATTATTATTCATGATACAAAGTAGTATGAAACAATGAAAGGAGCAAAGAACAGGACAGCAGTAGTATCTAAATGACGAGGATGAACAATACCACAACTACTAGAAGCCAAAATATGAAAGTCCATCTTCAGAATGAAATATTATCAAAATTAATATTTTAATAATTAAATCCTAATATTATAGCACAGGCAGTTTCATGTAAAAATTAAAGAAAACTCAAATTAAGAACATATCAATATAGCGTTGCATTTGCTAAAATAAGTTACTCAAAAATGCAAGAATCAAGGTTTCAAAATCACCATTAAGTTAGATAGGTTGCATTTAGTGGTTCCCAATCCTTTCTGTTATATAATTAGGTTTATACATCCCTGGTTATAAATTTAAAGTAGAGGTATAATAGAGTCAAATTAACATTGCTACTGAAATCTAACTGCTTGCATTTTAACTCTGCAAATTAACCATTGCAAGTAATGTTAAGTTTGCAGAAGAAATACAGTCTAGCATGAAGCAAGATGGAAAAGTGAGTGCAAAGCCTCTGCAAAGGCAATTATGTTTAGCACACCCATTCAAAAATAAAGTTAAAAAAAAAAACACCCAATGTTCCAGCTGACATACCGCTAGATAAAATAGTTTTTCCTGAACACCAGTGACTATCTTTACACTTCTCATTTCTCTTATATCCTTAGATAATGGTGAGGCATGATTCTACATTTTTTCTGAAATCAATGTCAACGCTCCCATTTATGATGGCATGAGGGCCTTGTTGTCTAAAAGCAGACTACTGAGTTAAGAAATAAAGTTGACTTCAACACATCATTGAGCAGCCTTGAAGTCTGAAGGCTTTATTTTCTCCCCCACAGACTGTTCCTCACACCAACCTACCAGCATACCTCAAGACTACCCTGGAAGAACCAGTTCCAGTGCTGAGGAGTATTTCTCTACAGCACAGTTAAAACTTAGCATCTCCACTGCACGTGTCAACAATTGTTTTCATTAAGGACAAGTAGCATAGAAGATTGTATGGTGTGCATCTTGCACAGTTTGTCTGCCAACTTACCTCATGCAAGCTACCAGAGAACCATCAGAAAGCAACTTTTAGTCTCAATGGAATTAAATTTCACACAGTAGTTAAGACTCTGTATCCCAGTTCCTTGAATCCTATTACAAAAATAAAGTCTATTTTCCCAATGACAGTTTCTCATAATTAGCAAACACCTGTTAGTTTATTTCTTGACTTTTCTCAGTCTGTCTCTTGGAAATGTGTTTTAATAGGGATTTTAGGTGGCTGAACCAACACAATAAATACCTGTGTCTTTCTAAAATGCTTTCCAGTTTAATTAATGTAAATAACTGCAAGTATAATGTATCTTGTAAATATTTAAAATCTTTGAAATGCAATTTCCTCATGTCCTTCAGCCATTCCCAATAAATAGGAGATCAGTTTAACTTTTCCATAGTTGATTTAGAGGGACTTGGGAAAGCCACGCTGCATTCCCAACACCTGGCAGAGATCAATAATTGTCTATTTGTTTTTAATCATTCCATGAAATATTCCTCAGAGCTAAAACATAAAGATATAGAAGAAAAAGCTGAAGAGAGATGCTAAAGAATGGAAACAAACTTGCAAAAAAAAAGGAAGTGTTCTAAATACACCTAGCAAAAACATACTCTCTCAATAGCAGCAGGAAGTTTGAAATATTGAGTGCAATGTTACAATTAAATATTTACAATGGTAAAAAAAATACTATTGTACAAATTAGGATGGAAAATGATTAAGAAAAGCACTTTTGCTCATTTGAGATTATATGAAGCTAGACCAGCTCATCTTTGGTGTAACCACAAAGACTTCGGCTCCATTGACAAAGAGGTTACATCAGCTGTTTCTGTGCTTCAGTTTCTTGTAGAGTCCCCCTCAGCATCCTTCATTTCTCTAGAATGTGGTACTGAGAAGCCAGAGAAAGGATGTCAATGATCGTTTCCAGCTGGGAGACCAACAAATCCCCCAAAAACCCTCTTGCCTCTTCTCTGAAAAAAACCTATTCTGCAAAGGGAGAATCACGAAGGCAAAGATATTTGCCAGAACAGCTCCTTTTCCACATACAAAGCCTTGAAAGATGCAAAGTTACTAAGGTATTTCTGAGCTTTTAGCAGGAACTGCCAACAACCAAAGAGTATTTTGTCTCAGTTGCCAAATTATTTGACTACAAAAAGATAGGTTCTCTCAACCATGTGTCATCAGCAGTTATTTTGGCCTTTGTTTCCATTACACTCTCCCATCGTGTCCTCACATACAACTATTTCAGTTTTGGGGACTCCCTATGCTTATAAAAAACAAACAAAACAAAAAAATAGGCACTGCCACAGGCTCAAGTACTGCTCTGCAGTATGCTGACATATTTATATGAGACCTTGAAGTTCCTTTCCTCCATCACCCTGGTATGCTTCAGAACATGGATGACATCTTCATAATATGGACACGTGGGAAGTAAACTCTAGAGAGGTTTCACCAAGACCTTAACAACTTCCACCCTCCGTCAAACCAGCTCTGGAATACTCTAAACAGCAGATGTATTTTAGTGCCGCGAATGTTTGCCACATTGCCACCATGTTTTATTGGAAGCCAACCAAGTGTTACAGCTACCTTATCAGTTATCAGCTTTCACCTCAAGCACACTACTACATCTATCAACTTCAGCTAAGCTATATTACAACCAGGTCTGCTCTGATTCCACTGATGAGGATGCACACCTTAAAGAACTGGAGCAGGGATTCCTAAAATTACACTACAATACTAAAACTATAGTCATTCAAATCAAAAAGTTAGACTCAGACCTCACTCCAACATACTACAATACCGAACCCAGGACAAGGATAACAGAATATTTTTGGTTGTCACCTACAGACCCCAACTTGAACACTTAAGACACATCATTAATGATCTCCAGCCCCTCCTGGAAAACAATGACCTGTCCTGGATTACAAATCCTACTCCCTCAATCTCAAACAGGGTTTCAAGCAACAAACTACCTAACTCCCATCCTCACCAAAGCACCAGGCCTTTCAATGGACCCAAATGCCTGCAGTTCCTCCACATCAGTACAGACCACAGCATCACTGGACCAAATAGCAAGGAGTACAACATCCAAGATTCATTCACCTGCACCTCTACCAATGTCATATATGTCATCACCAGCTTACAATACCCATCAGCTGTCTACACAAAATAGACAGGGCAAACTCCAGGTGTAAGAATGATGAACTCCAATCTGACATCAGCTGCAGAAAGACATAAAAGCCTGTGGCAGAACACTTCAGCCTCCCTGAACACTCCATTGATGACCTCAAAATTGTTTGTTTTTTTTTTCAGGCAGAAAATCATTAAAAACCAGTTTGAATGGAATATTGCAGAACAAGAAATCAACCACAGACTGGATTGTGTTAAGTATGGTTAAAACAGGGCATATGGATTCTTATCCCATTACCTGGATTAGGTTTTCTGGCTCCTTTGTTTGTATGGCTTCTTTGCTTGTATGTTGCTCACAGCACTCCCCCTCCCTCCTTTCTCTCCATCCTGCTTTTCCATCATTGTATTCTAATCACTTACTCTACTTCATACTGTATGCTGTCCTTTCATAGCACTTGATGAAGTGAAATTTTGTGCTCTCACTCTAAGGTCTTATTTAGTTAGTCTATAAAGGTGCATATCTACCCTGCCTTCTGCATGACTTCAGAAGTCAGAGTAAATATTTACTATTGTAGACTAACTAAATAAACACAGCTAGCTTTCTCTCTCTTTCTTCCACTGTCATCTTGTCAAAGTACAGATTTACAGCTTGTTGCTCCAACAGTTTTCTTAAAATACATACAAAGATCCATGGTGTAGATATTCCAGTAAAAATGTAGGACCACTGTAGATGGAAACCCAGGATGGACTGAAAGACTACCGACTGAAAGCTCTTATAGGGAGAACCGCTTGACTTCTGGTAGCAGAATGGCTTGAATTAAGCTCTCAATAATTTTAAACAACTGAGTTCAGTTTATTGAAGAAACTCCAGCCTTCACAGTTTTTTAAATTACAGGAATTTCACATTTCTAACACCAGCAATAACATCTATGACGTCTCTGCACACAGTTGACAACTTGAGGGGTTCCCCATTTCAAGTTACTTATTGTCCGAGGAAAACCTCAGCATTCTCATATGCTTCAGCTTCCAGTAAAACTTAAAGAAAAGAAAAGAAAAGAAAAGAAAAGAAAAGAAAAAGAAAAAATGTAATACTCACAAGCTTAAAAGGACTATTTGAATTATCATCATTTGACTCATTTTTAAACCTCAGAGATACATACATCCAAACCAAGTATCAAAAGCATGCAGACCATGATGCAACTATTTAAGAATTAAATGAAAAATTAATGTGTTTGACTTTGCTGTCTCTAAATAGTTTCTCTACTTACACTCACACAAGACTAAGTAAGCAAGCAAATAAAAAGAAAAGTGAATATTGGACTCATTTCTGTTTTACAATACAGGTTTCCCTTACTTTATGCTGTATATGCATTCCTGAAAAATGGTGCTTATCTTGAATTCCCATAAAGGGAACCCACTTTACAATGTGACAAATAGGGATACATTCCAATACTGAGCCCCAGACCCATTTCTATCACTTTTACAAGACAATGTTGGTACTCCCCAACAGCAGACAATACACACAAGCACAGGCCACTATCATAATGAGGACAGCAACTACAGAAACACATGTCGCAGACAATGAGCGAGGAGCACAAATCCACAAAGGAAACTATACTATGGTGCACATCACTCCCACAATGCACCGCACAAAGTAGATTACTGTTGGCTTCCACCACACCAATCACATAAGAGTGAATTTACCTTGCACATAACACATTTTTGGTATTAAAAAGGTCATCACAAGAGAATTTGTACATACAGAACCTGCATACAGTGAGGAAAACCTATATCTGAGAGAAAATCAGTAATGGGTGTGTGTGAAAGGGGAGGTGGAAGCCCCACCAAATAGGCCCGGACCCCTGACCAATGCACCCTGACACTTACCTTAGGAGCTGGGACAAGCAGCAGCCGGGAGGAAACACAAGCGCAGGCTCAGCAGTTCTGCAGCTGCCTACACCTGCGTATTGGTGAAGGCTGGGGGTGCGGCTTCTGGGCAGCGTGGGCTGCTCAAAAGGCAGCGAGGGGAACAGCTGGAGGGAGGCTGAGAAGCCGGGAATGGAATGCTGGCTGCAAGACGCCAGCTGCAGAGCTAGCAGGCTGCAGCTCCAGCTGCCTCAGCAAGGAGCCAGGTGCCCGCCGGAGAACCCCGACCAGGGAGGAAGAAGGTGGCTTCAGGGACTGGCAGGAGCAAGGGAGCCCCATGCAGGGGCAACCTCTACATGGGATGCTGCCAGGGAGCCACAAAGCTCCAACCAGGGACTTGGACACTGTAGCTGGACATGCCTCCTCCAGCTTGCAGGCACTCACAGACAACCCCACAGCAGGCAGAGCGCGGGGGATCACGAGGCTCCAGAAGGAGGGAGGAAGGAGGGGATGCCAACCAGGGCGACTGGACCACAGGTCAGCCAGGCCCCAAGGAGGTGACACCAGGGGAATGGGTAGAGGCTGGGCACAGGACGTTTGCCTGTACCTGTGTCTACTGGGAGGAAAGGGAATGGACGAGTATCCCCAGAGGATCAAGGGCCCCAAGAGAGGGAATCTTGGAAGCCCCACTGGCACGAGCCGGACATTCAGTTTAAGTTACCATTAGCCCCAGGTGGGGCAAGTTTAGTTCTCCCAAAGAGGGGAAGCCAACTTGGAGATGAGGGGCGGACCCCCAAAAACTGACAGCCAAGAAGGCCCATCCTTTCCAAGGCGGGCAGTGTGGGAAACCTACGCGGAGCAGTGTCTACCCAGACTGAGGATGTGGTAAGGGTGGGGTAAAGGGGAGGTTTTGAGCCCCACAAAGACATTCCAAGGATGAGACCCCCCTCGGGTTGCCAACAGGGAACTGCGTCCCCAATAACAACATCAAAGACATGGCAGGAGTGAATGGTCAGCACCTGGACCATTTATGCAGCACCGAGACTGGGTCTCACCCTGATGTCACTGGGGGGCAAGGTACTTCCAAGGGAAGTAGTGCTTGCTCCTACCTTGGGGGTCTTTAAGAGGAGGCTTGACGATTACCTTGCTGGGGTCATTTGAGCCCAGTTTTCCCTCCTGCCCAGAGCAGGGGGACAGATTAGAAGATCTGCAAGGTCCCTTCCGACCGTATATTTATGAATCTATGAATCTACGCACAAAGAGGGTGCCAAGACCCTACAACACCTACCAGCGACAGTGTGGTATACCAACATCATTTGTTAAGTATTTGATAAGTTTGTTTTTATCAACATCACTATATTACTAAGTGTAATATATTCATTAAATATTGGATAGCATTAATAAATATTAATATACATTGATGTTTTAATGAATTCAAGACAGATCAGTATGTGAAGTTATAAGAAAAACAGAGCTAGAGTTAAGGTTATCCAAATAACTACATTTCCTCATTTCTCATTCTTAAGACTTTTTGCATCTTTTTTGTACTCATGAAGCAAAGAAACAGTAAGGTAATGTTACACTAGTGATTAAAAACATTATTTGTCTTGCTCTATTTGACTAATGTAGTGGGAAGAGAAAAAAAATCTGGATTGTAAAACCAGCAATGCAATCATTTTAAAGCCAGAGGCAAAACAATTCACATATTGCAAGGGGTTCAGTAAGGCAGCCCCTGTGACAATGAATTACCTTACAGGTAGGGTAGTGATAGATATGATCTTCTCCAAGCAACCACTTATCAATGTAACCTGCTGCTCCACCTGTGCAGTTAGGGTATTTTCCATCATCTCCTATTCCTCCAGGACCAAGGTAACCCCTGTAGATACAAATATAAAATTCAGCCTAAATGCTAGCTAAGGACTGATTTCTTAGCAAGACTTCACTACAATTACAGCAGGAAAGTTTTATTAAAATGTATTGGTTAATTTTAAATTTGTGGTTAGTATTTTCTGTAGGTAACTGGTATTTGTACATTGTGCAGTCTGATGGTGAGAGAACAAAAGAATCCTGTGGATACCAGAATCAATTCTGTTGCATCTGATTTTTCACTGGAACTGTATTCAATTTAAAACTGTATTATAATAAAGCCAAACAGATAATACTCTCTCTAATTGAGACTTACCATCTGCTGCCATATCAACAAAACACATCTCAACTCATTTGGAATTTTTTTCTTACATCAGACAAACAACAGAAAATATGCTCATGATTAGCATACAAAGTCTTTTCTATCTGGCAATACATTTTCTACATTTGCATTCAATAAAAGTGCTTTTGGTTAAACTACATCTTAAATTTTCCAGTACATTATATATGCCAAAAATAGTTCACTACTGAACTGTTTTGATGCAGTATTTTCAGAAACTGTCAGTCACTGAAAAATTGAAGGTAACCAAAGACCTTATCTAGGAAGTTATTCCAGAACAGGTATTCCTGACTGATTCACAAAGTGTAAACCCTTATTTACAGAGTAAGATCACCTTATTCTAAAATAGCTTAATTTACTTCAGAAATATATTATGTTCATTTGAAATAAAGCTTGCTTGTTTCACAATAAGAATATCCACACAGGGAATCAATCAGGAATAATTTGTTTTTCCTTAATGTGACAGGGGACAACTTTGTGGCCAGATCCCAAAGGGACCAGTCCACCTGCCTTGGGCAGTTTGCCCCATCTTGCCTGCCACAAGTTGTTTGTTAACTTGATTTCTTAAGTGGAAGGCTGCCCATTCTTTGCCCTGATGCCAGGGGGTCCTATCCATGGCTCCAAACCTCCCCTACAATGCAGCCCAAGCCTCACAGAAAGCGTCCAGATTATGATTACTTCCCCCGGCCTGAGGCCAGGGCAAACTCAGTCTATAACTGAGCTCTTTTCACTCTCACACTCACTCCGCCCGGCTCTCACAGGGGCCTCTTGCATACCAGCCATCACAGGCCACACTCCACTGCCCTAGCTCCTCTTGAGCAACCCCTCATGGACTTTTGGGCTTGGCTATTCTCTCCCTGGTACCACCACACAGCAACTGTGGTTCCCGCAAGTTCTCCTACTGTATGTGACGTAGCCTTGGACCAATGCTGGGCTGCATTTGCCCCAGACTCCTCACCAGGCATCTCTACACCGCATCCCATCCTGGGGTATCCTCATCATATTTACAACTAGCTACTCATGGGGCTGGCCCTTGCGCTGGCCTTCAGGCCTACTCCCAGTTCAGCCCTACTCTGTGTGGGGCCTCACAACATGTTCACCAACTACCCTCTATGGGGCCTCCAGGATCTCATATCCCTGCTGGGCTCAGGCACCTGCAAATGAGCATACCTGGCTCCGCTACTCCCACAGCTCTCACAATTACCCACCCAACTGGGGTTAAGGCACCCCATCCACCTTTCACCAGGTAGGTTAGTAGTCCTGGCATTTAATTGAGTCTGCTCCACCACAGGCAGTCCCACCAGGGCTCCCTATCCTAACAGGGTGCAGTTTTAGGTCATGCCCAGGACCAAGGAGCCTCCATGCCACCCCCATAGCTCCTGCTCCTACCCCCAGGATGTTCTCAAGCCATAGGTCAGCCGGCTGATGTTTCCCTCACAGCCACTGGCAGCAAAGTACTGCCTCCCCCTATGTAAGCTGGGTCCTACAATGCCTGCCCTAATCAGGTATCTGCCAGCTGCCTGCCTCAGCCCTTAAAGTGGCAAGCACCCGAAGGTTTTAACCTTTATCTGAATCCAATTTCCTTTTTAAGCAAGCCCTGAAGACTAATGGCACTTTTACACCATGGTGTTTAATCCTCATTAACTTAATAAGCATTAAAAGTTTTAAACTTGTTTATTTTGGCGCATTGTGTTTGCACACATCAGGCTTTCGAATGAATTAAGTTGTGTGTGCAATTCCCCATAAATTCCATTGGGGGAGCCAAATACCAGTCTACCCCCAGTGCTCTTTCCTAATGAATTGCAGCAGGAGGCACATGTAAGTAATACCCCTATTACTAATCCCATGCCTCCAGACTTTCTGACACCTTGCTAGCAGCTGCATGCTACCCCACCATCCCTGCCAAACCACAGTCACCCAAAAACCCTGCCTCTTGCACTCCCCTATGCTCTGTCCTGTCTCCAGCAGGCAACCTTGTGGCAATCCCCCCCACCATGTTAGAAAGCAATGTAAATGTGTATATGAATTTATTTTTAACTTCATATATATCATATCAGAAATATACATTTCTACAGGGTAAGAGGAGTGGGTGCTGCCCCAGCTCATCACTGGCTGTTGGTAGTGGCAGTGAGGTGGACTGGTGAGTGGATAAGTAGGTGGCTGGTGTTGTGTTGACAAAACAGAACACTTTGCCATGAACACTTATGACAAAGCTTAATGGTATAGTAATAGTACAGGGTGGGAGGCATATCCAACTCCAGTAGATCTCATGACTTGCAAGAAATGGGTTTAATGGTTATAGAATGTCTGTATGCCATCTGAGCAGCAAGGTACCCAATACCTTCAAGTTTTAAAGAGCAACTTCAGTTGAGACAGGCCTAGGATTTCTCTATACACATTTGTAGAGATTGTTTGTAGGGTCGTAGGAATCTTGAACTGGAAGGTACTTTGTGAGGTAATCTAGTCCAGCACACTGCTCAAAGCAGAACCATCCCTGACCAAACTCCTAGCTAACTGTTTATTCAGCATGTTCTTAAACATGTCCAGGGATGGAGAGTCCATAATTCATATAGATAACCTGTTCCCTTAGGCTTGACTAACCTCATAGTCAGAAAGTTTTACCTAAATTTCTGCTGCAGCTTGAGACCATTATTTTTACCTCTTTTCGCTACAGGCAGAGAAAAGACCACCTCAGTGCTCTATATTACTGCCCTTCAGGTATTTGAAGATTGTTATTAAATCCCCTCTCACTTTTCTCTGCCCCAGACTAAATACATCTAATTATTTAAGACTGTCCTCATAAGTCATGTTTTCCAGACCTCTAACTCTTTTTGTCAGTCTTTTCTGGACTCTTTCCAATTTGTCCATCTCTTCCTTGAAGTGCGGGGCCCAAAACTGGATACAGTACTGCAGGTGAGTTCTCACCACTGCCAGAGTGGATGAATCCCTTTTCTTGATCTCCTTTTGCCTTCCAAGAGATCCTGCCCATTATTTCCCTAAGTTTGCTGAAGTTTACTTTTTTGAAATCCAGAATCTTAATTCTGCTGTTCTCCTTCTTTTAAGGTTAAGAAACATCAGCCAAAGGTGTGCTGATGCTGCACACATTTTAAAGTATAAGACACATGAATCTTCTTTGGATAGAATTCTTTAAATTAAAGTAATTTTACTCCTGAGTGAGAACTTTAAACTTAGTCACACTGACTATAGCCCTTTAGTTAATTGGTCTCAACTTTCCTGAGCAGCCCCATTCAGACAACTCTTGTGTCATTCCAAGCTTAGGGCAATGGTGCTTTGTGCTGACCTGCTAGACCCCCTGCCTATATGAATTACCAATGAAACATTCCATGCTTGTTCTAAAGGGGTCAAGAATTTGTGACCTTCAGGACATGCTTACAAAGATTCTTTTTTCAAGATAGGTACAAAGGTTGAGGCTTGAGAAAGAGGATTGTTCCTGAGAGATGGAATTTCTAGTGGGAAAAATCCTACTTATTGAATTATTTTGGGATCATAGTATTTTTCCACTGATGTTTTAATTGTTACCCCCCTTCCATGTTATTTTAATAGAAGTACATACATTTAATTCAAGTCTATAGTAATGAGAAAATTGCATACAAAGCAAGCCCAGCAAAACACTGGCAATCTGGGATAACTCAGTGGATCTTTTCTAGTACTCTGGCCACGAAGGTGTAGCCTCATCTCCATCAGTGGACCTAATTCTGACCACACTTCCTCTTTATATTAATCCAGACTTACAATGGTGTGGCAGGACGGTTCCTAGAGGTGCCATGATCTCCCCTAGTGCCCTTGCCCACCATGCCAAGTCTGGGTCCTGAACGCACCCTCTATCTCGCCGGCCACGTTTTTGATCTTATTATTATGGGAGGCTGCCTTCTTGCCCCCTTGGCACGGGACTGGTCTTGCTATACCACGATTCCGGGGCTACTCCCTGTGCTAGCCCTCGCTGGCCTGTCTCTGTGATTGTTCTAAGTAGCCCGCTCTCCCTTTGGGCTTCCTAGTAGACTTGCCCTTCTCTCCAGTGCCTAGCCCTAGGCTTGCCCCCTTCCGGGGCTTCCCCTTCACAGGCAGTGCCCCACTGGGCCTGCCCAATGTCCAATATATGCGCCCTCTCCTGGGGCCTGCTTCAATGTACTCACACCTCACGTGCTCCCCTGCCCACACTGGGCCCTTGCTCACGCTTCTTGCGCTCTCCACCCCCACTGGGGCCCCTTGCTCACGCTGCTCATACTCCTTGCCCACTCTCGGGCCTGTGCTTGCACTCGTTGCGCTCTCCGCCCACACTGGGGTCTTGTTCACACCTCCCACACCTCTGCCCGCTCTGGGGCCTCCTATGCTCGACTCGGGCTTCCCAAGGTTGGGGCTCAGGCGGCCTTAGCCTTACCTGGCCCCCGGATCCCTCTTTGGGTCCTGCGCCCTACTCAGACTTCTCAGGATTGGGGCTCAGGCGGCCTCAGCCTCGCCTGGCCCCCAGACCCACCTGCTCGGGCCTGCGCCCCACTGGGCTTCTGCCTCTACCGAACTCTTCCCGAAGCTGCCTACACTGGGCTGGGGTTGGGACACCCCCAAAACGTGGCACCCTCAGTGGTGCCAGGAACACCCCCACTTTACTGGGGAGCTCCTGATGAGGTCTCCTCCACCCCTACAGCCTCTCCCGGTCCTCCGGTGTAACAATAACTAAACAGAACCACAAGCCACATGGCTGTAACATAACAATAAGCCTACCGGCTAGAACATACACTCCTGTCAGGGTTCTCTCCCCCCATCTCATCATGCAGACTCTCAGTCAGTCAGACGGCTGTGCCGTGCTCTGCTCCGCAGCAGAGTTGCCACTCCTCCAGCTGCCAGAGGGGAACTGGCTCTAGCCTTAGCCTTCTCTATTTATAACGGCCAGGCCCTGCCCCCTGGTGGTCAGCTGACCCAATTAGTAGCCATAGCAACTGGCACCTGCTGCCCTAATGAATGGCAGCTAAACCCATTTACTACTATTCAGTAGCAGGCAACCTAGTGCCCTGCTACACACCATTATCTAGTAGCAGGCACCCTGGTGTCCTGCTACAAATGGGTTGGTGATAGCAGAATTATGAAGTCCTGGGATTTTAGGTATGAGAAGTTTGGCTGCATCTTATTTTTTCTTATTTGAAAAGTAAGGCAAGTGTTTTCTCTTATGGATTCTTTAATTTGCACTTGTCATCAGTTCAACTACATTACCTTCCCACCCGATAACATCTTCACTTTATAAGTAAATTCCCACAAAAAAAGAGAAATGAAATCCAGCTCTCAATCCACAGACTCATAAAAAATCCAAGAGGAGGAAAAGGATGTGCTTTATAGTTTTTCTATTCCCACATTCATAAACAAAACAAAGAACAAGGTAAAAACTCCTCTAAGACATTATCAGAAAAACACCAATGGGTCCTTTGCAAAGAGCTGGAGTAGAAAATAGATACATGTATATTGATTTTAAATAACTATTTTCTGTCCTTAAGTTCCAGCTATCATTATTTATTATTTGCAGTGCAGTAGAGTCCCAGATATAGACTCCCATTGTACCACAGAAATAGACAAGTGGTTGCTGAACAATCTATGATGACTAAATACAATGACTGAAGTCATGTGTTGATTCTTTTATGTAATGGAACTGTGCTGGGAGGGAAGATGACAAGTTATGTACAGAATCCCTTTTTTCATCTTCTATACATTTGGAAACTTGGTCATATTACTAGAGAAAACAATATGAGTATTGCACAGGCATCCAGGGAAACAATTTAGACTGGCCAAGGCAGAATTTGAGATCGGAGCTGGCATGGGTCAGAAAAGGAAATAAAAAGGGGTTCTATAAAAATTAGGTCGAGAGTAAGAGGAATATGAAAGAAATAGTAGATCCCTGACAGACTACAGAAGCCAATCTAGTTACAGATGATATAGAGAAGGGCAAAGTATTTAATGCATTTTTTATTTCAGTGCCCACTTATGGGTGTGTTAGACTCTAATCAGTCACCAGTGTCGAACACCTGTGACATTTGGTGCAGTCAGGGATATATTAGCACCAATCATGTTAAGCTCCTTCCGTTGGGGTTGGTGTGAATGCCTGTCAGTGCAGTTGCTGTTAGGATACTGTTGGTGATACTGCACAATGACAGTTTGGGGCCCCTGTTACTATCTAGTTTTGGGCCTCCCGTTCCAGAAAGGATGTGAACAAGTTGCAGAGAGTCCAGCAGAGAGCACCAAAAATATTTAGGGGATTGGGGCACTTCTGAGGAGAGACTGAGGGAACTGGGTTTATTTAGTCCACAGAAGAGAAGACTGAGGGGGTGGAGAGGGGATTTGGTAGCATCTTTTAACTATCTGAAGGGTGGTTCCAAAGAGGATGAAGCTGGACAGTTCTCAGTATTGGCAGAAGACAGAACAAGGAGCAATGGTCTCAAGTTGCGGCAAGGGAAGTTCAGGCTGGATATTAGGAAAACCTCTCTCACTAGGAGGGTGGTGAAGCACTGGAATGGGTAACCTAGAGAGGTGGTGGAATCTTTATCCCTGGAGGTTTTTAAGACCTGCCTCAACAAAGCTCTTTCTGGAATGATCTAGTTAGTGATGGTCCTGCTTTGAACAGGGGTTTGGACTACATGACCTGCCAAAGTCTCTTCCAGCCCTAATTTTCTATGATTCTCTGACTACTCCTACCTCTTTACCTGTAATAAAGACACCATAGGCTCTGATTCTTGGGCATGTGTACAAATGTTCGCTGTGCCCCCTGTACAATCACACGGCTTCCTTTAAGTCATGCGATTGTAGACTAGGAACAGCATGTTCAGGAAGGGATTCTCCATCCAGAGATGGGGAGGTTGGGGAGGCTAAAAATAGCTTCTTTATTTCTAGCAGCAGCACTTTTCATCTATTCATTTCACAGAACTTCACAAAGAGGGCAGGGTATCATCGAATCCATCATACAGATAAGGAAATAGAATCACAAAAAGGTGAAGTGTCTTGCCTAAGAACTACCTATAAGTCAGTAGCATGGTTCAGACTAGAACGCAGGTCTCCTTTTATTTTGTCCTTGCTATATACTATCAGATCGCTAAGTATCCCCCAAGACAGTCATTCCAATGCGTACAGGGGATAGCAGCCAAACTAAAATTATATTTTATATAAAGAGAACTAAAACAACATTCAATTTATCACTCAAAATATATCAGCAAGTATCTAAAAGACTATTCTTTTTTAATTAGGGAAACACAGTTTTTTCTGATTAAAGCAATGTTTTATTTTGAATTTACCATTAATACTTCAAAAATACTTTAGGACTTAGCTAAAATATCTGTATCCTGTGATTTTTAAAGATTTCTCTGCTGTGTGGTAGCTTTAATCTACTTTGACATTTTGCAACTCAAAATCCCTAACATGTATGTCCATATTTCCCTGCCACCTTTCCGTTCCACTGTATCTCCTTTGGAGTTTAACTATGGCCAGAAAAATGAAGACTAATATAATAGTGTATTAATGCTTATATCTACTGTTTGTGTCTTACACATTCCACTGTTGTACTTCACTGGAAAAGCAGGATTTCCACTAGTGTCAGCACTACTAAGTAAACCTAGCAGGGGGAAATCAAATAGTGGTACCTCATGCATCATCAACAAAACGGCCAAGTCAGTGCCAAGTCAGAATTTTTGCTTGTAAGTATGAAAGTCTAATAATACTACAGGCAATATAAACAGAAACTGAGTTACAGGTTTATTTAAGTGATGGATGTTACATTATATATAGCACAGGAACTTTTGAAGGTTTTTGTTAACCTTTATGTTTAAGTGACTAAAGAGCAGGATACAAATCAGCCGTTTTTATGATACATTTAGCTATAGTATATCCCTAAAACAATATATTTGGCCAAGAAATGTGAATAAGTCATTGTCACCAATGCTGAGGAGAGAGCTAAAGCTTGTTTTCAACAACTCTGTGTCCCCACTTGATATCTATTAGTGAGAAGACAGAGTGTTTTATTATTTGAAAAGCTGTTCTCTGAGATTTATGGCCTCATATTAGTCTCCTTATAGCAAGATATTAGACAATCACACTCTGTCATGGGCAATCTCAGGTGGAGAAACATGCCGCATTCATCTTTTTTCTATCTAGGACACTTCTTTTCTTCTATTGTTTTTTATGTGGCATATAATTTCCTTGTAATCAATTTAAATCAAAAGCTGTAGTGATTTAGTATGTGCATTTCACCTATTTTATGTTTTTTTACAAGGAAGTTAAAAATCCCAAATCTTTTAAGAGAATGTTGACATATGGCACTGCTTTCAGCCTCACTGATGAATACTGAATCCTTAAAGTTAATTAGAGAGGGTCCTGACACAAAATGATGGGTCTAAACTTTAGGAAAGTTCAGATATAATTTCAAATTTCATAGCCATAAAAGATATTAACTTTCCCATTGCAATGGACCTGAAGGTAAGACTAAAAAAATAATAGATATGAGACTTCCATAAGTTTCTTTGTTCTCTAAGAACAAAGAAAAATGCAGCAGAAAATGGAGCTGCTTAAATCAGCAGGGAGAAGGTTTGGTTGGAGGACAGCAAGTAGGATTAGAATTCTTCCTGTGGCTCAGAAAGTGCAGTAAGCTGAAGGAACTCTTCCAGATTATTAGTTTAGTACCTTTTGTTTTAAGGTCTCCCACTAGGAGATCAGTCAAAAACAAATGAATAGCACCTTGTGCCTCCAATAAAAGCAGGTACAAGTACATGGAGTATTGAGGAAATTATTTCATTCCAGAATGTTTCTACATTTTAAAGCATCTATTTTGAGGAGTGGCATGAAAAAACATTTCTGCCATTGTGATTTCTTTACATGTTCATGAGATGACATGGGAATCTAGCTCTAGGGCAGTGATTCTTAATCATGTTGAGACTCAAGGCACCTATGGACAGACCACCCCTTGGAAAATGCCAGCTCTTACTTTTCACTCTTATTTTGACTACAGAAAAATCATAGAGCAGGGGGGTTTTCATTACAAAGAACACTAAGACCACAACAATAAATTTCTGTTTGAAATCTCTGAATTTATCTTGTGAATCATATTTGTAAATCTAACAATGTGTGGCAACCTGCACACAAAGTTCCCAGAAGGAGCTAAATATGTTCATCCTAGTGTTCAAAAATGTAATCCCTGACTGTAACAGAAAGCAAGGGGCTCCTGTTACTTTACTAGAGAAGCCACATCAGATATGTCCCCAGGTGAAAGAAGACAGCAGATTCTGGGCTAGCTACAGGGGAGTAGGCAGCCAGGAACCCATTGCTTCCAAGTGTCTATTGCATGGTTAGCCGCCTAGCAATGGGACAGCTAAACCCTAAAGAGTTTAGAGCCCTGGTTAGGCAAGGGCATTACTGCAGTTTTTCCAGAGAAGTGGCAGTAGGCTGTTCTGGAGGCTGAGGAGACACACCTGCAACCGGTCAGGAATCAACTGGAAGGGAAGAGGGGGGGCAGGGGATGCAAGTTTAGGTCCTTGAGGCAGAAAGGCAGTGCAGTTCTGAACTCTGCATGGAATAAAGCTCCTGACAGCTCATGCTGGTGAGGAAGTGGTGCTACAAGGCATGCCAGGTCCTCCCAGGGCTGAGAAGGTGATGTGATGACCCAGAGAGGGGCTTAGAGTGTTTGAGTTTAAAGCAGTTGCTTGCACTTTTGCTTCAGTTTTATACCAGAGGACTGGGTGTAATAGGGGTGAGAAGACCAGAGGGGTTCCTGAGAGGCATGTCAGGTTTTGAGCCTTGCCAGGGGCAGGAGCATGAGACAGAAGAAGGCGATGCTGAGAGAGCCAGAGCCAGAGCCCAGAGGGGGGCAAGACAGGCAGCCTGAGGCTGAAAGAGACAGAGCCATAAGAGGGTGACAGAGGCAGGCTGTGGCTGATGCGAGGTGGAGACTGAAAGATCTGAGCAATTGGGCTCAGGCTACCAGTCTCCAGCCAGAATAACCTGGTAGCTAAAGCTAAAAGGGTTGAAGCCTACACAGGAATATAAACAGTGACAGAGTAACACCCGCAAGATATTGGCGAGGCTATAGGGGAGGCTGGAGGCCATGATCAAGAGCCCTAAGACTTAAATAGGGACAATAGGGCCACAGGTGGTGACCACTGACTTACAATGCCAGCCAGGCACCAGTAGATCTGCCAGGGCATGAAAGAGAGCTGGAGAGAACTGTAGTTTTAGCTACTGGGCAGAGGACCCAGAGACTATGATAAATTAAGGTAGGTTTGTCAGGCATTGGTAAGAGCACTCCAGGACTCGGCAGAGGAAACCTCCCAATCAATATGAAAAGAACATCGAGGCAGCAAGATAAGCAGGGGAGGTTACACAGAGCAGCCCATGGGTCATAACCCAAAACTGGGTTGTAAGAATATTTCAAAGGGTCGCAAGCAAGTGCTAGAAAAATGCACGAAAGCACAGGTTTCCCCTTGCAGGCTGGCAGCTTCCCATCCTGCAAGTGGCTGCTTGGGGTGTGGTCAGTACACAGCCAGGCAGGGTTGTGGGAGCAGCCCCAGGAGTCGAATGAAGGTAAGTGTATGGGAAGTGGGGGTTGGAAGGCCAGGGCTTGGGGACTGTCGGGGGGGGGGGAGCAGTGTGTGCATGTGCAGCAGGGATGTCTGGGGGGGTGGGGGTAGGGGTGCAGATGCCTGCTGGCACTGGGGGAAAGTGGCTGGGTACTGAGACTGTGGCAGGGTGGGGCACTGTGGCAGGGTGGGGCACTGTCGGCCGGGCACTGGCAGGACCAGGGGAGTATGGGTCAGGACAAGTCAATCTTTGAAAATGGATCCTGGTATGAAAACAGTTGAGAACCACTGATATTAGAGCAGCATTTCTCAAACCATGGGTTGTGACCAAAAGTGAGTCATGAACAAACTTTAAAAATTGATTCTCCTTTAGAGAAGAAAAACATGGGAAACCATGGCTTTTCCCTTGTAGGCTGCTTGAAGCCTATGCCCCATACACCTCTCTCCCCCGCCGCCAGCCTCACACACTGGGGGTCTCGGGTCTGAGTGGGGGCAATGGGCCAGGAGTGAGAGGCACTAATTCAGGACTGGCCATCAATGGTTACAAATGGGTCCTGGTACAAAAAATGTTGAGAACCACTAATATAGAGGACTAGAAGTCTGGGAAGGATTAGGGTGGCCCCTAGGGGGTGCCACAGCAGCCCCAGGGCCTGCCCTGCCACACTAATAGTATGAGTTACTAAAGGTGAAAGGGAGGAACAGTCAAAAGTAGAAGACATAGGCATACATTCTCCAACTGTTATGTGTACTTGTTATTTCAAATTGTGCTTTCAATAACTTAACCATAATTATCTAGACAGATCACTTCAAGTTGCATCAATACCAGCAAAAAAAGGGGAAAAAACCACAAAAAACCTCTTTTTGAAGAGTCTGTAAAAGAGCAAAGTTTTTTTGTGTTTTTTTTATTCTCACCTTCAGCTCTAATGAAAGGACAACTATGTTTTTGCCAGAAACTTGTTCTCACTATAAAAATAATTTCCCTGAAAAAAATTATCGTTTTTTCCTTGAGGCCAACCTTCAAGGTCTGATACTGTTTAAAATAAAAAGAAACAGGTTTATACTGAATGAAATGGCAACATCTTGCCTTACAACAGATTCACAAATATTCACACACAAATACTAACGAAATGAAAGCTGATATAATCATTTCACACAGCTCTACCATGAATTGTGCCCCCATGCCTTGGGCAGTCTGCTGCAGATGAGAATATTACGTTAAAGGATAAATTAGAGCTACGTGTAGTATATAGTACTAAATCTCTGCAAGTGCTTTTTTGAAGGTTGTATAACCTAGGGCTATCCTTGGGCTGAACTGCAGTACTGAAACTACAGCAATGACAATTCAAACAACACATAATATCATTGACCATACAGAACTTCAAAGGTAACACTTGTATTTTGAGACCCTCAAAACTGCTTCACTCTGAAGTGACAGTGTGATTTTTCTGTGCAGATGATATGTCCTCCTATTCCTTCTGCCGTAGATAATGAGCACCCTGTATATCCCTGAATGGTGAAATTTAGTGAGGAGAGCTCATGAATCTGGAACTAGGGGTTTTCAGTAGCCTTTGCCCTAAGAAAATTTTAGAGACAGCAGTAAGCAAAGGCTACTGCAGTCTTATAACTGAAGGAGAACTGCTTTTTAAAAGAAACTACAGTCACAGTTATGAAAATGAATAATAGGTTAATGTGCAATGCTTTAGCAAGTCTTCTTATACACTGGGTACATGCAGACATCCCATCCTATTCTCATCTGCCCACCCCTGTAACCTGTCCAGATCTAGTTATAGCCTGTCCCTCCCTTCTAGCATACCCACCTCTCCCCACATCTTAGTGTCATCCGCAAATTTGAAAAAGTGCTTTTCACCCCCTCATCCAAGTCTCTGATGAAGATGTTGAACAGTGTGGGCCCAAGGACTGAGCCCTGGGGGACCCCACTGCCCATGTCCTTCCAGGTCAAAAATGACCCATCCACCACCACTCTCTAGGTGCGGTCCTCCAGCCAATCTGTGACCCATCTGACTGTGTAGGCATCAACACCACTGTCACCTAATTTTCTAATGAGAATGGGGTGAGAGACAGTGTTGAAGGCTTCCTAAAGTCGAGAAACACTATGTCCACCATGACACCTGCGTCTAAGGATTTTGTGACCTCGTCATAGAAGGCAACCAGGTTGGTCTGACAGGACCTGCCCCTAATGAACCCTTGTTGGTTGCCCCAAAGCATAATCTCCCTTGCTGGCCCCTCACAGATGTGCTCCTGCATAAGTTTCTCAAAGAGCTTCCCCAGGACCGAGGTAAGACTAACAGGTCTATAGTTTCCCAGGTCCTCCTTCCTCCCCTTTTTGAAAATGCGGACCGCGTTGGCCCTGACCACAACACCTGCATCCAAGGATTTTGTGTCCTGATCGTAAAAGGCAACCAGGTTGGCCTGACAGGACCTGCCCACTTATATTGACCTAACTAGAGTTAGATCAGGGGCAGGCAATTATTTCAGGTGGAGGCCTGCTTAACAAGTTTTGGTTAGCTGTCAGGGGCTACCTATGTAGCCCTGTCCCTTTATAGTTGCCCTGCTCCTGGTCACTACTTTGGGACCAGAAGTCTTGCCCCCTAACCCCTGACCTTTTCCAATGGAAGTCCCTTCCCCCACTCTAATACTCCTTTTGGGAGGGGGGGGGGTTGCCATCTTAGAACCAGAAAAAAATCAAATCATACATTAGAAGTCAAATACCTACTATAATATATTTTAATTTTATTACAAAAACTATTTGTCATGACTTGTGATTGTGTATTGTATATAGAAGGGATTGCATAGTAACTCAAAAATAAAGTGTCATTCTTATATTGTGTGGCAGGGTTGTGAGAGAGTGTGGCTGTATAGGGGGGTATAGGGTATGTTAGGGTGTATGTATATGCCAGTGGGGGCAGGGTGTAAGTGTATGGGGTGTGAGGGAGTAGGGACCTCACACACACACACACTCTTCCCATGGCATGCAACAGCAGGGCAGGTCAGGGTGCTTGTGCCTGGTGCAGGTTTCCCTCTGGCCTGCACTGCATGGGGCAAGGGAATAGAGCCTGCCCTATTGCCAGCGCTCCACACTGCATGCCTGCAGCTCCAGCACTCACAGCAGGGGAAGCTGTATGCTAGAACCTGTTGCTTCCCCGCTCCTCACTGTGCAGGTCCCTGCACTCTGTCAGGAGTGGAGGGAGCCCCACCCCATTTCCCTTCAGCTTCCGGTGCAGCTACCTCACTGCAAGTGTAGAGTTGCAAGCAAGTAGTGCAGAGCCCTGGGGATAGATGCAGCCAGGCAGGCTGCACAGGAGAGCACTCTTCACCCCCAATACAGCACTGGCCACCTCTACCACAGGGATGCTGCCATAGAAATGTTTATATCAAAGGTGTTTTTCCATCCTGCACTGGATCTGGAAGTAAAGGCTTTCAAAGGTCTTAACAATAAAAGAAAAGAAAGAGAGAGAGAGAAAGAGAGAGAGAGCTAAAGCACTCATGTGCACATGCCAAAATAGCAATGAGTAGGGACATACCTAATTTGCAAGGGCGACCCCCAATTTTTCAGACAGAATGCAGGCCCAGGCAGCCATTTCGCAAGAGGAGCACTGAGTCCCCCTCCCCCCCACACCTCTGGCTCAGGGACCCCGGTGGCCCCACCCCTTATCACTGACTTGCTGCGGGGGCTTCCTGTCATGTGGCCCTACCCCTCACCACTGACTGGCTGTGTGGACTGTCCATCATGCAGCCCCCACTCCTCACTGATTATTAGTAGAGAGGAGTAGGGTGACATGACAGGCAGCCCTTGCAGCCAATTGGCAATGAGGGACAGGGGAAGAAGCCTTCTTGCCAGCAGACCTTCAAGTGGGCAGCCCTCCCCTACCTACCTCCCCACCCCAGTGAGCTGCTGCAGTGTTTGGTTAAGTTGGGGGGGTTTTTCCTGTGGATTTCATGGATTCCATGGGCATTTACCTGGATTTCACAAAATTCACAAAACTGTGAATTTGGTAGGTCCCTAGTCATGAGGCTGAGGTTAAAACACTCACCTGTACTGTGAGAAACAAATTCAAATACTCCCTCAGTCAGATTAAAACAGGTATTTGAATCAGTGGTTCCCAAACACCAAGCTACTGGCTGTTTTGAAGACTTTATAAGTCACTTATTTTGACCAGAATTTCCATCCTGGTCTTTTAATAAACTTCCTTGGAATTTTATTCAACAAACACATTTCCACAAAATGTTTCAGTTTAGAGAATTAATATCTTCCAAGGAAAACTCTAGCTCCACAGGAAACCTCATGAAACCAGCCCCACTTTTGAGATTTGTGGCTCTTTCTGTGACTAAGCTTGTCTCTAGGTGAGCCAGTAATCCTCACAAAGTACTTAATACAGAGCCAAGAGGTTTAGGTATCTTAACATGAATGTCTCCCTATAGTGGTGCCCCATAATTGCATCATTCCACAGCCTCAGATATCTTGATTATATAAAGCCTGATCATGCAAAGCTTGCTGTTGGTGGCAAAAAAAAAAATTATTTCACTGGAAGGATGATTGGGTAATGACTCATTACCTTCTTCATAAATGCTACAAAGAGATGGGCATGAAGGAAAAGGCCAACAAATATTCTCAAACCTCAAAAGAGAACTGCCTGGAAAAAGCAAACAGAACATTATAACAGAGAGCCAGTGAGCATGGATCTTCACTATATATTTTATGTTTACTTTTAAAACACAGTATAATGTCACTGATACCATGCTTCCAGAGCTCTTATAGACATTTTCATGTTGGACTTGTTGCTACACTGGACTGAATCTTAGGAATGCCACTTTTCCTTATTTGCTAATTGTACATAATGGTGCTCCTGTTCAGGTGGGCCTTGCTATGCCCTCACCCACATAAAGCAATGGGCCATATAGACACACTGGTCATAGCTGCTATAAGAACTGGAGGCTGTGGAACAACGCAATTATGAGGCACCACCATAGGGAGACATTCATGTTAAGATACCTAAACCTCTTGGCTCTGTATTAAGTACTTTGTGAGGATTACTGACTCACCTAGAGACAAGCTTACTCACAGAAAGAGCCACAAATCTCAAAAGTGGGGCTGGTTTCATGAGGTTTCCTGTGGATCCGGAGTTTTCCTTGAAAGATATTAATTCTCTAAACTGAAACATTTTGTGGAAATGTGTCTGTTGAATAAATTCCAAGGAAGTTTATTAGAAGTCCAGAATGGAACAAAATAAGTGACTTTTTTAAGTTGGGGGGGGAGGGGGGAAGCATCAGGCTTATTTACAACAAGTGGGTACTTCCCTATCCTTACATAATTGCTCTTTATCTAATATTCCTTTTACTATATCCTTCAGTACTTTCTAGCTCATGGGGATAGCCTGTTTTTTTCTTTATATAGCCGTTATTATGCTGGGATTACCGTTACTGGATTTGTCGCGCCAACATTTAAACGCTAGTGTTCAAGAGAGGGTGACTGGGTAACTGAAGTCCTTGGTTGTGTGAACTTGCTAGTCTTCAGTTACACAGTGTTCAAGAGAGGGTGACTGGGTAACTGAAGACTGTAGCAAGTTCACACAACCAAGGACTTCAGTTACCCAGTCACCCTCTTTTGAACACTAGCGTTTAAACGTTGGCGCGACAAATCCAGTAACGGTAATCCCAGCATAATAACGGCTACATAAAGAAAGAAACAGGCTATCCCCATGAGCTAGAAAGCACTGAAGGATATAGTAAAAGGAATATTAGATAAAGAGCAATTATGTAAGGATAGGGAAGTACCCACTTGTTGTAAATAAGCCTGATGCTTCCCCCCCCCAACTTTTTTCCCAGCTAAATCAAAGCAAAATCAGTGTGCTGACATGAGGTGCTACACCTCAAAACACTCAAGAAAACCTGAAATAACTAGCAAGTGTAGTCAAGCCCAAAACTTCTTGAGGCAACACCATTCTGTTTCTGTCCTTAGGGAAAATGGTGCAAAAATGTATTCAAGAGTAAACCTACAAAGAATTGCTCTTTTCCCAACTGACTAGAGCTAGGAAGTAACAATGATCTTATGTATAGGGCTGTTTCCCTCCCCACCCCTCAGTCAAATTCAAAGGAAAACACTGTATTTTTTAAAGTAATTATAGAGTTCAGTGGAACTATTCTAGACATGTATCTTTGTCACCAAGAGCACATTTTTCACCAACACAAAATTGTTCTCCAAACCAAATATGTTCTTGTTTGCTTAAGAAATATACTCAACATTTTTTTTAATTATAAGAATTTTGTTAAAAATCATTCTGCATTTTTGATGACTAAGAAGTTTCACTTTGTCACACTAGAGGTTATGCTACTCTGAAAGTGAGAAAATTGCTATTATTTGTGTCTTCCAACACACACTTTGCACTACAGATTGCTTATTGGCATATGGATTGAGAATCAGATTTGGGTTTTATCAGCTAAAGTACTTAATGAGCTGCATCCTGAGCAAAGTAACAGGTTTCAACAATTAATTTTTAAGGTAAACATTTTTAAAGCATCTAAGTTATTTACAAACCCAAGTCATGCTTCAAAAGAGGATTAAACACAAGGGGCATGTCCACACATGCAAGCACATCTGCTTGTAGCAACTCAAAGAGAAGCGGACCAAATTTGAGCTGGGGCTTTTTGCCTCAGCGCATGTGCCCAGACATGCATTTTGTTGTGGAGCGAATTGTGCCACTTGGGGCAAAATAATACTGCCTAGCTTCTCACAGATTTGCATCCAGGGGAAGCTAGAGCCTGGGGCCAGCACCTGTGCTGTCTCCAGCAGTATAAAAACCTGCCCTGGCCAGCAGCTCAGGGCTATTTGCCCTCAGGAGCTCCTGAGGCCCAGCTACTTGGTATCTGGGGACACTGGTCCCTTGTGTCAGTTAGACTGCTGAAGCAGCATCCCAAATTCACTTTTTAAAATACCCCCAAATCCACCGTCTTCCACAATTAGAATAAAAGAGACAGAGGGATTGATGAGATGGGCAATATTTTATTGCTATATTTACAATGTTAAAGCAACTTGGAAGCCTACCAGTGTCTCTAGCATCATAATATAATAAATTCTAAATATCTATGTTTTAATATTTCCTTTTGGTTTCCTTGTCACACAATAGGTGTGTGAAGGGGGTGGGAAGGGTGGTGGTGGCATGTGGGTGGGTGTATGAGCAAGTGGTGCCTCCAAAGGGTCTGGGGGGGGCACTAGATTGCCAACAAGTGGAAAGATCCCCCAGCAGCTGATTGGCAAATGGGGGGATGGGTTCCCCAGTGCCTGCCAAGCTCCTGCCGCTCCCTTCCTCACTCCCTCCACCAGCACGTCCCTGCCAGGTGCCCAGGGAAGCAAATCCCAGTCCCTGCACACATGGGTTTTTCTTGAAGCCCCTGGCAGGGCTGGTCCTGCCTCAAACTCTGCCTTCCATGCACAACCCACCCCAGAGGAGCTGAAGCCCTGAGACGGACAGGCACCTGTGTCCTCACAGGATCAGTGGTCATGGGCTCCATGGGGGAATCGGCAGCTCCAGCTTGGGACCAGTGCAGGGCCAAGCTGGAGGAGCCTGGACAGGGGGGCTGGGGCTGAGGGCCAGCAGGGCCAAAGCGGGGAAACAGGGCTGGGGCTCCTCCACAGCCCCTATGTCCCACCGGCAGGAGGTCGGTGGACCCAAGGCAGCAACAGAGCCTGCCTTCCCCTGCCCCACTCCTGATACCCAGCCCCGCACATGGGGCTGCCCGGTTCCTCCAGCTGTGGGAACAGTTCTCACAGTGCTGTTACTGCACAGCAGTGTTTTATTGTGTTCAGCCATGCACACACAGAGCTTAGAGGGAACCATGCCCCTACCCCACCAGGGATAATTTTTCATGCACCAGAGGGGCATGTCCTGGGACAAAAAGCAGCAACACAAATATGTTCTGCTGCTATTTGTGCCATGGTAAATACACACCCATACACGTGGGGACATGCTCAAGGGGTTTAAATCTCATTGAAAAATCAGTGGCTCCTTAGGCTCCTGTATCTCTCTATCACTTTTTAAAATAGGATTTAAGGTTTACATGCAATTATGTTTGCCCTTTTCACTACAATGGCATAGGTGAAGTGGCCAATCATCATAATACAGATGCAGAGAAGTCTGTTATAAATCTGCTTACGTCGACATACAAACTAAAACAAGCTATACTAATACTAACAGGAAGTTGACTGTGCAGTAGACATGTTATCACTAAAGATGATAACACATGTGCCCCTATTAGACTGGAGTCAACTAATTAATTCCACAGCAGGATAATACTTGTAAATACAAGTACTATCCTGCTGCAGAGTTTTTTACTCCGCAGCAGCACATGTGTAGATGTTGCCCAGACTGGCTGGGGTGTGAAAGTGCATCAGTGCTAGCTAGCTAGCCCTGCATTGAAGCACCCTTGTGCTCCAGCCAGCCCTTCTGCAGCATGTTGAATCACCCCTGGGCTGGCAGGCTGATCCCCTCCTAGCCAGAGCTGCTCCAAACCAAATCAATGTGCTACAGTCCTGAGTGCACATGAAGATGAGGTGCCCAGGAGCACTAAACTCCAAAGTTTATTCATGTGCATTAATTGTACATGTAGCCATGCTCAGTAGGTCTGATACTGACATTGCTGTGCTGGCAGAAAAATTACATCCTTGCTGACTTAACGTACAGACAAGTCCTGTGGGTCCTAAATGCCAAAGTCACTTTTGAAAAGGGCCTGAGGCAAAGTTACTTAAAAAATTTAATCATCAATTAAAAGTCATCTTTTTGGCCACCAGCCAGACACAGTGCTTATATCTTGCATCTGCCATCTCATTCTCAGGTTAGAACAAGAAGTTCCTGTCCTGCGTGCAGAGACAGAAGTAGTACATTTCATACAGAACATGTCTTGCCAATGCAAAACCATTCACAGTTAGACCTCTGTTTTGGAAATGCCCTTCTTCTTGATCTATTAATTATCCCCTTTAAAATCAGCCTTAAAAACATTTTTATCTGCAATCACTGCAGTCATGTGGTCCCTAGAACTGGGTAAACTTATTTGACAAATATTGTATTAATCAAAAAAGAAGCAATTCTGTGGAGACCAACTTAATTTGTAAATTTGGATCCAATTTACCAAATAATTTGATACAAAATAGTCCTTAAAGACTGAAAATATTTCTTGTCAACAAATTGTTTTAAGCTATAGTTTCAAGATGACACTTCAGTTTAAAATTACCATTTTTTTAAAAAAGGTTTAAAAACAAAAATAAAAAAAAAATGTTCATTGCTTTGGTTTAGCCACACCAAATGTTTTGTTATAGCTGCTATTTCCACTATTGACCATAAAAATCATTTACCTGCACAGCTTTGGTGGTTCTCTTATTCAGTATAACTTACCTGGGGCACCCAGGTACCAAGAGCAGAAATGTTAGGCAGAGCCATATTGTCTCCAGAACAGCAATGATTATCCACTCTGGCCAGTAGAGAACAATGTCTCTAACTGGAGCCCACCAGTTACCATTCTAAAAGAGAAGTCGAGGGGGAAAAAACACTGTCAGATAAATAGTCAGACAAGTATGTCAAGGCACTTTAGTAAGCCTTCATGTAGACATCAATATTTAAAGCCTTTTTTTTTTTCCATGTGAATCAGCAGGAAACTGTATTTTAAACAGAGTACAGTCTGAGAAAGAGGCAATTACAATCTGTTATCCACATCCTATCACTTTCACTTAAGGGAATCTCTTTTTCCAGAACTAAAAGCAATACAAGACTATTTGCTTTATGAGTTAATCTTGTGGAAACCAAAAGCAGCTTGTCAGTACTTTGTTCAACTCCTAGATCATTGTTACAGCTGGGGATGGGAGAACAGTTGTGATTTGGGGCAATTTCAAATACGCAGATATTGCAGGTTCAAATTTCCACAAATGAATCTAAAGCTTTTGAAGTTCAAACTCTGTTCATTATCCAGTCTCTCTACTCCCCTTTTGTTCACTTCTAAGGACTGCCAGGGAGATATGAATGACACCATCAAATGGGTGATATCCTTAGGAAGAAGTATGGTAGATCTGTAACAAATGCTCAAAGCACCAGGCCAAGGTAAACAGAGTCCCTAACAAATAATGCAAGCCACACAGAAATATATATGAAGGGTAACTACATCTCACAACTGAATGGTGCTTTCCACAAGGAAGTAATCAGTAAAACTGTTGAGAAATCTGTTGTCAGTTGTTGAATAATACTTTGGCACCTAAAATGTTTTGTCAAAGGCTACTTGGATATAACAAATTAAGAAAACAGGGATTCAAGGGATTTTTTATTCACAACTGCAGTCTGCTTTAAACAGAATTTTCATCAAAAATAGTTTGGAATTATAAGAAAAGCATCTGGAGAGATGCTCTCTAGTTAAAAAGTACAGAGATTATCAATCCTTGTGCTTCAAAGCATAAGCTGATCACTAGCTAGAAGAAGCTGCACCTGTTGCTATGGTACAGTACACTTAAGTATATTAATCAAAAGCACATAACCACAGCTGCTGAAAAAGATGAAATAAGCAGGATATCCAAATAGATGAGTGATAGGTCTGTTTCAGTATGTATGGCAATTCTAACATCACAATCTATGGAAAAACACAATAACTGATTTTCAAATATTTAATTTTAAATTAGTGGTTTGGAAGATACCAAATAAAAAGCATTGGAAAATGAAACAGTAGAAGTCAAGCATGTGATAGGAGGCAGGCCATTTTGACAGATACTATAGTTTGGCAGAAACAATGCCAACTAAAGAGACTATAAGATTAGAGCCAATGACACTACAGGTGAATGGAAATTAGCACTAACAGCTCATGCCATCTTGATGTCTCATTAGAAAACAGAAAAACTAGTATACCTGAGTTGTTCTCTTAGTATTCCTATCTTGGGTACCACATCCTATGTTACAGAAATTGAGGGGATAACATTTAAAGGGGAAAGAGAAAATTTATTCATAAGAGCTCCCAATAGTTCATACATAAAAATACTGAAATACTGTAAAAAGCATCATTCATTTAAAGCTTGAATTAAGAACTGCAACTCTAGCAGTACCAGTATTCCTTTTCTGGCCTGATCTTGCACCATAAAATACAATAGGATCTTTGTCAGTGACTTCATCTCAGCAATCCCCTAATGAACCAGTAGAAGAACTGTATTTGCATCTGCCACTGTCATTCTGCCCATTCATGATATCCTTACATGCAGGACAGAGACACTGGGAGTTTGATAACCTGGGATGAAGCAGTTAGTTTTTCCTTATCATTTGTACATTGTAATGCAAGCTAAAGACATAAGATTCTGTTTTCACAACTGAGTGCAAGATAGAAGAGTTAAGACTGGTAAAACAGCAAGGAACATATTTCTAAGGCTAGACATGCCATTACAGCTCACCTGATATTTCTCTACATCCTTTACACTGAAGCAGGTCTGCATCAAAGCCACTGTGAAGTAGGTAAAGCCTAGACGTTGCAAAACACCTGGGATTCTTGCCCAGCTCCATGATACTGTAGATATAACAGACAAAGCAACACAATGTATCACCAAGTGACTTAACTGCTGTGTTCTGCAATCCATGCAAAACCAAAGAGGCATGTGAGGAACACCATGTTACCTCATAAAATACCTGCACGGTGGCAAATACTGGACATCATTATATATTACCATGTTAAATTATAACACTATCCATCAGAAGAAAGTCATTGATAAATCATTGGGCAGCTGATAAGCATGGCACATATGTAGATAAGTGAATCACACTTTTATGAACCCAGTACCAGTTTTTACCTTGGAAGAAGAGTTTTGCAAGAGAAAGAGCTTGGAACATAAAAACTGCCATTTAGTGGATCAGACAATAGGTCCAACTTGCCCAGTATCTTGTGTCACACTGTGGCAGAGTGTGGATGCTGAAAGGTGAACAGAGTATGACCAAGGTTTTTTCCACTGGTTCTCTCCCACTTGCAGCCTTCAGCATTCAGGGTCTAGGAAGTTCTGATTCATAGGCTGTGCCCCTAACTCCCATGCACCTTTACTCCATGGATTTGTGCAATCCCTTTTTTGAATCTGGATAAACTGTCAGCTTCCAAAACACCTGACAATAAGTTTTACACTTTAATGATTCCCTTAACAACGTGCTACGGTGATGTAGCATTGGTGGTCACAATGCTCCCTTGTTATAGTGCATTACTACGGCAATGCAGCAGCTAAAAATAACTGCACAGTGCAGTACCAAAGGCGCCATAGGGACACATGTAGACACACCCACTGTGTGAAAAAGTATTTCTTTCTGTTAGTTTTAAATTTACTACCAAGTAGTTTTATTTTATGACCCTACTTGTATCGTGAGAGACAGTAAATAATAAATCCCTATTTAGTTTCTCTCTACCATTTAGTATTTTATAAACCCATATCATCATGTCCCCCCTCAAGCATATCTTTTCTAAACTGGGTTGTGTGGAAAACTGAAGATCTGGGGATTACATATAGATTGTATAGTACCCACTGCAATACTTATCTAAATTGATTATATATATAAAGCGGAACTCACGCAGGTGACTAATGGCCGTTCCTCACATGCAAATAAATGCACAGTAGGATCTAATGCGTGATCCATACAATCGTGCCTCCTGCCATAACATCTGCATGGCAGGAGGTGTGATTGTGGGATTTTGCATTAAATCCTATCGCATCTTATTGGCAGCAAGGGGGAGCCCTCAGCTGATGCATGGGTACCCCATGCACCCCTGTGGCTGTTGTGATCTCGCAACCATGGAAGTGTGCTAAATTACTGGGGCTGGGGGAAATCACAGCAGCTACCATTCCCCAGCCTTGGGGATGTATGAAACCCCTAGGGCTGGTGGGATCGCATGATTCACTAGCTCTGGGGGTTTCATGTACCCCCACGACTGAGAGATCACAGCAGCTGTGATTCTTCTAGCCCAAGTGGTTTCATGCACCCCTAGGGCAGCTGCAACCCCTGGCTGCTGGGGCTAAGGGTCCCTTCAGTTGTGGAACTCCCAGCCCCAGCTGGGCATGGTGCATCCCTGTGACTGGGAGCCACATCAGCTAACAGGTCTCCCAGCTGCAAGGGAGACCCTGATTTTTATCTGCAGGGTTCATACACTTAAGCACTGAGCTCCATCCACCCTGCATTGTCCACTTACAGTGAAAGTATTCCCATCAGTACATTACTATTGTTTACTCTTAATGCACTCCTCAGCTTTTGTTGTGCAAGCATAAAGGGACAGAGACAGAAGAGAATGCATTTTTAAAAGAGAAGTCTGCTTTCTCTTTTTCCCTTCATAAAGAAACCTGGCAGTTCAGAGTAACAATGACAAGAGGATGCAGTTTGAAACTGTGATGGACTGTCAGTTGCCTAAGGCAATTAATCATGTAGTCATCTATTTGCTGTCAAAAATCTTACTTTAGAATAAATTAAAAACAAAATCTTTCATGTTCCTATCTGTGTGGCTTTTTACTAAAATATACTACTACAGCTTTCAGTGTCACTATCCCATTCTTCTGAAATTTCCCTTCAGCCTTCATTTCATGCAAGAACATGTTAGGAAATTATTTTCTTTCTATTTATGTTATTTCTACACAAAGAACTGGAAAAAGGAGCCAAGCCTCTCATTATCAGCACAGTCATCAAACTATGATAAAAAATATTTTTGTTCTAACGGAAACTGGTTTTCATATTTTGGAGATTGTTAGCAATCGTGAACTATCCTCTCACTGGTCTTTTAAAAAAATCCTGAAGTTTTGTTAAAGCAATCTGTGAGAAAGTGCCTTTGCTAATCTACTCTCCAGCAATCTACAACACTCCATTTGATAGATTGCTTGAATTAATATTTTAAAAGTGAAGATGACCAAGGTCAATTTAAAAGGCCTTCCCAGTTTGGCGGCTCTTAAGATTTCTCCATCCAGATCACACTTTGGTTGAGTGTAGATTACGAAGTCATGTGGCTCAATGAATCATTAATTTTTCTTTGTAGGATTTTCTTGAAAGTCACTTGTGAGTTTTGTAAGGAAGAGACAGATAGTAATAATACACCACCTCATTAGAACCTTCTCAAAATATTTCCAAACCTGATGCTTCCAGTGGTGAGTTGGATTTTAACCGGTGTCCTGGGAGTCTTTGGTTAAAATACACTAAGATGCCATGTTAAATTAGTGAACAGGCAGATTTATTCAATACATTCATGCATCATACTCCCGAGGCTAGCTGTCCCTGCCCAACTGATTTCTCATTCTTCATGTTTTACATGCTTTCAGGAGGGTGTTATTTTCTACTACATGCATTCTGAATTCCCAGTTTAATTCCTAAATTCCTGGTCCAATTCCTAGTACTATCTTCTGAGAGTACAGCAGTTAGCATGGGACAATACATGGAGGACCACAAATCTGAAATCGATAAAACTAGTTAGTAAAAAATATAAACAGCCATATTTCAGTTCTGTTAGCCACCTAAAATCTGTAAGCACAAGTATATTTTGATTAAAAACAAAATACAAACACACAAACAACCCTCCAAAATAAAAAGTATGTTACCCTGCATGTGTGTGCGCGCACGTGCATGTGTATACATAAAAAGGATTCATACTTAGAAAACCACTCTCTCTTTCTACATAGAGAGAGTATATATATTAACCACATATATTTGTGTGTATATATGTCCTTTAGAAGGCTAGCATGCAATCAGTTAGTTCAGCTAAAGAAGTCCACTCTCTGATATGCATGTTCTTGGAAAAAGGAATGACCATGCATATTGTAAATCATAGTATAACATTACCAACTTTCCATCACATTATGAAATTTCTCTTAGATTGTGCTGAGACTTTATTACATTAGTATTCGGTTTTTGATAATATGATACATATCTGAGCCCCTCTCTTGTTCCTCAAGGGAACATGCAGGAGGATGATACTGAAAGCAAGGCATGCCATTTCTAACACATCAAGCTCTTTTTAACTAAATTCAGGACCCACGGGGGATGCATCCAATAAGTCATTAGACACACAGCCCTGTCTGAAAAGGAGTCAGCATCGCTTACCGTGTCTATACGTTTTCCTTTTTAAACACTTACAACACCAGTCTTTTCAGTACAACTCATTTTTTTATGTATTTGTTTTCAGATTGGATACATTTGCACTAGACTTCTTTGATCTTTGGTAATGAAACCAGTGCAACAGCACAAGTGCCAATACAAAGACTCCACCTCATGCAGGGGCTCAGATGTACAAAGTGCAACTTAATCTTGAATATGGATTATCTCACCTACTTAAATAGTAGCCACTGCCTAACCACCACTTTCTAGCCAGCTAGCAACATGCTAATTTGAACCCCTTCTTTGAAACATACTAAAATACAGCTTCCTGTAGAAGTAGTTGTTTGCCCAGAAAATATAGTACATGCAAACTCAACAATGCAAATAGTATTATTAGTACCTAGAATTAGTTTCTGGAAAACCTGATTTCTGTGTGGTAAAATCTGAAAAGCAGACTGAATAGGCCACCTAAGCAATTAGCTGTGAAGAACAGGAGGACTATTTGGATTTATGATCTCTTATACCAGTGATTTTATCCATAATGGCCCAGGATGAGTGTAGAAGGGCTAGCAGTTCCAAAGCAGTGGTGGAGTTGGGATGACGCTGTAACTGTAATGGTCCAGGAAAAATGTGATGCAAGCATTTTTGTGGACTGCCTGTTGTGAGGGGTATGGACAAGATTTCTGGGTATGATGTACACTTCCCCAGGTCTCTGAAAAAGGGTCACTTCTTAGAGACTTGAGAATGTCTATATCATACCCAGCAGCTTGTCTGTAGCAAGGGATCTACTTCATTCACAGTTTCGTGGATTTCATAGAAACTGTGAAATCCAGGATTGCTGGTGGGAGAGGAAGGAGCTGGCTGGCATGGCAGCCCAAAGGGCAGCAGACAAAATTGAGGCTGCCCTCTCATCCCTTTTCCCCACAACTGGGGCCTCCCTGCCAATCAGCACCAAGGGGCAGGGGAGGAGAAAAGACAACCAGCAATCAAAATGGTGGCCACCCTCTTGTCCCTCCCTCCCTCCAGAGCCTCGAGTGGGCCATGAAAAACCCTTTGTCTCAGAACATATTAGGTAGGTCCCTATCTGGATCCCTCTCAACTGTATACAATTGCTCCAGTAAAAGAGATCATCCACAACAAAATTTTGCCTCTTGTAGTCTTCCCAAAGTCAGGCTAATTCAGATAGCAGTTCTAATACCAGTGTATCACAAGGGGCATTTTTGTGTGAAGAGAAGAGCATTACAGGTATGTGATGGTATCAGTTTACCAAATTTCCAAGCATTGCTTGAAAAGTTAAGTTTTTATAGTACTGACAAGGTATCCAAACCTACAATATAATGTCCAATGAATATACATAGCTAAATTTAGCACCTATTTATAGTGGAGAGGGTAAGCAAAATGTGTAGTTTTGATTCCTGGTGGGAAGAAGCAACTTGCTTTGCTTGGGCAGCTACTGTACTTCCTTGTTCAGATTTGGAAAGGTATTCTGGTCTCTACAGTCTAATAGTTTAAAGCTATTGAATTAACAGGAAAGAAGAGAGACATTCTGATTATTAATGTTTATCTGTAACATTTTTTAAGTGTCAGAAAATTTCATTGAAACACTATACACGCAGAGACACACATGCGTGTACACACATAAAATATTGTTTCATTTAAAAGAAATGGTGAACACACAGCCTTTTTGTGTCAATCATATACATGACTGCAGTGGGGTGCATTTAAAAACAAAGAAGTTGAGATCTTGTGAAAGTCTATAAGCGGGGGGGAGGAAGATTCCATGGATCACGAGGTAGATGTCAGTTGTTAACTCTGCCCAAGAAATAATTTTCCACACAATGAAATCTATAAGAGTATATATATAGGAGTACATAAGTTAAAGTTAATATTCACCCAATCACATAAGTTACCACAAAATACCAGTGACCTAAAATATAGGCAGAGGCAAGCGTTAGCTAATAGGTTACACGTTAATAGCTGATCCATATAATTCACAGCTGAGGTGAAAGTTACACGCTTAGAAACTTTGAAGTTTATTTTCAATTCCAGTGCCCCTTTCTCCTCAAGGTAAAATTATGTAAATTATATTGTGAATACAATAATGAAGGACTTACTTCAAGAGGTCCTAGGGGCTTCTACTTCTCATGGTCTTCAACGTGAGTTGTGTATAACTGGGACTTAAGGGGGGAAAAATCAGACTAAAAAGCCTAAATACCCCTCATATAGACTAAATTCCAGTGAAAGCCTGGGTAACATGTACAGAGAAGTCTTGTAGTTACAAATTAATGGAGGTATAAAATATCTCTTTATTGCTTTGAAATTCCTCCTTCAAATACCGTAGTATTTAAAATACATGATTCAGAGAACCTGTGATGTCTATACAAGGCTCAAGGTAATGTGAGAGAAAAGCTCCGCTTTGGTTGGCTCCTTTCCCATCTCTTTGCAGACAGAGTCCACTTGCTGCTTACTTTATTTATGTTCCCTAACTTCAATTAATCTATCGGGTAATTAAGTCCTTCATAACCTTGCTCTGAACTAACCAGTGTTTTCTGAACTTTCCCATACATTAGTTACCTTTCCACTAACTCAAGAACATATCCCTTCCCTTACTGGCCTTGTGCCAAGCCATAAGCACCTCATCACTACCACATTCAGTACTATGTTATATGTAGGACTGTAAAACACCACAACCCCACCCAGCCATTGAAGTCTAGTCCTCTGCATTCAAAGACAACCGTTTATCTAAAATGGACCATGCACTCTACAACACACGTGTGCACTGCAACGTGTGTTAGTGAGACACCACTTAACAGATGAGATAAGGATAATACCAGGGTCTTGTCACTACAATGGAAGGATATCAGTTGAGTTAAAACATGCTCAGATGATGCTTGGAAATGGCCACATCATGCATTACAGAAAAAGACAAAAACCTGTATGCCACTTGCCAATCTGGCATAGGGGAAAAATATTTCCTGACCTGAAATATAGCAATTAATTTGATCCTGAGCATATGAGCCAGATAGATGCCTTTGAACTTTCTAAATACCAACAGGAATACCAGTACACCCTAGCCAAACTCCCACCTCTAGCTGTGGCCATAGTCAAGTGTTTCAAAGGAAAATGAAACAAAAAACTCAGAAGCCATTCTTCCTGGCCCTGTAACAGGGGGCCTTCCCAGGGACAGTATGATGTTGGCCTGCCCACCTGTATCTGGGCTAACCGCCCACCTCTTTCGTCTACCATGCCTTGATGATACATGATTATGGTGTTAATTAGGCGGGAGGCTGCCCATTTTGCACCCTGATGTTTAGGGGGATCTCTGCAGCTCCATTCCACCCCTAAACTGTGGCCCAAGCCTCACAGATGGCATCTCAGGCAGCTAAACTCAGCTGGACTCTTCACCCATCAGCTGTGGTCCCCTCTCTGGGAACTTTGGCTCCCGCTTAGGCCATGGCCCCATATGAGGTCAGTTAGGACCCTGAGCCTCTTTGCTCTGTGGGCTCCTGGCCCTTTTGACTCCTCTTTGGGTCTTGGCCCCAGCAAGGACTAGTAAGGTACCCTGGGTCAGGTCTTAGCTGCTTGCCTGCTTTTACCCTCACAACTCCACTGGAACTAAGCTGCAGCCCTTTCTGAGCTCTCACAAGCTTGGACATTACCCAGCTAGGAGTGTGCGTGGGCTGGAGATTATTAGGTGCCCCCAACCCACCTTTCACTAGGGAGGTAATTGGCCTGGCATTTCATGGGGCTGCCACACCACTGGCAGTCCTACCAGGCCTCCCTTCCCTAACAGGGTGCAGTTTTAGGTCATGCTCAGGACCTGGAGACTTGTCCATCCCCATAGCTCCAGTCCATAGACCCCCACGCTGTACCTGAGCCTCAGCTCTGCCAGCTGATGTGTCTGTCATGGCTGCTGGCAGCAAACCACTGCTTCACCCTAATTATAGCCTGCCCTCTAAAATGGTCACCACAATCAAGCACCTGGCTGCTGCCTGCTCTGGCCCTTAAAGTGGCAGGCACCAACAGTGCCCTGCCACAAGCCCCTACAGGTGACTGTCAGTCTCTGAAGCAGGGATTTCCAGACACTTCCCACAGAGTTCAAGTTTCCTACATGGACACAACAAATACTTGAATCCAAATCCAATATGCTTAGATTTCCATAAGCCAGGAACACTCCTATTCTATCAGTTTCGCTTTTCCATCAACTTGTTAACCTCCACCTTAAGGTCATTCAGACTCCTTGCCTCTAGTATTTTTAAAGACCACTTATTCTTCTAATGGTTACAGACTTCTAATCTCTGGTCTAAATTGAGTCATAAATAGTTTGTATTCACTAGATCTTGTGCCAATATTGTTTTTTAGCCTAAACAGCTCTTTTCCCTCCCAGACTGCTCTTCTACCTCTGAAATAAATAAGAGAACGAATCTCTTGAGATTCAGAAATATACAAAATCCCCTATAGAGGACTGTTCAGCTAATCATATCCTCCTTGTCACATGTTAATTGTGGCAGGCCCACACTTGCAGCACCACCACTTGTATGCTCTGACTGCTTGGGCATGCCATACCAGAGTCTCCTCCTCACCTGCCATGACCATGTTACCTGAGGTTCTACCTGGAGGTGCTGTCCAGTGTTCATCTATGACCCCAGGCACCAAGGCCGGTACTTCTGTGGGACTCCTCCTCCCTTCCACCACACTCCATTCTATTCTGGTGGTCTGGTTTGATTTTGATGGTACCTGGGTGTGCCGTAGGCACTGTCTGTTTCCACAGAAAGCCTGCCTTCATGGGCCTCAGTAAAATTGCGGTTATGGCATCTCTGACTGATAGGGTGGCCATCATAGAGAGCAATCTGGTTGTCCTCTCTCCTCTATCGATGAGAAACTGGACACCTTTATAGCCTCTATTTTTCTCTTGAAGAAAAAAACCTCTTGAAGAGAAAAATAGAGGACATGAAGTCGTCAGGTTTCATATTAATAGAGGAGAGAGTAGCAGAAAACCATAACATCATCTATGATGGCTACCCTACTGACTAGTAAACTGGCAACTTAACAGTACTAGAACTGAAATTGTTTGAATGACATGAGCAAGTAGGGAAATGATACTCACTGCTTCAGCACTCTGAGCTTCACATGACACAATTTGTACGACCCCTATGTGGTCCCCCATTGCAGGTACCTCCCAGGAAAACTGATGTTTTGGGTCAGCAGGCACCTGGCCAAGTCTTGAGGATCCAGTGGGGCATTTCCTCATGTCCACATGACCCTCGTGGTTCTGATACTTCCTGGGAGTCTTTGCAATTAGCAAGCAATGACCTCAGCTAATTCCCTCAGCACTCTGGGGTGGAGATCATCTGGACCAGCTGATTGAAATACATCCAATCCCTCCAAAAGTTCCCTGACTAGATCCTCACTGACCCTTGGCCTAGGTGCACCTCCCCTGGGGCCTGAGGGGGGCCCGGTGGGGAGGCTGACTTGGTCCCTGCTCAGGAAAATGGAGGCAAAGAAGTCATTAAATAGGTTAGCTTTGTCATCTAGTGTGACGACCAGATTTCGTGGCGTGGCTTGCAGGGGCCCCATGTTACCTGGTACCTTCTTTTTTGCCCCCTATGTATTTAAAAAGGGACTTCTTGTTGTCTTTGATCCTGGGAGCTAGTCCCAGTTCCATCTCCACCTTGGCCTTCCTGACCACCCCCCTGCATCCCCAAGCAACCGCAGTATAGTTCTCCCTGGTGATTGCCCCTCCCTTCCATTGGGTGTACACCTCCCTTTTACCTAGGAGACGTTCTTGGATGCTTTTGGTGAGCCATGGGGGCTTTTGTGCCCTTCTGCTCCCTTTGATCCATGTTGGGATTACCATCCTTTGGGCTTGGAACCACTGGGTGTTGGCTGCAAACAAGGCTGGAGATTTTGACAGGTGTGTACCAGTGCTTCTGCTGGGAGTTAAACCAGGATGTTCCTAGACAGAGCCTCTTGCCACTCTGCTCAAGGTGAGACTGTCATAGTTTGGGTCAGGAAAGAATTTTGCCCCATGGTCAGATTAGTATGGACTGTTCAAATTTTTACCTTCCTCTATAGTGGGCACTGTGGCCCTCTTGTTGGCATCTCTTGAGCATATTTTAACAAATTTTGCAGCAGCAGGATGTTGGCTGCTGTGGTCCCCCTGCTTTATTTGTGGCAGGTTATGGTGTTATGTTTTGCAGTTGTATCAGGATTGACTATGTAGTTTTGCTAAACGGGTAGACAATCAATTTGTATAGGATGGTTTGGATAGGGATGTTTCTGCCTCAGGCAGTGGGTTGAACTAGATGACCCCTGCAGGTCCCTTCCAGCTCTGGTCCCCTTCAGCCCTACTTCTTTATGATTCTGCGATTCTAAATTTCTTCTTCTGCAGCTTGAGGCCACCATTGCTCCTTGTGCTGTCACCAAGGTCCTTCTCTGCAAAATTGAAGCCTGGCTAGTCATTTCCCAGTCTGTATTTATGCATGCAAATATTTAATCCCACGTGCAGGACTTTGCACTAGTCCTGGCTGAATTTAATCTGGTTGATTTCAAACCATTTCTCCAGTCTATCCAGGTTATTCTGGATCATAGCTCTACCCTCCAGAGTGTCTGCTACTCTACCCAACTTGGTGTCATCCATAAATTTGCTAAGTGTGTCTTTAATCACGTAATGAAACCAAATTTCTACTGGTAGGCAGCACATGAACCTTCAAAGCTGCTGAAGCCAAATGATTTACATGAAAATGTCTTTGGCAATCCAGAACAGAGAAGAAACAGTTTGAAGGAATGAGATTTCTTCAAGCTTGGAAGCTGTCGGAAAACAGCCTTTTGGGGTTGTAATGAGGCAGGACCCAGTATGGGCCATGTTGCCATTTCCTACCAGCCCTCTTTGCTCATTGTGAAAAATCACACAGCTCATCTGACCAGAGCAATTAAGTGAATTTGGCTCAGTCCTGGTCAGGCTGGGTGAGCCAGGACCTAAAGCTGGGCAGGGAATGCTGGAGGCAACGAATCCAGAGTTTTCTGCTTGAATTACCTCTGAAATCTCTGCCTTCTCCTCCTCAGGTAACAATTAATTATTTACTATGACTCTGGCAGTCCCATTTCCATCTGAACAGGCACAATGCTGCCTACTTTATGCTAGCAGCCCCGGCATTGTACCTAGTACTGCCAGTTAAGAAGCACGTGGGCCAGAGCTTCAGGGACTCCTAGTTCATGAGAGGGAGTGAGATGTCATCACCCAGGGAGCTGCTGCCTCTAGTTGATGCACTGCATGCCTTCTGCAGGCAAAGTCCTGGGTCAAAGCAGTCACCAACTGACAACACTGGTGAAAAAGGACAAGGCTCTTTGCCCCCAGAAGGGAGCTCCAGATGGAGACAGAGAAGATAATAGACTGTGACTCCCTTTTCACAGCTCTTTCTTTTTCCCGGCAGTTGTGTAGTGTGCCTTTGCTTTCAGACAGCTGCAATGGACCTGTCGCAGAGCACTTAGGTGCCCTGTGCCTGAAAGCAGAAATGGCTCAGGAGAGACCCCTACTGGCAAGAAGGGGGAGGCTCAGCTGCCAGTCACCAGGGCAGCGCAGGTGCTGGTTGCTAGGGCAACCAGTGAAACCAGCTGACAGGAAGGGGCAGGGCTTAGTCCTTCTTAAGCCCAGGCAGGAGGCCAGGAGGGCAGCTCCCCTCTGGCAACTGAGGGAGGAGGAGCTTGGCTAGTACAGACAAAGGGGAGAACTCTGACAGTGGGAGCATCCCCTAGTTGTTGCTGGGGTTGGAGTGCTCTCTCTGGTAGGGATTAAATCTTGTTTGACCGGATGGTCTAGTTTTTATGTTGTAGCCCAGGGGCTTTGTGTTCTTGTGTTTACTGTTTTGACTGGAGGACCAGGTGAGGCTATTAGGGGTTGGAGGAGGCCTCATAGGAGCTCCACGGTAGCGTGGGGACCTTGTGCCAGAGAAGGCGCAGCATTTGGTGTGCATTGACCCCAGCCCTAGAACAAGGGGTTGGGCAGCGAGGAGCTCCAGAGCAAAAGGGAGCAGCAAGGAACCTCAAGGAGGTAAAGGAGAGGGCCAAGGCATAACAGGGCCCAGGTCAAACCACGTCAGTAACATCTGCGAGGCTTGGGCTACAGTGTAGGGGAGGAAAAGGAGCTGCACGTAGCACCCCCTGGTACCGGGGCGCATAAAAATGGGCAGCCTCCTGCTAATTACATCAATCAATTAATCAATTAAGATCAAGGCATGGCAGGTGAGTAAGCAGGTGGTTGGCCCATAACAGGAGGACAGAGTCACTCCTGGAAAGGCTCCAATAGCGATACTCCTGTCACAATGGTGCATTGGCCAGGGAGTTTTTATATGGCAGCATGCATCATAAGATCCTGGTTTACTTGTGTAAAGAAGAGAGCCCTTGGGCCCACGAGGAAAAAGGAACAGGCTGTGGATCAATTATATCGAACGGTGCAAGGCCTACTGGACCAAGCCATAAGACAACAGACCCAATTGGCCACCGTGATCGAAAGCACCCAACCCCGGACAACAATGCAGGTAGGACTGTGCCGGTACAGAGCCCGAGTTGACCCTGGGTGGGAGAGAAGCCACCTGCATTGCTGACAGAAGCAACAATAGAGAGAAAAAGAGTAGTGGCTATGCTAGACTCGGGCTCGGTGAAGATGATGGTGTGGAGCGACGTTCTACCGGCAAGGGAGAGGGGAAGAGCAGATTGGGTGAGGGTGCAGTGCAGGTGCAGGGACCCCCTTGATTTTGACAGGGTGAGGGTCAACCTATTAGTAGGCAACAAGACCCGCTGGATGCTAGAGGGGGTCGCAGAACATTTACCCTACCCAGCAGTGCTGGGCTGTGACTGACCCGAGTTGCTGGAAGAGAGAGCTGGCATGAGGTGTGAGGAGACTGCGGAGGGTTTCATGGGGGAAACTAAGCAGCCCCCACCCCAAAGAGGAAGCAGGACAAAGGGTGGATGTTGCCCATTTGGGGGAAGATGAACATTTTCAGCTAGAGCAAAGTAGAGAGACGGACTTTCGTTGGGTGCTGCAGGAACACCTAGCCTGAAGAGATGACGAGATATTGAGGCTGGAACTGATGAGGACAATCCTGAGGTTCGAGGTAAGAAATGGCCTCCTCTACTGGATTGAGCAAGGGAAACCAGACGGAGGGGAGGTTGCGCTGCTGTTGGTCCTGCGGTGGTATCAATGGGCCTTATTGAAGGTGGCTCATGAGCTCCCCATGGGCGGGCATCTGGGCCAGGACAAAACAGAAGCACACATTCAGGCAAGGTTCTATTGGCCAGTTCTGATGCGGGAAGTCGCAAGTTATTGCACTTCGTGTCCTGTTTGCCAAAAGGTAAACCCAAGACCGCCTCCAAAGTCTCCTTTAATCCTGATGCCGCTGGTAGAGGTTCCTTTTGAGAGGGTGGCAGTGGACATCGTCGGGCTGCTTCCCCAAAGCAGCACGGGAAACCAGTACATCTTACTGCTGCTGAATTATGCGACACAGTACCCAGAAGCTGTGCCAATGCGGACAGGGTCTGCCCCAAAGGTGGCGAATGAACTTTTGAAGATATTCTCCTGAGTAGGACTCCCTAAAGAACTGCTGACCGATCAGGGAATGAACTTTACATCACGCATATTCGAGGGAGTGAGTAAAGCGTTGGGGATCAGACACTGAAGACAGCCATGTATCATCCCCAAACAGATGGGCTTGTCGAAAGGTAAATGCAGTGGCTAAGTTTGATGCCTATCCGATGCCCAGGGTGGACGAACTGGTAAAAAACATCAGCCAAGCTCGCTACATTTCCACTTTGGACCTGACAAAGGGTTATTGACAGGTCCCAGTGGCAACTCAAGACCAGGAAAAGACAGCTTTTGCCACCCCATGGGGACTCTTCCAGTTCTGACGCATGCCATTTGGGTTGCATGGAGCTGTGGCTACGTTCCAGCGATAAATGGACAGAGTGTTGGCTCCCCATGGAGGTTACCCTGCAGCATACATTGATATTATTATATATACTGAGAGCTGAGATGAACGCCTCGCTGCACTGAGAGCAGTGGTGCAAGACTTGACGAGGGCTGGGCTGGGCTGACAGCCAACCCAAGGAAGTGTACAATAGGAAAAGAGAAAACGCAATACCTGGGGTTCCTAGTAGGAAGTGGGAAGGTGAGACCTCTGCTGAGTAAGCTGGAGGCATTGCAAAGGTATCAGGTGCCCTGTACTAAAAGGAAAGCAAGGGCTTTCTTGAGGCTGCCCCGTTATTATAGGCAATTTCTGTCTTGCTTCGTGGATTTGGTTGTACCATTGACAGAGATGATAAAAGCAGGGGCTCCAACCAAAGTAAGATGGACACCAGAGGCAGAAAAGGCATTTGAGCAGTGAAGGATGCACTATGCTTACAGCCACCCTTTTATACACCGGATTTTAATAAGCCTTTCCTGGTGCAGACCAATGCATCAAATGTGGCCATCGGTGCAGTATTGGTTCAGAGAGAAGAAGACGAGCACCCCATAGCCTACATAAGCAGAAAGTTACACCCACTGGAATGGAGTTATGCCACAGTGGAGAAAGAGTGTTTAGCAATCAAATGGGCTATTGAAACACTCCGGTATTATTTGTTAGGGCCTAGGTTCACAATGATAACTGATCATGCACCCCTGTGCTGATTGCAGAGTATGAAGAAAGACAATGCAAGACTCATGAGATGGGCCCTTAGTCTTGAACCATATTGTTTTAAGGTGGAACACCGCCCTGGAGCCCAGAATATAAATGCCAATTTTCTCTCAAGACAGTACAAGGAAGAGGAAGGGCCAGAAGGAACAGAAGGATCCCTGACAAGAGAGAAGAGAAAAGGGCATATATTTAGGGGCCCTAACCGCACTGCTAGGAGGCAGGGTGACCCCCTCCAATTCTAAGATCTCTCAGGTGGGGGCCTATCAATCGGGCAACCAGAGAAGGAAGATCAAGACCTGGAAAAGGGTGACTGGAGAAGGACAGGGAGGCAGCAGGGAGACAGACTCCCAACTATGACAATAATGTGCCTGCCACCTCCATCAGAAGGACATGCCCTGCCCAGGACCATCCTCACAAATGTTTAAAACAGGGAGAGAAACAAGCCTAAGTGGCACCCTACCAAGGTTGGCTAGTGTGGGGGGACTACCTGTGGTGGGTAACTCCCAACAAATCCCACATGGTGCGCCTTGGGTAAAAGGCGAGTAGGAGGCGCCTAAAAACCTCCGGCTTCTATACCTAAATGGCTGGGTGCCAGAGAAAACAGCTGAGAGGAGAGCCCCGGACGGATGGAGCACCCAGTGAAAGTGAAGACTCGGCTCGGTGAGTTAGGAGTTAAAGGGGGGAAGGTGTGTCGCAGAGCACTTAGGTGCCCTGCACCTGAAAGCAGAAACAGCTTGGGAGAGACCCCTAGTGGTGAGAAGGGGGAGGCTCAGCTGCCAGTCACCAGGGCAGCGCAGGTGCTGGTTGCTAGGGCAACCAGTGAAACCAGCTGACAGGAAGGGGCAGGGCTTAGCCCTTCTTAAGCCCAGGAAGGAGGGCAGTTCCCCTCCGGTGACCGAAGGAGGAGGAGCTTGGCTAGTACAGACGAAGGGGAGAACTCTGATGGTGGGAGCATCCCCTGGTCACTGCTGGGGTTGGAGTGGTGTCTCTGGTAGGGATTGAATCTTGTTTGACCGGATGGTCTAGCTTTTATGTTGTAGCCCAGGAGCTTGGTGTTCTTGTGTTTACTGTTTTGACCAGAGGACCAGGTGAGGCTATTAGGGGTTGGAGGAGGCCTCATAGGAGCTCCACAGTAGCGTGGGGACCCTGGTGCCAGAGAAGGTACAGCATTTGGGAAGCAGTGACCCCAGCCCCAGAACAAGGGGTTAGGCAGCAAGGAGCCCCAGAGCAAAAGGAGGCAGCGAGGGGCCCCAGAGCAAAAGTGGTCAGTGAGGAGTCCCAGAGCAAAGGGAGGATCCTCAAGGAGGTAAAGGAGAGGGCCAAGGTGTAACAGGGCCCAGGTCAAACCACATCAGTAACATCTGTGAGGCTTGGGCTGTGGTGTAGGGGAGGAAAAGGAGCAGCAGGTTGCACCCCCTGGGGTGTGTAAAAATGGGCAGCCTCCCGCTAATTACATCAATCAATTAATCAATTCAGATCAAGGCGTGGCAGGTGAGTGAGCAGGCGGTTGGCCCATAACAGGAGGGCAGAATCACTCCTAGAAAGGCTCCGATAGCGATACTTCTGTCACAGGACCATAGATCTGGGATCTTAGGAGTGCTAGTAAACAATATCAACATAGGGCATCTTCCCTGCTCAGTGGGACAGGCACTGTTATTCTTTGACACTACTCCAACACCCACCCGTGACTTGATACGCAGCTACCTTCTAGCATTTAGTCAGCCAGTCATGGTTTTTATGCATGGTTGTCCTGCATGCATACCCTGTCACACGCTTACACCCACACTATCATACACACACCATAGCCACCATCAAATTAACTCAGAAACACACTATTGCTCCTACCCCCACTTCACTGTCAAGAGGAAGAGTTTGAGCTGGATCTGGATCTGAGTGCCATAGCAACGGAAAATCTGGGGAAGGAGACGGAATCATCTGAGTTTGTGCTCGACACCCCTCAAGTTTACCCTAGAGCCAGGTCTCCTTCCCCAGACGGCACTTCGGAGGAGGAGGAGGTAGAGGTTGCAGAGGCAGGCAGCTCAGCTGAGTCTGCTCCTCCTCTTGCTGTGCCTCTGCCTGCTGAGGAGGGAGCAACTGCAGCATCCACACATGCACCTGCACCCCAGAAGCAAGTGGGCAGTGTGGTCTGGGATCATTCTAAGCTGAAAAATGATCCCACGTATGCTATCTGCCTGCACTGCTGAACCAAAACCAGTTGTGGCAAGGAAACAAAACACATGACCACCACTGGGATGCTGATGGATCTCCACAAGCACCACCCCCTTGCCCTGGCTCCTCCTCAGCTTGGCACCAGTGGGAGCATGCCCAAAGGGAAGTCCCCCTCTCACTCCAAAGCCCCCATCCAACAAAGCAGAGAGAGTTCTCCCTGGACCAGTGAGGGAAAGCTAGACACAAAGCAGGGTGCGCTGCAAGGGTGAGCAAGATCACCCAGTACACTGGGGAGATGCTTGCTCTGGATGGCCAGCCTTTCTCCTTAGTTGAGCATCCAGGGTTCAGGCAGCTCATGGCACTTGTTGCCCCATCTTACCAAGTGCCTGCATGTACTACCTTCAGCAGGACGGTGGTGCCCTCCCTGTAGGAGACATGCAGGGAATACTTGAGGGAGGAGCTGTGCAAGGCAGGTCCACAGGTGGCCTTACACTTCACCTCAGACATCTGGAGCAGCTTTAGATGAGGACTTAGTTGTATTGCAGCAGATGGTTTGGACACATAGGCCAGATACAGTCAGACTCATGTCTACTGTATTTACTCAAATATATGAATATAATAATATTATATTAATATAATATGAACCCCAAAATACTTAGATTCTATAGATGGGAAATGTATACATTTGGTATAATTTTCCACGTGTAGAATTTAATTATCAGAGGATTGTCCAGAATTCATCTCACTCCCACTGCAATTTTAACTGGTGATGGGTGGCAGACAAGATCAATGATAAACAGATATGATCTCCTGGAAAAGGTACTGTTTGAGATTTTGGAGGTGCAGGAAAATCTCACCAGCCTCTCAAGAACCAAAAGACTTGGGAACTGACTTTCTTGGAGAAAGGTTTGAGAACTTTTGGAAGAAATATGCAGAGGAATGTGGATTAAGAAGGATAAAGTTCATAACAGGGGAAAAGTCAAGAGGAAGAATGATTATAGTTTGAATGTACATGGATTTACTAGAGGAAGAAAACATAGAAAGATGGGTGGAAAAGTATGTCAAAAGGGTAATATAGTAGAGAAAGCACGGGACAAATATGGTATCTTTATGGAGAAGTGGGGAGTATATCAAACCTCTTTGAGAAGTCCATGGGCGTGGCAGCCACCGATTCATTACCTCAGGATGGAAAGATTCATGCAGAGGTATAAAATAGGGATGATAGGGCTGGAGGTCCAGAAGAATCATAAGAAATTGATGAAAGCAGTAAGGAGAGGGATGGGTAGGTGCTAGTAGGAAGCTTCACAGGACAAATAAAGAAGATGTGGGGAGCAGTGGTGGATAACAACTAAAAGGCAGACATGCTGACCTACCTGGATGACTCTAAGAAAAATCTTGGAAGTGAGAGAAGTATAACACAGATGGGGCTTCACAAGCTCATCAGAGTGCTGAAGGGGAGGTGTGGGGAAGAAGAAATACTGGGATGTGTTTCGGGAATGTATATATGTAAAGCAGGTATAGGAAAGGGTCTGCCACTTTCTGAGTGTCACCAAAATAAACCTTTCATTAGCACAGGAGATGGTGCTACATGGACTCATACCAAAGGGATGAAAGGAAACAGTATTAAGGACTTTATTAGAACACTTTAAAACTAGTTTATAGAAAGTAAGAAATGTCTGGGTGTTTAAGGGGTTGGCTTTCACTTAAAGAATGCCTGAAGCTGGGGTCGCGTGAACTGAAACACTACATTGATTAGGACAAGGAAGAAATCAGAGAGGAATTGGCAGAGGAGAAATAAAAGAAAAAGGACTGGACACACTTGTTTCACTCAACCAAAACAGAGAACTGATGGGAGGGGAAGAGAGTTTCAGGTGGTTATTGAGGTAACAGTTTTTCATGGGGTTCTGTAAGGGTTTGGTTTTTATGCACAGTTGATGTATGTTGTTTGAGGGTTTAATATATGTAGTTGTATGTTTTTGTGGTTGTATCGATGATATAAAGTCTTGGTAAAACAAAGATGCTCAATATGTGTAGCTTTGTAAGTGTAGGGTAGTGTGTTTGTTTTTGTTTGGATTTTTTTACAAATTTTATTTAAAAAAAAAAAGAACAGAATCTTACCAGCATCTTGGCACTTCTGGTACAAGGGGAAGGGTGTCAGGGCTTGTTCTGGCCCTCCTGGTGCCAGTCTGGTATTTAAGTACCTTCAGGCTAGGGGCCAGTTCCCTATGGAGGGAACATCTGCCCATTTATTTTCTTTTAAGGACTAAAAAAAAAAGTTCCCATTAGCATTTTTGGCACCAAGAGAAGGTGTTGGAGCTTGCTCCAGCCTCTCTCAGTTCTGGTCTTTCAGGGGCCTGCTCATCCCTTCTTGGAACAGCAACTGCCCATGTTTTAAGAGCCACCAATAAAAGGTCCCCATCAGTGAATTTGCCCCATATGGGCCAGGTATTTTATGGTCATGCTCAGAACAGGCTGCATTCAATCAGCTTCAGAGTTGGTTTCCATGACTGAGCACATGCTGCTTCTAATAGCATTTTAATGACAGCCAGTGTATTGTAGCAGGGGGGTATGCTGGTATACAAATATAAGATATGGAATTTCCTCCCCCCCATGCCTCACCTTACATTTGAGTAAATACAGTATTCAGTTCTAATGAATTTGCAGATGACACTAAGATGTGGGGGATGTGGGCACATTAGAAGGAAGGAATAGTCTGCAATCAGACCTAGACAGGTTACAGGGGTGGGCGGATAAGAATAGGATGGGATTCAACACTGACAAGTGCAAGGTGATGCACCTGGGGAGGAACAACCGGCACCATACCTACAGGTTGGGGAACTCCCTTCTTGTCAGTGCAGAGGCAGAAAAGGATCCTGGAGTCATCATTGATGCCAAGATGAACATGGGCTGGCAGTGTGAGGAGGCAGTCAGGAAGGCCAACCGCATCTAATCATGCATCCACAGATGCACCTTGAGCAGGTCCAAGGAGGTGATCCTCCTCCTCTATGCGACATTGGTCAGGCCGCAGTTGGAGTACTGCATCCAGTTCTGGGCGTCGCACTTCAGGAGTGATGTGGACAACATGGAGAGGGTCCAGAGGAGGGCTACTGGCATGATCAGGGGCAGCAGGGCAGGCCCTACGAGGAGAGGCTGCGGGACCTGAACCTGTTCAGCCTCCACAAGAGAAGGCTGAGGGGTGATCTAGTGGCCTGTTACAAACTAGTCAGAGGGGATCAGCAGGGATTGGGGGAGTCCCTGTTCCCCCAAGCACTGCCAGGAGTGACCAGGAATAACGGTCACAAGCTGGCAGAGGGTAGGTTTAGGCTAGATATCAGGAGGCACTACTTCACTGTCAGGGCAGCTAGGATCTGGAACCAACTTCCAAGTGAAGTGGTGCAGGCTCCTACCCTGGGGGTCTTTAAGAGGAGGTTAGAAAAACACCTTGCTGGGGCTGTTTGACCCCAGTACTCTTTCCTGCCATGGCAGGGGGTCAGACTTGATGATCTGCTCAGGTCCCTTCCAACACTACCGACTATGAAACTATGAATATTAGTGTGTGTGTTTGGTGTGGGGGAAGGGGGATGGGGAAGGAGACTACAAAAGCACCTGAGTTACGAGCACAAGTCTAATTGACTTTCAACTGGATCCATGCCCCTGCATCACCTAGGCACTTTTGATGACCCTTTTTTTTCATGTATATATTAATGCATACTTGGATTGCTTTTATTTTTTCACCATTCTAGACTAGTATGGTTGGTGGCATTCAAGAATTTGAAACATGCCATACATATTAATAGTACATACATACACAAGTTTTCTCTCTAATGGATGTTTTGCAATAGATAATCACAGATTCTATATGGTCTGTCTGATGGGTAGACAACACTGAGTTAGCTTTTGAACAGAAACAGCAGTGATAAACAGAAGGCTGCCGTGACGCGCTGTAATTACAGTATGTCAGAGCAGACTCGATTAATCGAGTCTGCTGAAGCATGGTAATTACCATGCTCCAGCCAGCCTCTGCGTCTCATGTATCAGCATCCCCGCACTTCAAAATGGTGGCGGGGGTGCTTTATCTAAAGCTCAGTTGACGGAGCCACTGTAATTAAAGCCTCTTCCCCCACCACCCTCCCACTTCCGAGGCACATGTAAAAATGCCTGATTAGTGCAAACAAAAGCTGGAGAGCTCAATTTTCCCAAGAGCCTTAAAATGTGCAGTCAGAGGATACATGCCCAGCATCTGCAGACACAAGCCACAACATTTATAAACCAGTACTTGCAAAAGACACCATTAAACACCAGTCATACACAACTGTTTAAAAATGTGGAGGATACATTTTAAAAGATGGTTTTGAATGCTCAGCCCTTGTTAAAATTAAAAGCTCATTTACCACCACGTGGCAATTTTGGATTTTGAGGAAGTACAAGGGAGGCATGAAAATCTACTGAAAAGCGCGCAGCTTTTCAAGAGCCTGAAAAATTCAAGATAAGCAACAAGCTCCTCTCTCATACCTCTGCTCATTCTCCTATAGTTCTGTATGTATTCTGTTTAATTTGCTTGCTGAATTCCACATACTAATGTCAACAAAAAGCACATTCATGAGACCACAACGTATTTACATGACATTATGTTGCATATGTAGAAACAGATTTTTCCCAACAGTGAAGTCATATCTGCCAAGTAAACCATTTATTGAAGTGCAAGATGTGTGCTCTCCATATTTCTAATAATGCGTTCTCCTTCCATGATCGTTTACAGAAATGTTTCAGTTTTAATTGCTATTTTCACATGAATTCTCAAGACAAGAAGAGTCATACTTTAAAAATCCATGTTTAAGCAAGCATTTTGTGATTCACAACTTTGTCTAGCCAAAGTGCCATGAATTAATTTGGCTCCCTCTAGTTCTTCTCCCTCTTGGCTCCATTAACAGGGCTGCCTTTTGTTTATGCTGGACAATGGTTGCTGAACATAAACAGCCAGAAAAAGAAACTGTTTCAATAAATAAATGATCCACAAAACACTGTAGCAACAGTGCATAACTGGCTTCCCAAAACATTTTGAACACTTAGAGGATTTGCCATGGGGCAGCAGAAACTAGACACCACCAGTCTGGTAATTGTTGTTTCTAAAAGTCTCCAGATCTGATTATTGTCACTAAAAGTATCGCTGTATTTTAGTAAACTGAATTAGTGAGCTATCCTTGCTGGAAGCAGCAAAGTGCTAATAGCTTGTTGCTGCTATGATACTCACTGTACTAGATGCCTGGGCTTTGATGGACAATAACTAGCTGTGTTGCTGGTAAATGCAAAGACACTCTTAACTGCAATGTACTTTATGATAATGAAGGAGGAGGGAGTGGACACAACATAGCAAATGCAAACCATCTTAGCAGTTAACTACTGCTTAGAAAGAAGCCGAATTTTGATAAAATACAGTCAATCTTTGGACGCCTTTGCTCTACCTGCCCTCTGCCCCCTCACCAAAAAAGATTACATGCACCAGAAAGCAGATTTTATTAAAATACACAGCAAAATGTTGTCTTAGAAAACTCTCTCAATATTTTGGAATCAGCTTTTAACTGGTGGACCTCTGTGCCCTTAGGAAACTCATGGCAGGACTCTTGTTTGAATTCACAGGTGCAGAAAAGCAGCACTCACACTTAATGAAAGAATTGCCAAAATAAACATCAATACGGAGCATTCCCTTCAACTTGTCTTTCTTGTTAGCCTCTCCGGGTTGCACTGTAAAGCTTTCTTGATAAAACTGCAGCATCTCTAGAAAAAGCCTGTTGTCCTGGTTCACAAAAGCAGGGCAAGTCCTTCACTACTCTTCCTTCTTGACTTGCTCACATTTTATTTGTAAAATAAAAAAAAAAAGTTTCTTTGTTTCTTTTTTTTACAGAATTGAAATGTTATTTTCGCTAGGGTATTCAGAGGTAAATATGGGAGTCCTGCACTGCTTTCATTCAATATGGAAAGGATTCACTATGAGAACTAGAAGTGAGCAGAAACAGGTTTTTCTGTCCCATAAATTGTTTCAAGATTTCAAAATGTTTTCTGTTTTGCATCTGGATAAAACCAAAATATTTTGAAATTCTCCCCACATTTCTTCTCATGAAATATCAGAGAGAGAGTTCTACCCCAAAGTAGCAGATCATCCAGTAATCAGGACAGTCTCACCCAGGATGTGGGAGACTCGATTCAGGCCAAGAACTTGAACTAGGGTATGCACAAGTGGATGGTTCCCAGGTGCTCCCTTTGAAGCTATTTTACTTAACATACTAATACACACACACTAGGATCCAGGAGGGGTGCAGTGGTGCTGCTGTACCCCTTTTCTGGCCATATGTCAGGATCAGCAGCAGGGGACTCCAAGTCCTCCTCCCTTCATGTCTTCCCTTCCATGTTGACAAGCACTTTGTTCTTCTCCTATTCCCCCTTTCTCCATCAGCCATTGCTGGTGCCTCCCCTGTCATGGGCATGAGAGAAGCTTATATCCTGCTCCAGCTGAGCTGCACTTAGGGGGCTGGGCTTAGCTCAGCACAGAGGCAACAGTGACAGCAGCAGGGCGTAGGCAAGTTTGCTCTTCCCATACCTGCTCCTGTGCTGGTGGGGAACACTGGGCAGGACAGCAGGAGGGAAGAAGAACATGCCTGCTGCCACTGCTGCTGCTGTCCTGGGCTAAGCACAGCCCTTGTGCATCTCAGCTAGAGTGTCTCCCCTTGTCCCTGGGACAATGGAGATACTGGCAGCAGCAGGCAGTGGGAGGAGAAGCAGGAGGGGAGGGAACAAGCATGGAGGGGAAGGGATGAGGGAATTCTTATCTTCTTTGAAACATAAAAAATGTCCCCATCTGCTGCTCCCTCATATGGTCTGCCCACCCTGGTGGGAGGGAGAAGGCAGAGGATGCTGGGGTGGGGGTTCAACCCCCCCTGCAGCACCAATAGCTGCTCCCACACCACCTTTTGTAAAATCCTGAATCTATCACTGCTCCCTCCCCCACTCCACACACGTCTATAATAAAGTATTCACTGACCTAGAGTAGGGGTGCTCAGCCTCCAGGCTGTGAAGCAGTGAGATCCAGCCCAAGGGACTGAATTTTTGGTGTGTGGAAGTAGTGGCAATTAACACTGTCACTGCCCCAACACCACAAAATTTCCAAAGCCCTGTAGGCCAGATGACATGGCCTTCTGTGCAGGATCCTTTTCGCAGCAGGGCCCTATCCAAAGAATGGGGCTGCGAGTCTAATCATAGTCATGATATGGCATGTGGGACTTGAGGCCCAATCCAGTACAAGCTGGATTGGGCCCATGGACTGGATCTGGCCCACGGACAAACCCTGCATCATTCATCTGGTCCACAGGGCAAAAAGTTGGGGTATCCCTGGACTACAGAGATACTGAGCTATATACCAGAGATTAGAAGGCTAATTTAGGATACTCAAATCATGTACAAGATGGCATTGTTCCTGTGGTTCTCAGAACATAGATGGAATATCTTGAGTATTGGTTACTTTGAGGTCACCTGGTCTACCCTCAGTTTTGTTGTATTTGGTTATTTTATGGGTTATGTTTGTGTGACAAGAATGCAGCTACTGAATGATAGAGAGGCTATTTTCATAAGGGATCTGTAGCATTTCTACCCTGTTTCCAGGGGGGCCAGGGGAGATGGAGAATTAGACCATTGCAAAACATTGTGTGCTAACTTAATATCACAACAATAAATTAGAGTACCAAACCAGACCTCTGTCTCATGGAACGTACCTGCTCTCCAGCATTGAAGCGATAACAGGGTAGTGACGGCTATTCCTTAGAAGAAGACACCCGTGTATCAATTAGTCCAGCAATTTGCTTATATTCAGAAACAGCCATTAGAAGTAGCCAAGTTTTCACTTAGTGATTCATCCTTTCCTTGGATCATATGTATATTTTTTGCTGTTTTTACTCTTTCTAAGCTCTATTAATTGTTCATATAATTGCCAACCCAATTCTTAATAATTTACTAAAAGAAGAACTGCTGCAAGACTGAAAAAATATCCCTTGCAGATTCCTTTTGGCTTAGGATATGCAGTATTATGCAAATTTGATAAGTTCAGGTAAGCTTTTGGTAAAATGTAGCTTTACGGAAGAATTTTATACCTTTTACCTGACCTGTATTTTATGATCAATGATGTGGTGCCTAACACATCCACTTTAAATGCTAGAATAACAATGGCAAAATATAATACGTACATGGGCCATCTGCAGGACCATAGTTGAGGAAAAAGACCCCAATCACCAGTAAAACAATGGTCCTCCACATCATTTTACGCAAGAGTTGTATGCACGTCACTCCTCTTCTTAACATGGCAGAAAAAGCCAGAGCCACTGAAGTCCCAAGGATAAAAACAAACCTGAAATCAAAGAAACTGGTCAGGACTTGCCTACTCATTCATTTTCCCTGATAGTTTAAAAGCCTGTGGGGTTCAAATCCAGAATGTGTTACAACTTTTTTTTCCTCTACAGACAATGCTTGTCAACCAAGAGGTCCAAATAATTTAGCCTTCTATCTTTTCACAAAAGAACTCCAGGGATAAAGAGAGGATCAGTGACTAGACAAATTGTTCAGTGAACTTTCACATTTCACATGCTCATTAAACAAATATAGTAAATGATATGGGAGCCTGTTGGCAAGAATTGGCCAATAGGCCCTCTAACTTCTTCCCCTTCATTTAATTCCATTTTCCAGTTTGCCCTTCACTATTCTTTAATTCTAACCTGCATCCATGTTATACTACGATACCATGGACAAGACAAAATGCAACTGGGATTGCTTTAAAGCAGTGGTTCTCAGTCTCCTACACAGCTTCTGTGAATTGAGTGGCACTCAGTTTCAAAAATGAATTTATATACTACAGTGCTTACCTCCTTGCAGAGAAGCTGGGAAGTGGGGAATCGTTCAGGCAGGGACAATTCTGAGCCTGTGCTTATCTGCTTATCTCCTCAGACCTTGCTTGTTCCTTCACACCTAGTGGTGCCCTTCAAAGGAACTGGCAGCACCCCAGGGTACCCTGTGCCAACTAAAATGGCATTCTCTTTTACCTTTATCCTGTAAATCAGAGGTTCCCAATCCCCAGGCAGTCGCCCAGTACCGGGCCATGAAGGGTTGGCTGCTGGACTGCAAGTCCAGAAGTGACCAGCATACTGCAGACCGGCAGCCAACTTTTTTTTATACTAAATATAAAAAAGGGTTGGCTGCCACTCTGCAGTATGCTGATCACTTCCAGACTGCAGTTTCCTGGTCTGCGGTCACTTCTGGTCCATTGTCTAAAAAAGGTTGGGAACCACTGCTGTAAACAACTTGTGGAATTCACAGGTATTAAATATTATTCTGGCTAATTAATACAAGGAGTGATTTCTTCCCATATTTCCCCAAAGTTTATATGAATTATTAGCCACTTCAGTTACACAGATCAAAGATATTGGTATAAGAAAGGAACCCACTATACTTTATTTACCAGGAAAAAATGGATAGCTGGCTGATGTCATGAAAGAACATTCAATTCACTGTATACCATCACACAATTAAAGGTGAATACAATATGTAGATTTATACCTTATGTTCTAAGTCGATATCCTGTGCAGGATGCCAGACTAGACAGATTATTGGGTCTCTCTTGATAGAGCCAATTGACTTTTATTAGTACATGTTTAGGACTGTGAATCTAAAAATATGACAAAGCCGATAGGGAAATACAAATTGCCGGAGTGAGGGACTAACTTTAGAGGGATGGGGGTGAGGAAGGGAATGCAACTAGGTTACATAAAATACATTGTTAGCCAACTAAGCCCAGGGGTGGAGGAATGGGGGAAGGGGAGGGAGGGGTTTCACGATGCTGAGAGAGAAAGAGGATAGATGTACACAGACCCGTTACAATGGTCCGCAGTGGTGGAGGAAGTAGTTCGAAAAAAGTGTCTCAGTCCATATAGAGTCTCATCGTGGGGGTCCTCTTCAGGTGGAGCAGGGTCGTCCATTGCTGAAGAATCCTCTTGAAGTGAAGTCCATCTGGTGCTGAGCGGGGGTTCAGGTGGTCCCCTCTGGGTCTGGTCCAGCAGTGGTTCATCTGATGGGGTCAGAGTACTGGCAGTGGCCTGTGATGTGTTCCACATAGATGTCACAGGACCAGCGAATGGTGTTGGACACCGTGAGGTAGCGTATTAGCTCAGAGTAGAGGTGGAAGATGCAGCAGGCACACAGGACGCTCTCATTGTTGGGGTCCCAGGCTCCGAGCGTTCCCATGATGAGAACAACGACCGACACGTCATAGCCATGGCCCCTCAGGATGTCAGCCACCAGGGTGTACTTCTCCCACTTGCGAACCCGGGCGTCAGTGAAGGCTTGGCATTGGTTCTCGAAGAGGATGGTTATGTCCACTATCACAACCTTTTTGGCCTCTTCATTCATGATGACGATGTCAGGTCACAGCCGGCTCTCACAGCCTGGGATGGTGCGGTTCACAGAGATCTCCCCCGCTGCGGCCAGGATGGCCCACACCAGGCGGTTCTGGACAGCATTGCGGTGGAGCTGCCAGGCTCTGTCATAGTTTCATAGTTTCTAGGGTTGGAAGGGACCTGAGCAGATCATCTAGTCCAACCCCCTGCCATGGCAGGAAAGAGTACTGGGGTCAAACGACCCCAGCAAGGTGTTCATCTAACCTCCTCTTAAAAACCCCCAGGGTAGAAGCCTGAACCACTTCTCTTGGAAGTTGGTTCCAGATCCTAGCCGCCCTGACCTTGAAGTAGTGCCTCCTGATATCCAGCCTAAATCTACCCTCTGCCAGCTTGTGACCGTTATTCCTGGTCACTCCTGGCAGTGCTTGGGGGAACAGGGACTCCCCCAGTGCCTGCAGATCCCTCCTGACTAGTTTGTAACAGGCCACTAGGTCCCCCCTCAGCCATCTTTTGGAGGCTGAACAGGTTCAGGTCCCGTAGCCTCTCCTCATAGGGCCTGCCCTGCTGTCCCCTGATCATGTGAGTGGCCCTCCTCTGGACCCTCTCCATGCTGTCCACATCCCTCTTGAAGTGCGGTGCCCAGAACTGGATGCAGTACTCCAACTGCGGCCTGACCAGTGCCGCATAGAGGGGGAGGATCACCTCTTTGGACCTGCTCGAGATGCATCTGTGGATGCATGACAAGGTATGGTTGGCCTTCCTGACTGCCTCCCCACACTGCTGGCCCATGTTCATCTTGGAGACAATGATTCATAGCACATGGGGGAAGGTCTCTACCACATAACCGCACCATTGGCACCTCTTGTCCCAGTGGCCAAAGTGGACAGCCCCATTCAGAGGCAGGCAATTGAGATGGGTATGGTGGATGAAGTGCCAGTCCGCAAAGCGTGTGAAGTTCCTTCTGGGTATGAAGTGGTTGCCTTAGTCCCACTTCAAGTTGACACCGAAGAGTTTGGCCCTCAGGTTGCCGGCATACTTGTTTTGGATGGTGTCCCTTAAGAACCTCTCCAGGAAGGTCCTTGTGCAGGATGTCACGGTTATGTGGTTGGTGTTCAGGGCTGGTTGCAGGGAAACTCCCATCTCCCAGTGCTCCTCAGTCCAGGTCCAGGTACAGCTGATGTGCTTCCTGAGGCAGCACATGGCATTGCGGGCTCAGCTCCACAGCGAGGCAAAGTCCCCACCATCTCTGCTGAACTCGCCCTCCAGTGAGCCATTGAGGAAGGTGTCCAAGTCAAGTCTGGTCAGCTGTCTCACGGTCCTCTTGCGGGTGGTCTCCTCGAGGACACTGACAGTGATGATACTTACCTGACGATACTTACTGTGGCATCCGGGCAGGTCAGGAGGAAGGTGTGAGTGATCACCACGATGTTGCAGAGGTCTCCCATGCAGGGAATTCTGGCACCTCCATGCCAGTAGGGGATGTGCAAGATCTCATTGCTGGCCCTTAGCAGCAGGTGCAGCCACTTCTTGAGCAGCCACCGGATCTTTGCCTTCTTGAGTGGGGTCTTGGGACCACTGAGCCTCTCAGGACAAACAATACAGGGGATGAGGAAGGTGTTCACCACTTCTATCTTCTGCCAGGGGGCCAGCAGGGACGAGTCCAACATACCATCAAAGATCCCATATGAGTTATTCCATACCAAATGAGACCCTCTTTCTTCCAAGTTCCAGGAACTTTTTTCAACAGCTTCAGCTTCCTTTTGCACCATTTTTTCCTCAACTTTTTCCATTTGTCATAAAGCTCAAGCTAATAATCAAAACAATGGCTTTCCCTCAGGCCCAAACATCTATTAGCAATTATTGTTTCAGACAGAAAGATCAAAAAGCTAAACTCAGCAACCTGTTCTGACTTTCACCCCCCTTTCCATCTTATTCCAGTCACCAGGGGGGTATTCCTTTTTGCTTCAAAGGTAAAAAAACATTTATAATGGAGTTTATTTAGACCTTCTTGCTTTAAGTAAGCAAGTTTTTAATCTATCTCATACATTCCTGTAATGTAGGTTTGATGTTAATGGGTTGTAAAGTGGGTAATAATTTTCTGACTGACCTCTTCAATCAGATTAGATCATATTATTGACCGCACTGTTTGTTTTATAACCACAATATGATTGTGGAAGAATATCTCTTGCAAGTTGCACATTTGTAAGTGCCCATTAAGGCAAAGGATGACAGGTCTGCATGTTTGGCACTTTTAAAATATTTCTTTTTGCCTTGCTGGGTGTATTCCCATCTGCATCCTAAAGATATATACTTACATCCTGGGGTTCTGAGAGGGAAACTTCATGGCACTGGTCTGCTTTTATTAAAAGTACCTCTATGCTACAAAGAAGGAATGAAGCCCAAATTTCATAATGTTTAAAAAGCAAGAGACCCATTTGAGAGTCCAAAATTTTTAGAAGTCCCCTTGGTGAAGCCATTGTTTCCATTTACACTACAAAAAGGCTTTGGAAGTCATTTCATAATTAGAACTAGAACTGTGTTTTTATTTTAAGTAAGCATCTTGTATATCAAAAATGTCATTCTGCCAAAGCTTTTCATAATAATGTAACAAGTTTCAACAAAACATTCAGCAGGAAAGCTTGTCCAAATGAATCTTCCAATCAGAAGCTAAGACAGAGACCATCCAAGAATAGTTCTGCCTAATTCACATCTGAGACTTGAACGTGAACTAACTTCTTCAGTAGGTTTCTAACCATTGCACTATATGCCACTCCTCTCTCTCTGGCCCAGTAGCTATTTATTTATACAAAGTAGAATTCCCATCAGAAGACTGCTCACTGTTCTATTGTTACTGGTGGTTATGACAACCCCCAGGCATGTGGGACATTTGCACTCTCACAGCTATCATGTATGCCCCAACTACTAACTAGCAGTTATACTAAGGTTAGAAATGTTCATTCTCTTTGTTTTCCCTTTCCCTTAAAACATTAGGTTTTAGCTTTGCTCAGTGAAATTCAGAAAAATCTTGCAAAAAGGAACAATTAAATCCCCACCCAGCTGTACTCAAACCTACTTGTTATGGATCTCCTCAGTAGGCTCTAACAATTATTTAGATCCTTTAAAGACCATATGAGTGTCAATCACCACTTCTGCTTTGCCCTAGGCGCCCAGCGATGTGCCTACAGCACTGGAAGTAGTAGTAGAAGAATGCTAACAATGAATAATCACACATTCTTCTTCTCTAGCCATTATATCCAGTAAAGTAAGAGGATACTATTATACAGTCGAATAGATGTACGTATTTTGACATGTACACCTCTTTAAAAAATAGCGCGCGCACACACACGCCTCTCCTCAAAGAAATGAGGAAAAAACTTTTTTTCCTAGATAAAGTAGATACTAGGGTTAATGTAATAAATGTAAGTTAATCAGGTTTTGTGTATTTACCCTTAGGAAACTTTTCTCACTACTGCAAACAACATGGGTAACATTTTCAGAAGTGCATAAATAATTTAGGACCTCAAGATCATATATACTGCCCCCATGCTGAAAAACAAGCCCCCACTACTTGCTCCTGTTTCTTGTATGTCAAAGCTTAGCAATTAGCCGAAGTAGACTGTTAAGAGTGGCTCCAAGTACCCATCCCCAAAACTGCTCTCAGTTTTTCTGTCTTGGGAGTGCTAGTGCAGACCTCACCCTAAGTCCCTTTTCCAAAATGTCTTGCACATGACTTAAGCACTCTTGAACATTTTAGTCTGAGGTTGAGAAAAAGCCCTTAATATGATTCTCCACCAGTCTCCATTTAACTGTAACTTGGTGCTTACTTGAGTTTTAGGAATTCAGGCAAAATCCCTTCTAAGAACTAAAAAAATAAGGACCTCACGTGAAAGCCTAACAGCAGCTGCTACTACTTTTCTTTTAATCAGGTTGAGTATATTTATGAAAAACAAGTAGGATACAAAATATAAAACAAGAGCTTGGGCTCTGAAACTAGTATGTCATTTCTCTCCTGATCCTCTTGGGACATGGAAATGGATCCAAGGTTCTGTATACATTGATCTAGTATATCTCTTTTTTTTTTAAACAACTGAAAATTAAGTTGAACTCAGTGACTTACCATGGCATGACAAGATCTGCAATTGTTAGACCTGCAATTAAAATCAAAAGCACACATTCAAAGTTTGGATAGAATTTCTTTTAAAATAGATTGTCATTAGAAATAGAATATGCTTCAAATACAATCCAAGGATGAATCTTTCATAACTAAGTTGCATGCCACAGAAAAGCTGTATCGCCCTAATTAGCAGACAACTAGGCTTCTTCAAGTATATCTAAACCACTTCCGAAGACTGCCCTTGTGAAGCACAGCTTGACTGCTTGCTCTGCATGAACCAAATCCAGAAACGAGGCAACAAAATCAGTTGAAGGGCACCCTCTGCCATCACTCTTAATCATAGCAAAACTAACATCCTAAGAGCAGTGGCAGAGGGTACCCTTCTCTTAGGCTGCCACCACCTTATTGCTGGATTTGGCATGTGCAGAGTGGGTAGGCAGGGCATGTTTCCTTGCAGCATTCTCAAGAGGACCAGGAAAGCTCTTCAGAGATGCCATTGGTTAATACTAAAGCTGAGAACATAGATAGTTCTTGAGACCACATGTAAATAACCTTAAAACAAAGTAAGCAACCATCATTTGTATCACTACTATTGTCCAGAATTATTTCTTCCAAACAAAAGCAAGCTTGTCAAAAGGAAGGTATTGGGTCTCTTGTTTTTTCTTTGTCCATCTTCCTTGGGGATGCCAACATGTTTGTAGTGTAAAAATATGTAAAAACTGGAAGCTTAGTCAAGAGAAGTTTAGACTAGAAATAGGATGACGTTTTTTAACAGTGAAGGTACACAAATACTGAAAAAAATTCCAATAAGATGGTATACGCTTCATCATTTGGAGTCTGTAAAACAAGAACAGATGTCCTTTTTACAAGGTATACCATTGCTCAACCATTAGCTATTGATCCAAAGCAAGGATTACCAATTTAAGCTCTGTGGTTGTGTTATACATCAAGTAAGTCTCAAAGAAAAGATGACAGTTCCTCCTGACGAGAAAACGGAGTCTGGGAAGAGCTATAGCTACCAACTGTCTTGTCACTCTTGCTGTTATTAGACCTGGTACAATTTAAATTATTTGTATTATGCATCAAAAGAGAAAAGCATCTACTTTCCTTAACAGATGGAACCAAAAAAAAAAAAGAATGTTAGATGTTTACATTAAAAAACAGATTCCTAAAACTCTTAAAGGCTCAATAAACAACCAAACAAAATCTTAATAGTCATAGGCTACTGGTAGATGTTCAGTTAAAGGCATGATGAAATTTGATACACAATCCCAATAATTGTGCCTCCTGTCATGCCGCACATGCCTAGCAGGAAGCATGATTATGGAACTGGGAATCAAATCCCTGGTTGCATATATACATTCAAATAATCTGGGTCAATTTGTTTGTTCTTGTAACAGAAAAACTAACCTAGAGCCACATGTAAGTTTGGCTCTGGGTAACCTTACCCAAACTGTTCAAATGTACAGACATCCAAATGCTGAGACCCTGAAGAGTGGAGAGTTTGAAGTGCTAACACTACACAGCTAATGATCAAAACAATGGGAATCCCTGTGTACACAATCTCAGTATACTTTTCAGGCTCCCTTAGTCAGACTGGCAACAGCAGTGCATAGGACAGCTCTGATTGGCTAACCCAGACTGCCCATTGTCAGCCTATGGTGTCAGCACATACATGTTCCCACTCAGCAGAAACTCTCCAGGAAGTGATTTAACCTTAGTTGTTCCAGTTTATTTTTCTCCTGGACTAGCCATTTTTACTCTGGGAGAAAAAGACTGAACAACTGTACATTGAGGATTTCTTCTGGAAGAGCAACAATGCTATGCTGTTGGTACAGGCTCTCCCTGTACCAGCCAAGTGGTGCTTCCCAGCCACAAAAGCATACGGAGCCCTTTGCTCCTATGTGTTCCTGTGGCTAAAAGCACCCATCAGCTGATCACAGCTCCCACCGTGGAGTGAATGGGAGCTCAGGAGACCAGCTCCAGTCATCTGACAGGAACTCTAAACCATGGGAAACATAGGAGTCCTTCAAGGCTCTGGTGCTGGCCACATATTTAGTTTATGGCACTATGGGAACCAGCCACAAAGCCCTTACATTTTTTGCATAATAATGTTTGGCTTATGCCCTGTTTTATCATGCCATTAATTGAATGAACATGTGCCTGGGTTACTACTTAAGATGTGATTAACTGGTTAATCAGGTTTTAGGTGTAACACTTTCCAAGGGCCATAAAGATATATACTTGTTGCCTATTGTTATTTTTACTTCACCTAAACATTTGTACGATAAACACTGGATCATTGAACAGAAGTTATTTCCTATGAATTCATATGAATAGCTCCTTAGCATTATAGTTTTTCTGAATTAAAGCTGTTAGAAACATTTCAGAAAAGCAAAATGTTATTTTCTTAAAAATAAATCTTTTCATGGAAAAATGTTTTTTGGAGAAAGAAACTTTGAAATGAAACATGGAATTATGTTACAAAATTTTTTTAAAGATATTTCCTTTTTTGTGCTATAGAATTAATTGAAACTCAAAGGTTTTTTTCTTCTTTTTTTCCCCTATTACCTCTCTAACTTTACCAAAAATATTTGTGTTACTACATGACTAAACTACAGTTTCATTTTACCAAAGCAAGTTACCTGTGACAGAACTAGGATTAACCTAGAGATGTGTGTGGTTTTTAAAGATTAAAATATACATGTAATTAAAGTGTATATTATGAAGATGGTGGTTTATAATCAACATCAATTGATTGGCTGACAAAAGTACAGAGAGGTAATTATTGTACTTGGCAACCTACATATCCATTTAACAGACAGCCCTATACCAGGAATCCATTGTTACAATATGTGATTGAGATTTGGTTGATAGTAACATGATCTTAAAAGCTTCTCTCTAGCTTTCACAAGTCAATACACTCTAGTGAAAAGAAAGGATCAGCAAAACCAGACAGTTACAGACCCTGCTTAAACATAAAGAGAGACCTGCACAGACTATATACTAACTATAAAATGAAAGAATGGACTCTAGCTAAATAAAGTAATGGTCCTCAAGTGGAAAGACAAAATACAATTAGATTTCACATGCTTATTTTAAGATCAATATTTTTCTGCTGATTTACTGAAGAGGCTTTTATGACATTTAAGCAGAGTTCATTGTTAAATACTTATAGATAATACAATAGGCCATATTAATTCTTTTTCTTTTACAGATCAATTATGAGTTTGCTGATTGGCTTAAAGTGTTGTGGGATGAAGCAGAAAGATGAATGCTACACCATACCGTTCCATGGAGTGTGTTCAAAGAACCAATAGCCTCCACCACCATAGTTAACAAAGACCATGACAGTCAGGGACAATCTAGAAAAGCAAACAAATGAGACACATATTTTTACCCACAAACAGCAAAGTCAAGTTTCACAAACATAAACAGAAAAGGCACACATTTATTTTGTAAGTTACGTCTAAACTCCACACTTCAAGATATGCCAAATAAAGTCCACGTATGTAGACAAAAAAGTATTCAAAATTCACTCAAGCCTACAAATGGAGACTAGGTGTGGGGAAAAAGACAGTAGGATAAGGCTTAACTCTGTCAGGGGTCATAAATATAATTACAGGGCAGGCTCAAGGATGATTTTGTCCCCTAACTTTCACGCATGGAAAACGTGCTGAAGCTGAGGGACAGCAGCTTCTCTCTCCATCCTACATCCCCTTTTCCTACTCACTTGCTTTCTCAGTTAACAAGGTAGAAGTATAAAGGAAGTGCCAGGAGACCTGTGCCTTGGAATCGTCTTCCAACCAATCACGGTGGTGAACCACACCCCTCCACCTGCCCTTCCCTAATGCCCCGCAACACAGAGCCTGGGGTGGCAACTCTTCTTGTTACACAGCACAAACAGTATGGTGAATCTGAATTCACAGCACATACCACAGGATTGAGAGAAATGCAAGTGTGTGAGCACTGCCTAGGACATATGGAAGCAGTGGGGCTTGTCTAGTATTTGTAGAGCAGGTCTAGAAAAAACTAGAACTTATAGGCACAGACTAGAGTGCTTAATGAAGGCTTGATAGTCCTGAAAAAGCAAAGGTCAATGGTATTAGGGTTCAGAGGGTAGGTGATTTCATTAGGTTTCTACAGAAAGTAGGGTCCAGGAATATAAGGATTGAGGTTTTGGCTTATGGAGGGATCAAGGGACTCCTCTGGGACTCCTAAAGTGATGGAAGGGAAATGAGTCTCAGAGATCCACTGACTGAAGACCTCAACACTAATCACTGCTAGATCTGGGGTGTTGTTTAAATTATATTACTTGATACAAAACAGAGTATTCTTAGAAGGGGCAGGTTAAAAAAAAATCAATAATGATTCTGGATAAAATGATCACATTGAATTTTTTATCTGACAGTAATTAAAGCAACCAAGTATGTGTCAGTTATAGATTCAATGGTAACCTTTAAAGAAAAATTAGTAATTACCATGATGCAAGATTACAATAATTCTGGAATTTCTGGTGTTTTCTAGTACTCTTTTCCATAAGATGCTACAAAAATATTTTTTTTTTACTTTATATTATTTTATTGCAACTTAAAAGTTGACTGAAAAAGTAACTCATTCTCTTCATTCACCTAGAAGGACTGTATGGTACAGTTCATCTGATAGCTTAATTATGGAAGAGAATGAGTATGCTCTGAACTGAAGCAAGCACAACTTGACACCTTCTATAAAACCAGAATATAATTGATACAAAAATTATATCTACTTAATTTTGGTTAAGCTCCTGAGCAAGTGAAGCAAACATTTAAGTTATTCATCAAGCTCATTACAGAATCACTGGAAAGTATAGCTACAAGGGACTCTTGGAGCTCATCTAGTCAAACCACCCTGCTCAAGGCAGGATCATCCATGACTAGAACATCCCAGCCAAGCGTCTGCCTAACCTGCTCTTGAAAATTTCCAAAGATGGAGATTTCACAACTTCTCTAGGTATCCTGTTCCAATGCTGGACCACACTCATAGTTAAAAGGTTTCTCCTAATCTAAAACCTAAAGCTGAGGCCATTGCTCTCAGTCTTGTCCCCTACAGCCACGAAGACAACAGTCTATCTCCATCCTCTCTATAATCATCCTTCAGGTATCTGAAGGATAGTATCAAATCCTCCCTCGGTGTTCTCTTATCCAGACTAAATTCTAGCTCTTTCAGCCTTTCCTCGTAAGTTTTACTTCCCAGGCACCTAATAATTTTTGTTGCTTTATACTGGACTCTCTCCAATCTGACAATATCCTTCTTGAAGGACACTGCACTTACTCTAAGTTAGGCCTCACCAGTGCTGAATAGAGTGGAAAAAACACGACTTGATTTACAAGCGACTCTCCTGATAATACAGACCAGTATGCTGCTGGACTGTTTTTGCAGGAGTGCACCATTGACTCATATTCAGCTTATGGTACACTGTAACACCCAAGTTCTTCTCTGCATTGAGCCTAGCCAATTCTGCCCCATTCTGTCTTTGTGTTTGCAATTATTACATCCCAAGTGCGAGGCTTTGCATTTGTCCTTGTTGAATTTCATCTGATTGATTATGGACCATTTCTCTAGTCTATCCAGGTCATTTTGGTTCCTTGCCTTACCCTCTGAAGTAACTGCAACTCCACCCAACTTTGTGTTAACCACAAATTGCTAAACCCACACTCAATCCCATTGTCCAAATCATTAATGAGAACGTTAAACAATATCAGACCCAGGATAGACACCCTGGGGAACACCACTTGATAGCTCCTCACAGCTAGAGATTGAGTCATGGATGACTAGTTATTGAGCACAATGATCCAACCAGTTATATATCCATATTACGATACTTTCATCTAGTCTGTATTTTCTTGGCTTGTTAAAAAGGACATTGTGGGAGACGTCAAAAGCCTTGCTAAAGCTGAGGTATATCAAATAACCAGGAATAAAGGTCACAAGCTGGCAGAGGGTAGGTTTAGGTTAGATATCAGGAGGCGCTACTTCACAGTCAGGGCGGCTAGGGTCTGGAACCGGCTTCCAAGAGAAGGTGGTGCAGGCTCCTACCCTGGGGGTGTTCAAGAGGAGGTTAGATGAACATCTTGCTGGGGTCATTTGACCCCAGTATTCTTTCCTGCCATGGTAGGGGGTCGGACTAGATGATCTGCTCAGGTCCCTTCCGACCCTAGAAACTATGAAATCCACATTAATGGAGAAAACAAACATGAAAGTCCACCATGCACAAATAACAGGCCTTGATTTGGCTAAACTTGTTCTTCAAATTGTGTGACATTATGAATACAAGATAGATCTAGATCTTGCTAATTATCTGTGACATCCTTGGCAGTAATTTCTATTCTCTGGCTGCACATTTACACCCTGCTCATGCAGGAAGCAACTTAGAGATTATACAGTTAGTCCAGTAAACAATATCAACAAAAACAAATCCTTGCCTCTCACATATTTCCTGGACCATCACAAATACTGCACCATCCCAACCATCTCATAACTTAGAGAATACCTTACTTGAATGTAATCACCGCAAAAAATTGTGAAAAAACATTCTTTTCTTATTATAGTTTACTTATGATATCAGAGTAAAATCCAAGGCAAGTGATTTTGTGGTAACAGAAAAGAAATATATTGTAGCAAAACAAACAATTATATTTCAAACTCTGCAAAGTTTTGGTTGGTGGATAAACATGAGTCTCAGAGAAGTGAGGTCTCAGTGAAGACAAGGTGTAACTGTTCTCATGGCAGGGACAGAAATAACACATAAACCAGTATACACGATTGGAAGCCAGTTCAAATCTGTAACACAACTAAAGTTCAGTGTACATAAACTAGTTTCAAAATGGCTGAAACCAGTTTAAGATAAAGATTTAAGTTACATTCATATACTGAACTTCTGTCCCAGATCCCCTCCAGATTCAAGTTAACTCACAGTCCCCCAGCATCCTAGGATCCTTTGTATTGCCCCAGCTAACCTCCCCTAGCAAGGTGAGCAGGCTAGCCTTCACCCAAGCTGCCTGTTCCATCCCAGCAGGGTGGCATACTCTAGTGCCCACTGACTTTTGGCCTAGGCCACTGCAGTCATGTGGCTGCATTTCTAGAATCAAAAGTGAATATCTGTTCACTCGCTTATTGGTTCAATCTACACACCTTAGACTAACCTGAAAAGACTGAATCAATTCAGCCTCTGGCTTTTTGACTGTCGGTATTTAGCCCATGAGAACAAGTCAGGTATTATTTTTTCCTGGTACAAAACAGACCAAACTAAAATCATTCTGAAAAAGAATATGAGTATCTAAATCTGAATGATTATAGGTTTTGCTGGCTGTTGAGTAAATGGGAATAATCAAGGAGAGACAGCAGTCTGATAGTATATATTGCCAATTTACATTATAAATTTGATTGAAAGATACTGGTGTAGAATCTGAATTTTATATAGTAGAGAATTAATAGGTTCAGCCAAATTTTAAGCACCTACATAATGTCATATTTATGTCTAGATCATTTTAGATAGTGATATTGTTCAGAGCTATCAAAAAACTTCAAATTTATGCTGTATACATATCAATTAATTTTAAGTGATAACAGACCAAATCTGGCTTTTAATATGCTTGACGTGTCCTCATTTTACCTCCTACATATCCATATGGACATATATACAAATTCCCTCCAAAAAAAATTACTGACAGAACAGAATTCATAGAAGAAGAAATAATTATGATTAATTTGTTATTCTGTCAATAAGTATTAACACATCCTCAGAAAAAAATATGGCCTTTTGCATTGTATGGAGGAATCTCAGCTCAAATGCAGAAGCCTGTAGCAAAACCCCTAGTTTTTCTTTTTCTTTCCTTTTTTTTTTAAATGCATTCCCTCCCCTTCCCCAACCATTTTCTGACTGTCTCTCCCTCTCTATTCCCTATAGATAAGTATAAGTGAGCTAAGACATAGAATAAGCTTCAGCATTTTATTTTGGTAGCAAGTTGTATTTGTTTTGTTTTTTCTCCTTTATATTGTATAATTATTATGTTTATATTGATTTTTTACTGTTCTATAGTACTGTTTTCTTGGTACTATATGATTTAGGCCTACATATGGAAGTTAGCATAAGTCATGTCAAGTTTCCATTTTGTTTGTCAAGTCTCCACCCTGTCCCCAGGCCCAGTTGTGTAACCCATGACTCACATTAACCCCTCCTATGTAACTTGATTCCTGAATGAATGGGGATGAATGAGGGTGCTTGAGAGACAATGGCAGTAGGTCTAAAAATAGCTCCCTCTGAATGACTGAACCATCAACACCAATACTTGGACAAGTGACCCAGCCCTTGGAACCACCCTCAGCATTCAAGGAACAAAAGATAAGGCAACCCACCATTGTGCCAAGGCTGCACATGCTCAGTAAGAACACCTGAAGCCCTCTGGAACAGGACTGACATTATCTGGACAGGCCCTCCCCAAAGGAGATCAGAGGTAGTCTGCCCCATAAAAGGGGTAGTGAAGACTGACTCCTTGGGATGCCCTCTCCATCTGGACCAGCACCATGCCACACCACCTATCCACCCAGAGGCCCTGCTGGCAACCCTCCTCTAGACAACACCTACTGGACAAGGATCCCTTTCCAGCCTGGATAGTTGGCTATCACCCCACCCTCTCCTCAACCAAGGACTTAGATTCTGTTTCTCTTCCCTACCTGGACTCCAGCCCTTCCACTGAGTCTCTTTCGCCTACTGTCATTGTGAGAGTGAGTGAATGAATGAGTGAGTGCGTGTACCAATAACTTCATGGGGCTGTGTAGTGTGTTGTCTGAGTAATAAAACTGTTATTTGGACCCCTAAGTTGGGCTTTGCTTTACTATGGTTTGGCCCTGCTCCAATCTCTGCTCCTCTAACTTCTGTCTCATTTCTCCCTCTCCTGCTTCTGGTTCACCGCCACCTCCAACACCTGTCCTGAGCTCCTCTCTACCTCCAAACCCCCTGTTTCTTTGCCACTGCCTTATCCCTACTGCCTTTTCCTTTTCCCCTGAGCAACCATGGTTCTGCCTCAGTTTCCTTCCTGGCTGTCTCCTCCTTGCCACCACTTATCTGCCCCCACTCCCCCCCAACAGCTCAGCTGTCTGCCTCAGTTTTCAGCCCCAAGCTCCCAGGTTTCTGTCTCTCTTTCCTGGATGTCTCCTCCTTGCCACCAGGCTTTTTTTTTTTTTCTTTTCCCTTACACCAGTGACCTCGAGTAATGCTGGGGCCACTTGATTTTAAGTAAACCCAAGCCTCAGTTCCTCAGCCAGCTTCTTTCTAGTCCACCGGTACTAATCCTGGTTCTGGCAACTTTCACTCCCTACACTTTAACTCTCTCTCTCTCACCTTAACCTTCCCCCAAGTATCCCAGGTACCCCAAGCTTACACATATGAACCATACCACCCAAGTTAGAAACTTACCTATATGTAGGTGGGTTGTATGTGTGTGAACTGGTGAGTGTGTGTGTGTGTGTGTGTGTGTGTGTGTACATATATATGTATGCATGTATGTATTTAATTGTGTGCATGATATATGAATTAGTGATCTGTGTATGTGTACTGAGTGTGTGGGTATTGACAATTGATTTTTGTCTAATTTTTGTGTGTAGTGTGTATGTCCTTGAATTGGTGTAGGTATGCATGTGCCTAGGCTGGTTTGGATGTGTATGTGCCTGAGCTGGTAGAGAGAGAGAGAGAGAGAGAGTGTGTGCATGCATGCACCTAACTGATTTGTGTGTTTGTATATGTGCAATTGTGTCACACCCTCCTGTCTAACAGCACTATATTGAGTTCCTGAGAGCTGGCCTGACCCCACAGGGCAACTAGCCCAGAAGAGAATTCTTTTGGCCTAGGAAAACTCCTCTCTGATACACTTGGGCCACTACTGAGCCTGTGCTTCTGCCCTGTTAGATTTTCTCCAGGGACATGTTGAGGGCAGGAGGAGATTTCACAAAGCTCTGCTCTCAGTTCCTGCATTAATGTAGGATCCATTAAGGAATTTAGAACTCCCTAGCAGCAACTCTAAATGGTTCTGGAGCAGGAGCAAAGCTCTGGCACAGGAGAGAATCAGCCTTATGTATCCCCAAATTTGTGGGAACATAAATGTTTCTCTTTCATTAGACTGTTCAGACTGAACACAGATCTGGGGTCTCCACAGCTTCCCCAACACAGCAGTGAGAAAGGAAATAATATACAATCTTTGACTGCAGATATCTAGATAAACAGAACACACAGCTCATAACAAACAGCAGCTTTCAGAGAAGAGAGATAACGTTAGTTGTGGAAATTGATAATTTTGCATGTTTTGGTTAGGAAGGAGGCACCATCCACAGCTTAGTTTTAAGCTGCCTTAGAGTTTAAGAAGTATTGCTTTTGGCATCAGATAAATAAAAGAAAAAAGGAGACAGAGGAGATTAATTAATTTTCATTTACTGAATGCCCTTCATTATTGTTGTTGAAAAAAATGCATTCAGGCAGCTAATAAGAAAAGTATTTTAACACTAATGGATTCAAACATTGTATTTATGTTTGGCATTAGAAAATGGAAAGAGTTGTCTTAAGGCTGCCTGATGTATTAAATACTCTGTCCATTCTTCCATATTGGAAAGCTTAATTAAACAACAAAGGATATCAATATATAAAAGAAAGTTCTTGTCAAGTATTGTGTTTAGCAACTTCCCCTGGTGACCTCACAATAGTGCAAAGGTGCACAGCTGCTCAGGAGTGCAACCATTATGAATTTTATTCCACTTAATAGCATCAGCAGGAAATGGAAGGTTATATTACAGATCAATAAATGGGCTAAGGAAATCTGACAACCTTTGGTCAGAATTAGAAGAATAGATGGCATTAATTAATTCACTGGCTTGTAGGGGGAAAAAAATCAGTCTTCACAGCTGTGACAGACTAAGAAATGTTCTTCCCTTGTCTTCTCTGCCTTAGTAATTAATATGGAAGGGCAGCTATCAGCAGACTTTTTAGGCATTACAGTTTCTCCTCTGTAAAAAAGTTCTGAACTCCATAAACTAGAGTCCTTTGTTATTCCCTTTCATCTCTAAATAATATATGCATGTGCAGTAAATTCTTAAATAATTGCAAACATTTAGTAGTGAGAATCTCCCAGTAAACTACATCCATTTCATGCTAGGGATGGCAGGTTTTCAAAAGTTTGGGCTTTTGAAATTGTGCTCATTATTTATGTGCTCCTTGCTTTGAAAATCTGAACCTGGACTTAAAAACCCCGGATGCAATTAAAAAAAAGCTATATCGGTCATGGATGACTGAAGTTCTCCAAGTTACCAATTGAAAAGAGACAGATAAGAAATGAATGATGCATCAAAGCAGTGCTAAAAGACTGCTCCACTCATTGGATGCTGTCAAGTGACATGGGAGTCAGAAGTTCAAAAAGTTGTGTCCCTATCATATGTTAGAAGTCAGTACATGTTGCCATGCTAACTTCAGAGGCTACTGTTAGAATAGTGAAGATAAAGATAATGAACCATGTAACTTCCATAATTCAGCTTCAGTTTCAGTTAATTCAGGAAGTGGACTGAAATACTACCACATTCCTATAGTTTCAAGAGCTCTTGGCTTGAATTTATATATGTGTGGCACTGGACAACATGACAAGCTGCATGACTACTTAAGCATGTGACCAGAAATGAAGGGAAAACCAAATGTTGAAGGCAGAGACTAGCTGCTTGGCAGAAATAATCTATACAAATTTATTTGGTGGGAAATGGAACTAACCTGCAGTAAAAAATGTGTACCTGGACTCAAATGGCAGAGTCCAGACAATGCCATGGAGCAGCACCCAGGAACTTTTCCTGAAGCAATTAAAATTCCCTTCCTATCAGCACCTGCTCCCATTATGCTCCTCCCACTATGCTCAGGGGCACCACCCCTCCCCTCCCATTATGCTCCTCCCCCTCTCTATTTATGCTTCCGGGAATAGGAAGGGGAGGTCCACCTGCCACTACCACTGTCCTGGCTGCTCCTGCTTCCAGCTGGGGCTGCAGGAAGACAGGCTTAACTGGGGAAAGCAGCAGCATTGGCTAGGTTCCCCACCCTGCCCCTTTCCCTCAATAGCAGGCACAGGAAGGGGAAACCTGCCTGTTGCCACTGCTGTTAGTTTAAGCTTCCTTTTGAGCTAAAGTATTCCTAAAGCTTCTCTTTGTAATCTCACTCTTTATTAGGGCTAAAACACAGTTAATCTGTCTGTTAGGGTGGGTCAGGAGGAGAGGTACTGGGATCCTCTGTGCAGGGTTCTAGCATTTGACATTTTGACAGATAATATTAAAAAGTTACTCAAGGACTCAGGGAAGAAGCCAAAATATAGCTCACTCACTCAGTCCAGTGAAAGTAAAGGGAGAGAAGAACATACTGGACCAGGTTTGTTCCTAAAGGTATAACTAAACATCCTGAGGTAAATGGTCTCTTCTATTCACCTAGTAATCCAAAATAACTACACGGATTATTGCCTTGGATAAGTAGCTATTTTATCCAGTTAAACAAAACCTATGGTTGATAGGCCTAGTTTAATGAATAATAGTAAGATACAACACAAGCATAGAAGAACAGCATGGTTTATGACATTCTGAAAATATCTGAGACCACATACACTGAATGCAATTTCCAAAGTGATCATTGGCATCACCAATTCATTACCATTTACTGGTACAATGTGATTCCAAAGAAACCTGCATTTGAAAGGTCTTATCACTAGTTCATTCTGCTAAAGTTTCTTCCACTGCAACAAGTGACTACAATTGTTGGGACTGAGTAGTTGGCACCAGATGAGGGTTCTCCTCCAGAGGTAACTCTCCAGAGGAAGGCATAGACAATTAGGATATCTGCATGGGCCTGCTTTGCATCTCACTCTCCTGCATGAGCAGTGATAAGCTTCACCCTGCCTTGTGCGCCCAAACCCTCTAGACCCAACTGAGACTGAAGTTTCCCAGACCCTTCATCCATAAACACCACGACACAAGTAAGAGAAAGAGCCAAGATCCTCCTCCTGTGGGTCTCATTATTAGTGCTTGATTCTACCCTCAAATGGCTTGTCCTTCAGATTCCTTTCCTGGCCTGCTTGTGACCTTCCCCAATGCCTTCACTTCCCAGGCAGTTCAAGGTTTCCTCCCTGCTTATCTCCCTCTCTCATAGCACATGCATTAAGCTACTTAATGCATTTTAAAATAATCTGCTCCTTCTATTCCTACAACTTTCAGCCCATCATCATAGTCTGTTCCTCATCCTAAGCCCTTTACAGCCCTTCCTCTCATCCTGCCCACCAACCTAACTAGCCCCAAAAATCTTCTTTCTCCTCTTAGACACTTGCTTCTCCTTTAAACTTCCCTTCACTCCAACTGTTCACCCATGGCAACAATTCATGCATAAATTAGAGTTTTAATTAAAAGAGCAGGAATGATTAGCTACAAATGGCTTCCTTAAATTGGGGCTGCTCTTCCTTTTATTCAGCAGTTGCTTTTGGAGAGAAAGCTGCTTTACCTCCTCCTGGCCTCAGCTTCATGTTCAGCAGGCTAAGAGCGCCATCAGCGCAGCAGAAAAAGCATGCTTAATAGAGCCTCAGAGGGAGCATAGCTGCTGTTGCTGAATACCATTCAAAAGCTCTTGTAGCTCATATTTTGAAAAGGGACATAAAAAAAAATCAGGCAGTCAAGATTTGATGGCTGGCCAGTGATTACTATAACCTCCAGAAGTGCTTATATTCTATTGATCTTCTTCGTATTAAGCATTTTACTGGAGGGTCATTCCAGAACATTCTCATGGGGATTCAGAGTGGGATGACGATCCAATTAAAATTCATGGACAATATTCCTGATAGCCTGGCACATTAATCTGCTGTAACTCTTAGGCAGCAGACATCACAACTGTGACATCTGGAATTAAGCTATGGAGCTGCACCACGACCATAAGTTTCCTGTAATTTTGGACAGGTTTTCCAGACCTGCTTTTGACTATATCAGCAGCCATGTGGCTGTTGTCTTTTTGGGTGTTTCATTAGTTGGACAAAGCTGGTTTTGCTACCTATAGCCCAAAGTGACTGACAGTTACCTCAGTAAAAGAATTCCTGGAGTAATGGTTCCTGTTTTCAGTTGGCCCCACAAGCTTTCACTGACTTCAGTAATTATTGTTAAATCCCCAGTTTTTCCAGGGTTCCAATGTCCCTAATTAAGGGGCTATTTTTTAACTATTTTGAGTAATTTCTGAACAGCTCCATCAGATAACTATGCTCCTTTTAGTCACATTGTGCAATACTGCTCTAGATTTTCTTAAGCTAAAAAGAGTTCCAGTATAATAACCATAACTACAAATTACACGTATTCATCCAAATTAATCTTGGTGGCACATAAATATCTCAACCTCTTCCCTTGCAGTTGATGGTTATTGCAAAAGATGTTTATTACTTCAGACTCTCCTACCATTTAGTTAACACTCTGGTAGGCAGGAAATGATTGTCCTCAGCAGAACACAACTCTCTTAGCTAACTATGAAACTGTAAAGCTGTCCCCAAGAGTTGACAAACAACAAATCCTGCTTAAATTGTATTTTGTAAACTTACTCTCTACTAAAGCTACCAGCAAAACTACCTTTTAAAACTGCAAAATAATTTACTATGCCATTTACTATTGTAATCATCGAGGAAAACTGATTTGCCTATGTACTTCCTTTATGCATTTGTACACAGGGTAGAAGAGAGTTTGATGTCAGATGTTACCTGTAACTAAAAAGAAAAAAAAAAATCAGAGAAGTAAAAATGGCTGGTAATGTTCCTTACATGTGTTGACATTATGTGTTACAGTATATAGAATACCATTTTCTTTTAAGTGAAAAGGTAAAACATCATGTGATAAATTAGTTTTTCATTCACCTTTGACTGCACAACTTGCTCTCTGTTCATTAATCTATACCTCCCAGGATTTTCTTTTTCTTTATTTTTTAAGCACTGAATCCCCCTCAAACAATGTAAAACAGCTGCAAGATTTTTTTAAAAAAATCTATCCATCTTAGCAATGTATCTTCCATCTATTCCTAACATATAATTTCTTCTTGCCTGAAGCCTTCATCATGACAAAATTCAGCTCTGGAACAGTGAAGGATTTCTGTCAAACATGGCTGCGTACTAAATTGAAAGGCTACAGGAACAGTGGCTTTTTGCTCTCAGGGAAGGAAGAGTACTAGTCTTCTAACAGACTTACATATTTGTTTCTAACCCTGAAAAATCCCAAGAAAACAGATGCAAGAATCATGACATTTTTAAGTACATAAATATAATATCATGTACATTTATGGCTCCCTCTAAGTGTTTCACATTAACACACAGTAGCTAAGGTGCTTAGATATGTGAAATAGTTCTGAGCAATTATTTAACTCTTATAACATTTCTAAAATAGTTTTTCTTTAAGACATATATATCAGCTACAGATAACTTTATGTTATGGTGTGATAAAAGTATTTTATAATACTCATCTGTTAAGTCTTCACCACAAATAAGCGATGTAGTGCCAAAACTCATACAGGCACTATCTGTAGCACTACTTCATAACGCTTCTTACATGCTACTGTAACAAAAAATCATTGTGTCCCCACACAAAAAAACTCAGTACTTTACTTTAAACTCAGCAGACTCCCATGGAAAGCCCAGTGCATGCCCAGAACAGGCATCACATTAGTTGAACCTGACTTGCCCAATATCTGAATAGATCAGGCACTTCAGCAGGGCTTTCCTGATGCTTTTATCTAACATCTGATTACTGATTACCCATAAATATTTGCATGCATTTTTAATTAATTATCAACCCTTCTCTTTGAAAGATGATTTTAAAACATTCTTTCCATCCTATTTATCCATCTACCTACGTGAATTGCTGTCTTAGGCCTTCTGAGTAATTGTCCTGACTGTCTCAATGGAAAATTGCTACATTATTTAACAGGAAATAATGATCTTTCTGCAGGCCAGACTTTTTCAGACTGAATATTGAGGGGAGTGCACTTAAAAAGTTAATTTTGTTTTTAAAGTTCTGGCATTACTCCACATTAAATATGGGGATTAAGAAGCATCATTGGAACATAATACCTCCAAAATCAGAGGTAACAACCCTGAAGTGGTCAAATTAACTTAAGTGGGGCTCCTCAAAAGTAAGTCCCTAACTGAAGGACTACTCAAAGGTATGCCACTATGCAACATAAGGGTATCACAACAGGCTTCAGGAATAATACTCCTATCTGTGCAGTATTTCAAATCCTCTATACACAAGACATACATATTTGTTAATTGCTACTTGCATTGTTGCACTGTATGTGGTTAATTTTATTCATAGCAACAATGATAACAAGTAATAAGAAATATTCAGGGAAGCAGGTATATTATTTTGGATGGTTTGCTCCGGTTTTCAATAGACAAGTATTCAGCTGTGTACTAAGACTCATTCATTTCCATAATTTTACTGATTCACACTGAAAATATCAATTTTCAAACCAGTAGCTCCACTGGCTTAATTATATTTCCCCCCTTTTTCAGTTTCTCAGATTTTTCCTTTCATTATGGAATTGCATTTCATCTTCATCTCCAACAAATGAGTTCTTTGTCTCTTTTTCAAATCCATTAAACATTTTCATTTAGAAGCCTATTTTGCCATCCTCCTGTCTCATATTCTCTTTCCCTATCTATCCTATTCATAGGGGGTATGTCATTACTTTCATGACAAATGTAAGAATAAATATTTGTATACCATTTGCTATCTTTCCACTCTAATGCTCATGTACATAGGGGTGATTTATTAACCATTCAAATGATCCTAAGAAAGTACTTTTTGTGCTGTTTAGACTTTCTGCTGCATCTTTAAAGAAAGCCTGCCATTTGGCAGGTGCCAAATACAACCCTGAGATGTTGATTTTTTTCTCAGACTAAAGAAAGCTATATGGTGAACACATGGCTATCATGCAGCAGATGTCAGTAAAGGAGCTCAGAAAAAAGAGTGACAAGCATGTTCTAAATTAGACAGCGGTGTATTTAGATAGGAGAGTTTGAGGCAGATAAGGGTGAACTAATACCATCAAAATAATATCAGTCACTATAGGGTGAGCTGAGACCTTGCAATCCAGACTGAGTAATGTACAGTGCACAGCAGCCCTTTCTCAGAGACATTCAAGCTCCAAAATGTGTCTCTGAGAATCAGAAATCAGTACTTGGTGCCCCCTTGCTGAATGGGTGAAATAAGCTGCATCAGCCCTTTTCTTGGACTTCTATCTGCTTTCACAACAGCTCAGCTGTTCTAGTCAGTGTTCCCAAGAAGCAGAGCCAATGCTCAGCCTACTTCCTCATCCATCTACACTCACTCTACATTTGCCTGTACAGGTCTACCAGGAGCAAGCAGGCTGGTAGCTCTTGTTCTCCCTCCCACAGCTGACTCAGGTATCCCAGTGATGAAAATTCTTTTGCCATTTATTCCACAGAGCAGCTTGCAAGGCCAAAGCAAAAATAAATAATATGAAACCGCCCCTGCCAAAATGGCATCTCAAACATGGCTGAACATCATAAGACAAGATATGCTGTATCCAGCATGGCAACATTTCAGACCATTGCCACAAAATCAAATATCCAAGTTATTTGCACAAGCAGCAGACTCCATGCAGCCATCAAGTGCAAACTGGCGCAGCAGGGCTGTGCAGGGATCTCCTTGCCATTGCAAGCTCCATGATGCCCTGGCAACGTGTCACTTGCGCACACAGAAGTAGCAGAGGTGGTAGTGTAGGTTCCCCTCACTGCTGCCACATGGGCTGGAGGCGCCTCGCCACAGCAGTGCAGAGCTCACAGCAGCAAGGGGATCCCCATGCAGACCGACTGTTCCCTGCGGCACTGGGTTGGCACCTAGTGGCCTGCGGAGGTCCCGGGGGGGGCAGCAGGGTGAGAGCCCAAGCTCACAGCAGGCAGCCCACACCCTCCCCATGCACAGATCTGGGGGGCATGGGTCCCCCCTGTCTCCCTGAGAGTGTGCACAGTAGTAGGGAGCTGGCCTCACCACCCACCCCCCAGACAAACTGCCTTCGGTCCCATTCCATGTCCTGCCAAGGCCCTATGGCCACGAGTTGTGGCCCCAGGCCCCAAGCCACATGCACTACCCGGCTCAGCAGCAGCCCCAGCCCTACCCAATTCCCTCCCTCCCTATGACAGCCCCAATTGCCTACAGGAGCTGCTCTCCAGGTTGCCTGGCAACCATGTGCATCCTGGCGCCCACTGCCTGACCACCCTCCTCCTGCTCTCTCCCAGCCCCCTGCAGACTGGAACTCTGCCAGTCTGCAAAGAGCTCTCTGCAAAATTGCAAATCCACAGGTTTCTCTGTTTTTTCTCCATTTTTCTGTGAGAAAAGGAAAACCCAGATACTTGGTGATAACTATCTGACAGCACTACCCAGTTGCAGACACCACAGCTGTGAGATGGCAGGAGCTGCAGTGGGAGAGTTCTCCACTAAGAACATGAGAGAATCTTATACGTGCTCTTTACCATAAAAAGTAGCAAATGCAAGCTTCCCTTCTTGTCCTCTGCATCTGAAGCTATCAGGCTTGGCAGTGATAACTAAGGGCATTTTTACATGTGTTCTAGGAGGCATGCGGGGGTAGGTGGAACTTTAATTAGCAAGCACTTTTAATTAAAAGCACCCCAGGGACACCTGTATTAGAATCTCCTGTGCTGAAAAATAGCAACAGGGTGCTCTAAATGAGCTTTAGTTCAAAGTGCCCCACTGCCACTTTTCAGCGTGGGGACTCTAAAACACATGATACCAGAGTCTGCTGAAGCGCATTTATTTCTGTGCTTTTCCAGAGCATCACGTTTCCTGCACATGACCACTAAGAGCTGAGGAAAAATATCCTCCTGTCTGCTTTTTTTTCTTTACCCTTGATAAAAATGTTCATTTGAATATTGATGAGCCCATGCCCCGCCTGCCACTCCCATATCAAAAAATGAAAAAACTTTGCAGAAAAAATTGAGTCTGTTGAAAGCCTGATTTTCTGTTGTTCAAGAAAAAGTTCCAATGGAAAATTTTAGAAAAGACCCACTGATAATCTCTTGTCTTCCCCACTTACTTCTATCTAAACAAAGAATAGAGTTTTGAGGAGAAAGGAATCCTGAATATGGCTGCCTTAGTAAAAAGTGAATTTAAGTTTACCTTTTTGAGCTTCAGGCTTCTTTTTAAAAAAAATTCTGGTAATGCTGACTCTTTCTTCCTCCAAGAAATGTATTAATTTCTTGAGAGTCTGAAAAATCTCTTTGTGAGCAGCCTGTTTCATGCTACTACATTTTCAATAAAAATACAATTTTTAACTGAGAAGCACTTATATTGTTCTCAGTGAAAACACAGAAACTACACATCTCAACAAAAATCTACATCCCTTAATTTTTTATACTTTCGTTGGGAATGTTAAAGTTACTTAAAATTCTCAAAAAATGCTCAAATGCTTTCTCAAAAAAGTAGCAGCTATAAAAGAATTCTTTGCCTGGCGCATATCCACAAGGGGCCAGTGGGGGAGATCATGTTTAGGGGCAACCAGCGCGGGTTGGTTAGTGGCAGATCCTGTCAGACCAACCTGGTGGCCTTCTGTGATCAGATCACCAAATCTTTAAATGCAGGGGTAGCAGTGGACATAGTCTTCCTGGCCTTTCGGAAGGCCTTGGACACTGTCTCTCACCCTGTTCTCATTAAGAAACTGGGGGATTGGTGTGTCGGCACCCACACAGTCAATTGGGTCGCCAAGTGGCTGGAGGGCCGCACCCAGACAGTGGTGGTGGATGGGTCATTTTCAACGTGGAGGGATGTGGGCAGTGGGGTTCCACAGGGCTCGGTCCTCAGGCCCGCACTGTTCAACATCTTCATCAGTGACTTGGACAAGGGGGTAAAAAGCCCCCTGTTCAAATTTGCTGATGACACTAAGATGTGGGGGGATGTGGGCACATTAGAAGGGAGGAATAGGCTGCAATCAGACCTAGACAGGTTACAGGGGTGGGTGGATGAGAATAGGATGGGATTCAACCCTGACAAGTGTAAAGTGATGCACCTGGGGAGGAACAACCGGCACCATACCTACAGGCTGGGGAACTCCCTTCTCGTCAGTGCAGTGGTGGGAAAGGATCTTGGAGTCATCATTGACTCCAGGATGAACATGGGCCGGCAGGGTGGGGATGCAGTCAGGAAGGCCAACTGTACCTTGTCATGCATCCACAGATGCATCTTGAGCAGGTCCAAAGAAGTGAACCTCCCCCTCTATGCGGCACTGGTCAGGCCGCAGCTGGAGTATTGCATCCAGTTTTGGGTGCCGCACTTCAAAAGGGATGTGGACAACATGGAGAGGGTCCAGAGGAGGGCCACTTGCATGATCAAGGGGCAGCAGGTCAGTTCGGCTCCGGAGTGGTGAGAGACGCGCGGGTGAAGCCTGCTGTGCCTCCGCTCCCCCGAAGCCCCCCAGACACCCCCTCAGCAGCCGCAGAGCCCCCTGCCGACCCCCAGCACAGCCAGAGGTAAGCGGGCTCGTGGTGGGAAGGGGGTTAACTCCTCGATCCCTGGGAGGAGGCCGCTGCGTGGAGCCGGGCCGGGTCAAGCCCCCGCCCAGGCCCCTACTTGGCCCAGCCCCCCAGGGAGAGAGAAGAGAAGGAGTGGGGTACTCACCAGTCCCCCTCCTGTAGGGCAGGGCCCCCCAAATCCCAGGCAGGGCCCCCCCTGGCCTGAGAAATCAGCATTCCCCAACAGCAGGCCCACTGCGCATGCACGCAGTTTAAAAGGGCCCACCAAACAGGGAAAAAAAAAAAAAGCTCAGTTAGGCTCCGGAGCGGTGAGAGACAGCGGGTGAAGCCCGCTACGCATCCCCGCTCCCCCGAAGCCCCCCAGACACCCCCTCAGCAGCTGCAGAGCCCCCTGCCGACCCCCAGCACAGCCGGAGGTAAGCGGGTTCATGGTGGGAAGGGGTTAACTCCTCGCTCCCTGGGAGGAGGCCGCTGCCTGGAGCCGGGCCGGGTCAAGCCCCTGCCCAGGCCCCTACTTGGCCCAGCCCCCCAGGGAGCCACGCGACCGGAGCTGCAGGCTGCGTAAACAGGCACTTGAGTTAGCGCGGAGTTCGCACGGGAGAGGGTGCAGGAGGGCATGAGACCCTGCCTGCGACCCCCCCAGAGTAGTCAGCCCCAGCCGTAGCCAGCCTACCAGAGGCATGACACGGATGGGCACGTGCCGCACCCCGAGGGTCCCCTCAGGCTCTACGGCCCCCCCATTGGGCACCTCAGAGACGGCCACCCAGACGGAGCCCATGGTTCCGGGCTCCACGCAGACGGAGCCCCTGGCTCTTGGCTGCGGGGGCTGCCTGTCCCTTTTTCAGGCTCTGGGTCCTGGGAGCATGGCCACCTCCCCTTGCCCGGGTCTGCTCCCTACTGGGGTCTCTGGCGCGCCAGCTGGAGGAGCTCCAGGCCACAGTCCAGAGACTGCGTGCCATCAGGGACTGCGAGCAGGAGATAGACTCCTACTGCCAGGCCCTTCTCCCCTGGGAGCCGCAGGGTAGAGCACCGTCTCCCTCCACGACTAAGGAGGACTCTGGGACCTCCCGCTCTGCCCAGTCAGGGGCATGGACCAAGGTGGTCAAGGGCCCGAAGGCCCGCCGCACCAAGGCCCCTCCCTCGCCGGAGCTTAGCAACAGGTTTGCACCTCTTGCAGCCCCAGCAGAGCCTGCTCAGTTGCCAGCTCCTGCAGGCAACCCAGGCTCAACCACAGCTACTGCCCCTGCTCTCCCCAAGACAAAACGAAAGGTGTTTGTTGTGGGAGACTCCATCCTGCGGGGGACTGAGGGGGCAATCTGCCGCCCCGACCCCTTAGCCCGGGAAGTCTGCTGCTTCCCGGGGGCCCGCATCTGAGACATTGCGGAGAGGATCCCAGAGCTCCTCCGGCCCACAGACCACTACCCCATGCTCCTTATTCACATGGGCACCAATGACATGGCTCAGAGCACCCCCAGCCAGGTCATGAGGCGCTACAGGGATTTGGGAGCGGGGCTTAGGCGTCTGGGAGCTCAGGTGGTGTTTTCGTCAATCCTCCCAGTCTCAGGCTATGGGCTGAGGAGGGAGAGGAGGATCCACGCAGTGAACCAAAGACTGCGGAGCTGGTGTCATCGGGAAGGCTTTGGCTTCCATGACCACAGTCCGCTCTTTGGCGAGAGAGGCAGCGAGCTGCTGGGAAGAGATGGCCTCCACCTCTCCCCCCTGGGGAGGAGGCTCTTCTCAGCCAGGCTGGCTGACCTGCTCCACTGGGCTTTAAACTAAGCCCGCTGGGGGATGGGGGGACTACTGCCACTGCTGGCCCGCTGAACAACCCTTGCAAAGCCAGCAGACCAAGGCACTTAAGGGAGCCCACCCCTGCCCCAGCCCTGGCACAATCTGTGGGCAAGGCAAGAGCCCCCAAGGGGACACTTGCCTGCCTGTACACTAATGCCAGGAGCCTGGGCAACAAGCAGGAGGAGCTCATCCTCCTGCTCAGTGCAAAGAATTATGACGTCATTGGGATAACGGAGACCTGGTGGGACTCCACCCATGACTGGACCACGGGTATAGAGGGCAATACCTGTACAGGAGGGATGGTGTTGACAAAAGGGGCGGGGGTGTAGCTCTCTATGTGAAGGAAAGCTACATGTCCCTGCAAGCTGATGTTGGCGACCGGCATGGACAGCTAGAGACCCTCTGGGTAAAAATTTGTGGGAAAAATGGCACAGGGGACACAATGGTGGGAGTCTACTACAGACCTCCCACTCAAAGTCCTGAGCTTGACCAGGAGTTCGCCCGGGAACTGACTGAGGCCGCTTGCTCCAGGACCTTGGTTGTCATGGGTGACTTCAATTACCCGGACATCTCGTGGGAAGATCACTCAGCAAAATCTGAGCAGTCGCAAAGCTTTCTCTCATGCGTGGATGACCTCTACCTGACTCAAGAAGTCTATGGGCCAACGAGAGGCAAAGTGCTGCTCGACCTGGTACTGGCTATGGGGACGACCTAATCGGTGACCTAGTGATTGATGGGAAGCTGGGTGACAGCGACCACGAGCTGATCACCTTCACCATCCGCCGTAAAGCTGGCAAGTCAGTCAGCAACACAGAAGTCCTTGACTTCAGAAAAGCCGACTTTGACAAGCTCAAGAGGCTTGTCGGTCAGGCCCTTAGGGACCATGACCCCAGGGAGATGGGAGTTCAAGAAGAGTGGTTGCTTCTCAAGGAAGCGATCCTCAATGCACAAGCTAAATCTATTCCAACATGGAGGAAAGGCAGCAAGAAGGCATAGCAGCCCTCCTGGCTCTCTAGGGACCTAGCGGACCTCCTGCGGCTAAAAAGGAAAGCCTACAAAGGATGGAGGATGGGATTCACCTCCAAGGAGGATTATTCTGCACTGGTCCGGTCCTGCAGGGAGCAAACCAGGAAAGCCAAGGCTGCAACTGAACTCCAACTAGCTTCAGGCATCAAGGACAACAAAAAGTCCTTTTTCAGATATGTGGGGAGCCGGAGGAAAAGCAAGGGCAACGTTGGACCCCTGCTAAACCAGATGGGGCAACTGACAACTGACGCCCAGGAAAAAGCCAACCTATTAAATAGGTACTTTGCGTCAGTCTTTCATCAGTCCCGTGGGACGCCCATGCCTGCTATGGGACAGGGAGATCCGGGTGATGGGGATCCCCTACCCTCCATAAATGCTGACCTCGTGAAGGAACACCTTGAGAAGCTGGATACCTTCAAGTCAGCCGGCCCTGACAATCTGCACCCCAGGGTACTCAAGGAGCTGGCGAGCGTCATAGCCCAGCCCCTGGCACGGATCTTTGAAAACTCCTGGTGCTCTGGTGTAGTGCCCGAAGACTGGAAGAAGGCCAATGTGGTGCTGATCTTCAAGAAAGGGAGGAGAGTGGATCCGGCTAACTACAGGCCCATTAGCCTGACTTCTATCCTGGGGAAGATCTTAGAAAAGTTTATTAAGGAGGCCATCCTTGATGGACTGGCCCAGGCTAACATTCTAAGGGATAGCCAGCATGGGTTTGTTGCGGGTAGGTCTTGTTTGACCAATCTCATTTCCTTCTATGACCAGGTGACCTATCACCTGGACAGGGAGAAGAGATTGATGTCATATATCTTGACTTCAAAAAAGCTTTTGATCTGGTATCCCACGATCACCTCTTGGCCAAACTGGCCAGTTGTGGCCTTGGCTCCACCACGATCCGCTGGCTGGGAAATTGGCTCCGTGGTCGGACCCAGAGGGTTGTAATTGATGGCAGTCACTCATCGTGGTGCCCTGTGACCAGTGGGGTCCCTCAAGGCTCTGTCCTGGGACCCATCCTGTTCAACATCTTCATTAATGATGTGGACATTGGAGTCAGGAGTGGACTGGCCAAGTTCGCCGATGACACCAAACTTAAGGGGAAAACATCCACGCCAGAAGATAGGCGGGTGATCCAGGCTGACCTGGACAAGCTCAGCAAATGGGCAGACAAGAACCTCATGGTGTTTAACACCGAAAAATGCAAGGTTCTCCACCTTGGGAGGAAAAACCTGCAGCACCCTTATAGGCTCGGCAGTGCTACGTTGGTTAGCGCTACAGAAGAAAAAGACTTGGGGGTCATCATTGACCACAAGATGAACATGAGCCTCCAATGCGATGCTGCAGCTAATAAAGCAACCAAAACGCTGCCTTGCATCCATAGATGCTTCTTGAGCAAATCCCGGGACGTCATTCTCCCCTTGTACTCGGCCTTGGTGAGGCCGCAGCTGGAGTACTGCATCCAGTTTTGGGCTCCACAATTCAAAAAGGATGTGAAGAAGCTTGAAAGAGTCCAGAGGAGAGCCACATGCATGATCAGAGGTCAGGAAAACAGATCTTACGATGATAGGCTGAGAGACATGGGACTCTTTAGCCTGGAAAAGCGTAGGCTCAGGGGTGATCTGATGGCCACCTATAAGTTTATCAGGGGTGACCACCAGGATCTGGGGGAACGTTTGTTCACCAGAGTGCCCCAAGGGATGACGAGGTCGAATGGTCACAAACTCCTGCAAGACTGCTTCAGGCTGGACATAAGGAAGAATGTCTTTACTGTCCGAGCCCCCAAGGTCTGGAACAGTCTGCCAGCGGAGGTGGTTCAAGCACCTACAATGAACAACTTCAAGAGTAAATTGGATGCTTATCTTGCTGGGATCCTATGACCCCAGCTGACTTCCTGCCCTTTGGGCAGGGGGCTGGACTCGATGATCTCCCGAGGTCCCTTCCAGCCCTGATGTCTATGAAACTCTATGAAATCTACTCAGGTCCCTTCTGACCTTAGAAACTATGAAACTACTTAGAGCGGGGTGGAGTGGGGGGTGGCCTAGAGGACCCCCTGAGATTTATTCCAGCCCTAGTTTTTATGATTTGAAGTTTAGTGCCGATCATGTTAAATTTCCATATCGGTGAGTTTTTGAAAAGCAGCCCTTGTCTTACCTAATCAAGATATAAAATCACAAATGTAATCACTGGAGTTATGGAAGATGCCATCCAGGTAAGTAAACTTATCAACAGCATCCAAAGCTGTTTTTTCTGTCACAGTGGAACTGACCAAGATCACATTAACTTCTATAATCTTGATTTTTGACCTACTGATTATAAGACCTATTATTTAAGCAATTCTAACTAGACTAATGGTCCTCAGATGCTCTAAATGTATTGATGCGTTCAAAAGGCAGTTACCATCATTACACCTAGATTCAGAAACTGGATATTAGAAAGAACTTTATAACTATAGGGATGCTTAAGCATTGGAACACATCAGCTAGAAAGACTGATCCATTTTCTGTAACTGGAAGTTTAAAAGCAGGTTAGAGAAACGGCTGACTGGGTTAATTTAGACAAGTATGATTCTGTCTTGAACAAGTGTTTGGATTAAACCAACAGAGGTCCCTTCCTGACACAGTTCTCTGTGATTCCACCTCAAGCACTACCTCCAGCCATGGAATTCCAGTTTCCATGCCAAAGGTCTGCATTATCAAAACAAGAAGGGACACACCCTTGTCTAACTCTACTTGTAAGATCAAACGGGTCTTAATTTATACTTGGAGAGTATGGCACATATGGCATTTTGATAGCAGTTCTAGAAGATTTGGATAGAATTACAAAGAAATCAAAAGGATTCCAGCATCTGCCCAAAAGGTCCTCTGTCTATGCTGTCAAAAGCTTTCTGAAAAGTCAGTGAAATTTAAAATAAGTGGTAGCTGCCATTCATTGCTTTTGTTTAACAGTATTGTGTAATAGTAGGATATGACTGACACAAGAACACATTAGCTGGATTACCTTTGGAATCAGCTGTCAATGGAGTTGCAGATTTTGTTTACAAAACCTGTACCTAAGAGTTCCCTTGGGGCTGACAACAGATTAAATCTCACACCAGTTGCTACAGCCCTTTCTTAGGGGGTTTAATTTTTATGTTGATTTACTTTTTCCATTGTCTTGAGGCAGATTGTGTATCCCATGCTGTCTCTGGAAGAGTTGAAACAACATCTTCTGCTCACTCCTAACTGTTTTCAACTCAAGGAAATCCACACAGTTATTTTATCAATGAAATAAAACACTAAGGTTTCTGGCCAGGATAACTCATCCACACTCTTCCAAGATGATTTCTTTGCTACTGACATCAGGTTCTTCCATCTCATCAATGTCATCAAAGCTGAATTTTCCTTCAGGTGGATGTCTATTTAATATGTAATGAAAATTCTCCATGTATATTTTATATATTCCTCAGGGAAAGTGCGAAGGCTTCCATATTTGTTTTTTACTAGGCCACTGTGGTTGTGACTAAAGTCATTTGAAAGCCTTGTTCTAGCTTGTTCTCATATCCCCATTTTTGGTAGCCACCACTCCAACCATCTCTATCAAGCTATGTGCAATGTCTCTCCTTGTTGAACATTTAATCATTTCTACAGTCTTCTTTCCATGTATTAATTTGCATTTGCCAATTAGTATTGCGTATTTCACCTGCATTTGTTTCCTACTGGTGATGGTATGCCATCTGGTCCTAGTGATGCATTCTTCCTTCTTACACTTGGACTATCCCCAGATAATCCATATGAATGAATGTATGTAGGTATTTTTATGGGTTTGCCAAATCTTTTCTACATAAAACATGAAATCCAAATCTGTGAAGATGGAAAATTTGTTTGAAAGCTAAGGTTCAAACTCCACTGGTTAGGGGATCTGAAAACCTGGATAAAGTCACAGTTACCTTCTCTGAAAGTAACTCCTTTAATTCTATTTGCAGTATGGCAATGCACAGATGATGGTTCCTGCTCATCTCTGCGCCTTTGTGCACCCAAATATCCCAAATTTTAACAATTTTTCTAGAGAAACAAGTGACAAGTTTGATTCTTCAGCATGTCCTCTGGTGATACCCAGGCTACAGAGTAAATTTCCTCTAATACCACCACATCTTAAATGTGAAGGCTGTAAAGCCAGGACTATAAACATTATTTACAAGTCACCATCAAATAGCATGTTTAGAATCCTGATGGGTGCTGTTTCAGGGTGTTTTGATTACATGTGGAAAATATACTATGGGACTTTGCCATCTATTTTCAAGAAATCCTACAATGTGTTAGGTCAGGTTGGTTATATGCACTAAAGTTTAATGAGGAAATGGGGAGGGGGAAATGGTTTTCATGGATTTCATCTTAAAATGAAATGGATCACCCCCTGTAATGTATGATCTAATTCTTAACTGTTTGGTAGTTCAATATGAATTTGTGCTAATATTCCATCAAACACATTACTTTCCATCCCAATAGAGCACCTGTTGCAATTTCAAGATTATATCACAGGTTATTATACATACATTGGTGCATTAATGAACTTGAGTAGTATGATGTCATAAAGGTTTTAGATCGGAAACCTGATCCAAAACATTTTCAAACACGATAAGCAATATCAAGAGATAAAACGCAGAGCTTAAAATCAAAGTATGAGGAAGGCTTTTGGATGTATCTTACTAATATTACATTTTATTCCTTTAGCACCACCATACCACAGCTATTTAAAAAAAACTTTAGGCCTTCTGCTCTCCCTCTCACATACACACAGTTACAATTATGTCCATTAGTTGCCTTAGCAACAAAGGCAGAGGTTAAGTCATTTTCTAGAAGAGGCTCAGTGCAAATTATGGCATTATACCAACTTATTGCCAATCTTTTTAATTAAAACATTTTGCTTTTACCTCAGATAACAGCAGAGATCAGTAAACAGGGCCGATCAAATTACTGATATTTAAACTCCCCTGTCTTAGGAAAGGCCCACTGTAGGTTAATTACTGGCTAGGTACAAACTGATGAGGAGAGAAGCAAAAAGAATAATAGCAATAACACAGGTATGATTCAATGCATGATGAACAGCAAGGCCTGCAGCACAAGCTAGGAAATCCTGCAGTGTTCCACTAAAAATCTGAACAACAAAGCTAATATGCAATATGTAGGGGTGTTACATGCTTAATAAAATAACTAGAAATTTAGCATTTCCACAATGCCAGATTCTGGAATGATAATTTCTATAACGTGATACCTCACAAAGGGTTATTTGTGAAAAAGAAAAGCACCACCAAACTCCCCTTGATGATGACCCACATGTTTGTTTTTTAAAAAAAGCCCTGGAACACTATACACCAGGATCTGAAGTTCAGCTTGCACTACATCGCTGCTTGCAACTAAGGGGCATTTATACATATGCATTTGTCTGCTCCAACGAGCCAGCGCTGGGTCAAATATGTTTGTATAAGTAGCGAAACACACATCAGCACTGAGAAAATGCTGGTGGTGCGCTTTTGAACTAAAACACATTAACGGTGTTTTAGTTCAAAAGCGCACCACCAGCATTTTCTCAGCACTGAGTTGCATTTTGCTATTTATACAAATGCATGTGCCGCCATGCCAGGCACTTTTAAAAGCACCCAGTGCTGTGGTGCAAGCATGTGTACAAATGCCCAGGGTGTACACATACAGAAGAAAATCCTTCTCACCTGATATATAACTTATTTTACAGTTTCTGCATTCCGATCTTCACTTGTGCTACTGATATACCATGTATACCCAAATTCAAGGTGACTGAATTTAAGATGACCCCCTAATAATTAGATTCTATGCATGAAAAATTATAATGATGTTATCATTGCCTGAGTATAGAATCTAATTATTACAAGGTCATCTTGAATTGGTGTCTCACTGCTGTGGCAGGGAAAGCAGCAGCTGTGGTGGGCAGTAGGGGCCTGCCCAGAGGTTGTGCTGCTTGTAGCAAGCAGCTACAAGTGGCTGCATCAGGGTCCAGAGCCCCATCCTGGCTTGTAGCTGGTAGTGGCTACACGTGCATCTGGGGCAACATAACCTCAGCCCCTACCTGCCATGCATCCTGAGGCACACATGCAGCCACTGCCTCCATGGAGCCCAGGTTGCTAGCAGCAGGCAATGGGCAGGCTGTAAACAGCTGCGCCAGGTTCCAGAGCCCTGGCCCGGCTCTGTGGCGTCAACTGCAAGTGAACTCCAGGGAGCACAGCATGGAAGTGACTGGGGTTGTGCTGCTTCAGGCCCTTTCCCCGTTCTGTGCCCTAAAGTGTGCTTGCAGCTACTGCCAGTCCCGGGGCCGAGCTGGGCCATCAGTCCCTGGTGCATCAGTTGCAACCTCCCAGCTGCCTGCCACTTCTGGCCTCAGCTCTGGGCAGCTGGTGGCCCAACATCTGGCCCCTGCCTGGGCTCCTTGCCACAGAGCCCAGGCTTCTCACAGCAGGGCTTGTAGCCTCTTTGCCACCTGCTGAGAGCAGCCCAGGCCAGCTGTGGTGTACCAAGCAAAATAGCCTCACATACCATGCTCTGGCATGTGTGCTGGGGGTTGCCAACTCCTGCTCTACACTGATTTCTTTGGCACTCCCTAGACTTAGCATGGAGCCAGGGAGTGGTGAGGGAATCAGTGTCAATTCCTTTGCCACTTCCTAGCCTGCCCTGACTCTCTCACCACTCTCTGGCTCTGTGCTCAGCCAGGGAGCAGTATGGGAAGACAGCACAGAGCCAGGGAGCAGCAAAGAACCCAGAGACAGTATGAAGCCAGAGAGAAGCGGGGGAATCAGTGAGGAATCAGAGCAGCAAGGGAATCAGCACAGAGCCAGGGAGCTTTGCAGGGCCCAGCACTGACTGCAGCTACCATATTTTTACTTGTTCTCTAAGATGAGGTTTCCTTTTTGCCATGGTGAATGAGGAAAAAAAACCCCTTGCCTTGAAATCAGGTGAATATAGTACTACCACTTTCACAGCACGTGTTTTTTTAGCAGGGCAAAAATGGTCTGGAGTGTGTCTAATGGCAGTCGCATTTGACTGCATTTGCAGCTTGCATTATCTCAGGGTGCAGACAGATGTTGCCCTTGTGCTGCAATAAAAATTTTTATGGCAACACAAGTTGCAAGCAAATTGATGTTCCAACCCAGTATCATGCTATGATATGAGTGCCCCAAAATGTTGCTCTGATCAAAGGTAGTCATAGGGGAGTCCTGTGATATGAATGTCAGGCTGCTGGTCTTCCCCCCTCCCTTATCCACCGGATGTGGCAGCCAGGGCAGTTGTCCCATGGGATGGGACCCCTGAAAACCTTGGAGTGGAAGGGTCCTAACCCTAGAAGACAAGAGCCCTGGCAATGTCTGTAGACACTACTTATACAGATCAGCTGGGCCAAGATGCATGCCAGCACAGTTGGTCCTGCCCTAAAGATAACATCTGTTTATAGCCTCAGATTCTTCCATCATTCTGTCACCAGCACATATTACTACTGTATGTGAGGGGCAAAAAACACTTAGAGTCAGCACCCAAGTTACACTTAGCCCATATTAAAATCTGTGGAATACTAAGCAGTGTTAAGGGTTAATACCAGGGCGGGGAATTATTTGGGCTGGAGGGCCACTTAAGTTTTGGTGAGCTGTTAAAGGCTGTGATGGGGGAGCCAGTAAAATACCATTTGATCCTATCTGGCCCACCAGCCGCCACTAGGAGCCTGAGGAGGGAGGGCTGTGCCCCACGCCACTCTGCTCTGCTGCAGCTGGAGCCCAGCCATGCTGCACAGCACACAGACTCTTCCACCCCTCTACACCCATTTCCCCCTGTTGGCACTGTACAGTCCTGGTAACACAGCTGCTGGCAGTCAGACCAGAACAGGACAAGGCGCCATGCAGTGTGCAGAGTAGCCATCCCATCCACTCACTAAGATGAGGTGCTGCCTCCGTACACTACACCAGGAAAGTCAGAGGTGGCCACCTCATGATGGGCGAGCAGGATGGCTATTCAGCTTGTTGCATTGTGCCCTGTCCCATGTGGGCCCAGCTGCCAGCAGCTGCAGTGACAGGACAGGACTGTGCAACGGCAGTGCCAACAGGAAGCCAGGTGGGAGGGTAGACGGCGGGGGGGGAGCAGTTTTCAACCCAGCTTGGCCCCAGCTATGGCAGAGTGGAGCAGCATGGGGTGTAGCCCTCCCTCCTCAGGATACTGGTGGTGGCCAGTGGGTTGGATAGGATCAATTGGAGGGCTGGATACAGCCCATGGGCCATACTTTGTCCACCCCTGGGTTAATACCTTTTCTTGTGTGCACAACTCTGACTTGCCACTAGAGGGTAGGTGGGTGAGCAGGGGCAAGGCTAGGAGTAGGACACCTAAGCTCTATCTCTGTTCTGATGGTGGGAGTGGGACCAGGGGGCTGGGAGTGGTGCATCCTGGGATGTTGCAGGACTGCAAATTATTCATTTTATCTCTCTGGAGCAGACTGAAGGTACCATAACATGAGGTAGGTAGAACAGCCCAGAGTTAACCCTCCCTTGAAGTGACATAACTTTCAGATGCACAAAGGGCACTCAGCACTAATTAACAAGCTTCAATATGCAGCTGTTTACATTTGAAATGCCCTTGGTATGGGCAATGTGTAACATGTAATTTGATCTTTACTTCACCCTTAGATTTATCCAGCACCATCCTGCTTTAGGGTTTTTCCAGTGCCCAATAATTAAGAATGCAAAATGGTTTCCATCACTATTGCATTTCATGTGCTCAGGATTTTACAAATTTTCAAACTTTTGAGCTTTAAAATTCATATAGTTGCTGTCTGTCCAAGATTATTTCCTTTTTCATGCTCAGGATTTAGTGGGTTACAAAGAAACTCTGATCTCTATTACGCCTGTGAGAATAGGGAACTATTCAATTCAGATTCAGATTCAGCCAATTTGGAGGCAGAGATTTGATTTGGAGATTCAGATCATTGTTCTGAATTGATTCGGCCAAATTGGCCTCAGAAGATTCGGCACTGATTCGGAGAGATTCAGAGGTTTGGCCATAGCGTATAATGGGAAATAAATGAAAGATCTATAACTTTGTCATTTCTGGCTGATTTGGATGGAACTTTCAGGGATGGTAGCCTCTTCTGAGGGCATGAAGCTTGCCATGCTTCAAGGAGATAGGTACAGGGGTTTCTGGGAAACTGCAGCGCTAACAAGCAAAACTCATGGCATGGGTGATACTGTGTGTGTGTTAAGGTACGGGGGGTGAAAACTGCAGGGATGATGCTCTGTGCTGAGGCCACGAAGCCTGCCAGCCTTCAAGGAGGTGTAGTCTTTCTGGACTTCGAGAAAGCCTTTGACACTGTCTCCCACCCCATTCTCATTAAAAAGCTAGGCGACTGTGGCATTGATGCCTACAGTCAGATGGGTCGCAAATTGGCTAGGGGACCACACCCAGAGAGTAGTGGTGATATTCGACCTGGAGGGAGGTGGGTAGTGGAGTCCCCCCCAAGGCTCAGTCCTCAGGCCCGTACTGTTCAATTTCTTCATTAGCGACTTGGACGAGGGAGTTGAAAGCACCCTGTTCAAATTCACTGATGACACAAAGATTTGGGGCGAGGTGGGCACGTTAGAATGCATCATGAGCAGATCCAAGGAGGTTATCCTCTCCCTCTAGGTGACACTTGTCAGGCCACAGTTGGAGCACTGTGTCTAGTTCTGAGCACCACACTTCAGGAGGGATGTGGCCAGCATTGAGAAGGTCCAGAGGAAGGCCACTTACATGATCAGGGGCAGCAGGGCACAGCCGACGAGGAGAGGCTATGGGACCTGAACCTGTTCAGCCTTCACAAGAGAAGGCTGAAAGGGGATCTTGTGGCCATCTATAAACTTACCAGGGGGGACCAGAGGGGAATGGGTGAGACCCTGTTCCCCCGAGCACCTCCCACAGTAACAAGGAATAACAGCCATAAGTTGTTTGAGAGTAGATTCAGGCTAGACATCAGGAGGCACTACTTCACACAGTCAGGGCAGCCAGGATCTGGAACCAGCTTCCAACAGAAATGGTGCTGGCTCCTACCTTAGGGGTCTTTAAAAGGAGGCTGGATAATTACCTAGCTGGGGTCATATGAGCTTAAAGGGTCATATGAGCTTAAATGGTCATATGAGTCCAGTATTCATTCCTGCCCAGGGCAGGGGTCAGACTTGATGTTCTGCTCAGGTCCCTTCCAACCCTACATCTATGAACCTATGAGACAGGTGCAGGGGCTTCTGGGGCCCTGCACCCAGGCTGCTGACAGGCAAAACTCGTGACACGGGTGGGTGACATGGTGTGTGTTAAGGTGCATCCTTACTGGTGCTGGGGCCTCTACACAACACGGTAGTGTGCCCCAATGAGGTCTCCTTCTCCCCTACAGCCTCAGTCCAGTCTACCACTTTACATGACAACAGGTAAGACAATCTGATGTCTTTTAGTAGGTCAACTGTATAGTTAGAGGAATATATCTTAGCAAGCTTTTGGGTTGCAAAACCCTTTGTCAGACTGAGGAAGCATCTGCAGTTGGTGTGTGTACTGTTCCTAGATGGAAGGAATAGTAAAGAAGCCAGAGGCTGGCACACAATGCAGGCAAGAAAGCCAGTAAGTGAAAATGGAAATGAAGGCGTCAGGGTGAAGGACAGGCTGGGGGGTTGGGGGGAAAAGGGGATGTGCAGGTAAAAGTGCAGTGGTATCTGGGGTGTCAGATGTCCGGCAGGTCGCAATGCGTCAGTTTTCCACTGTCTATATTGAGTCCATGAGTTTCTGTACCTACTACCTAGGAGGCTGATGAAGTGAAGTTCAGAGACCCAGCTCTGAAAAGTGGTTTGTAAATTCAAACAAGCACCTAACCTCATCACCAGAACTGAAGCTAACTTCCTACAAACCTGCCAACTATCCCTAGTATCCCCACAAACTGCACGCCAGAATCTGTCAAAGACAATACCTAACTACCTGGGGGGGCACATTCCTCACAAGAAAAATACTCTGCCTCCAGTCTCTCAGGCCTGATCCTGAAAGGAAACAATTTACAAACCACTTTTCACATCTGGGTCTATGAACTATGACACGCGAGGTCTACTGCCTATCTGGTGCAAAGATTCATGATGTGATGGGGATGATTTAGGCCATGATCCAGCCCACTGATTACTACCCCATGGTCCTAATCCATGTGGGTACTAATGATGCGGCCAGGAGAAGCCCTGATCACCTGATGGTGGAGTACCGTGCTCTGGGGGGGCGTGCTGAAGGAGATAGGTGCACAGGTGGTATTTTCTTCTGTTCTACCAGTGAGTGGGCATGGAAGACGGCATGAGACATGCATTGCAGAGACCAACTGGCAGCTCCAGGAATGGTGTCTTGAGACAGGCTTTGGCTTCCTTGACAATGACCCACGCATCATGACGAGAGACATGCTCAGGTGGGATGGGCTCCACCTTTCCCTTAAAGGTAAGCATGTGTTCTCTTTTAGGTTGGTGGATCTCCTCCAGTGGGCTTTAAACTAGGCTCATCGGGGGAAGGGGAAGATGAAGGAGGAGGAAGCTTTGGACCGCTAAACCAAGCAGCACTGACAAGTACAGCCCGGCCTAGACTAATGAACAGAACATATACACAGGTAAGCAACAGGGGCCAGGGCAATGCTGTGATTAGGAGGCCAGTGTACACATCCAAAGGAGGCCTCAAAATGCCTCTACACAAATGCTCATAGTGTGGGAAACAAGCAGGAGGAACTTACCCTCCTGCTAGCTGACACCAAGCCAGACATAGTGGGGCTCATTGAAACGTGGTGGGACCCAACACATGACTGGGCGGTGAATATCAAGGGCTATAGGCTGTACAGGAGGGACAGGACAGGGAGGAAAGGCAGAGGTGTGGTGCTCTACATTTAAGAAGGAATACACATCCTCATCAGGTAGCACAGAGTCAGAGGAAGGGCACACGGAAGTACTCTGGGTTAGAATACAAGGCAGTCAAGGGGAAAGAGACTTAGCGGTGGGGGTCTACTACAGACCACCCAACCAAGGGGAAGAGCTAGACCAGAAATTCTTAAGTCAACTCACGGAGGTAGTTAGGTCAAAGGACGTGGTCATCATGGGTGGCCTGAACTTTCCAGACACCTGCTGGCAAATGCAGTCAGCCAGGTCTGACCACTCATGTAGCTTCCTAGCCCAAATGCAGAACCTCCATGTAACCCAGGAGTTGCACAGCCCCACCAGGGGAGACGCCTTGTTGGACCTAGTGCTGGCCACGGGTGATAACCTGGTGAGGGGGCTGTGAGTGCTCAACCACCTGGGCAACAGTGATCATCACCTGCTGGAATTCACCATCCAGCGCAAGGTGGCAAAGGCCTGTAGCAAGGCAGCAGCCCTAGATTTCAGGAGGGCGGACTTCAATGAGCTAAAGAGAATAGTCGGGGAAGCACTGAGGTCCCGGACGGGAGGGGAGCCAGGTGTCCAAGGAGAGTGGTCACTCCTTAAGGAGATGATCCTCCAAGCCCAAAGGGAGATAATCCCAACACAGATCAAAGGGAGCAGGAGGGCACAAAAGCCCCCATGGCTCACCAAAAGCATCCAGGAATGTCTTCTAACTAAAAGGGAGGCGTACACCCAATGGAAGGGACGGGCCATCACCAGGGAGGATTATACTGTGGTTGCTTGGGGATGCAGGAGGGCAGTCAGGAAGGCCTAGGCAGAGATGGAACTAGGACTAGCTTCCCAGATCAAGGACAACAAGGAGTCCTTTTTTAAATACACAGGGGGCAAAAAGAAGGTACCAGGTAACATGGGACCCCTACAAGAAACGCTAGGAACTTTGGTCGTCACACCAGATGACAAAGCTAACCTATTCAACGACTTCTTTGCCTCCATTTTCCTGAGCAGGGACCAGATCAGCCCCCCCACTGGGCTGCCCTCAGGCCCCAGGGGAGGCGCATCTAGGCCAAGGGTCAGGGAGGATCTAGTCAGGGAACTTCTGGAGGGACTGGATGTATTTAAATCAGCTGGTCTGGATGATCTTCACCCCAGAGTGCTAAGGGAATTAGCTGAGGCCATTGTGGGACCCCTAGCATGGCTTTACGAGCACTCATGGTGCTCTGGTGTGGTGCCAGAGGACTGGAAGAGGGCCAACATGGTTCCCATCTTCAAAAAAGGGAGGAAGGAGGACCCAGGGAACTATAGGCCAGTTAGTCTTACCTCGATCCTGAGTAAGCTTTTTGAGAGAATTATTCTGGCACATGTCCACGAGGGACCAGCGGGGGAGACTATGCTTAGGGGCAACCAATGCAGGTTCATTAGAGGGAGGTCCTGTCAGACCAAGCTGGTGGCCTTCTACGACCAGGTCACCAAATCCTTAGATGCAGGGGTAGCAGTGGACGTAGTCTTTCTGGACTTTCAGAAGGCCTTCAACACTGTTTCTCACCCCATTCTCATTAAGAAACTGGGGGACTGTGGTGTCAACACCCACACAGTCAAATGGGTCGCCAACTGGCTGGAGGGCCACACCCAGATAGTGGTAGTGAATGGGTCATTTTTGACCTGGAGGGATGTGGGCAGTGGGGTTCTGCAGGGCTCTATCCTGAGGCCTGCACTGTTCAACATCTTCATCAGTGATTTGGACGAGGGGGTAAAAAGCACCCTCTTCATATTTGCTGATGCCACTAAGATGTTGGGGAATTTGGGCACGTTAAAAGGAAGGAATAGGCTACAATCTGACCTAGACAGGTTACAGGGGTGGGCAGACAAGAATAGGATGGGATTCAACACTGACAAGTGCATGGTAATGCACCTGGGGAGGAAGAACTAGCACCATACCTACAGACTAGGGAACTCCCTTCTAATCAGTGCAGAGGCAGAAAATGATCTTGGAGTCATCATTGACTCCAAGATGAACATGAGCTGGCAGTGTGGGGAGGCAGTCAGGAAGGCCAACCGCACCTTGTCATGCATCCACAGATGCATCTCAAGCAGGTCCAGGGATATGATCCTCCCCCTCTATGCAGCACTGGTCAGGCCACAGCTGGAGTACTGTGTTCAGTTCTGGGCGCAGCACTTCAAAAGGGATGTGGACAACATGGAGAGGGTCCAGAGGAGGGCCACTCGCATAATCAGGGGGCAGCAAGGCAGGCCATATGAGGAGAGGCTATGGGACCTGAACCTGTTCAGCCACCACAAGAGAAGGCTGAGGGGGGATCTAGTGGCCTGCTACAAACTAGTCAGAGGGGACCTGCAGGCATTGGGGGAGTCCCTGTTCCCCCAAGCACTACCAGGAGTGACTAGAAATAACGGTCACGAGCTGGCAGAGGGTAAATTCAGATTAGACATCAGGAGGCGCTACTTCACTGTCAGGGCAGCTAGGATCTGGAACTGACTTCCAAGCAAAGTGATGCTGGCTTCTACCCTGGGAGTCTTTAAGATGAGGCTTGATAATCACCTTGCTGGGGTCGTTTGACCCCAGTACTCTTTCCTGCCATGGCAGGGGGTCCGACTTGATCATCTGCTCAGGTCCCTTCTGATCCTACTAACTATGAAACTTCACTTCAGCCTCCTAAATACAGAAACTCATGGACTCAATATAGACAATGGAATTCTGACACACTGCAACCTGTCGGACATCTTGACTACTGAGGTACTTCTGCACTTTTACCTGGGCTGCTACATCCCCTTCCCCGCCATCCCAGCCTGTCCCTCACCCCGATGCCTCCATTTACATTTTCACTGACTGGCTTTCTTGCCTGCATTGCATGCCAGCCTTCCATCCAGGAACAGCACAGACACCAACAGCACAAATACCAACAGGTGCTTCCTCAGCCTGACAAAGCATTTTTCAACCCAAAAGATGGCATCCCAGGTAACTAAGTTGAGCTTACCTGGCGCCTCACAACTCCACTGCAACCAGCAAGCTTCCGGCCTTTCAAAGACATGACATGTCTGAGCTTTCCCCAGCCAGGTCTACATGTGCATGTGGTAGCTGGAGGTTATGGTGCCTCCTACCTGCCTTTCACCAGGGGATCCTTGGTCCTGGCATTCATGGGGCTGCTGTGCCACCAGCAGTCCCACCAGGCCTCCCTGACCCTGGCAGGGAGAAGTTTTTGTTCCCAGGACCTGGGTCCTCCTCCTTTCCCATAGTCCCAGCCTGTACCTCCATGTTCATCCTGGCATGGGAGCTCAGCAATGCTGAACACCCTCTTGCTTGGAACACTGTTTGGTGGACAGGACAGGTGTTGCTGGGCAACTGTGGCCAGATCTTGTCACATCTGGCTTGCCCCATTGTGGCTTGTGCAGTAGGCTAAGGGAACATGGAGCTGCTGGACTATGACCTTGGCAAAATAGATAGCCACTGAAGCCTTGGTCCTAACTGCCCAAGGCTGGGGTCTGGTGCATCTAGACCCCCAGCATTGAAGCCATGCCCTTAGCTCACACTGGCAGTGGCTGGTGTAGAGTAGACTGGCTGGTGCTGGAAGTGCTGGCTGCCACATCCCCTTGCCTCTGCCCTTCTGCCTCCCTGACTTTGTTGACCAGCACCTGGGTCCAGTTTTGAGGATTTTGGTGCTCCCAGTGCACATGCTCCCCTTCACCCTCAGGTTGCACATGCCTGCCACCATGTGGACTGTACTGGACCACAAGGGATCCTGATGCCCTCCTTCAGCCTCCTCACCAGTGGCTGCACGTCTTGGACCACAAAGATGTAGGAGATGGTACCCCTCTCAGCTGTGTTAAGGGGACCGCTGATCCTGATCTCCCTGAGCAAGGCCATCTCATGGATGGCCTTCTGTTGCTCCACCAACTGTTCCAGGATCAGGTATGTGGAGATCCACTGAGTCTCCACATTCTGCATGATTTTGTACTATGGGATGCTCAGCTCTGCCTGTTTCTTCTGCAGCATCTTGCCCTCCTTGATGCTGTGGTGGAAGTAGCCCACCACCTTCCTGCATTTTGAAATGAGCTGGCTGGTAGTGGTAGTGGTGGTGCCATCACCAGCAGCCCTGTCCCCCTCCAAGGCATCCCTGACTACGAGGTGCAGCCTGTGTGCCACAGAGCAGATGCCAAGAAAGTTGGCATCACAGACAGCCTTGACCATATTGGCCCCATTGTTGGTGACCATGAACCTGCAGGTGTACTTGCCTTGCCCAACATACCCCTGTACCATGTGGTTCATGGCCCCATGTCTCTGTTGCTGTGTGGGACTCATCCAGCACCTCGGCTTGGAGGAGAGTCCACTGATGACCTGAGTGATGGCACTAGTGCCCTGTGACAAAAAGGTAGGCAAGATCTTTGCCCCAGCTGCTCCAGATGTCCAAGGTGAAGTTCAGGGCTACCTGCAGCCCCGCCCTGTGCAGCTTCTCCCTCAAGTACACCCTGCATGCCTCTTACAGGAAGGGTACCACCGTCCCGCTCAAGGTGGTGCATGCCGGCACTTGGCAAGATGGGGCCATGAGACACCTGAACCCTGGCTGCTCAACTAAGGAGAAAGATTAGCTATCTAGAGGAAGCATCTCTCCAATGCTCTGGGTGATCTCACTCACCTTGGGAATGCTCCCCTCTTTGTCTGCAGCTTTCCCATGGGGAGATTAAGGTGTCTCTTCACCAATGCAAGAAGCATGGGGAACAGCAGAAGCAGCTTGCTCTCCTGCTTGCAAGTAGTAAAATCGACCTGGTTGGCTTAGTGGAGAAATGGTGGGATGAACCATTTGACTGGGCATTAGACATAGAGGGCTATAGGTTGTTTAGAAGAGATAGGAAGGGGAAAAAAGGTTGGGGGGTTGCACTCTATGTTAGGGAACTGTATACCAGTTCTACCTTCCAAATGAGACAGAGGAAGGCTTAAGTGAGACCCTGTGGGTCAAACTTCAAGGAGGGTGAGGGGAGAGGGATCTAGTGGTAGGGGTTTACTACAGGCCACCACATCAGGAGGAAGAGTTGGATCTGAAAATTTTCCAGACAGCTTGGGGAGGCCATGCGTGCAAAGGATGTTGTGGTCATGGGTGATATGAATTACCCTGACATCAACTGGGAGGAGCAGTCGGCCAGGTCTAGCCACTCACGAAGGTTCCTGACGTGCGTACAGGATCTACATCTCATGCAGGAGATACTTAACCCCACTAGGGAAAACGCCATACTGGATCTGGTGTTAGCCTCTGGGGATGACCTGGTGGGGGATGTGGTAGTACAAGGGAGGCTAGGGGACAATGATCGTGAAATGATCCAGTTTGCTATTCAGAGAAAGGTGGGGAGGGTAACTAGCACAGCACAAATGCTTGACTTTAGGAAAGCCAACTTTGATGTACTCAGGGCAGTAGTCAGAGAGGCACTTGGAGCCCAGGGTGTAGCTAGTATAGGGGTCCAGGAAAGGTGGTCCTTCCTCAAGGAAGCTATCCTTGGGGCGCACCAGGATGCAATTCCATTGCACAGGAAGGCGGGAAAAGGGTCCAAGAAACCTTCATGAATGAACATGGATATCCAGGCTGGCCTGAGGGCAAAGAAAAAAGCGTACTGGCAGTGGAAGCAGGGGGGAGGAACAAAGGAGGAGTACACCTCCCTGACCAGAGCTTGTAGGGATTTGGTAAAGGAGGCTAAAGCAGCACTGGAGCTTAGATTAGCTTCTGGGATTAAGGATAACAAAAAGTCCTTCTTCAAGTATATAGGTAGCAAGAAGAAATCTCAGGGTAACATTGGACCCCTACGGAGCCTGGCAGGGCAGGGCAGGGCAGGGCTGTTGGTGATGGATGTGTGAGAGAAGGCAGAACTCTTTAACAAGTTCTTTGCCTCCGTGTTCCTGTCTGCTGACAATGGGGTGCTTACGGATGATAGTGTAGAGAGGCCCGGGAAGGATGCAAGTTCCTCGACTGTTAGTTCAAACCTAGTTAAGGATTACTTGGAGGGCTTAGATGTATCCAAGTCAATGGGCCCGGAAGACATTCATCCGCGGGTGCTGAGGAAATTGGCTGGTGTCATTGCAGAGCCATTGGCATGGCTGTTCGAGGACTCCTGATGCTCAGGCCAAGTCCCTGAGGACTGGAAAAGGGCCAATGTGGTCCCTATTTTCAAGAAGGGGAGGAAGGAAGAGCCTGGCAACTACAGACCAGTCAGCCTCACTTGTATCCTGGGGAAGGTCTTTGAAAAAATTATCAAGGGCCGCATTTGTGAGAGCCCTGCAGGGGAAGTGATGTTGAGGGGTAACCAACATGGGTTTGTGCCAGGCCAAACCTGCCTGACTAACCTGGTCTCGTTCTATGACCAGGTAACAAAAAGCTTAGATGTGAAGGAGGAAGTCAATGTCATCTTCTTGGACTTCCAGAAGGTCTTCGACAGTGTCCCACCCAGTTCTGGTGGGCAAGCTGAGGGACTGCAGCATTGAGGAATGCACAGTCACATGGGTGGCAAACTGGCTCCAGGGGTGCACCCAGAGGGTGGTGGTGGATGGGTCAATGTCGACCTAGAAGGGTGAGGGCAGCAGAGTCCCCCAGGGCTCAGTCCTTGGGCCGGTGCTGTTCAACATCTTCATTAGTGACCTGGACAAGGGTGTGGAGGGCACCCTGTTCAAGTTCGCTGATGACACCAAGCTGGGGGGTAAAGTGAATACACCAGCAGGCAGGGACCGCATCCAGGCAGACCTGGATAGGTTAGAGAAGTGGGCGGATCTGAACAGGATGCGGTTCAACAAGGACAAGTGCAGAGTGCTGCACCTGGGGAGAGGGAACCAGCATTATGGTTATAGGTTAGGGGCTGACCCTCTCGGCAGCACAGAGGCAGAGAGGAATTTTGGATTCAGGACTGACTCCAGGATGAATATGAGTTGCCAATGCGATGAAGCAATAGGCAGAGCCAACCACACCCTGTTATACATCAACAGGGGCATTGCTAACAGGTCCAGAGAGGTCTTGCTCCCCCTATGAGGCGCTGGTCAGGCTGCAGCTGGAGTACTGTGTCCAGTTCTGGGCGCCACACTTTAAGAGGGATGTGGAGAACCTGGAGAGGGTCCAGAGGAGGGCCACTCATATGGTTTGGGGCCTCCGTGGACAGCCCTATGAGAAGAGGCTGAGGGACCTGAATCTCTTCAGTCTCCGCAAGAGGAGACTGAGGGGGGATCTTGTGGCTGCCTACAACATTATCAGGGGCCTTATCAGCAGCAGGGACTCAGGGAAAGTCTGTTCACCAGGGTCCCCCTTGGAGTCACCAGGAACAATGGCCACAAGCTGAGGGAGGATAGGTTTAGGTTAGATATTAGGAAGAACTACTTCACTGTAAGGGTGGTCAGAGCCTGGAATAGGCTTTCCAGAGAGCTGATGCTCTCACCTTCCCTGGAAATCTTCAAGAGGAGACTGGATAGGCACCTGGCTGGGGTCTTATGACCCCTGCCACCCCCAGTGCTCATTCCTGCCCATGGCAGGGGGTCGGACTCGATGATCTGTCTAGGTCCCTTCCGGCTCATTGATTCTATGATTCCCCCACTGGTCCAGGGTGACCTGCCTCTGCACTGGGGATAGGGGGGCTTTGGAGTGAGTGAGGGACTTCCCTTTGGGCATGCTTCCACTGGTGCCAGGCTGAGCATGGAGAAGGGCAAGGGGGTGCTGCCTCCTGAGATGCAGCAGTATCGCCATGGTGGTGAAGTGTTTCACCCCCTTGCCCCGGCTGATCGGCCTTTGGCCGTGCTGGCAGATAGCAAACCTGGAATCATCTGCCACCTCAAAATGATCCCATACTACACTGCTCCCCCACTTCAGGGTTGTGGGGATCCTGACATCCCCCTCTTCAGCAGGCTGCGGCACATCAGCAGGAGGAGCTGACTCAGCTGAGCTACTTGCCTGAGCCTCCACCACCTCCAAGGTGCTTTTCAGAGAAGGAGACCTGGGTCTAGGGGAACTTTGAGTGGTGTGGAGCACAAACTCCAGTTCCTGCTCAGTCCCCAGAATTGCTTTAAACTAGGGTGTTCAGGTCCCCTGGTTCCAGCTCCAGCTCCAGCTCCTCCTCTGGCAGTGGGAGGCTCATACTGGGAGATGGAATTGGGGTGGAGGAAATGGTCATTCTGCTGCTGGAGCCTATTTCTGGAGTTAGGGGAGGTGCTGCAGGTGCAGAGATGTCAGGTACTGCTCCCATCTCCTTGCTTACACTGGCAGCAGAAGCCTCATGGGTACATCTATGTTTGGTGGGGGGGAGGCAAAAACTTGCAGCTCTAGCCCGCCCCCTACCCACTCTATCCCCTTTCCCTCCCTTGCCAGAAGACCTGGAACCTGCCTTTCCAGCACACTTCATATTAATCTTTCTTGTACTGGAAAATGTGTGTGTGTGTCTTCTTCTGTGTTGTGTTTTGTTTACTCTGTGTTGTGTGTAGTGGACTCTGCTATGATGATTATGGGTTATTAGTAACTATATATATGCTGTCTTCTTCTGTGATGGGATATGAATTAGGAATGTGAATGTGTGACTTCTTCTTCTGTGTTGTGTTTATTACTGTACTGTTCAGTGTTGTGTACTTAAAATAATATTATTTCTTCTAGGACACTGACTTCTGCACTGTGTGTGTTAATCTCAATCTGAATCTCTATCTGACTACTTCTTCTGTGGTGTCTTTAGCCTATATGTAAATTAACTATAACTAATAATATTGATAACTAATAACTATATATATCTCCTCTTCTTCTACAAATATCTGACTTCTTCTTCTATGATGTGTGTGAGTATATATAATGTGCGTTTTCTTGCACAGTGATGGATCACACTGCCAGGGAAAACACTGAGCTTTGTTTTTAAAAAGTATTGGGGAAAAACAGAACAGATATAAATTGAAAGAAATGAATTGGCTAAGGATAAGTAAAGTAGAGGGATTCTAAGAGATAAACTAAGCTAAACCCTATCCAATCCCTTCTAAAAGCAAAAAGGAGCAGGCGACTGACTAGGAAGTCAAGCCAGTCCAGTACCTTTCAGATGGTGTTGCTCACTCAGGTAGAAATAGCTCACTAAAGGCACAGAAAGCCTTCAGACAAAGGCTTTTATGCTGTTTTTATGTCCCTACCCCAAACACTGTGATTGGAAAGGGACTCAGAGAGGTATCGCACTCACTGGCCAGCTAGAAACATCGGTCCTTCCCCACCCCGGCCCCCCTCCCTCTTCTAAGTTTCTGTTTCCCTTGAAACACCACCTCTGAATCTTTTCTGAATCAATTTGTAAAGTTTTATGCTTCTAGTGATTCAATTCAGACTTGGAGATTCGGCCTTCAAATCGGGCCAAATCTTCTCCAGATCAAATTGCAAACCAAAGCTTTGCACAGGCCTAATCTCTATTATACCATACCCATGTTCAATTGTAGAAGAGTTAGCAAGACACTGAGTTTATTATGAGAACAATTTTTTATCAGGGAGACTGAACAGTTTCACTGGAACACTCACATTCAGCATCAAAAAGGTACGTGTGACAAAAAAACCTTTCAGTCCCGAAAATCCATATCTTTTTTTCTGTAATATTTCACAGTATTTTGCTAAATTAAAGATTTTGTTTGAAATCTATAGTTCTCTCTCATTAAAAAGATTCATCCACCCGAGTTCAAGCCAATGGACAAGGGTCCAATTAACTTGAAACATAAGCAGCAAAGATGTGGAACATGTACCTCTTCTGCTGCTCTACATACTTTCATAAAATGTGAACATCAAAGCCTAAACAGATATACCTAATTGCTGCTGTTATTAAGATAAGGATTGTTTCTTGCTCTTAGCAGCAAGTGAATTAAGGAAGAAATTATAGGAAGTTTTTAGTGGCAAAAGAACTAAGGGAGCTAATTATCCTTTCCATCCTGTATTCTTATGTCCTTTCACTTGTATATGTAGTGTATATAGCATATGTTAAAAGGCATCTATACAGCCATTCCTTACTAAAATGCTGACACAGCTTACACTTTTCTGTACAGATAAAGCTCCAGGATACATAATATCAGTCATACATGCATTCATTGTCTGGAAGATTTCTAAGATGCAGTGGCATGAAATCCTTTTTTATTTTAATTCTTTTCTTTTTAATATTACAATCCATTTTGTTGAAAAAAATATATTCAGGGAAGAGGGTTAAATTTGGATATGAAGAAAACATCCATTAAGGAAAAGCCATTACTCCTCTGCTAATTGCAAAGGGTAATCAGAATAATTAATCTAAGTGAAATCATAAAAATGTAACCCCCCAAATATACAAACTGAATGTAAAAATCCAAGATACTACAATGCTTTTATAAGATTTATCTTTGAGCTAATACATCAACAAGCATAGTACTTTTGTGCCATCCGAATACTGGTGATTTGGAGAAAGAATATTAGGAGACCGAGCATAAGAGCTGAATCTCCAACCTGCTTTAGCTACTAAAATATTTTACCTATACTGACATTGATGGTTTGTTTCATTGAATTAGTTATCTGGACACTCTGGACATTCAAGTCAGGTTTTAGTGTTCTCTCTAAAGATGTCCCCTCAAAAAGGGTAAGTCAAGAATGTTTTCTGATGAGAAATGGATAGTCATTCCATTTGAGCTCTGTCATAGATTTCAAAACATCAGGAATAAGCCCAATGCCCACATGAAAGAAAATGCTGCAAGAACCCAGCACTCTGTCAAGGTCTGGACCAGGGGTGGGCAAAATACGACCCATGGGTCACATCTGCCCCACCAGCTAATTGGATCCAGCCCACAGGCAGTCACCCACCAATTAATTGCATCTGGCCCTGCCCACAGCTGCTCCTGCTTCACTCTGCTTGGGGATGAGTCCTGTCCAAGGCAAAGTATGCTGTGCTCCCAGCCTCCCCCCACCAGCAGGCACAGCTTCTGAGCAGGGCTCCCACTGCCGCCACTGCCTAGGGAACTTCTGGGTTCCCTCAGCCTCCAGCAACTCAGGAAAGGGTAGGAAAGTAGCCGCTGCCACCGGCAGCAACAGAAACTCCTGCAAGAGGGGTGTGGAGGGACAGGGAGCCAAGCCTGGCATCACCAGCAGTCTTAGAAGCGACAGCAGCAGGAGCCCGCACAGGCTCAACTGCAGCCCCGCCATGCACGTATGGGACAGAGACTAAGAGAGCTGGTGATGCCAGACTTGGCTCCCTGTCCTCCCTTCCTTCTTGCAGGGGCTTGTGTTGCCTGCAGCAGCAGTTGCTTTCCTGCCCTTTGCAGCTCACTGGAGCGAGGCAGGCAGCAGCGATACTTTGCCTGCCCCCCACCTCTCCCCCCAGCCAGGGCTGGGCTGGGCCACATCCTGAAGAGGAGGCAGGGGAGATGCCCCAACACACACACAACCAACCTACCCATACCTCACACATGCCCCCATGCTCCCTCACAATCCCCACCCCCCTCCATAGCCCCCCACACACCCAACACTGTCCCACACACCCCAACCAGTCCTCAGGCTTTTAGACTGTCTGTACTTAGACCTACTGTATTTTTAAATACCAATTTAGTTGGAGCCATAGGTAACACGACATATTTCTAGTGAATTTTATACCTCAACCAGCTTCATATACAAATACTGCTCGAGTTTGTCATGTGCTCTCAGCTCAAAAGAGGGCACTGCCATGAAATGCTAACATCTTTATTACTGTATTACATCTATTTCTCATTCTATTTTAATAACTTTTCATGCCCAGGCAGAGGGCTGTGTATTTCTGGAATTAAGTATGAGTTTTATTTCTATTTTGCAACAGTCTACTGGCACCAAAAGTCAGGTTTTCCTCATGTTAAAGCAGGTGCCGGTATCCTAGCCATCGAACAAAGATGAATTTGGTACGTTTATTCAGATCCAGGTCATCTGAGGTGTAATAAACTTCAGAGGCATACACTTACCATTACGTCCATAGGGCAATAAAAGAGATGCTTCTTAATAGCATTTAAGTGCAAGACCGTGAACTGCTTACTAACATGTATAAGTAACTGCTCACCCATGCGCTCCCACGATGTCAGTGGAATTACTACAATTACAGCTACAATTATAGAATATAAAATACCCATTGTTTTGATAGGATTTTACCCCAAATCTAGACTGGCATGACTGATTTCACAAGTGGAGAATTTGGTCCATTCACTCTGGAGTCTCCAAAGGGTTAATGCTCTGTTCCACCTTCATGTTACTATTTTGATTATTCCAACTCAATTATTCTTCAGTCAGGTTTTGAACCTACTGATTTGACTGATTGCAAGGTTTAAAAAAAATACAGGGATACAATCAAGCAAAGTCTGATAAGGAATTGTTCAAATTGAATTACCCTTTAATAAAGATGCTCTTAAACCTCCTACATGTTGTTCCTGGCTGCATTTGATATTTAAACTCACTCAAACACATCTGTATTGCCAAAGAAGCTTGCTTTTAACTGACTCATAATTAAAGCTTAGCTGTTCTTAACAAAAAAAAAGCGCCTACAAAATTTATCACATTAAGTGCTCTGGGAAAACGCAGCAGTAAACAATACAGAAGGTAAACATAAAGGGGAAAATGGGCACTACAAACTATTCTTCATTCTATAAAAGCCAGGCAGCAATTCCCCGTGTTCCTAAATTTACTAACATTTTGGTAGTTGAAGGATTACAGTCCCTCAGGGAATTTTATTTTATTGATGGGTTGAGTGATGTACAAGAGCTGAGATGGGTGGATGCTTAATCCTTTGAACCAAACAAAGCCTTTAATGGACAAAACTAGGTCCCTAAGAGAAACAAGTAGCATTTTTTAAATCAAAACTTGCTTAGATAACTAATTAATTCTCATCACCAGATTTTTCCCCCATCAGGGGCTTTACTTATTGATTTAAAACAATCCATGTATATCTATAGATTAGCTGAAAGCATTTTTATTAAGATTATTTGTTTTGATTATAGTGTCTAACATCCTGATTATTAGCCAAGATTTCGCCATACCACGTGTTGTACACACACAGAACAAAAAGATGGTCCCTGACCAAGGAATTTACAATCTAAGTCAAAGCTTATGATCAATCTAAAATAAGTAAAATTATCTGTCCTTATCCAAGTTAATATTGCAAGCATCTTATCAAGCAACCAGAAGAGAACATCAGTCAAGAGGTAGGCCATAGATGCAGAAATACGATATACTTCTGATCTGACTTCACTTAGCAAGGATTAACATTCTAAGATGTATATATCATGTTTGCTTCACAGGTCCCGTGATCTGATATTATGAGTTGTGCCTTGCCACAAGTATTGCCAGTCCTAAGGCTTATAGTGCATTTGATAAAATGTGCTGAACTTCATCTATTTAGATTCCCAAACGTTGTTGGATTGCCAAACAGCAAGCATATACACTCAGAATGCTTTTTGTTTTATCATCACTATCTATTCATTTGCCACTTCCACCTCCAACTTAACCTATGGCTACCCTTGATTCATGTGACGATTTGGAAGAATGAATTATATACAAATTAAGAATTCAAAATTCATATTATGAAGTCCATTCTTATCAAACCATAAGGGTGATTTGTAGATTAGCCTTTTCTCTCCATCTTGCAATTAAATATACAAGAGGTGAGCTCGAACTAACACTGTAGAAACCTTCTATGGACAAAGAAGGTAGTCAAACTACGATGTATTGTGCATTAGCTATTACATATGGTACAGTTTATTTAAATGTCACTATACTATGTACCTCCTTAGGCACACACTTACTGTTTCAGTTTCTATTACTGTTAGACTAATAAAGTCACCAGTCACGTAAACAGTGCGGCATTCTCTCCCAGGCTAGTCTAATCTCATCACTGTGGCAGGGCACTATTGGTGCCTGCCACTTTAAGGGTTGTGTCAAGCACCCAGCAGCTGCTTGATTGCAGTGGACATTTTAGAACCATGGCTGCCTATATAAACAGAGCAGTTTGCTGTTGGCAGTAAGGCAGAAACATTACCTGGCTGAAGTGCTTGAATGAAACATCTGCAGGTAGCAGCAGGATGCTCTTGGTCCTGGGCATGACCTAAAACTGCACCCTGCTGGGAGTGGGTGGTCTGGTGCAGCTCCCAGTTGCACAGCAGCCCCCATGAAATACCAGGCCAGTTGATACCCCGGTGAAAGGCGGGTCTGGGCGCCTTAGCCCCAGCTCCCACATCTCTGGTGGATTCTACTGGTTCAGGGGGAGCCCAAGCTCATGGGAGTCCTGAGGCAGGGTCCAGGTTGGCAGAGGGACCTGGAGCAGTGCCTAGGCTCTTTGTGAGTCCTGTGGCTGCAGGGACCCTAAGAGGGTCCACCTGAGCCTCACAGGGTGTAATACCCCAGGGCAGAGGGCCACCTGAGCCATATGGGGCAGCAGACCCCAGTGAGCCCCAGTGAAGGGGCAGTGTGGAGAACCCCATTGAGGGGATGGTGTGGGGGTGTAAGAACCTAGGGCCAAGCAGGGCTGTGGTCACCTGAGCCCCAAGGGGTGGAAGATCCCAGTGTGCAGTGTGTGTGTGTTTGTCTGTTTGTACATATATTTTATGAAAGACCCACTGCAAACCACTGGTGGATGCCATTTGCAAGGCTTGGGCTGCAGTGTAGGGGAGGATCAGAGCTGCAGATAGTGACCCCTGGCATAGGGGGAAGAATGGGTAGCCTCCCAACTAATTAGAACCAATTATGAAACAACAAGGCATGGCAGACGAATGAGGTGGGTGGTTAGACCAGAAACAGGTGGGCAGGCCAATGGTGAACTGGTCCCGTGAAGGCCCCCTGTTACACTCACCACTGTGAAGCCACTAGTCATTATACAAACCAAGAAAATTAGCCTATCTCAGCGATTCTCAACCTTTCTAGAGTCATGGCACCGCCTGGAAAATGCCAGATTTTAACATTCACTTGTTTTTTAACTATGGAAAAATAATAGAGTAATTCTTCGCCTATAATTAGCTCAGAAAGACCACAACAGGTCAGAATGTTTCTAATACTATGGATTCCTATTTAACATCTCTAGGTTTTACTTGTCAATCTTGTGCAGGTGTTTGAACACTTAACAGTGCTAATATTGTGTGGCACCCAATATGCATCCTCAAAGAGAAGAGTTTGATGATAAGCCACCCGACAAACCATACCTCACAAATGCATAAAACAAAGATTCCCGACATCTACTTTAGAGAGATGGATTTGACACATTAGAGGACTCTGGCTTACCTCTTTATTATTTGGGAATCAATTAGAGAAGGATGAATACGTCTTTTGTACATTATCTAGACTTCTATCTTTTGTCCATTCTAAAACCAAGAATAATTGTTTCAGTTTGCATTGTATGCTTCAACTATCACTGTTCAACTATCAACTATATATTCCTGGAGAGGTAAATTAGAAGGCCCACAAAGCTGGAGCTCTGTGGGGAAAAGAAGGGGGTGTTTGAGAAACTGGGACAAGAGGACCATGTGGTTCTGTCTCTAGGAAGGTTTAACCAGACACAATCTATGCCCAGGAAATGGGCCAAAAAGACCAAAGAAACAGAGCCACAAAACTTGATTTTAACAACATACTGTAAAATAAAGGCTCTGGAGAATCTCCATTATTTCAAAATGCAATCAGTAGCCTACTACACAACAGTTAAATGAAAGTATATCTACAAAATGCCTTTAAACTACACTGATCACTCGCAGATTACCATATCAAATTCAAGGGGCCTAATTTAATTCATCAGTGAAAACTGAGTACAATTCCATAATCGGTTAAATTACTCGCGACTTACATAAGGTAGGGACCAAGATCTTCAAATTTTCTAGTAGGCTGGTGCCAGTTTATCTGAAAAGCCACACACTGTGTCCCTGTGATCTGAGTTACCTACACAGACAGTGGAGGTAATCGGAAACAAAAGCACTATAAATGGTAAAGACAAGATTTATAGGAACAGTAGACCTGACTTTCAGCACTTGACCCATTGCTGAATGGGCTTCTAAGCTCTCTGTGAAAGGAAGAATCTTAATGTCTTCAGAACAACATGTAACATGTTTTGGCATTCCTCTTCCACATTATCACTTCTCAGCAGAGCAGAGCCGAGTAGAATACGTTTAAAGACTGGATTTTTTTTTCCAACAGACCTATCATAATACTTGAAACAAAACTGAAAGATCCCCACACCCACTCTGTATTAGCCATATCCTTACATTTGGGAACATGGTAGGGGCAGGTATGCTGGATCTAAAATTTCTGGAAAGCAGATGGTACAGTGCATCATCCCATACAACACAAAACACATTTTTCTCCAGTTAAAAAGAAACTAAAAGTTTTGCTGATAAACTAGGGATCTAGAGCTATATTATTCAATTTAAGATCGAAGCAAAAATATTTATTGAAATGTGCATAATTTGCTATGTATTATATATAAAAACACAATAAACTAGGCAAAAACAGTCAAAAGACTTTATTTCATTATCTCTGTAGTCATTATTAGTTAAATGTATCACTCTTTCAGATTCACAAAACAAAATCTAGTGTTCTTGAGCGCTTTACTAAAAATTATTTCCACATCTGAGCTATTGTTCACCTGAGTTAATGTTTTTAGCTAGAGTTAAAAACAGTCTGCAGAGCTGTGAAATGGAAGCTACGTTACCAGGAGCAGTTAACAGACAGCAGAATGGCAGAAGAAAGGATTGCTTGAACAAGGGACCTGTTAAAGACCATTAAATAGAAAAGTGGGTTGTTAACACCTGTGGAATGAAGAGTTTAGAAGAAATCAAGTAAATTATAATAACCCATGAAGTCAATAGAATCTCTCCCTGCTGCCTGAATAGAAGTGCTGCTACCACTGCCAGGCAATTGGTTTTTAACTTTGGACCAGGAATCAAAGGGAGAGGCAACTGCATCACTGCATCCCTTCCCCGGATCTACCCCTGAAAACAGGTTCAAGACCTTGCTCCAAAATCAGGCAGAAAAGTCTGTTGAACTACCGCTTCCTGCTCTGCTTCTTCCACTCTGCAAATCCTAGGCCAGTGTCCTAGGACTAGGCTATACTATTCTATTGTAAGGAGGCAACAGATAGAGTTTGGTTTTCTGCAGTTTTGATAACAAATTCTACCATAAACATGAGAAACTTTTATTTAAATTAATCCCCATGAAAAAGTCTTGGTTTTGAAAAATCTGTTTTGCTGTGAGCAAACAAAAAATATTCTGCTGAAAATTTCCATATAGCCCTACTGCTCATCTGAACTGAGAATAAATGCTCAAGAGAAAGACAATCACAAAGGAAACAACATGTGCAGAGAAAGGGGGGAGAAAACCAAAAATATCATCTGACATTGCAATCTGTATGCAATAGTTTGTCAGGTAGTCAGATATGCTGATAAACTAGCTAGCTATTTGTACTTTGTCTGCTTAAAGAATTACAAGTGAGTAACACTTGAAAATTGTAGTTAGCTTCATCTGCCTGCTTAGCTGAGAGTGTCAACATGAATGTACTACTCCCATATACCAACAGCACTAGGTTTCCATATGCATCTGGGTGAAAGATGGGGTATTAGAAACTAGAAAATGATAAGTGATTTGATTTGGTTATGCTTCTCCCCTGTACTATAATCATGACTGGAATTAACTGTCTCTAGACAACACCTGCTTCTCAAATACCTACAGTGACTGAAGGCAGTTTTCAGCAGTGGCTTTCTGTCAATTGGGTTTGCTCTCCACTGACGATCTATCAAAAGTTCAGAATTATTGACTACAGACCAGTCTGCAAGCAACATCATTTAGATTAAACATTTGTGTTCATAAAATTGCATAGTAAACAATTTCCATTCTACGGAAATGTCTGTATTCTACATTGGGATGAAACAAAGACCTTTCCAAGTTTTTCACAGAGGAAGACCCACCCAAGAATAGTCAATAACCTGATGATTAGGGTACTCTCCTTGGATATAGGCAAACCAGATTTAAGTCCCTAGTCTCAGTCACTCAAACAAAACCTAAGGTGAGAGCCCAGCCTATTAGTTATTCTAATTTCTAATTTAGGAAATTATTCCTTTCCTAAAATAAGGTTATTTTAAATTTATTTATATATATAAATCAAGATGTTCTTAAAGTTTCAGTTTAAAAAAAAATCAGTTCTCTCATGAAAAATAATTCATTGAAAAATTCCAAATCTGCTTAACTGAGGACAATTAGGAGATGGCCAAGGGAAAAATGGATACTTTATTGTAAGTACAGACAATCAAAATTGAGTCACCACTGTAGTTTATGAAGGAAGGATGGAGAGGATAGAGTTTAAACTGTAGAAAAAGAAAAAAAAGGAGTTAAATGCAAAATGGAGAGTAAAAGAGGAACAGATGCTGTTAGATATATATATATAAAAAAAAAAGCAGAAAGGGATTGAGTTACAAAGCTGAGATCCATATTTCTACTGTCCCAAAGTTTAAGATGCTAAGGTCTATAGGTAAAACAACAAAGCTCACATAACGATTTCCAGTTCTATGAAGTTCAGTTTCATTAAGGATCAAATCAAGAACTAAGAAACGCAAGAAGATGCCTATAAAATAACTTTGACAACACAAAAGTAAATGTTGCCAGGAACAACTGGATTTTGAGGCAGCAGGTTTTGGCACCCATTTTTCTAAGTTCCAATTGATGTTAGCAAATGTGTGATGGGATTTAAATACTTTCATATTAACCCTAACTTCATTGTAATAGTTAAAATGGGCATAAAATAGTCTCCTTAAGTCCTCCTCTAATTTTTTTTCCAAAAAAAACTATTGCTTTTTTTGGTTATTAAGAAATTAATGTGCCCCGTGATATAGAGATTAGTGAGTAGAGATGGTCAAAAAAATCAGATACTTTGGGGATCTGTTTACATCTCAGGCTTGGCTTCCGGGGGTAGGGGTGGAGGGAACAGACCAGGATTCCCAACATTTATAACTTCAAATTTTGAAAATCATTATAGCATTACTACTATCTCCTCCAGAATTAATATGTATTAATGCTAGAAAAATTGTTTAGTATGAACATTGCTAGTTGCATGATTAGGAAAGAGTTTGCTGTAATTAACACACATTTATAAATATCTATAAATCTAGTAGGGATTAGATTATTAGGTGTATTTATTAGCAAGAAAATGTCTATAATCTAAACTTGAGGCCCAGATCCTCAACTGGCTTAAATCCAGTGCAAATAGTAGATCATGCAAAGATTACAAACAATGTTTCAATTAGTATTTTATGAAAATAAACTTCAATAACCAACATTTTTGTAGTTCACTATGCTATGCATCTCCTTCAGCACATGCTTTACAGAGGTTTCAACCACTCCCAACTAGGGAATTAGGGGCATTTTTAAAAATACATATTTAGGTACCTTTCTATACCTTCTGGTACTTACACTTCTGAATATCTGGCCCTCGATCTTTTCACTCGCACTGAAGAAGCTTATTTTTTAGCTCTGTTGATCCTAACTGGACAACCACTGAAGAACAACCTTATTACATGCTACAGTAGTTATGGCAGTCACCTGACACAAGTGACCCATGTCTGGGTCCCTGTTTTGAATCAAATGAAAAGGGGATTTGAACCTGAAAGTCTTACACTCCCATCAGATACCCCAGTCAGCCCCCTCCTCTCCTATTATATGAATGATGCCTAAGTCCCCTCATAAATCTAGTCCTTCATTTCTAAATGGCTATGGATTTTTTTAAAAATATGGTTAGAAATCCTTCAGAACAAATTAAAGTTTCATATCAAATTAATCGTTCCTTGGTTTGTTGAAAATTCTGATACTCTATTTTGGACTGCTCTGATATAATCATCATCATCTTGGAAACTGCAAAAAATATAATACCAGTTATTTGCACAGTTCTGTCCTGAGGGTAGTTTTTGGTGTTGAAAGAAATAATGATTATTACAGTGTTTTTAAGGACAAATACTGGAAACCCAAACTACACAAAAAGTGCTGTGGTCAGCTATTAATGCATGAGAACCTAAAAATTCAACTGTCTAATCTCATTTCACTACTAGGCAAAGGGAAGGGCAAGAAGCAAACAGGCATGTAAAATAATGAAAATACTTCCAGGTTTATTTAGGGCCTGTTCCTGCAAACCGTCATACAAATATCCCCAATAATGTCAGTGAGCCAGATCCTCAGGCAGTGTCAATTAGCAGAGCTAAACTGCCACACACCACCTAAGAGCAGGAAGAAATAACTATTTTCACAAGCAGAGACACTAGCACATGTAAGGCATTAAGAGAATCAGTGCCTTCAGTTGTTTGTTTCGTCACTGATTTTATATTAATATTGTTCCTTTCATGCACTGCATTTTCTTATACCAATGAGAAAGAATAGAATGTATTCCACATCTGTAACCACAACTACTAAGCATGATTCAGATTGTTCTTTGCCTCATTGAACTGGATTCCCGTCCATGAGCAAAAAAATGCACTTCCCTCCATTAACCGTGAGCTGAACAGAATCACGTGAAATTATGGGAAACTATACAACAAGAGATACCAGGAAGTGTTGGACCATCTCTGCAACTGTCAACAGAACACAACTTTTGTTCATATGCAATCAATTAATTGAAAGAGCAAGCCATCCTCCCATTCACAGCATCATCAATGAATATCATTGTACATCTATTGCTCACTTCACCATATTGCCCCTTTGGGAGTCAGTGCCTGTTAACTGAAATGGGCCCCCCTCTGCAACAGTCAGCAGCTGGTTTGATCACTGTGTTCCAATAAATAATATAGCTGTGTTAATTCAGACACAGCAATTAACACACAGGCCAGACACTTTTATGATGTCATTTTTACTGTGTACTAGCAACTGGATATTTCTCTCTGAAATACCGTCCTTTATCAAAGGCCAAATAAATTTAACTATAGCATGATCCCTTCAATAGCAATCTGCTTTGGATGCTCCTGACAGAAATACTTTCCTTCAATTTGCACACATCGTTCTTGTGTTGCCTATAAACTGCATCACAATCTACAGCAAAATCCTTCAAGGGCTAAATGTGCCTCACTTTTAAGTAGCAAAAACTGACACTGATATTTTTCACAAAGGTATTCAAAACTGACATTGAATAGTTATGTCTGGATTCTGCCTTTCATTAGATTGACTCTGACAGTAGTTCTGATTAAAAAAAAAGTTTGGGGTGGATTTAAATAAATCTTGGAACAGTGTAATATTAAGGAACAATTATTGTATTTTGAAAAAATGTATAAAATTCTCATTTTTAGCATTCAAAGCATCTCTTCCTCCATAATTGCTTCATCTTATACGTCTTTTCTCTCCAAGAAGTCTAAGCCAAGAGGCATTTGGGACATTGCAGCACAGATGTACTGGTAGGGAGAGACAGACTGAAAAATACTTATCTATCTAACCCCCAGTGGTATTGTGAAGTCTTATTAATTAATGTCTGTACAGGCTTTAAGACTGTCGAGGGGGATATATGATACAACTATAAAATATTACAGGTAATTTTGAGGTGATATTGTAGCCCTGATGGTCCAGGAAAAATGCAAGTTAAGGATTTCTGTGAGTGATACCTTTTATTGGATCAATTGTATAGTTGGGAGGGGCATAGACAAGCTAAATATCAGACAAAACACATGCTTGTGTGACAATCCGTGTGTAAATTAAAACAATCATTTTTTTCTGGCCTTCTTACTTTACAGCATTGATGTGAGCACACCAGTACAGACATTTTGCTGTATTTTAGTGATTTAATACTATCTCTTAAACCTACTTTTCACCATCGACAGAAAGACCTATCCATTTATTGCTTGGGCAGTTTCAAGATTTGCTCATCTGTGGTTCAGTTGTGTCAATAAGATTAATTTTACTCAGAAAAGACACCCAAAGAAGAAACACATACAGTATAAGTATATAATATAAAAAATAACTATAGAACAGTTATATCCTTCTGTGACTCAACTTCCTATACTTAAAATTCTCACTGTACCTTAGCTTACATCTGTAAAAGGCAGTTAGTAACACTGCCTTTCACTTGCTTTTTGTCCATTTAGACTGTAAACTGGAACTCTTTTTTTGCTGGGTGCAAACAGTACAATGGAGACCAGTCCCAAGTTAAGAGTTTTAGGATTTATTGTTTTATTAAAAGCAGTAGTACTTCCTTTTTAAGGGTGTTATGAGGCAAACTTTATTCATGTCTATAAATTACTTGCATAGATCTGGAACACAGGTGCTGCAGAAAAGCAAACTATGTAGGTTATTACTTTTCAATTTGGGGAAACTTTGCTATAGTGCCTTGTCTTGGCTTATCAAATAAGCACTAGGCTTTGTTATTAAAGCTGTGAAACAGAAGCAGGAGGAGGTAATAATGGTTTCATACTTCAGGGACTTTCACAGATTATAGGTTTCCCCTCCCCTCACTAGATTAAATAAATATAATGTCTTACATCATTACACAGTGAAAAGGCAGTGGAGGAACCAGCAGAGCAATCTGCCTCACAGTTCCTGCTGGAAACAGACTTCAACTTCATTGGAATAAATGCTTCTTTGCAGAAAGTGTGGGAAGAAGTTGTAGAGCTACTAGTAATGATAAGATAAATCATGTATTGATTCTTACCCGTTGGGTATGTTGAGGGTATGCATAAATAGCCTAACAAACCCAGGTATATATAGCCCAACACCCTTAGCCAGCCAAGGAGTCTTTTATTCCCTATCCACAAGAATACTAGAAGGGTAGGACTGGGTGAAGCTTCAGTCCCCAATTCAATTTAGTGGAGTTTCGGCCCGATTCGGTGGCTGAATATCTGAATCAAATCAGAAGACCCTTTAATCTCTCCAAATTGAATGGGAACTCTCCGAATCAATTTGGAGAGATTCGCAGATTTGGACATAGACACAGCTTTAAATGTTTTTTCTACATACCTCTAGGTAGCATGGACTCATCAGTGCTGCAATGCTGGGGTGCATGGAGCATCCCACAGAAGCACAGTGGGGGGGACTCCCCAGCACGCTTGGCAGCAGACCCAGAAGTGAAGCAGAAGCACTTCCAGTCTGCTTCCAGGACCTCCAGGGAGCGTGCAGGGGTGCCTGCCTGTTCCTCCCCAGCTCAGCAACTGGTGCCTCCTGGGTCTGGGGAAGGGTATCCAGGGTCCCCCTGAGGCCAATCACTGAACCGTGGAGGCACGACTTCAAAGAGGTGCAGAAAAAAGTAGCGTGCCCCCGGCAGAGGACCAGAACTACTTCCGGTCCAGTTCCAGGTTTGCCGCCAAGCATGTGGCGGGCCCCCCACACACTCCTGTGGGACACTCCATGTGCCCCAGCACTGCAGAGATCACAAGCCAGGCTGCTACCTCAAGGTATGTAGAAAAAACTTTTAAAGCTGTGCCTGTGTCTGAATCAGGCACAGTGTTTGATTCAGCCAAATCAAATCAGGGACACAGATCTGAATCAAATCACTGTCCCTGATTTGGGCCAAATCCAAATTGAATAAGGCCCACTTCGCACACCCCTACAAAAGGGATAAGGTATTAAACCAGGCCCTGGTATCAGGCCTTGTGAATTTTTTCTGTCCCCTGAGTACACCTCTTTGAAGTAGCAGGCATGTGCCTCTACTTCTCTTTGAGATGCAACCCTCCAGCTTGGAGACTAGTAGATATCTGGCTTGCACTACCCTGGTTACCCACCATGTTACTCAGCAGGCCCGAAGTGTCCCTTCAGGAGCCAATGAATGGCAACAGTGAGCCATAACACAGAAGCAATTTCTTCACCAAGTAAGTTTTGTCTGCTAATTGGTGCACAGAACAAAGCAGCCAGATAAACTAATTTAGAACAAAGTGACCAGGTATGTACCATATTGGACTTACTACTCTTGGCATCCTGCTTAAACCATTAAGATACAAGTAAAACTTGATACTCTGCCCAGTTTCTGGGGAAACAGCCTGTCAGTGTTTCCTTGAATGCCAGTCATTTCTCACCAATACACCTTGGGTAGCCTTTTCGCAACTTGATTATAACACCTCCCTTTTCTAGGAGCCACATCATGTCACATTTTAGCATCCATCTATGATGTTAGTCCTAACTTTGAGAAGAGGAAGCAGGGTGGTTTTTTTTCCCATTGTTTCCTCAAGCAGTCTTATCTGCATCATTTTTTTTCTGGACTTGTCCATCTAATATTCATTGAGATCTAACTCTAGAGCAGATAAACTATAAGCAAGTACCGAACTACACAAATTGTCCATATAAAATAACACAGACATTTCACAGTATAAAAAAGGTCATCTATATTAATGTTCTGGAGCCTACCTGAAGTAAATACAGTCTGTCTGTGGATGGCAGAATTTATTGGATTTAAAAAAAAGACAATTTTTTTTTTTACAAAGTTAGAAAATGTATAAAAGTTTAAAAGTAATTTTAATTCTGAATAAATAATGAGAACAGTCTAGTATGCATTCTTTACCACCTGCTTTTATTTGTTTTTGATGGATTTCCATGCAAGCAAGATTCATAGAAAGCAAATTTCAGTGTCAAGTGCAAATGTTTATTACAGAAGCTGGAGAGAGGGAGCGAGAGACAGACAGACAGACTACATCATAAATCCTTCCCACTGATCCAAACACAGGACAGAAAATACTATGCAAACTGTTTGACAAACCACAACTACCCAACTCACTTCAAGTAACAAACCCACAAGCACAAATATTAAATATAACTCCACAAGAAATTACTTAAATATTTATTACCTTGGAGCAAATGAGAAGAAACACCATTTGCTTAGACTAGTGATTCTCAAACAGGATACCTTGAGGTCCTTTCAGTGGTGCTGCAGGGTGCCACACAATGTTAGCACAGTTAGGTTTGCAGACATGATTTACAAGATATACCTAGACATTTCAAATACAAATCCATAGTTGTGGTCTTTCTGAATCCTTTGCAACAGAAAAACTGCTCTATTATTTTTTATAGGCAAAAAAATAGTGAAAATTAAGAGCTGGCATTTTAAAAGGGATGCCTCAAGTCTCCAAGGATGTTTTACATCTAAAAAGGATGAGAATCACTAGCTTGGATGAGTAACCTGTATATAGCTTTTGGCTATAAATACTACATAAGCCCTCAAAATTGGACTCAAGGGGCCAAAAACAGGTAGGGCCACAGGAGACAACTTCCAAAAGACCTACAGAAGAAGACCTCCATTGACAGCTGGTCTGCTCCATTAAAGAAGATACAATATGATCCCTTGGGTGTTTCAGGAAGAGAGCCTTTCAAAAAAGATCCTTGAGGGACACCAGGGTATAAACAAATGCAGAAAAGAGCACAATAATCTATATGTCCACCTAATACTTTGTCTGATCATGTAGGAAGTGCCAGTTCTCTGAGAATCACGAAAGTATTCACTCAGGGTATAAGTGCATTCCCTTTAAATAAATAAAAAATATCAGACTCCAACAGCACTAGGAAAAGGTAATGAGCAGTACAAGGAAATATGAAGTACTAAGAGAAAGTTTTAGTTCATACAGCAGAAGACTATGGCTGCAGCGCTTAAATACTATCCTCATACAAAAATAAATCAATAATGTTGACAAGAATTAAGGTAACTAGATGAAACAATATTGGAATTCAAGAGAAAAAAAATCAACCCCAATAAACAAATAAAAATCAACAGAAAACCCACCTCCTGGTTGTTTTAATATTTGCACTATAAAAGTTCCATGAGTCTCAAAGTATCATTGCTTATGAGAAGCACACTATCTGAAACTGTCATTTAAAAAATCTTGATCATATTAAGACAAAGGAAAGGAGAATAGAGAATTGATTAATAGATACATTTGTAGAATGAAACTAACTTAGGCTTAGCTGCATTTTTACTAATAATATTAAAACTGGCCAATTTTACAATTACTTTAAATAATTGTTTACTTGGATGCTGGCAAGTGACATCAAACCACTTCAAGAAAGTAAATTTATACTACATAGACAATCACATAAGACCCCTGGGACAAATGCTGCCACTTCTTATATGAAATAATGACATTAGGAAAGTACTGCATGCTTTTTTCACCTACTCATTGTGATTTAGCCTCTAGAAACAGAACAGTAAGTAGCAGGTTCAGAGTTTTAGAACTACTGATATAGTCAAGTGTTCAACTGCACAAACTATAAAAATGACATCTTTTTTAGTGGTATTTTGTGGCCTGTAAACGGTATGAAAGCTCTTTTGTCTATTCTGAAAATTCTCTAGGCATATCACTTGTGCCTGCTGACCTAATTGCACTGAACCTTTCCTGTTTAAGGTACACTGAACTACTAATACAATGGGCAAGATTGTAAACCTCAACTAGATGTTACTCTGATTTTAGAAAGGTGCTGTAGCTTGACACTAGTATAACATATCAGAATCAAGGCAAAGGAATTTGGTTGATCTGAACCCAGCAGCTTGTGCGCATTCATCCCCAAGAATAAACAAACAATTGCTAGTCCTCCTGCATAAAGTGAAAAGACACTATGATGCCTGTCCAGTGCTGACAAGAAAAAGAAAGCAGAGAAGGAGAAATCAAAGGAGAAAATAAAAGCTAAGTACTAACACCCACTTGGTGCCGATTCAGCAAAACATAAAAAAACATGGAATATTTTGCTTCACTGGTGTATTTTTCCCCACTCTCAAAATAATTAGCACCCTTGATTCAAAGCTTTTATGAGCCTTGTCAAAGATACCAACTGACAAAATACTTCATGGTCAGTGCTGTCATTCTTTGCATTATTAACACCAGGAAAACACATCATAAAGTGCTGTTTAGAAGGTGCAATAAAGAGCACCCAAGAGCCACATTTGACATGTAATCTGTCTTGACAGGCAGTGGGCTGACTTCACTGGCCTACTGCCCCTGCCCACAGGCAAAGCATGTCTCTTTGCCACAGTTAATCTTTGCAGCACTTCCCTGCCACAGTGGAACCCCATTTGAAACAGCTGAAAAGGTCAAAGAATAGCTCCTCCACCTTCCTACGGAATTTGAGTCAAGTTGTATCTGGCCATGAAAATTACTTTAATTTGCTACAGCTGCTTTGAGGGCTTTTTCAATTTGGTGATAGAAAAGTAATGATACTTTTCTGTACCTGGGCATGTGAAATTGCCATGGCAAGGCCTGGTTCACCTTCACTCTATATGGTATCTGTACTTGCACAAATGGTAACAGGGTGAAAAGCACAACCTCACACCAACATAACAGTGCCCTGTGGAAAGTATGCCTGCAGAGCACCTAAGAACAGAGTTCATGGAGTGCATTCCTATGGCCCTTTTGCCCAAGGGTGGGTCCTCTGAGGTCATTGGGTCTATATGCAGGGATAAACAGCAGGGTGGATAGGGAGTGGAACCCTTCTTTGAAAAGTCTTTATTGATTGTCATGGATGACTGTGATATGAGCTCTTCACAAAGTTCAGACAAAAAGCAGCATGTGCAGGGGCTGTTTAAGCAGCCAGATTAGAGAAACAATGTTTTACTGACCTTTGTAGCTAGAAAAGAAAAGGCACGTTTCAGTTGGACCACTAAATAAAAACAATCCAGGTAGGTAGTGTTTATTATATCACTTCAGTACATTTATAATTTAGTTTGCATTAAACCTTGATGGAAAAAGTAAGTACAGAAAATAATGTTTGTAGAAGTGAATTATCCTCTGGCAAGCTTTTTACCATCACCAAAAGCTTAGTTCAAGAAGCACCGTCTCTTTATAGAACTAACCCCAAAAAAGAGCTGTTTCCCCACATATGTGCTGAACCCAAAGCTGCATTAGCTTTGACTCAGTCTTTCCATCAGAGATAAGCATAGTGCCACTAAAGCCAACAGCAAAACTTGAATTGATCTTAAAGAAAATAGGTTTGGGACACCCAAGTTGAAATGAAAACAGTTGGATCCATAATGGTGGTATGGACTGTTCACAAACTGAGTTTCTTTGTGAAGTAATTACCTCTTGACCAGAAAATTAAGAACCTAAAATTGTTTTTCTAAATATTTAGTCCATACATGTCTGAGCTATTTGTTTTAAATTATGAATTTATTCATGAGAACACAGTATTTTGAAACTACAGAATTAAAATCATTAACAATCTCAGACTCCTACTTTGACATAAAGAAGACCAAAATCCAAGAGGCTGCTTCCTGTAACTGAACAAAACATAGGTTGATGTTGAATTTCTATAGCTGTCAGGTAATGTTTGTGGCATACAAAATGAATTAATCCATTTCTACCTACTAGAGGGGGTCAAAGAATCTATCACAAACAATTTATTTGTCAGATATTTCCCTCCTGTCAATGTATCTTCTCAGATGCTAATCAGGCATGGGAAAATTTATATTACGGCTTTCTAGCTTCTGTAGATTTTCCTGTCATTCCACAAATCCATACTCTCCCATACTTTCCTGGCTGCTTCCTGCCCTAGTTTTCCTAATAGTAACAGGGCTGATGTCCCCTCCTACCTGTTTCCTGAAATAGGACTGGTGATCATCTGATCATGAAAGATATTTGTGGTCCTGTACTATGACCACATGTGGATCCATAAAGGAAAGAAGTATGTCCTTAGCCACTGTTTACACTGCCCCCCTCCCCCCAATCTGGAAACACCTTGCTGCATGTTCAGAATTTGGAAACTTCTGCTACTCCATCTATTTGGAAGCTAAGGAGAATGTATAGATTCAGCTAGTTAAATGCAGTAATAGCTCTGACGCTGGATTAACAAAGGCACTGTTAGCCCTCCTTCCTCTCTTCCCCCCTCCCCCCTCCCCGGTTTTTAAACTCACCTCCTTGTTTAAGAAGAAATTGCAAGGGCACCAGCTATCATGAAAGCTATTCCCTTAGAGCTATTTGTCCATGAGGTCACAAGGGGAAGATAACCTACACCCCGTTAAGGGTCTGATGGTTTGGAAAGACCAAACTACATGCCTATCTATGAATATCTATGCAAGCATGGAAGGATCAGTCACAATGTCCTACAGAATATAATGCCAGAGAAATGCCAATGTATCGTCACAAAGAAAATCTAGTGCAGTTTCCATTTTCAGTGTCTTGATGATCCTAAATATAAAGGATAATACTACAAAAAGGACCACTATTCTAATTTCTGCCCCTAGTCACTGCTTGAGAGACTCTTGTACTCAATTCTTTTGATATCAAAAGAATCTCCCCCAAATTTCCCCCAAATCCAGTTATTTATTTCATTCATGCTCTTCTTTGTGACCTTGTACTAGAGTTCATTTAATTTGGCTTTGAATCCTATATTATGTCCTACGTTAATATGCTAGTGGATAATTGCTCATTAAGTCAAATTCCCAAGGAATGGTTCATGGAATAGAGCTCATTTGGGGAAAATTATTTCCCTAACATGGTTCCTACTGAACAAAAAGATTCTCAAATCAGTACAACCAGCAGCAGGATCAACTGGTAGACTCCTATCATTTTGACCCCATCATCTCAAAAAACATGCTGGCATCATAGATAGTTATAAATAGTGCAGTTGTCTGTTGTCACCAGTTATCAGGCTGTAATACATCAGTATCAATAAAAATTGCAGCATTTATTACCTTGTTATTGCAATATTATTTCATGGTAACAAAGGACACAGTTTTGACTGAGTAATGACCAGAGGATGTGTCCAAAACAATTAAATTGTCAACGTATATGGGCCATTACACTTCTAAGGCAAATTTCTCCCCTCAGTTTCATATAGTAGATCTCAGTTTAAGTATTTTGTTCTCCCTGCAGATTATAAGAAAAAGGAGAGCATGCTGGAAAATAGGTCTTAAAGTCAAGAATCTCTGTGCTGATCTGGAAAGAGTTTTTTATACTCCTTAACTTTCTTTCTATTTATTGTCCCCACCCCACCTCCATCCTGCTTCTGTTCTAATCTTCTTAAGGGCTAGGGACAGAAATTACACATACACCATTATAAATTATTAGAAACTAGCTCAAATTTGTAACACAATAGAAATTCAGTGCATGTAAAGTGCTTTCAAAATGGCTGAAACCAGTTTAAGATATACTTGGATAGATGTAGTATTAGACCTAACTGATTTAAGTTAAATCAGTTTTATTGAACTTCTGTGCCAAATCTCCTCCAGATTCAAATTAACTCAGTCCCCCAACATCCCCGGATGCTTTGCACCTCCCCTGCAAACCCCACCTTGCAGGGTGGGCAGGCTAGCCGTGGTCCACTCCAGCTGAGCTGGGAGGCATGCTCTAGCACCCCCTGGCTTCTGGCTTGGGCCACTGCAGGCATGTAGCTGCATTTCTGAAATCAAAAGTGAATGTCCATTCACTTGCTTATTGGTTCAGCATACACAGTTTAGACTACCTGCAAAGATTGAATTGATTCAGCCTTGGGCTTTTTAACTCTCTGTAGTTAGCCCAAAAATTGTTTAGCATTTCACAAAGCCTCCAGAGAAACAGCAAGATGTGCAGATTCTGTTATGGGCTTGGGTTTTGTTTCTGCTTGCAAATCCCTTGCTGCAAGCATTCAGTGGCTATGGAATGAGGCCTAAGAACATTACTAGTGCCTTGACATTCCCCAGCACTGCCACCGCCCTTCTCAAGTTGGGTCTGTACCAATACAGAATGTGTCCCCTTTTGTTCACCCCCCTACATACACACCAGACATATTTATTCCATTAACTTTTCTGACAACTGGCTTTTGATTAACAGATAAGAAAAAAATTAGTTATCTCCAGGCCTAAAAGCAAAAAGCAGTTCTGAATTAAGCTAACAGCTAACAATAACATGTTTTTTGTGGGTTTGCACAGAAAGGACTTTAGCCCATTCAGCCAGTGTGCTGCAGTTGCACAGAAAAACATAAATAAACCAATACTTTTATCGCAAATACCGTATTAGGGAGAGAGGAAAGGTGGAGAGAAAGAGTCCCAAATCAGAACACCAACACCAAACACCTATGGAATTCATTGATGTATGAAGACATATTACAGCTTTGCAGGCCTCCCATCTCACTGAAAAGCTAAGTCAAAGCAAGGCAGCAAGGCTTTAGGCGAGTTCTAATGTGAAGCTGAAATATACAGCTCAGCCCTGTCATTAAAGGGACCTCTGTGGGTCCCCTGCTAGGCATACCGAAAGGGTATCAGTACTGTCCTGTATTTAGATTAAATGTTTCCTGTAAACTTTCCTCCCATAAGTGTTCTACTCTCTTTAACACTTACCACCCTCACTTACCAGCTGCAAGAAAAAATGAGCAGATTTGTACACGAACAGGTGGAGCGTTGTGTGAATGCTCTACACATTCCAATTAAAAATCACATGGATTATTTCCAGCTCTCTGGTCTGTTGTAGACAATTTAAGAGTCAACATTTATGCCCTGCTTCAAATGGGCTTCCAAAGAGTTAACATATTGCAGCCATAGTCATCTTCACCAGTGATTGCCTTTCTGTTTAGTCCTATAAATGAAATTTATTAAAACCATTACATGAACAGTGATGCCACAATATCCAGAACAAAGTTACTAAATCTAAAAGAGCTTTTATTTAATCAGGAGATAGCTAACAGATGTAATGACTGGAGGATGAGGCAGAACCTGGTTTTACATTTACTCTCTGATAATATGGTTAAATCACTTTCAATAATGTGGATTCCATATTTCCCTGGATCTATTACTTTAAATAAAAAGCAATCATTTCTGAAAATGTCCCATTTATTACACCAGAGCTTTTGCTGCTTTTGTGGCTGACAGGAATCAAATCTTTTTCTGTCTTTAGACATCCCACCCCAGTCATTTTTTTAATGAGCAGTTCCGCCTCCTCATCCATCTTGTCTGCATGTAGAAGGGATAACCTGCAGCTGAATTACAGAAAGCTTATTCTCCCAGAGGGATCTGAGATAAGATAGACTACATTAACCCTAAGATTCATTTCCCAGCCAGGAATTCTTCCCTACTCTTAAAAAGATCACAGGAAACAGACTGGATAATGGTAAGAGATCTATTGAATGCACTTTCATCACCAGCTTTCAGTAAGAAGGGAAACAGCAATAAACTCACAGAAGACTGAAATGCTGTGTGGCTTCAAGACAGTTCTTTAAGTAGACTGACATTTCAAACATTATACACAATGCAACACATCGACCATTACTACCAAGACATCTGGGGATCCTTTGTCCACATGTGATTAGAAGTCCCATTAGGATCAATCATTATACCAAATCATTACAATTAGTCTTTGAACACAATTCAGTACATCAGAAAAAAGGTATTATTCTATAATTTTTTGAATATCATATGAAACCTTTAATATTTGTTGATATGTATGTATTTCCCAGTCCACTCTCCATCACCAAGAAGACTTGGGGGATCAGAATATCTACAAAAGATTTAACATATATTTGATTTGCTGTTATCACATCTCAAAAGTAGATATGTATCACTGTTCCAAATATACAGATGAGTTAGCTTGCACAAAAAAAGATTAAGGCCTTGAATCAAGGAAAACCTGGACCCAAACAAGCCCCACTGAAGCCAAGAGAACATCTGTGTAACAACCCTTGGACAGGCAATTAAGGCCCATGTGAGTTACTCCACATCATGCGCAGTATCAGCATCAAAGTTGGCAATGGAGCTCGGAAGCCATGACTCCTGAACCATCCACTCTGACCTCCAGACTGCACAAGCTAAGTACATGGTGGTGTGTCTCTTTATTCTGAAACAAAAGACTCTTGTCTAGGCTCCCCATTATGAAGTGAAGAGAATCTTAAATGCAGAGCTAGGTACAGACATTCAAAATGCCCAAAGCAAAATAGATTTTTAAGTTGCACAGTTTTCTGTAAGCAGCATAGTTTAGATCAGTAGCAAACAGAACACACAATCCTTGGGGATTGAGGGGAGGGGTGCAAATCTTAGACTGGTTTAAAAATTGTGGAACCTAGCATCTACATGTGCCTATTAATGCACAGCAATAAGCTCTGGAGTTGATCACTCTGGAACTTATTGCTGCAGGGCACACATCTGCACATGAGCCTGGGATTGCAGCACACTGAGCTGGGGTGGAGCAGCCCCAGCTGGCAGGGGATCCTGGGAGTCATCCTGCTAGCCAAGGGCTGCTTCCCCTGGACAACCTGCTATGGAGGGGCTGGCTGGGGCACAAGGGAGCTTCAACAGGCAACCCCTGCACTGAAGCACTCTCATGCCCCAGCCAGCCTCCTCCAGCATACAAACAGGCACTGCTGTTGAGATTTTTACTTCACAGCAGGACAGTACTTGTATTTAACTATGGAGTAAATTAGTTTAATCCAGCCTATTAGGGGCACAAGTATAGACACTGAGACATTTACTGCATAGCCAGTTATTCAACTGCTCAGTAAACATCTTGTGTAGATGTGCCCCAGGTGTGCCAAACTTCTGTTACATTACAGGTACAGACCAGTATTATGTCTGTACCTGGCCCAGAAGACCAACTTAGTTTTCCCCCTTACACCAATCCATAAGTTCAGTGATATTTCAAGGTAAATGGAACACGCTGATTTAAAGGAAGTCACCACTTTGAAAGCAAGTAGGAAGTGAAGTCATTTCTTCCACTATTTCTGTATTTTATTTATAATTAACCGGCCCTAGATTTTAGGAGGGCAAACTTCAGCGAGCTAAGGAAGATAGTTGGAGAAGTGCTGAGGTCCCGGCGGGGTGGGGAGCCAGGTGTCCAAGGAGAGTGGTCACTCCTTAAGGAGACAATCCTCCAAGCCCAAAGGAAGGTAATCCCAACATGGATCAAAGGGAGCAGGAGAGCACACAAGCCTCCACGGCTCACCAAAAGCATCCAGGAATGTCTCCTTGCTAAAAAGGAGGCTTACACCCAATGGAAAGAAGGGGTCATCACCAGGGAGGACTATTCTGCAGTTGCTTGGGGATGTAGGGGGGTAGTTAGGAAGGCCAAGGCAGAGATGGAACTGGGACTAGCTTCCCAGATTAAGGACAATAAGAAGTCCTTTTTTAAATACATAGGGGGGTAAAAAGAAGGTCTTGGGTAATGTGGGGGCCTTGCAGGATGCGTTGGGAAATTTGATCGTCACACCAGATGGCAAAGCTAACATGTTCAATGATTTCTTTGCCTCTGTCTTCCTAAGTAGGGACCAGAACAGCCACCTCCCTGCTGGGTCCCCCCCTCAGGCCCCGGGGGAGGCACACCTGGGCCAAGGGTTAGCGGGGATTTAGTTAGGGAGCTTCTGGAGGGTCTGGACATATTCAAGTCAGCTGGCCCGGATGATCTCCACCCTAGAGTTCTAAAGGAATTGGAATCATTGGAATTGGAATTGGGTCATTGCAAGACCCCTGGCACGGCTTTACGTGCACTCGTGGTGCTCAGGAGTGGTGCCGGAGGACTGAAAGAGGGCCCAAGTGGTTACCATCTTCAAAAAAGGGAGGAAGGAGGACCCGGGAAACTATAGGCCAGTTAGTCTTACCTCAATCCTAGGCAAGCTGTTCGAGAAAGTTATTCTGGCACACATCCAGGAGGGGCCAGCAGGGGACTGCATGCTTAGGGGCAACCAACACGGGTTCATCAGTGGCAGGTCCTGTCAGACCAACCTGGTGGCCTTTTACGATCAGATCACCAGATCATTAGATGCAGGGGTAGCAGTGGACAAAGTCTTTCTGGACTTCCGGAAGGCTTTTGACACTGTCTCTCACCCCGTTCTGATTAAGAAACTAGGGGGCTGTGGTGTAGACACCCACACAGTCAAATGGGTCACCAACTGGCTGGAGGGCCACACCCAGAGGGTGGTAGTGGATGGGTCCTTCTCAACCTGGAAGGACGTGGGCAGTGGGGTTCCACAGGGCTCGGTCCTCAGGCCCGCACTGTTCAACATCTTCATCAGCGATTTGGACGAGGGGGTAAAAAGCACCCTGTTCAAATTTGCTGATGACACTAAGATGTGGGGGGATGTGGGCACACTAGAAGGAAGCAACAGGCTACAATCAGACCTAGACAGGTTACAAGGCTGGGCGGATGAGAATAGGATGGGATTCAACACAGACAAGTGCAAGGTGATGCACCTGGGGAGGCACAACCGGCACCATACCTACAGGTTAGGGAGCTCCCCTCTTGTCAGCACGGAGGCAAAAAGGGATCTTGGAGTCATCATTGACTCCAAGATGAACATGGGCCGGCAGTGTGGGGAGGCAGTTAGGAAGGCCAACTCCACCTTGTCAGGCATCCACAGATGCATCTCGAGCAGGTCCAAAGAGGTGATCCTCCCCTTCTATGCGGCACTGGTCAGGCCGCAGCTGGAGTACTGCATCCAGTTCTGGGTGCCACACTTCAAGAGGGATGTCGACAGCATGGAGAGGGTCCAGAGGAGGGCCATTTGCATGATCAGGGGACAGCAGGGCAGGCCCTATGAGGAGAGGCTACGGGACCTGAACCTGTTCAGCCTCCAAAAGAGAAGGCTGAGGGGGGATCTTGTGGCCTGTTATAACCTAGTCAGGGGAGATCAGCAGGCGTTGGGGGAGTCACTGTTCCCCCGAGCACCGCCAGGAGTGATCAGGAATAATGGTCACAAGCTGGCAGAGGGCAGGTTTAGGTTAGATATCAGGAGGCGCTACTTCACAGTCAGGGCGGCTAGGATCTGGAACCAACTTCCAAGAGAAGTGGTGCAGGTTCCTACCCTGGGGTTTTTTAAGAGGAGGTTAGATGTACACCTTGACGGGGCCAGTATGCTTTCCTGCCATGACAGGGGGTCGGTCTAGATGATCTGCTCAGGTCCCTTCTGACTCTAGAAACTATGAAACTATAACTGTGAAACCATCTTCTTAGTCATTTTCTTCACAGAATAAATCTGATTCTCATACACTTCTTACAGGATACCCTTGACTTGCATTTTTTTAAGTGTAAAAATGAGGAATAATTCTACCTTGGAACTCTTCCTTTTTCACACTGTCCTATCAGGTTTGGGTCCAAAGACAATACTGGAAAGCAGGTGCTGCTAGCAAGGACCATTAGCAACTGAGAGCTATGAAACTCTCAACTGCACGAGCTACATTTGTTAAGGTAACGAGAAATTGTACACTTTGGGCAAAGAGAACCAAAGTCAATGAGGCAGTACAAGGGTTGGTAGGACTGCTGCCTTGGACCTGGCTGTTCCAGCTGTTAGTATTATCTGGTTTTGCTAATTGCTTATAATTTTCCTTTAACCCCAAATTGGGGTGGTACAAAATAAAGGGACTTAATTTCTACCAATGTACTTGGAGCAGCAGTATGATTTTTTGAAGTCAAATTCTTATCCAGGTTCTGACAGTTAATAGAGAACATAAATCTAAGGATGGCATTTTAGGGAAACCATGTGACCTCTGATTTCATCTGTTCTTTTTGCAGAACAAACACTGTCTGAGCTCCAGTTCCACAGGCTAATTCCATAGTCCTAAATCTGTTCTGTGCCTCCATTTTAGTTTCAAACAGACTTGAACGCAGCTGATCCAGACCCCTAAGAATAGGTTGGCATGAAGACACCCCCGTACTGTTATACAGGGCTACACAAACCATATCATGCACTATCCTTAGCCGTTAGTATCTGATGGGCTGAAGTGTCAGGAAGCCAGCTCCTTGATTTATAAGACTACACAAGCCTCACCGTAACTTAGACCATATGTTCTTCTGTAGTATTTTGGTTGACAGCAATTGGATTTCATATTTTTCTATTTGACATTTGTGGCACAAGCCAGAGATTACTTCTTGATAACCAGAAGTGGTAAATGCAAAATTATCCCACACATCTATAAGCCATGCAATGAGGATGACAATCTGGTTTATGTTGTACCAGTGAGATTCATTCATTTTCATCTACAGCGTGATGTTACAAAGAACCAACTTCACTCTTGATAAAGCATTAACAGTGGGTTCAAATATAAGGGAAATTGCACATGTGGGATTGTCAGGAATCTGTTTTTATTCAGTGAACAAAATACATTTAGTGAAACAAAATACAAGAGTAAAGTCCTTAAGTGAGGAGGAAGAGGCCAATAGATTCCTCTCCCCTCTTAGAAATTAGTTTAAATTCAACCCAAAGCCTTTCACAAAATAGAATTGGCAGACAGACCCTGATAATACATATCATGTTCACACCATTCAAAGTCTGACACGTTGTGCTTGGCAGTGTCTGCCTAGCAAGGGACAGGAAATAAATTAGAAGGGAGGCTAAAGTGACCCCAATCTCACTTAATAAAATGTAGTCCGTCTATATGTGGGTCAAGGTTGCTGGCATACTTTGTCTCTAGTTAGAAACTATATCCAATCTATTGCATGATATATCATATCATATTATAGTATTCATAGTATATATAATACTAGTCTCTCTCGCTACAATATTCATAGTACACACAAGTGCAGTTTGTTGCATATATAACAAAGATATCCCTTCCTTCATTAAAAAGTAAATGTATTATTAATTCTTAAATCCTGTTTGCTTCAAGAATATGCATATAACAAACTGCTTGCATTATCCGTTAACTCAGTAGTGATTAGCATGCATGGATTTAAAAGCAAGCATACAAATGCCAAAGGATGTTTGTAGATGACACTTTAAAGAGGGTTTAAAGCAAGTTAAATGCCTTTTGCACCACTTTAATGATATTGCTGCTTGCACAGCATTATTGGTCAAAGTGGTTCCCATAGGAGAGGTTCCCAAAGTGGTATCCCAAGGTGCATAATGCACCTTAAATGACTTTGGGATGCAGCAAATGACTTTGGGGAGCTGCAGAGTAAAATACCTCAGAGAAGTTTTAGTTTCCTACCCTACAGCTGTGGAGGGAAGCACTGGGCTCTGTGCAGCACAGCAGCTGTGCAAGCAGCCCATGCAAGCAACCTGCCAGAAGCCTGGGAAGGCAGGCTCCACAGAAGGAAAAAAAAAAAAAAAGGCAGTGAGCCTGATTTTCTCCTTCCCCCTCCCCCCTGGAGCCTGCCTGCCTGAGGTGCATGGGGGCCCAGTGCTTCCCTCCATGGCTGCGGTGCCCCTCGGGGCTGCCCGAGCCGGGTACCTGTGGACAGGTGCTGCCTGAAGGTGGGGGGGCATCACTGCTATGGAAGGAAGCACCAGCCTTGCTCCCCCCGCACAGCACAGGGACCACCGCTTCTATTTAGGGGGAATTAAACCCCCGTGTCGTGTACAAATGCCCTTGCTATCCTGTTTTAGTACTCATGTATGGAATCCTCTCATAATCACTCTGGAGTCATACTGCAAAAGATCCCATTTAATATGTCAGAAGTAATACAATTTCTAGTTTTTCAGCCTCCATAAATGCACTTGATCACAAGTATGCATTTAAACAAGATGGTAAGATATGTGGTCAGCTTGAGTGTGTGAGCACTTCTAAGGAAACTTTAATATGAGGGATTAATAGATAAATGAATTTTGAGGGAGGCAATTTCTTGCTGGAACTCAAATGCTTCTGAAAATGACTTTCCAAAACAGTCTAGCTTCTAAGTATGAATGTCAAACTGTTAGAGTGGAGCACAGCAATACCCTATGTAAAGTCGGAATTAGAAAAATCTGCTGTTAACCAAAAAGCTAAGTACTCTAAAATCTACACACTTGCTAGAATTTTCCTGGAAACTGCTGTGCATTATGAGAATCCAGATATGGAGAAAACAGTCTAAATCTGATGTCATTTGGGCAAGGGGTTCCTGAAATTAAGTGACATCACATTTTTACATTCATTACAACTTTTATTGCGCACATCTGAAAATCAAACCATAACGTGAAATCATTACCATCTTTGCAAAGACTGATTTTCTCTAAAGTTTCACCTGCTATCTTTTTTGGAAATACTCTTTTAAAAAGTTATTTGGATAAAAGGTGGATATAGAAAGGTGGCTTACCTCAGGCTGATGAGTCAGGGAAAGGGACTGAGACATTGAAATCAATGGTTGTAAGCAGCCTGGTGACGTGAAAAAGTGAGCGCTGTGGCTAGTGAACTTGAATAGTACCCTGCAACTAAGAGTTCAAGTCAACCACCAGCAGCTTTCTGAGACTATATATAGTGCACACTAATTGTTCTGTCTGCATCTGAGAGGTTTCTTTGGAAGTACTGCTCTGAATGCTACTAGCTTAAGGACCATTATTTCAAAGAGCTTTTAAGTCTTCACTCAAATTTTTTTCCAAATGCAATCTCAGGGAAAATAGCAGGAAAATGCACAGCTTCCAGTGAGGTTGCTCCCAGTGTGACTGCAACTTCCTGAGTGCTGCTCAGCTCCCCTCGCTTCCAGCAGCAGCTCCTCTTCCTCCTGCTGCTGCACCACTGCAGGAACAAGGAAATCTCATCCAGGTAGTTCCTGGCTCCTTCCACCCTCTCAGCTGCCAGTGCCAGGCAGGCCAAGTGGGTGGAAGGCAGCTGAGAACTGGAGCCAGTGCCAGAGCCAGACCCCTGTGTACTGGGGCAGAATCCGCCCCATGCCGGAGTGGGCTGCCCTGGGTGGCAGTGAGAGGGGCTCACAGCCCCATGGGAGCAGTTGTGGACCACACCACCTAGGTGAGCTCTACTGCATGTGCTCCCTGGCCCTCCTTCCTCCCCTCACCTCCAGACAGCTCCCAGAACCTAGCACTGAGGCAAGTGCCCCCCCCACACACATGCACACACACACCCATACACACTTCAGACCCCCACACCCTCCCCATAGGGCAGGGGCATGCAGGGAACAGATCATGGCTCTGCCCTGGGCCCCAGCCCTGTGCTGTCACTGCTCCATGACCTCACCCCACAATCCTGGCGTTGCCTGCTAGTCCCACTCCCAAACATCATTTCCCACCCACTTCTGGGCCTATTTGACATAGGGAGTTGTTGTGAGCTGTTGCAGCAGTGGGGGTGGGGGTGCTGACCCGACCTACCACAAGTCATCAGAACTCTTTATGTTGCCCCCTGGGCCCAAATAATTGCCCACCCCGATTTAGTTACACCTTGCAAGTATTTAATCACTTCACTGACTCTGCAGAAACTGCCCTAGAGTTGCCAGACATGATCACTTTTGGGGGTTTGGCGGGTTTTTTTGGTTTTTTTAAACACCTTTTCCTAACTCCCCCTGCAACATTACTTAGACTGATCTGCAGAAGTGCTCTCATGTTACAAAACTGCAAATCAAGAACAAGCCATTGTGGTCTTCAGTTTCCTCAACACTCAAAACTCAGCATAGAATTTATGGGTCTATATAATCCCTACAAGTACAGATGCACTTCTACTCATACAGTACCACAGAGTCAGTTGTAGTAAGGTACATCCCTGTACCAGTCAAGTATCTTTAATCCCTCACAGTTGAAGATAATAATCTTCCATGACTGCTTTATCTGTGGGTCTAAAGACAGCTGACAAGGACAATCTAGGATCAATAGACTCTGGGTTCTTGATTCAGCCTGCAACACACTGTTTCTGCTTTTCTGACTCCTGTTGTTGTCATAAGGTTTTGAGGTACCAAGATCCTTGCAGCAGACTCTTCCTCCATTTGGGGTGGTCAGAGGAATAGTCTCCCATGATTTGATGTTACATTTTTTCAAGCTGGGCTAGAGGACATCTTCAAAGCACTTTCTCTGCCCTCCTCTTGAGTGCATGCATTGACTGAGCTGGGAAAATAAAACTTGCTTTGGAAATCTGGAGTTGGACATCTGGATGACATGGCTGGCCCAGCAAAGTTGATGTCAGACGATCATCACCTCAATGCTTGTGGTGTTTGCTTGTGAAAGGACACTGAAACATTGAATGCAATGGACACTGAAACATTGAATGCAATGGAAAGACAGATTCATAAAAGGCTCTTTCACAAGCAACCTTGATGGTACTTCTCCAGCAATTTAAAGAGGCTCCTGTACATTGCCCCTGTCTCAGCTCCACACAGTAAGGCAGGGATCACAACTGCTTGATAAATTATGAGCCTGGTTTCAGATCTGATGTGATCTTTGAAAACCCATTTCCTCAGGCATCCAAAGACTTCACTTGCACATTTGAGGTGATGCTGGGTTCCTTCATGGATATCAGCCTTCTACCAGAGATGGCTTCTGAGGTACAGGAAATGCTCAACATTCTCCAGCGTCTCACCATGAATCTAAATTACCGGAGCTGGTAACTGCTCATTAAGAGCTTGTTGACTGGGGACCTTAGTCTTCTGAATGTTAAGCATCAGTCCCATTTTCTTGTTTGCCTCAGTGAAGAGATCAGTAGTTAACAATTGCCTGAAGATTGAGTAAGCACACATTACAACATCATTGGTATACTGGAGCTCAATGACTGAGGTTGGGTGGGCTTGGTTTTGGCTCAGTCAGCTGAAAATAAAACATCCATTCAGTAGTTTCATTCTACTCCAACTGGAAGCTTATTTCTAGTCAGATATAGCATCATAGTACAGAAAAATTGAGAAGAATGTTGGAGCGATGATGCAGCCTTGCTTAACTTCCATCTCAAATCTCAAAGGGATCTGTGATAGATGCATTACTGAGAACCGTCACTCACATAGAATCACAGAGCAGGCAAAGAATGGTGATGAATTTTGATGGGCATCCATATTTCAGAAGGACCCTCCACAGCACTTCTTGGTTGATAGAGTCTAAGGCGTTTGTGAAGTCAAAGGCCACATAGAGAGGTTTATGATGTTCCTGGCATTTTTCCTGCAGCTGGCAAGCAGTGAAGATCATATTAATTGTGCCTCTTGATGTTACATTTTTTGTGCCTAAACCCACACTGAGATTCTGGGACACATAGATGACCGTAGGAGGGTGTGGGACCCGGGGCAAATCAACCTGTACAGGACCCTCTTAAGCGAGCCAGACAGCACAGGCTGCAAAGCGGGATGGAGGTGGCAGCCTTGGCCCTGATGCTGGTGCAGCCCACCCTGGGGGGCCACTTGCAGTGTGGGGCAGCTGAAGTAAGGGCTGCATTGAGGATGCCCTCACAGCGGGGAGCCTCCAAGCTGAGCTGAGCCACAGTGTCCAGCAGCCTCACAGGCAGCACCTCTGCCACAGCCCTCGGATGTCAAGGCGCGAGGCCCAGGGTGGCTGAGATGATTTGCCATACACTAGGGATGGCCCTATCAGGAGGAGTTCTTCAAAAAGTGGAAGATGGTTCAGGAGAGTTCTTGGAATTATCTTTCCTATGGACAGCAAGGTGATGCCTCTGTAATTTCCACAATCAGACCTGCCTCCCTTCTTAAAGATTGTCACAAACATGGTATCCCTAAGATCATCTCATCATAGGATTTCCTTTTCATTCCAAATCCTTAAGATGAGGGCATAGAGCTGTGATGTGAGCTCCTCTCCCCATGCTTGAAGATTTCATCAGCTTCAGATCCCTTGTCATTCTTCATCTGCTGGATAGCTTTCTTCACCATGTTAAGGGTTCAAGGGATTCCAAGATCATCTCTGACTGGACATTGTGGGATGCAGTTTAGAGCACTCTTATCAACAGTGTCAGTTGTAGTGAGATACAAAACAGTCCCAGGACCAGTCAAAACATGGCGTTCCTGAGGCTAGGAATATACACTGCATTTTTCCTGGGGGGAGTTGTGCCTATATTTGTCACAGAACACAAATGGCCTGGGATTATTGTCCTTCCAGTTGGCATTTAGTGAGCAGCTAAAGGTACTGTCATTTTTCTACCATTGATCCAATGATGTAATCTCAGGACAATCATTCAAATGCACTTCACAATGTCTTGGGACAAACTTTTAGCACTTCTTATCTTATAAGCCTTTTTAAGGTTTGTCCCAGGATAATGAATGTGGACAACTGAACAACTGCTCTTTGTCCCAAGATAAAATGGTTTCTCCCAGGACAAATAGGATGTCTATTTGTAACTAAACATAATGAAAGGCACTTGGAGTGTATGTATCCACAAAAGAGTACAATTCCATTGGGGCCTAAAACACTACATGAAAAGGCACACTTATCATTCTGATATCACTATATCATGGCTATATATCTAGCCAGATTAAAACATGCTTCCATTATATCCCCTGTAGCTCTAACTGACTCCAGAAGGAACATTTAAGGGAAATGTCCCTCCGGCAGAAAAGGACTGTTCTTCTTTGTTTGCAAAGGTGTAAGTTTGTTTGACTTACATGCCTGATTGGCAGTACCTAGTTGGTACGACTATAGCTCTATTAATCCCTGGGCCAACTTTCCACATAGAGGTCACAAAAGTGATGAAGATGTCATTGCTCTTATACCTGCTCATCCTAAACACTGATCACGTATGACTTGTTTTAAATTGTGTCAATATAAGGCCAATCTAGCTCCCAGTGAATTCAAAAGTAAATTCCAGTTAACTTCATGGAGACAGGGATAGATTCAGCTTAGGTATGTGGCAAATTAGTTATATTTCTGTACTTGTTACTGCATTGCATGCTTTCAATAGCCTTTCAAAGTTACTTTTTCTGGTGATTACTTATGCATTCTTTTTAATTCAGAACTATCTATTTCAACCATAAAAAAAAAAAAAAAAAAAAAATCAAGAAAACCAAATTATATCTTTAAATATTAATTTAAAGGGAAATGATGCTGTAGGCATTCAACAAGTCAAATTGTGCCTTCAGTCATTTTCTAATGATATTGCCCGAAGTTTCCTCACTCATGTCCTGCCATACAGAATTTGTCAACAGCAGTGGGATAGCTGTGCCTGTGATGATGTCTAGATAACTGATACTATAAAATGGCAGTTTTATATGTTTGTTTTCTTAAATACTTTGCCATGTGCATTTTTGTACAACTTCACTTACCCTCCCCAAAAGAAACATCAGAACTTGATGCTCTTGGTAGCACTGCTATCTGCTCTCAGTATTAATTGTAAGTTGCCCCTTTCCTCACAATAGGTTTTTTAATGTATTTCCAGGAAAGAAATAAAAGGTTGCATGACTTTTTGCTCCAACTAATGCTTTTCTTCTTGATGATTTTGACACTGATAAAGATTTTACTAGCCCCAGTGGGAATCAAACAGATTGACTCTAATAGGTTTTAATGTACAATGATTAGCTCATTTATTAAAGATTCTACCCAATCCTCAATTATTTAGAATATGGGTCAAGATCAAGAGAGCACATCAAAACAAATCCTGTACCTATAGGAGAATTTAGATGTTAATTAAATGGGAAACAGATCAATGGCTTCTAACCTCATACAGAAGATGCAGGAGGAAATGTATTAGAATTCAGGACAGTTGGGACATCACTACTCAGGATAATGCTACCCAAGTCATATCAGCTGCTTACACAATCATTGTTGCTTTTTACTTTATGAAGCTGCATTAAATCAAGCAATGAATCATGATTCATGATTCATTACCTGCCACAGACTGATGACATCTGACCCACAAGAGAAGATTAATATGTGCAGTTAAGCTGAATGTTGGTAAGTGCATCCTATACAAAAAAGTTGAAACAAAAATGAATCATGGCATACATGTCACATGACATGTCAAATGCCTGAGATTCATAGGCTAGGAAGCTTAAATAACATCAGACCAGTCCTTGGAGTGGTTCAACAGGTTAGGGGTGGAAGTCAAAGTTGATTGTTTTTATTATTGCCTCTCTCTTTCTCAGCAATGTTATTAGCTATGATTAAGTAAGCACTTCCACTCTAAGTCTGTTTCCAAGTTCATATGAATGATGAGACTTAGAACTAATTTGGAGCTGGACCATAAAGGACTTCAAGAATTACCTGCAAGATACAGTTTCCTCCTCCTCCTCCTCTCTATTTTTGTAAGGGAGAGACTGGCTAAAATTGAGATTGTCCTTTCATATGATAGGATGCAAAAGCAGTATTTTCCCAATTTTCAGCTGTTATGATATATAAATATCTCTGAAAATTATATACAAAAAACAAACACACTCCCAGTAGTAAATATATTTTGGCCCGTTTGCCTGTGGACATGCACACAGGCTAAATGCAATTAACTTCAGTAGAAGCAGGACAGAGGTATATGTTGGCTGTAGGAATGATCATTTTTCTGGTAGAGGTATAGCCTCAACAATAGAGGGCATTAACACCAACGCAGGTTCATCAGTGGCAGGTCCTGTCAGACCAACCTGGTGGCCTTTTACGATCAGATCACCAGATCATTAGATGCAGGGGTAGCAGTGGATATAGTCTTCCTGGACTTCCGGAAGGCTTTCGACACTGTCTCTCACCCCGTTCTCATTAAGAAACTGGGGGACTGTGGTGTAGACACCCACACAGTCAAATAGGTTGCCAACTGGCTGGAGAGCCACACCCAGAGGGTGGTAGTGGATGGGTCCTTCTCAACGTGGGAGGACGTGGGCAGTGGGATTCCGCAGGGCTCGGTCCTCAGGCCCGCACTGTTCAACATCTTCATCAGTGATCTGGATGAGGGGCTAAAAAACACCCTGTTCAAATTTGCTGATGACACTAAGATGTGGGGGGACGTGGGCACACTGGAAGGATGCAACAGGCTACAATCAGACCTAGACAGGTTACAAGGGTGGGCGGATGAGAATAGGATGGGTTTCAACACAGACAAGTGCAAAGTGATGCACCTCGGGAGGAACAACCGGCACCATACCTACAGGTTAGGGAACTCCCCTCTTGTCAGCACAGAGGCAGAAAAGGATCTGGGGGTCATCATCGACTCCAAGATGAACATGGGCCAGCAGTGTGGGGAGGCAGTCAGGAAGGCCAACCGCACCTTGTCAGGCATCCACAGATGCATCTCGAGCAGGTCCAAAGAGGTGATCCTCCCCCTCTACGTGGCACTGGTCAGGCCGCAGCTGGAGTACTGCGTCCAGTTCTGGGCGCTGCACTTCAAGAGGGATGTCGACAGCATGGAGAGGGTCCAGAGGAGGGCCACTCATATGATCAGGGGACAACAGGGCAGGCCCTATGAGGAGAGGTTACGGGACCTGAACCTGTTCAGCCTCCAAAAGAGAAGGCTGAGGGGGGATCTTGTGGCTTGTTATAAACTAGTCAGGGGAGATCAGCAGGCATTGGGGGAGTCACTGTTCCCCCGAGCACCGCCAGGAGTGACCAGGAATAATGGTCACAAGCTGGCAGAGGGTAGGTTTAGGTTAGATATCAGGAGGCGCTACTTCACGGTCAGGGCGGCTAGGGTCTGGAACCAACTCCTAAGAGAAGTGGTGCAGGCTCCTACCCTGGGGGTGTTTAAGAGGAGGTTAGATGAACATCTTGCTGGGGTCATTTGACCCCAGTATTCTTTCCTGCCATGGCAGGGGGTCAGACTAGATGATCTGCTCAGGTCCCTTCCGACCCTAGAAACTACGAAACTATATCCTAAATAGTAATATAAACACATTACTAACAGAAATGTTAAGTATCTGAGCACCGAACAACATGCAGCATATGGACCACAATGGGTCAGCTACAAGCACTAGATGTTAGGACTTCCATGATTCAAGCCCCAGCTCAGTCCTAACATGGAGGTCACAACCACTAAAGCCTTCCAAGACTCATAGGGCCAACTAGCTCTCAATGCTGCCTGATTTTTTTGGCCCACGTACAGATGGTCTTAGGATGCAATCTACAGTGACACTGCTTATTTTAAACAGCATGATTAGATCAGAGTTCTGATTCACCAGACATTCACCAGTGCCAGTAGCCTGATTTAAGTAAGTTCAGGTTAGTCCATGGGGGGGGGGGGAGGCGGGGGGCGAGTGGAGGTTGTCGGATCAAGGGAGATAGTAGGTCCTCAGGGGGGTTGGTAGGCCGGGGGCGGGGGGATTAGCAGATCTACTGGCGCATACATGGAGGGCTGAAGATAGCCCAATTAGAGAGAGGAGGAAGGGGAGAGGGGCAGACCAGCCATTTTTACCTGATCTAACTTTCTTGAAAGCTTGTACAGATCTGCACTGAGATCAACCTAATTAGGATTAGGTTGGCTTAAGTGTATTGTCAGTACATAACTTTAGAAAGTGGCTACAGCCAAGGAATATATTTGAAATTCCCAACCAGCTTCAGCATTTAGCCCATGGCTCTATGAAGTATCCCTTTAGGAAGGGATACTTCCTTTATACCCACTTGTCTAAAAGCCTTCACAAGGTAATGCAATGACACAATTGTAGCCTTTGAGTAGAACCTAGGCCACAGAGGTTCTGCATTTTCCAACACAACCTCTCTGAAAACCGAGATAAATTCCAGCCCACCAATCTCATAGCACTCTCTATAAGTACCTCAAATATTTTCACAACTTTGCAGGAATACTTTTCATCCAAATTAAGTTTCATAGATACATCATAGACACAACTACATCCACACAGTTTAAAAGGGACCACCAATGAAATAAAAAAAGGCAGATAGAGTCCAGGAGTGGCAAGAGACGCATAAGTGAAAGCCCATCATGCTCCCGCACCCCAAAGACCCCATCAGCCATGGCAGACCCCCATCTGACCCTCAGCAGAGCTGGAGGTAAGCGGGGCCCATGGTGGGAGGGGAGTAGCACAGCTGCAGGGAGGCAGCTGAGAGGAGCCAAGGAGGGTCTCGCCCCACCCTAGCTCCTACTCTACCCAGGCCCCCAGAAGAGAGAGAGAGGAGGGAAGAGGGTACTTACCGGTCCCTCTCCGGTAGGACAGGGTCCCCCTAGCCCGGGAGCAGTGCAGCACCAGTAGCAGGCCCACTGCATATGCGCACAATTTAAAAGGGCCCGCCAATGGAAAAAAAGCTGCGGTTAGGGTCCGGGTGCAGTGAGACACACACTGGTGAAAGCCCGTCATGCCCCCACATGCCAAAGACCCCCAACAACCCCAGCAGCCATGGCAGACCCCGTCTGACCCCCAGCAGAGCCAGAGGTATGTGAGGCCCATGGTAAGAGGGAAGTAGTACAGCTGTGGGGAGGCAGCTGAGAGGAGCCAAAGAGGGTCTTGCCCCACCCCGGCTCTTACTTGGCCCAGCCCCCCACGGAGCCATGCAAACAGAGCCATGCAACCAGAGCTATGTAAACAGGACACGCAAATAGGTGTGCATCTCTGCCCAGCATGTGCCATAGTGCTGGAGTTTGCACAGGAGGGTATGAGGCTCCAGGCACTGAGCCATAGCCAAGGGTCTGCACAGTAGTAGCCACACTACTACAAGGACCATGGTGGGTGGGACACATTGCACTCCAAGGCTCCCCTCTGCACCTGGCCTCCCCTGCTCTGACACCAGTGGGTTCTCCACCCAAACAGAGCACATGGTTCCAACCTCTACCCAAACGGAACCTGTGGTCCCTGCCCCCAGCTGGGCAGGACCAATGGCCCCGGCCTCCACTCAGATGGAGCCCCTGGTTTCATGTGGAGGCTGCCTAGCAAGAATGTAAGCAGCTGGGTTTAGGGGCACTGATAACTCCCCTTGTGGGGTGTGCCCGATGGTGGAGGTCCTGGAGTGCCAGATTAGGGAACTCCAGGCAACAATCCAATGGCTGCATTCCATTACAGATGCAGAGCAGGAACTGAACTCTTACTTTCAGGCTCTCCACCCGATGGCTGATGACAGCATGGCGGAACCAAGAAACCACCATGAAAGCCATCCTGGTTTCACAGATTTCATAGACATTAGGGCTGGAAGGGACCTCAGAAGATCATCGAGTCCAGCCCCCTGCCCCAGAGGCAGGAAGTCAGCTGGGGTCATAGGATCCCATCAAGATAAACATCCAAATTTCTCTTGTAGGTGTTCAGGATAGCTGCTTGAACCACCTCCGGCAGCAGTCTATTCAAGGCCTTGGAGGCTCAGACAGTAAAGAAGTTCTTTATGTCCAGCCTGAAATGGTCATGGGAGAGTTTATGACCTTTGACCTTGTCACCACTTGGGGTGTTCTGGTGAACAGATGTTCCCCCAGATCCTGGTGAGCACCCCTGATAAACTTATAGGTGGCCACCAGATCACCCCTGAGCCTGCACTCTCCCAGGCTGAAGAGTCCCATGGCTCTCAGCCTGTCATCATAAGGCCTGTTCTCCTGCCCTCTGATCACATGAGTGGCTCTATGGGTTCTCTCAAGCTTCTCCACATCCTTTTTGAATTGTGGAGCCCAAAACTGGATGCAGTACTCCAGCTGCGGCTTCACCAAGGCCCAGTACAATGAGAGAATGACATCTTGGGATTTTCTTGAGAAGCATCTATGGATGCAAACCAGCATTTTGCTCACTTTACTAGATGCAGCATCACACTGAAGTCTCATGTTCATCTTGTGGTCAGTCATGATCCCCAAGTCCTTTTTGTCCATAGTGCTAGCCAGTGTAGCACTGCTAAGCCTATTAGCATGCTGCAGGTTTTTCTTCCCAAGGTGGAGGAACTTGCACTTTTCAGTGTTAAACACCTTCAGGTTCTTGCCCACCCATTTCCTGAGACTGTCAAGCTCAGTCTGGATCACCCTCCTGTCCTCTGATGCGGATGCTTTACCCCTAAGTTTGGTGTCATCAGCGAACTTGGCCAGTATGCTTCTGACACCAATGTCCACATCATTAACGAAGATGCTAGTGTTGGCCCAACGACAGAGCCTTGGGGGATCCCACTGGTCACAGGGCATGACAACTATTGACTTCCATCAACCACCACCCTCTGGGTCCAACCATAGAGCCAATTCCCCAGCCAGCAGATCATGGTGGACCCGAGGCTGCAGTTGGCTAGTTTTGCCAAGAGGTGATCATGTGGTACCAGTCTGAAGGCTTTTTTAAAGTCAAGATATATGACATCAATCTCTTCTCCCTTCTCCAGATGATTGGTAACCTGGTCGTAAAAGGAATTAAGATTGGTCAAGCGAGTCCTACCTGCAACAAACCCATGCTGGCTATCCCTCAGGTTGCTACCATCGACCAGTCTGTTAAGAATGGCCACTTTGATAATCTTTTCTAAGACTTTCCCCAAAACAGAGGTCAGGCTGAAGGGCCTGTAGTTTTCCAGATCCCCTTTCCTCCCTTTCTTAAAGACAGGCACCACATTGGCTTTCTTCCAATCTTTGGGCACTTCACCACAGCACCAGGAGCTCTTGAAGATCCATGCCAGGGGTTGAGCTATGATGCTTGCCAGGTTCTTGAGTACCCTGGGGTGTAAACTGTCAAGGCCAGCTGACGTGAAAGTGTCCACCTCTCAAGGTGTTCCTTCACAAGGTCAGCATTGATGGAAGGTAAGAAATCACCCTCACCCAGGCATTCCTGTCCCGTTATGCGGAGGGGCACCCCTTGGATCTGGTGAAAAACTGATGCAAAGTACCCATTTAGTAAGTTGGCTTTTTCCTGGGCATCTGTTGTCAGCTGTCCCATCTGGTTTAGCAGGGGTTCAATGTTGCTTTGCTTTTCCTCCAGCTCCCCACATATCTGGTGTTGCCAACAATGAGTGTCTCCACCCCAAAGAGGCACAGCACCTGGGCTCCCACTCCCCTGCAGCTGCACAACTGTTTGCATCTCTCACATCAAATGAGCTAGCCATTCCACCAGCTCCAGCATGGGAGGATGAAGGGCCACCAGCACCTGCACCTAGAAGAAGCAGCAGAGTTATCATGGTGGGTGACTCCCTCCTTAGGCGAACCTGTTGCCCTGACCCTCTAGCCTATGAGGTCTGCTGCCTGCAGCTCATGTCCAGGATGTGACAAAGAGGATCCCCAAATGCATGTAGCCCTCCAACCACTGTCTCGTACCGTATCATCCATGTGGGCATGAATGATACGCTGCGGAGCAGTCTGGGCTGGGTCATGCATGACTACAGGGCTCTGGAGGCTAGGCTCAATGGTCTGGGGACACAGATAGTTTTTTCTTCGATCCTCCCAGTCACAGGACATGGGCTCCGGAGGGAAAGGTGCATCAGTGAGGTGAATAGAAGACTCTAGCTAGGTACCATTGCTAGCAGTTTGGCTTCCTTGACCACAGTCCATACTTCAGAGAGTGGACTGTTGGGAAGGGATGGCCTCCACTTCACCTGGAAAGGGAAGAAGCTCTTCTCAGCCAGAATGGTTGACCTTCTTGACAGGGCTTTAAACTAAGACCACTGGGGGACAAGCAATCTATTAACAGTTCTAGTTCAGGTCATGTCAGCTGCATTACTAATAACTTGGGCAGCTCAAGGGAACCTACTCTGATGACAGCCCAAGGAAAGGTCCTGCCTCACCCCATAGAGAAGCATGGGGCTTCTCATGGCAGACTCATCTACCTATACATGAATGCCAGGAGCTTGGGAAATAAGCATGAGGAACTGGCCCTTCTCCTACGTGAAAATGACTATGACCTTGTAGGGTTAATGGAGACTTGGTGGGACTCTACCTATGATTGGTCAGTTGCTTTAGAGGGTTACACATCTTGTATAGGAGAGACCATGTGGGGAAGAGGGATGGGGGTGTTACTCTCTATGTCAAAGATCAGTTCACTTCCCTGCAGATGGAGTTTTTTTTTAACCAGGAAGGGTGTCTTGAGGCCCTCTGGGTCAAAATACAAGGAGAACATGGGGAGGGAGACATACTTGTAGGTGTTTATAATAGACCTCCCCACCAAGAGGAAGAACTAGATTGGGAATTCAATAGGGAACTTGAGTCTTGAAGGAGCTGGCAGACATTACTGCAGCCCCCTTGGCAGAGATATCTGAAAATCTGTGGTTCTCAGATGAGGTTCTAGAAGACTGGAAAAGAGCCAACATGGTCCCTATCTTCAAGAGAGGAAGGAGGCATGCCCCAGAGAATTATAGACCAATCAGTCTGACATCTGTCCCTGCAAGAATCCTGGAAAAAATTGTCAAGGGGTCCATCAACACCAGTCTAATGGAAGGCAAGCATCTGAATACCATCCAACATGGCTTTGTGACTGACAGATCTTGCCTGACCAAGCTCATCTCCTATGACCAGGTAACATGTACCCTGGACAAGGGAGATGACATGGAAGTCATATATCTGGATTTCAAGAAAGCCTTTTGCCTAGTTCTCCATGATGTTCTCATGGTTAAGCTGGGGAACTGTGGCCTTGATCACCTTATGGTCCAATGGCTAGGTAACTGGCTATGGGATCGGGCCCAAAGAGAAATAGTTGACAGGAGCAAATCAACATGGCACAGGGTGACCAGTGGAGTTCGTCAGGGCTTGATACTTGGGCTGGTACTCTTTAACATCTTCATTAATGATCCCAATTCAGGAGTCAGATGTGAACTGGCCAAGTTCGCAGATCATATGAAAATGAAGGGTGGTCACATCACAGGACAGGCTGGGGATACAGGCCAACTTAGACATGCTCTCAAGATGGGCCAACCAAAACCTGATGTCCTTCAATGTAGAGAAGTCTAAGGTGCTGCAGCTTCATAGGAAGAACCTTCAACACACTTACAGGCTCAGCAGTGAACGACTTGTGCACCCGGTGGCTGGGGAAGCATGGCTGCAGTAGAAGCATGGAGGCAGGAATAGCGGGAGCAGCAGGAGCATGGTGGTGGTAAGGGGGGGAGCTCATGCAGATGCCACCAGTGCTGCCAGGAGTGGGGGTGGGGTGGTGAGTGCTGACCAAAAGTTGGTGACCACCCACAGCCATTGCCGGCAATGGTGGCAGTGGCCAGTGGGGCTCGTGGACCACCCAGAAACACTGCCGGGGGTTTTCAGTGGTGGGGTGGCAAGCAGCAACTGCCTGCAGTATCAGCGGTGCCTTTTTGTAGGGATGTACCCTCCACCCCAAGGGGTGCATGTGCACCCACATGCACCCCCTATACATCACCCCTGCTCACCAGCACCATGACTGAAAGGGTCTTGGGAGTCTTGACTGACCACAAGATGAATATGAGCCACCAATGCAATGTTGTGGCTGGCAAAGCAAAGCAAACTCTGGCATTCATCCACTGATGCATCTCAAGCAAAACCAGGGAAATCATCCTCCTGCTTTATTCAGCCCTGGCGAGACCACAGCTGGAGCACTGCATCCAGTATTGGACCCCCACTTCAGGAGGGATGTGGAGAAGCTTGAGAGAGTCCAGAGGAGAGCCAGTCATACGATCCAAGGCCTGGAGAGCAGGCAGCAAAAGGAGAGGCTGAAGGACTTGGGACTCTTCAGTTTCAAAAAAAGAAGGCTCGGGAGGGACTTGGTGGAAGGCTATAATTATATAAAAGGGGTACATCAGGACCTGGGAGAACAGCTGTTTACCAAAGCTCCCCAAGGGATAAAAAGGTCTAATGGCCATAAACTCCATGAAGGCCAATTTAGACTAGACATAAAAAAAAAGTTCTTTACAATGCGAGTGTCCAGGATCTGGAACAAACTCCACACCAGAGGTGGTGCAAGCAACTACTCTTGACTCTTTCAAAAAACATTTGGATGTATTTCTTGCTGGGGTTACTTGATCCCAGCTGACTTCCTGCCTATTGCAAGGGGGTGGACTCGATCTCACAAGGTCCCTTCCAGCCCCTGATGTCTATGAAATCTATGAAAAGATTCCATTCAAGACATAATTGAGTGCTAAACTGATTTCAACTTTTGGATCAACTTTTTAGAGGTTATATCAAGTTCCTTAGAGAAAAAAAATTACATCCTGAGGAGTGAGTTGAAGAAAAAAAAAAGGGAGGGTTTTATTGATGCACAGGGAAAAATAAGACTTTTAAACAAGTGGTAGCATTGAAATAAACGATAGCTACATGAGTACTAGAAATGGAGCTGGTTGGAAAGAAAGGGAACAGAGTAGGAAGGTAGGCACAGTGCAAAAAAAAGGGTAATGTTTACTATTGATTTCAATAAGCATTTACAGCTACGTGAAACTCACTGGCTCTTATAAAACTGGTTAAACCCTCTCAGGTCTTGGAGTAATTCTTATCAGCAGATTATTCAAGACTTTTGGTCTGAAACCACACTGTCAAGTTCCCAGAGCCTGGTCTCTTTTTGGAATTTTTTTTTTTTAAACACAAAGCTATCCACAATTTCAATACAGTAATCTATATGGGACTTAAGGTATTGTTACAAAGAGATAGACACATGAACTTTGGACAAAGAATAAAAGTACCTGAATAGAAAGAGAAAAGAAGAACATGGGAAGATCATGGGGAAATGGAAAAATATTCAAGGAGGAGTTTAAGGCCAAGAGGCAGCAGGAAAGGAAGATGGAACTATCATTGACCTGGGCATCGATCAATTATAAAGCATCATCCTTAGCACTTGCATCCAGGAATCCGATCCTAGTTTACAGAAGGAAACTGAGGTACAGCGTTCAAGTGACTTGACCCAAGTAGTGACACAGGAGAAAGGTCTCACATCATTGCACTAAAATAGAAAGCAACAACTTTTGTAAATGAGTTATACACAAACTGAACAAGGAAAATGGTATCACTCAGATGCAGCGGTATCCGTCTGGCTAGATTTCTATATGTTTAATTAGAAATCAGAAGGGGAAAAGGAGAAGATGTGCAGGTACTGCCTAACTGTGCCATTTTGTTGGGAAGAATTTGTAAAGTTGTAATTTACAGTAGTGTGCTCAGGGGAGTGTTAATAATGAGTGCACTATTAAGATTCAGTGTCATTACTAGCTAGAGAATCGTATATGCATAACTGGCATATTTGCTTTATTTTTAAGCACTTGAGACCAGATCTTCAAAGTCTTCATTCCTATCGTCCCTTTACATCAATGGAAATTAGGTGCATAAATACATCCTTGCAATTCATACCTAAACGCATCTTAAGAGGCTGAGGTTCCATGACATGGTTAATACAGAAGGTAAGGCCAAAAATTGCTTCACAAGTGAATCTGTGACTCCTCACCATTCTCCCACCCTGCACCACTGACTAAGTTTAATTTAAGCTTGTTGAAGGCAACAGACAGGCTCCCCTGGATTTCAGTGGGCAATTGACCTGACCTTTGATTGCCAGCTAAAGCCACAACCACATGAACAGCCTTGCTCTGAGGCAGGGAACCTCAAAAGAAAAAGCCTGGAAGCAATAGCCACAGAGCAACTGTGCACAAATGAATAACTGTCCCAGAAAGACACTGCCTCGACCCCAGGAGGAAATTACCCTGGATTGAAACTACAGTAAAACACCAGGGCCAGGGCAGATTTACTCAAGGCTGCAACTTTTTTTTTTTTTGTGGCCTCATGGCACCTGGGATATCCCTTCAATGAGTCCATACCCTGACAGCATTAAAAGAATAGTCATGAAAAAAAGTTGATTCTTTGGTGCGTTTTTTTCTAGAATAAAAAACAGTAATGCCAGCTTTATCATATTGGAAGTTCTCACCTTGAACCAGACAATCTTTGTCAAAACAGAAGCAGAAAACAGTAACATAAAATAATTTAAGACCATACTAGCTACCAAAACCAGGCCACTGAAACACCACACACTAATTTATTATAGTTACGTTTAAAAGAAACCCAAACATTCGATTAATATCCTCATCTTCTTACTACTGTCAGCTGTCCATTAGGACTGTGCAAAGCTTCAGATCTGGAGAAGCTCTGGACACTTTGGCATCTAAAGCAGCATGTCTGGATCAAAGTGCTGGCTTTGTTAGGCTTTCCAAAGTGGTTCGGAAAAGCTTTGGAGCTGCTTCGGAGACCTAGCTATAAGGTATAATGGGGAATCAATGAAATATTTATAACTTTGCTGGTTTTTGTCTGATTTGAATGAACTTTACAGAGCTGGTAGCTTCTTCTGAGAACATGAAGCCTACCAAGTTTCAAGAGGATTGGTCCAGGGGTTCAGGAGGAACTGCACCCCAAATTCTTGAAAGCAAAACTCATGTCACATGTATGTTTTACAACACAAGGGGGTGAAAACTGCAGGGTAGTAGCCCCCAGTGAGGCCACAAAGCCTGCCAAGTTTCAAGAAAATTGGTGCATGGGTTTGGGGGGAACTGCACCTCAAGCTGTTGACAGGCAAAACTCATGATATGGGTGACACTGTGTATGTTCAGGTACAGCAGGGTGAAAGCTGCAGGGATGGTAGCCCCTGCTGTGGCCACAAACCCTGCCAGCTATCAAGGAGACAGGTGCAGGGGTTCTGGGTTCTGTGCCTCTGCACCGCTGGCTGCTGACAGGCAAAACTCATGACATAGGTGCTTGTGCAACTGACTGTCTCTGTCTTGTGGGGGACTACTGCAGGCCTGGCTGCTCAGCTACTGTGTTACCAGTTACCAATCAATCATGATTCACTCAGGGACCAGCTCAATACACAGTTGCTAGCTAATGTAACCAGTTAATTAGCAACAATTAACACCTACAAAACCCCACACTAAGGAGAGGAAAGAATCAATATAGACAATAAACTACCCCAAGACAGAGACAGTCAGTTGCCCAGGAAAAACTTGTGACATGGGTGTTTGTCAGCAGCTAGAGGTGCAGGGCCCCAGAACCCAGAACACCCCTGCACCTATCTCCTTGACAGCTGGCAGGCTTTGTGGCTGCAGCAGGGGCTACCATCCCTGCAGCTTTCACCCTGCTGTGCCTTAACACACACAGGATCAGTGTCATCTATGTCACAAGTTTTGCCTGTCAACAGCTTGAGCTGCAGTTCCCCCCAAACCCCTGCACATATCACCTTGAAACTTAGCAGGCTTTGTGGCTTCACCAGGGGCCACGCCCCCTGCTGATTTTACACCCCCCAGTGGTGTAACACACAGACATGACATGAGTTTTGCTTTCAAGAATTTGAGGTGCAGTTCCCCCAAACACCTGCACCTATCTCCTTGAAGCTTGGCAGGCTTAATGATCTCAGCAGAGGCTACCTGCTCTGCAAATTTCATACAAATCAGACAAAAAACAACAAAGTTATAGACATTTTATTGATTCCCCATTATACTCTATGGCCGGATCTCCGAGGCACCTCTGAAGCTTTGGAGCTGCTTTGACTGGATCGAAGCAGAAACCTGGTCCAGAGCTCTGGATCAGATCCCTGGCATCCAAAGCAGCCAGATCTGAAGCTAGATCAAATAGCTGCCTACTTGCACAGGCATACTGTCCATGTTCCCTTCTCTGTGGGTACCTAGAGTGTGGACCTAAAACTGTGGTTTTAGACTCAAGACTGCCCTCAGAAAGTGCCAACTCTTACATTTTACTTCGTTTTTTTTTAACCACAACAGATTGGAAGGGATTTGATGCTATGGATTCCTATTTGAAATCTTTGGGTTTATTTTGTGAATCATGCATAGGTATTTCCACAACAATCAGTGCTAATATTGAGCAGCACCCTTAAAAAGAATATCACAGCACTCTAGGGTGCTGCTCACCCTTGCTGAGAATCACTGGCCTAGAACATTAATTTTATCTATATGTCTCCAACAGCAAGTGCAATTCTTACTGCAAGTGATTTCACTGAGTAGTTGTGTTTGGAACACTCTATTCAATCCCATATGAGTTTTGGTTGGTACAAGAAAACATAGGCCCTTGTCCTGCGAAGTGATCAATCAGGGTCATTTTATGCTTTAGAAAAGAAACCTTCACTGTGAACTCTGGGAAAGACTGGCAATGAAGCAGAACACTAAAGAATGACTTCCTAACCAAAGTCTCCTCATTAAATTTCTCCAACTCTATAACATATCTTGGCTATCTCTAGGAATTGGGACCCCACAAATTCTCTTTGCCAGATTCTTATTTGAACTAATGTCCTATTAAACCACACCAAATAAAGTAGTCCTGCTATAAATGAGAATTAGATCATAGGAATCCCATGTTATAGTCTTCAACAGGAGTTACATTTTGTATTGTTCAATTTGTTCATACATGAAACTCAAGAAACCCTCAAAGAACGGGAGACAGCATTATAGCTTGGAAGCAGGAGAAGAGATCAGCTTTTAAGAATGCTAGCTAATTTTCTTAATAAATGTCCTGCACAAAGACAGAAACTCGAGTGACTCTGGTCAAGCTGAGAAACCTCCTCCCTCACACCCCGCCCCACATCACACAGTCTAGTTCCAAGTTACTTTTATGCTCACAAGAAAATATTTCTCAGAGCTTCGTTTGCTGCTTGAATAAATGTTTACTCCAATATTATTTTCAAATAGGATGCTACTCCCTTTCCCAGTTACAGTACATCAGTGGTGACAAGACCAATCTTGTACATCCTGCACTGGAGCAGAATGCAGCATACATCCCATAAAATTCAATTAAGTCTCACACAGGCACTAGGCCCTACATCAGTTTTCTTTTCCCTCGTATTTTACAATAAAAGCTCAATGTTCCTATCCAAAGCAGGCTCATATCTTCGTTGACTGAACAGGCCTGCAAGAGAGGTCTAAATTGCCTTGTAACTAGCTCATGACCTCCGTGCCTCTTCATTACAGAGGTTTCCTTTTAGCTGCTATTTAACATCAACATGCACAGAGAAGGAGAAGGAAGCGAGGGGTTACAACCTGAGGGGAAAAAATATGATACACAATACAGATCCCATAGCTGACTTCAGAAGTATAGCAGCCCTGCACAAACTGAAAGTCGCTTGCTTTTGAGCTACAATATTGGATGCAACAGACTTGAAAGGACAAAAAGAGTGCAATTAACGTAAACATTGAATGACTCCAGTGTAGAATATACAGGCAGAACTTGCTTTAAACTAACTAGTGTAAGTAGTAATACCATAGGATAGGATAAATAAGCAATTAGATACATTGAGCTCCACACTGACACAGCTACCCAACAGAGCCTGCGGTGGAAACATGCCATTAGTGGTTCCTTTTCAAATGGGATCCCAACCATGTCTTCAGAAAAGCAGTTCAAGCACAAGCTACTATTGATACTTCTAACTATTAGTTAATTATGTTCATAATTTATCTTTTTGCTAATATTAATGGGAATTTTAAAGAGAAATGATGGTATTGCTTTTTAATTATTAAGTAAACTAATATAAATTTAAGGTAATGCCATACCAAAAGGAATAAATAAATATATGTTTTGTCATGTGCAGCAAGATAAACCTAGATTTTTCCAATATTACTCTATTCTCATGCTTAAAGGTAAATGTGTATGAGAGTTTTTCAGAATGTGATTAATTGCCTCCCTATTCTGTACTTATAGGAATAAAATATATTTAGTTGGGCTTTATTTATTTCTTAAATCTTTATCTTCTCTTTCTCTGTATTTTTAAAAAAAATTAATATTTTTACTATCTATAATGTTTTCTAGTTAGTCTGTAAAAGTTCTAACAAACTGATTAGTTGGTTGAGGGGCTCTCATTTAAAACTGTATTGTAATTGCACAGCTGAACCTTTCATTACTGGGGAATCTTAAATCAGAGACTTAAGAATCTGGTTTTTGCTTTCAAATTGCCCTTATCAGCCTTCCTGTGTAAGAGTCTTCTGTAACAATAGGACTGAAAAATCAAATCAGTTTACTAATAAAGTTTAAAAGTAATTGCTTTAAAGCACAGATTATTATTGTGAAGCAAATTACTTGTAGGTACTTTCCTGTTTATTCTCATACAGGGCCTGAAATTGTACATAGTTTCACTCTGTTAGTTTGGAGAGCTACAGTGATAGCCCACTGTTTTGGCATTTTAATGATGACATTTCTTTGGAATAAATTAATACTGTATTTCTTCAGAGACTTCTTGTCTTTATTCCTTTAAGGTTCTACAATCCTTAAAAACCAGCAACTCCATCAAAGACAGCAGAGCTCAGCACTGCGCTGGGTTAGGACAATTAGTACATCCAAGTGTTTCATGAATTCACTGCTGTTCAGTTACCCATATTCATGGTTGTAAGCTGCTTTCAGCCCCTTGCTTGGGCTCTGGTCTGGAGGGTGCTGTTGTTAGTTAACAGCCCCCTCTACCAGCTGGTGGAAGCAGCTCACTCTGATTTTTTTAAGTGACAGTGGCACAGGCCATATCTTTATATAAACCTAGGGCCAAGAAAGAGAACCTGAAAATAAACTATGACTATTACTCCTTCACAAAAATTCCTCACCTCTGCAAAGAGAATACAAAACAAATGCAATCACCAATTGTGACTATGTTTTGGGACCCTTTTCCAGTTGTTGCAATTACTGCACAAGAAAAAAAAAAAGAATTCATAAGGTTTTCAGCTGTTTGTTCAGCAAAAAGCAGTAGTCTCATAAAGCACCACTGGTGAAAAGTTACAATAGCCTTTTCCCCAGTGCCAGCATTAGGCCTGACATTAAAACAGAGCTGCAGACACATCAATAATGAAAATCTGGTAAACTTTTAAATTTTTGGTTGGTGAAGGTGAAGTTAAAGGCAAAATACCCATTAGTTAACTAGAAACATAGGTATTATTATTTACAGGGGGATTTTTAAACATTGCCCAACACTTGCTTTTGTAAGACGTTTGTGTGTTTATAACTATACTCTTTGAGTGGAAGTTTTCCATGCTACTGTCTACCTTAAAATTTAAGAAAATTAAGTCATTTCCAAGCATGAAGCTAATGAAAATTATACTGTATCATGTGGATTTAAAAAAATCTGGTAGCCTTTTCTTTAAGAAGCTTTTATGCTGTCTCATTTTGGATTAGGCAAGGACGGAAATTTATCCGAAGCTGGCCTTTATGTATCTGTTGCTATTCTCACTAAAATCCACCCAAATAAAATAAAATCCACCCAAAATCTGACCAAGTTACAAGAGTCACAGTTCTCACAGGTTCAAAAGAGACTTCTTCACTTGTGACAGTGAAAATCTTCAACTATAAGATCCTCACTAAGGATACTTAAACCTCTCACCACCTCTTGTGGCTGACCCAGCTCTACAGTCACCATGCCCACAGATTGACTGGGGATACTCCACTCTGGAAAGCCAGACTTCTCCTGTAACAGCTGCTCCTATCCAGTACCTAGTCTGGGACTAGGGAACCCATATCTCTTTTGTTTATAGGGATCACCTTCATGATTCAAAAGCAGTAGACTGCAAATATTCTAAGCCTGTTGATAGCCCATGTGAGTTCAGTATGATGGCACATGCCAGATTTGGAAGGGATGTCAGTTTGTTTTTTAAAAAACTAGGCAATTATACACAAAATGGATATCAAAAAATGTTATTAAAATTGCACATCCAGGAACTCAAAACTTAGGACTATGCCTACGGTTGCTTGTGCAGCCTTAATTCAGATGCCTTCCACCGCTTCCATTAAATGACAATGTATTATTTTTCTCAAGGATACCTGCCTCATTCAGTGCATAGCACATTATTTTAAATAATGTTTTTATATAACCTAATAAATGTGTGTTTATTATATATAATGTTATATGATATAATTTATATATAATAAAATATATGAGTATCTCCCAGAAATTCTAACTGTGATTGGGACACTGTTGTCTAGATACTGTATGCAAATACAAACATGAAAGAAAAATTGTGGAGAGGGAAACACAGACCCTCAAGGAAAGTGACTTGTTCCAGAAAACGAGGGATCTGGTAACAGAGTCCAAGTACCTGACTCCTAATGCAGTGGAGGCATGTAAATATGTATTGCAAGTTGCCAATTAGTGGGCATCAGTCCATTGAAGCTCATCTAGATTTGTCTATCTGGGAGGAATCTTTTCTGACCCACTTGTAGTAAGGTTTGCAGCATGCTATTAGGCTTAGTTGCCAGCACAAAAAGTAGGCTTTTCATACAGAATAAATATTTGTAAACAGTTCAGCTGTTTTTCTAATACAGTTTACAAATTGGAAGCATGATGAGCAGAACAGGGCAGAGGAATCTGACAGAGGTTCAGTACAGTAATGAGTGCACCCACACTCATGGGAGGTCACCAACACATGCCTACCGAAGGTTTAGGTAGCACCTAAAACAGAGATTTAAAAAGGTGTGTCATTCTTTGTACATCACAGCAGTGCAATAGTGATCTTCATAGGAAAGGCTGGCCTGCTTTTGCAATGTGGTTGGCTTCCACTGGCCCACAGCCTGTGCTGGATTCATTCAGCTGACAGAATGCCACACTGCTCCTGCTGCAGCCATATACTGCTGCCAACTCCTGAATTACTGGAAAATACTCAGCAAAAAAAAAAGAAAGAAAGAAAAACTTGTGGGCAAACAGGCAGAAACCCAGAGTTTCCTCCATATCAGACTATAGGGAATATTCCATCACTGTTTGTGCTTTCTCAGTGGGTTTAAAGAAGCTGGACTGATTAAACACCCCTAACTGTTTTAAGTGCATCCTAAGTGCATTAAATCTTTTCACTAGCGTTATATTAGTAAATGCAGTTGCTGTGGGAAACCATGGGAGGAACAACAAACATGAACACTGAGCTGCAGGGCTTGTGTTAACATGCTACTATTTACTACTTAATGCTAGCTCCGTTCCAAGTGGAAACTGTTTTTGAGGATTTCCCTAAGATTTTTGGAAACTGGCAATCAGAAGTTACAATAACTAATGGAATAGACAGCTCATTTAACATATCCTGACTTAGGTAAAGATGAGCTTCGGTTTTAAAAATCTGAATCTCATCCAGAGGTTTTCCAAAATTTGGGGTTTTAAATCAAAATCTGGCGTTTAAATGATGGAAAAGAAACATACAACAGAATTATGACTATGACAGGAAAGTGCACTAGTTAAGAGAAAATCCATATGTAAGATGGAGACCCAATGAGTCTTTGCTGAAACAGTAATTTGTTAAATTATTTGTGAGATCATTAAGGAGAACATGTAACCAAATTTCTTTTTCAGGAAAGCTCTTATTACGTCTCTTTTGGACACTCCTTATAAGCGTATCTTTTCATTACACTAAATAAAATCCAGCTATTTAAGAAACACACAGAAACCAAAGCCTTGGTGGAAAGTTTTACCCTCTGAATGTGTCCAAGGAAAGAAGTCGTCTACGTTTAGGTTTCCCCACTTCTGTCCTTGTGCTTTCTGCAGGGCTGTTATCCTGAAATGTAAAACAGATAAAGTTTTTGCTTTCCTGTCCTGCTTTTTTTTAATGTGAAGACTTCCATAAACAATAAACTCTGCTTTATTCCCTGGGTAGGATTCATCTTTTATGATGTACATTACATTGGTGCCCAGAAAGGGTTAGAATCCCATTGCGATATGTGACAGGTGACTAAGTGACAAAAAAAGCTCCTGCCAGATACTTTACAACCTAGGTGTTAAACAAGACATAGCAAATAACTGGAGGTAGAGGAGATGGCAAAGAAAGAAAGAAAGAAAGAAAAAAATCAGATAAAATATTTGTCCTTGATCAGTTTTTCCCTGTAGGCAAATTTAAGACAGGGCACTGCTAAAACACCCCTAAATAGTAACTCTGCCTTGGGTCTCAAGAAAATCATTTATTTAAATCATTTAGCAATAGCACACCCTTAAATGATATGCACCATGCCATGATTTGAATTTGTAACACAAATAATCAGAGCATTTTTTTCAAAAAAAGAACATGAATAAAACCAGGGAAGGAAAGTGACCTGGGTTGATATGGGGGCTATAATTCACCCTCTAAGCACAATGAGCCAGATCCTCATCTGGAGGATGGAGGGTATCAACATAGTTCACTGCTCTTCCACTGTTTTCTCATCAAACAGACTATGCATCAAAGGTGAGAGAAAAGCATTTTTTCCAATGAGTCCTTTCATACGTTACAGTAGCCAGAAATCACTGTAGTTTAGTTCAAGTGGATTGTATAAGTATAAAGGGTGTGGGGGGAGGGAAATAAGTGGAACTATAGATAAATTTTGGAAATTTTTCTTATTACATCCAGAAAATATCTTTCTGGACCTTTCTGAAGCCTTTAAGACATGTTTCAGGAATATTCCTAATGACACAGCAGAAATTCCCACTCCTGAAATTTCTGGAGTGAACTGAAAAGAATAATGTAAAACTGGTTGTGAAACATCCAGTCATACCCAGTAAACAAGTGTAAATTGGAAGCAAAGCTCCAAACATCAAAATTCCTTGATAAACCTCTCCTGTCATGTACTATATGGCCTTATATTTTTTGTATGTATATATAGGAAGTTTGCATATTAATATTTCAATGATGGTAAACTAGAGCAGCACTTCATTAGATTTGAAGGAGCGCCTCTCCTCAGGCCAGGCCTCTGGTTTGACTCATATTAAATTACAAAGCTAAACAGAACAGGAAGGATCTGTGCTCCTAATTCTGTTTGATAGATCTCTTTGTCATTTTCAGATGCCAGATTGAAGATAGCCGCCTCTTCCTTGGCAAAGAACAGTGCTTTTAAGCTCCAGGCTATCAGAGAGAGAGTGCCTACAGTACGTGCATAGACTGACAGTTGCATTAAGATGTTTCCTTCAGTTTCTTTAAAAAGTTATGGCAACCTGCTTATTATTAACTTTCTATAGGTAGAGCTAGTGAAATTGGGCAAGACAGAGCAGAAGTAACAGTTGAAAGTGCATTGGTCTCTCTCACAAAGCAGTAGCAACACGCATCTGCAGATGTGCTAGCTGAGGGAAGCAGCATATGGAAAAAAGCATGAGGTTTAGCAAAGGTTAGGTAGATTGATGGGAAAAAAATCTTTAGGAAATTAGTTTGCTTTCCCCAGTTTTTTCCAATTTCAACAGGATTAAGGAGCACCTCATCTTGGTAATTGTCTCATGTTTAATTATGATTATTGAAAGCTCTTCTAATTTGCTTTAAGATTCTCAAATTGCTGATGGGCAGGAGGGGGGAGGGGGGAACAAAAAAAAAAAAAGACAGCTCCAAGAACATTTGGAACTCATTAACAGAACAAATTCATGGTTGATTTTCTCTCATCCTTATTTAGTATTTTCAGCTCCCTCTCTCTGGGAGATAAAGCAGGTGCAAGTTAAACTGATGTAAACCAGTTTTAAGTGTATAGGTTTCCACATGCAAAACAAAGCTTTAGATAAACCAATGCAACATTGCACCTTCAGTTATACCAATGCACCTCATAGGTGTTTAGAAAAGCCAACTTTCTCATTGCTTCTCTTTAATGTATAACTTTACATAAAATGTAGAAAGAAAAATTATAGAGGAGATTTTCCATTGTGTGTAAGTGAACTAGGCACCTAACTGCAATGGAACTTTGGTAGAATTGGGGGGCCTAAGTTCCCTACATTTGAAAATCACAGCCCTCAGGAATGCTAATACACTACTGTGGTAATAATGATTTACACTGATAAACTTTTTATCTAAGGAATTGTTTAAAAAAAAAGTTTAAGATCTCACAACACTCCTGGGAAGCAGGTCAACTCTGCTCCCATTTGACACATGGTTAAACTGAAATAATTAAGTAATCTTAATACCTAGCTCTTATATAGTGTTTTTAATCTGCAGATCTCCAAGCATTTGACAAAGGAGGACAGCAAGATTATCCCTATTTTACAGATGGGGAAACTGAGACATGGAGAAAGAACGGATCTTTTCTTGGTCACCCAACAAAACAGCAGCAAAACCAAGTGTTCACTCCAAACCCAACACCTCACTGGGAGCCGCACTGCTTCTCTTAAAAAATGTGCCCAAGGTCACACAAGGAATTCACTGTAGAGGCTAGAATACAACCTAAAAGACCTATGTTCTAACCACTAGTCCAAAAAAATCTTAAAGCAAACTCACTTATTAGGTCTGACCACAGTCCTAATTATTCTGTGAACTGCCCAATCCAGCTCACACAAAACTGATTACTTAAACACTATATTAAAGTGTTGGATAGGGAAAAAGAACACAGCCAAATATCATGCAGAACCTTTATCACAGATCAAGAAAATGTATGTACAATTTTGCAGCTTCTTGAAGATAGATGGTTTTGGTGGTTTTAAATGGTCATCTTGTTAACTGACTATCTAGGTGAGACTCTGCAGCTGGAAGAGAGGAGGAAGAAAGAATAGAAAATATTCTAACTGAAGGACAAGATGTTTATATTCATGCTACGCCATAGAGTAGCTTGGTTTAAGTCCACACCACTTTAAAGTAATCTTCTAGGTTAATATTAAACAAAACTCAACAAATTATTAAAGGCTTATCTCATCTTCAGAGTCATTAACCTGTTATGCATGTCAAAACTGATACCAGAGTGCAACCCAGAAACTTAGCGGGGAAATTGCCATGAGGTTTCACCTGCTTGAGCTTTTTCACTGAAAAGTTTGATCTCTAATGAAGCAATTTAGGGAGAATGAGCGAGTTGAGGACCATCTCATCCATGTTTTTCCTGGCCATGTTTTTCCTGGATTTAGTTATGTAGTTTCCATGTAAAAACTTAGCCTTTATTTTTGTTTCAAGGATCAAGTCATGAAAAAGTATGCAGAATGCACATATAATGACATGGATAAAAAATGTAATCAGAGAAATTCTGAACTCTCACCAGTGTTCAAGTGTAGTGATTCTATGGAAACCAATAAAAGTTATATCATAAACAGTTTAATTTCGATGCAAAAAAGGATTTGATTAGCAAGTAACAGGCAGGCATGCCAGCACATTGGACTAATACCATACCACTGTTTTGAATGAAAGAACAGTGGCTTCTGCTCTGGCAAACAATTCTGCTTATCTAAGGTTTTTCCATTCATTTTCATATTTATGGATTGGCTAAATTTCCCTGCCAGAGCATTTATAAGGTACAAATGCAGTGTCACAACCAGAGATATTTATGGAACTCTGAACTCTCTCAGTCCTAAATTGTTGGATCATGTCAAACTATGCTAGCTTTGTAATGTGAAAGTACTAAACTAGGTAATTCTATGGGCACTGTTCCCATCTGTTTGTGGTAACTTCAGCTATTCTGAAATGTGGCTCATTTCACCTCCTATCATCAGGAATACAAAGAACCTCAATAAAGGTAAATCAGCCTTTACTATAAGACCACAGGGTTGCAATGAAGCATCTGCACAATACATAAAATATGAGTAACAGATCTCATATAATTCATCCCCTCGCCCTTGTGACCTGAAGTTTACCCTTAAGGTCAAAACCTTCAATTGTCCAAGCAGATGAAAATATGGCATGATGTTTATTTTACAGTTAAAAAAAATTAAATTAAAGAAAGCACAGCATGGAAATCAAAGAAATGGTGTGAGCTTGTTTGTCTTCAATAAAGGAATTGTTGACTGGAAGTTTTCAAGGGTAAAGGATAAAGTAGCTGAATTGTAATCAAAGTTACAGAACAATTTGCAATACACAGAATATTTCTTGTGTTTTGTAAAAAATTGAGGACTTCTTTTTTCAGTGGACGTATGGAAGACTAGCTGTGTCCCCAAAGTGAAACTGCAGCCTCTCCCTTGCTGGACCAGATAGTCTGCTTTAAACTTTCCTGCCACAACTAAGATGGCAAAGGAAGGAACCAAAGAAGCACTCAGTCTTAGGAAATACAGTTGAGTTACTTCCTGTAATTTAGAAGGCTGGCTCCTCTTCATAAGGCTCCACCATGCCCATACCCTATGCTTACCACACCAGATATTATGATTTTTCTTCCATTAGATCTCCTCTGTGGGAGTCACAGTCTCTGCCAGGATTAGCTTATAGGCAACCGGTTCCTTCCTCACAGTCATTTGCCCATTCTTCCTCACACATGTCCCAAGCAGACTGTCCCACAGATCATCTCTCCCCTTATCTTTCAGGGTAGAACTATACTGAGCCAACACCCCAAACTCAAGTCCCCACTCAGCTTTGTCTTCTCCCTACTTCAGGTCTCTGGGCTGGGATATCACACCCACTACACTCGAACTCACTGGCTTGGATGTTGCAACTACCTCATCTTCCCAGCTTCACTGGTAAGTTAATCTTCAGAACTCTCTCCTGAGTCCCTTTGGTCACCCATGTGCTGCCGCCGTCATTCCATGTCCCCATGGGTCTCTCTCTGTGTTTTTCTCTTCACCAGCAGAGAGCTGACTGTTTGGTTGGCTGTCTCTTAATTCCTCATGCTGATCAGCAGCGAGATCGGCCACAATGTTCCATTTGCTGCCTAGCCAATTCTCCCAGCTGATTAGCTTAATTAGCATCTGGAGTTTTTAGCATGGCCTTTTTTTCCTGTCCTGGTTGGCCAGTGCAGTAAGATTGTGTAACTTGCTGTGCCTATCCAGAGCTCCCAGCTTAGGCTTTTCTAGTCAACCTGAGCTAACCGCAGTTCTGTGCACTGACAGTTTGCCCTGACAGCAGTTACCTAACCCACTGATACTTCTCGCCTGCCATGTTTTTAATAGAAATTTTTATCTTGGGGACTGCTGTTACTCCCAGTTCAGTGGTGTCCAGCTATGATCGCTTGGTGGCGTAAGCATCTTGGGGCTCCACCTCCCCTACAGCACACCTAGCGCCAGCCTGTTGTTACTTTGGTGTCACACAGATGCAATGCTGTCAGCTGTCTTCCTCATTCTTCCTTGTAGGTCTATCATCATCTTTCCTGGCCCTCTCCACAGTAGGACTCCCACATCTCCTCCTCTAACCTGCCGCTGATTGCCTCCACTGAGTCAGTGTGTGGGGGCAGCTCCTCACATGGGGGCCACCACAACTGGTCTTCCTCAGTCTCTCTGCTTGTCCTGCAGCCTGCCCTAGGTTGCCAAGGACTTCCTTCTGGTCCCCACCACTGGACTGGCACACAGGGCTTTTATCAGTGCCTTGCTGCCCAGGCAGCAAATAGGTGCTGGCATGTGTTTACAAAGTGTATCCATGCCAGTACTGGATTTTTTTCTTCGTCCCATCTCCAGGCTCCTGCTGGCTGTGGCGTGAGATGCTGCTAGGTTGTCAATGAGTTTTGCAGTGTGGCAAACCTGCCACTGCTGTCCTGCTCCCGGGTTCCAGGGTGCTGGGCTTTTGCCAGTGCAGCCATTCTGCCCCTGCTGCCCCCTGTCTGCAGCAGGGTTGCTGCGGGATCGCTGGCACTGCTGGTGGTGTGGTGATCCCACCACCGCCACCATGCTTCCGTGACTTAGCATACGGCAGTACCACCAGCGATTTCAGCAGTGTAGGGCCTTCACCATTGCCACCAGATCCTCGTGGCTCAGTGTTTCCCTTGCCCCTGACGTTTGTTGCTTTTTTCTCTCGACATCTTGCAGCAGGGTGGACCTATTAACCTGTCACAGAAATCAATGGCATAATGGATAGATTTTCTTCAGCCCTGATCCAACTCAGCTCTGTACAAATTAGCATTTATAGCAGATTCCATCCAGAATTCTGAGATATACAGTTTTCCTGCTCCTTTTCCTTCCTACTGTGGTGCTTTAGATTGCCTAAGAATATAGCATTCCTTTATAGCACTCTGAATGTGCTGGCCCCCAAGACTTGATGAAGTGTAAATTAACAGTATTTCATAACGTTGCTCCTTTGTTGGGGGATCTAGAAAGTGTTTTTCTTTTTTTTTTGGACATTGTGATTTCAGGTTTTCAACCAATCAGAAGATCTGGAATGGCTGGCAAGTTAGCTAAAGAAGGGAACCTAAATTGTTTCAGGAAAGACCGTGTGAAGATTATGGAAAGAATAGTGTGTTCTTGGAGTTGTAATTAAAGCATGTGATAAGGTTTAGGGATACTTCATTTCCTTGATGGGATTGAAAGGAGACTTGTTAGCTCATCCAGTCTGGCCAGCAATTGTTAACATTGTATCTATAACCCTGAAGACATTTACCACTTTTTTTCCTTCGCTGTTGAACTTAAATTATTGATTATTTAAATATGACCAGATCGTATGGCCTTATTCACACCTGTCACCATGTGCGTTTCTTGCACATGAGATGTCCAGTAGCACTGGGCTTGATTTTGCTGAATCTATTTCCATAGACTGAAGCTAAAGAAAATGGGGCCAGGGTGAGACATGGATTCCTAGCACTAGAAGAAGGTCAATGATTAGATAGTTTTGCATTGGAGAGCTCAGTTTTCGATATTCTAGGGTTCTTGAGGCAAATTTTTGGCTTTTTATGGGGCAGTTCTTTACCCATTTTTAAAGTGGTATTTATGTAACATTGAAGACATTTACCATGTTATTGTTTTTTCCTCACTGCTGAAATTAAGTTATTGATGATTTAATCATGACCAGATTGTAAAACCTTATTCATACCATTACTGTGAGCACCAGTTTGCAGTTACTGATCTAAGACACCTCCATGAAATCATTGTAGCTGACAACTGTCAAGTCCACAGAAAGGAAGACTCTTCCTTTGGTGCTCGAAACTCATTCACACCACCACCACCACCCCTCCCCTGCCTGTTATGAGTTAGTGGACAATATTAGTATGATAAACTAGCCATAACCTTGCCCTCAAAATTCCCCTCTTCTTCAGGATGCTGGGACCAATCAGCAGGCCATGCATTTCATCACTGAGGCATGCACCTTAGGTGTTGTCTCATCAACCACTGCCCTCACACTGGATAATGCACTCTTGGTTTCTGGTACATTTAGTCCATTTTTAAGACCCTTCATTATCCCCAGTCTCCTGGGGGAACAATAAAGATAATTTCTGACTCATTCACTAAGATGGAAGCCACTTATGAAGGGTTGAATTCAACAGCAATTATCTGTCTGCCTATCATCTGAAAAGCAGCTGCTCCATCAGCACAATGCCAGGATATTGACTCAAAACTTACTCAGAAGTAAAATTTTCATCAGTAAATTGCTAATATTTTGGGGGGGATTCTGAGGCAAAGCCCCCACCAGTGCTCCTCCAAGCCCAGGTTCCGTGCTTCTGCCACTCCTGGCCTTGGGGCACCAATATTGGCACTGTGCCCCTGCTCACTGCCACTTTCCCCTGCCATCTGCCACTGCTGCCCTTCTCATGATGCTTCCCTGTTTCATCCCCCCCACACACACACACTTGCTGCTCTGGCACCATGTCCCAGCTGCACAGCTGAGACCACAGGACCAGCAGAAATCTGGCTGGCACTGCAGGTAGCCAGCTGAGAATTGAAGGGTCCAGGCCAGTTCCTGCTGAGTAATGCAGCCCCAAGTTCTGTGGGCAGGAAAGCAGGGAACTGGCTGTGGCAGGCAGCAGGGGAGCGGCAGTGAGCAGGCACATGAAGTGCATCAACAGGCTGACAGAATGCAGGGCCTGGAGCAGCAGGGGCCCAGGGTGGGGCATGACCCAGCAGGGGCTGTATGGAGCTTGCCCGAGCTGTGCCAGTGGGGAGAGGGGGGAGCCAGCCCGGCTCCCAAGAGCTCCTGCTGCCCTGCTCTAGGCCCCACTGGCACTGGCCCCAGGAAACTGGAGCCTTACTGTTGCTGCACTCTAACTCACTGCCCCTTCCCCCCACCTTCCACAGCCATTTCCCTACTCCAGCCCTGCCCACTAGCCACTCCAGCACCATGTGGTTACCGGATACAGAGCAAGGACCACAGGAACTGGCCCAGCCCAGCCCTGAGGACTGAAGCAATTGCCCATGGTCCTCCTCTGTCTCCTTCCCACCATTCTTATCTGAATTTCCCTCTAGCAGAGAGAGGCAGGAACAGGCAGAGGCTTCAAGCTGGGTGTAGGGGGGCTGGGGGTGGGGCAGGGCTGGACTGGCCTTCCTGCTGAGGGTGCTTAGTCCTGCCACCAGCTTCCCCTGTGTTCTTCTGCATCTGGCTCCTGTCACCTTTGGCAGGCATCCAGAGGCAGATCAATATTAATTGTCTAAATTTTGTAGGGGCCCCACAGGCTGGATAGAATGGCACATGGGCTGTATTTTGCCTGCCCCTGAATTAGTGCCTTTTATTTAAGACTGTTACTCTATTTATTGTGACAAGAGTAATTAGGAGCCTTGTTATACCATGGATACATTTAGGTATTAGTGTTGGTGGTACCAATACAACATTCTAATACTAGACATTTTATACGGGGATGAAAAAGAGCCATATAAATATAGTGCACCATGTTTTCCATTATTGTTGCTCTTGAGCTAGAGTGAAACAAGAGGAGACTTCAGTTGCATTTAGGAAAGGAATCAAGAACAGGTCTTAACATCATTTTGGCATTTCAATCACCTAATGTATCATGGGTGAGTAGGGATTCATTAGCTATATTTTCAATACTTTGGTAATCTGCTTTGGAAAGAGATACAGGAATATTTCAATGCAAAGTCTACTGCTTTACTAGAAGTTTTTTCTAATGTACTAGTGCACTGGGACTTGGCATGCCTGCCTATTTCTCATCTAATAAAAAAAAAAAAAAGATGATTCATTGATAATGGAAATGATTCCTAAACTAAATTGCTGCTTCTGCTGTGCTTTGGTATTTTGTGTGAGCAATAACTGGAAGCTTTTGTACCTTTGCCCCGATACAACAATGTATTTTACTTCACATGAGTCTGCAGATCACTGTTGAGGGTCTTTGAGGTGCACACATACAAGTATGATATAAATATATTTAAATTTAATTGCCATCCTGTGAAAACTGCCAACCACATTGGATGACCTGACAAATAACAAAATTACAAACAATGATTTCCTCAGACCCAGATACTATAAGAAGCAATTCTGTATTTGAGTAGGAAGAGAGAATAAACAGTTAAATTAATCCCTTTCTTCTTTAAATAGATGTTTGACTTGGCTGAAGCTCTCAACTGAACCCAGGACCTAACTTCCATTTTTTTCTTTTATGTTTTCTTGTTGGTGGCATTGAAGAGTTTAGAGATGAATTGTGGGAAAAACAACTTACTGTATTGAGAAAGATTAATTCAACTAAGCACCAGTGAAACTGCAAACACCAGCAAGACTGAGAGAATTCCAGTGTCTGATGCCACAGAAGCATCTTCTGCCAAAATTCTTCTACAGAATATTATGTTAAAAGCATTGCAACATGAAAAAACTTCCCTTGCCAAATCATCACTCCCCTTGAACTGCTTCTACCCCAAGGATATTTATTCTTCTGTCTGTGAAAGCAGGAACCTTTTATATATTAACCCTTCCATGGGGATCACAGAATTTTCAATTCAAAAGCATAAACAGGACCCATGGTGTGGGATAACATGGTTCTTACTTTCTGTCTGATGATTTTTATGCAACAGTCATTTTTCAAAGCTGTGTATATAACAGTAGCACAGAATGAAAGTAATGTCGTGGTTTATCTACAGTTAGGCCAGATACAGATGCTTTTACAGGTATAAGTAATTGGACACCAGTCTATACCCAAAAGAGGACAGAAGTTTGGCACATGGAGACTCATTTAAAAATGGCAGAACCCAATTTAAGATTTGCCCTGCGCCCTCACTAAAGGGTCAACATGTGTTCTGTTCACTACTATCCCAGGGGAATGAAGGTGGGAAGATCCTCTCCACAGCAGGGCTCCACATGGAGACAACCCAACCCCACCAAGAAAGCCCTGATGGGAAGGCAAACTTATCTATTACAAGGCCAGAAGACACGAAGGACCTGCGCCAGGATGAGAGACTCATGCAGTTCACCAGCCGGCTCTGTGTACAGATAAAGATGGCGTGGGCAGATGACATCTCACCAAATGCCGCCTGGCTGAAATAAAAGCTGGCAGCAAAAGAGCAATGGGGGAGGCACACCCAGAAGCAAGTGGCGAACGTGCTCCCCATGCTGGACACAGGCTGTGCTGGCTACCATTGAGGGGCTGCAAGATAGATCCCTTGGAGGGGTTCACAAGCCCCTAAAAGACAAGGATGGCATCAAGGGACCCTGGGATCCACAGACGCTGGGGTAGTGAGTGGGGACGGGCTGAAGCCCTACTCCCCTTTCCTTTTCTTTTCTTTATTAGTTTGTTAGTTAATAGCCTGGAGGTACCCTTGAATGAAGGTCAGGGCGCTGGGGCAGCACTTGAGAATCGGGAGTGGATAAGGGGGCATTACAGGGTGTAGCGCAGTTAAAGGAGACACAAAGAAACAATCAGGGATGGCCTACCATCCTAAACACCCCGCTGCTTGGTAAGGGTATCGAGGGCCCAGCAGGCAAAGAGGGTGCAAAAGCCAACACTAGAGAGACAGCCCAGCAGATCCTCAAACAGCTGTCCTGAAGGCTGGAGCACGGCTGGGGTATAGGGGAGGTAGAGCCCCAAGAATTCCCACTAGGGAGCATGACCAAGCTACAGGAGACCACTGGAGGGAACTCCACCACTGGAAGAAACACCAAAGTCGTGGCAGTAAAATTTCAGGGTTTCCCACAGGAAGAATGCGAGCCCCCACTGAGATCACAGGAGCAAGCACTGAGGCTAAGCACAGACACACGCTCCAAGGCAGCTAGGGAACGCCTCCTCAAGACCAGGCGGGCACAACTACCAACTTAAAATATACCACTTATAGAAAACGATGCAACTTAAATCAATTCCACCTCAGGCTTTTTAATGGTTTGTACCTAGCCTTAGAGAAAGGTCAAAACACCAGAGTTCTCAACGTCCAAAATACAACCTTTAACATTTTACAAGGTAGCCTTATTTCTATGAAGGGCTGAATACCCTCAAACTTGGGGTATTCAGACACTGTATTTGAATTTTCTGATTCATATATTTTTATAGGAGTTTTTTTTTTAATAAATTCATGAAGGCAACCAATGCTGCTGTGAACTAATATTGGCAATCACATCAAGTCAAAAAGAATGCCCTTCAAGATTGAGTGCCTGAGCTAGAGGGCAGATTGCATCCCGCTAAACTCAATTCCTTTTACCCTTGATGAATGGAACCACCTTCTTTATTTTGGTTTTATATCATTATACCCACCTAGCCAGCTGAGGCTCATTTCAAACCCACACATAATTGTTATCCATTTTTCATGGGGAACAGTGAGAAGTACATTATGAACTAAACACAGACTGCATCACTTTTTTAAAAAATGACCTAAACATTCACATCCTGTTGTTCTCATTACCTGGTTTCTCCTCTTTCTTCAGACCAATACTTTTACGACACATGATTTATCACAAGTCACAAGTATATACCCAAATAGTGCCTATAAATGTGCAATGCAGTAAATTCTATTCTGACTATGTATTACACTCATATATTACCTAGGCAGACAGACTGCTGAAAAAACATGTGACAATGTGTTATGTAACCAAAATATAAAGCTAATCTTCCTGATAAAGCTTCTTGTACATATTGTTCATTTTAGGTTTATTTAATACTGATTTGATAAAAGTAAACTCTCATTTCTAACTATTTACACTGTTTTTCTTTCACATGAAATTAATTAATTTTTACTGAAGGGTCTCTCACACTTACTTTTTTCCTAATACAAATATTAAAAAGCTATCAAAGTATTATTTTACCCTCATTCAAACTCCATTGGAAAATAATGAATATAGAATGTGGGTACAGGAGGCCATACCATACACCTCATTATTAAACTGGCAAACCGCCCTCCAGCATATTATAGGTAATATTAAACTGACAAACCTCCCTCCTAGCTTGTAGGTAAGATTCTTGGTTGGTGCCACTATTTTACACACATGTGTAGACAGTTCTCACTTCCCCAGTCAGCACTTAGTCAAGTGATAGATATTTGGGCGGGGGGGTGGGGGGGTTAACCTGAGCTACTAGATTAGTACTTGGCCTAATCTTCTGTTGTCCAACAGGTTTAAGTTTTCATTCTCTAAAGTTTGTATGCATATTCCAGCCTGTTGGATCTTCATCCTTTATCTGAAAAAGTCACTTTCCAGCCAGGCTGGAACAGAATCTCTCATGAGTCTTTCATCTCGCCTATTCATCTCCACGCTCTCCACATCCCGAGTAGGCCAAAGGAGATAAGCAGGCCAGGAGGAGAAAGCGTCACGTGATCATCATAGGTGACTCCATCCTGAGAGGTACAGAGGGCCCCATTTGTTGCCAGGACCCCTTGGCACGCGAGGCCTACTGCCTACCTGGAGCAAAGATTCAGGACATGAAAGGGATGATCCAAACCGTGATTCAACCCACCGATTACTACCCCATGGTCCTAGTCCATGTGGGTACTAATGATGCAGTCAGGAAAAGCCCTGATTGCCTGATGGAGGACTACCACACTCTGGGGTCCATGCTAAAGGAGATAGGCGCACAGGTGGTTTTCTCTTCTATCCTACAGGTGAGTGGACATGGAAGATGGCATGAAACGTGCATCGCAGAGACCAACTGGTGGCTTCGGGAATGGTGTCTCGAGGCGGGCTTTGGCTTCCTCAACCATGACCAGCACATCATGACAAGAGACATGCTCAGATGGGATGGGCTCCACCTTTCCCCTAAAGGTAAGCGTGTGTTTTCTTCTAGGTTGGCCGACCTCCTCCGGTGGGCTTTAAACTAGGCTCGTTGGGGGAAGGGGAAGACGAGGGTGGAGGAATCATCAGATTACCAGACCAAGCAACACCCACAAGTACAGCCCAGCCTAGACCAATGAGCAAAACATATATACAGGTAAGCAACAGGGGCCAGGGCAATGCTGTGATAAGGGGGCAAGTACACACATCCACAGAAGGCCTCAAATGCCTCTACACAAATGCTCGTAGTATGGGAAACAAGCAGGAGGAACTCACCCTCCTGCTAGCTGACACCAACCCAGACACAGTGGGGAATCACTGAAACGTGGTGGGACTCAACGCATGACTGGGCAGTGAATGTCAAGGGCTGTAGGCTGTACAGGAGGGACAGCATAGGAAGGAAAGGTGGGGGCGTGGCACACTACATTAAGGAGGAATACCTATCCTCATCAATTAAGAAAGTATGAGAGAAAAGGAACTCTGAAGTGCTTTGGGTTAGAATACAAGGCAGTCGAGGGGAAAGAAACTTAACAGTGGGGGTCTACTACAGACCTCGCAACCAAGGGGAAGAGCTCAACCAGGAATTCTTAGGTCAGCTCATGAGGTAGTGAAGTCTAAGGATGTGGTAGTCATGGGGGACCTGAACTTCCCAGACATCTACTGGGAAGAGCAGTCAGCCAGATCTAACCGCTCATGTAGGTTCTTAGCCAGAATGCAGGACCTCCATCTAACCCAGAAGGTGCACAGCCCCACCAGGGGAGGTGCCTTGTTGGACCTGATGCTGGCCATGGGAGATGACCTAGTGAGGGGGCTGTGGGTGCTCGACCACCTGGGTGACAGTGATCATCGCCTGCTGGAATTCACCATCCAGTGCCAAGTGGCAAAGGCCTGCAGCAAGGCTGCAGCCCTAGATTTCAGGAGGGCAGACTTCAATGAGCTAAGGAGAACAGTCAGGAAAGCACTGAGGTCCCAGAGGGGAGGGGAGCCAGGTGTCCAAGGAGAGTGGTCGCTCCTTAAGGAGACGATCCTCCAAGCCCAAAGGGAGGTAATCCCAACATGGATCAAAGGGAGCAGGAGAGCACAAAAGCCCCCATGGCTCACCAAAAGCATCCAGGAATGTCTCCTAGCTAAAGGGGAGGAGTACACCCAATGGAAAGGAGGGGCTATCACCAGAGTTGACTATACTGCAGTTGCTCAGGGATTTAGGGGGGCAGTCAGGAAGGCCAAGGCAGAGATGGAACTGGGACTAGCTTTCCAGATTAAGGACAACAAGAAGTCCTTCTTTAAATATATAGGGGGTAAAAAGAAGGTTCCAGGTAATGTGGGGCCCCTGCAGGACACGTTAGGAAATCTGGTCATCACACCAGATGACAAAGCCAACATATTTAACAATTTCTTTGCCTCCATTTTCCTAAGCAGGGACTGGAACAGTCACCCCCTGCTGGGCCCCGCTCAGGCCCCAGGGGAGGCACACCTAGGCCAAGGGCTAGTGAGGAACTAGTTAGGGAACTTCTGGAGGGTCTGGATGTATTCAAGTCAGCCGGTCCGGATGATCTCCACCCTAGAGTTCTAAAGGAATTGGCCGAGGTCATTGCAAGACCCCTGGCACGGATTTACGAGCACTCGTGGTGCTCAGGAGTGGTGCCGGAGGACTGGAAGAGAGCCAAAGTGGTTCCCATCTTCAAAAAGGGGAAGAAGAAGGACCCGGGAAACTATAGGCTAGTTAGTCTTACCTCAATCCTGGGCAAGCTTTTTCAGAAAATTATTCTGGCATATATCCACAAGGGGCCAGCAGGGGAGATCATGCTTAGGGGCAACCAACACAGGTTCATCAGAGGCAGGTCCTGTCAGACCAACCCAGTGGCCTTCTATGATCAGATCACCAAATCATTAGATGCAGGGGTAGCAGTGGACATAGTCTTCCTGGACTTTCAGAAGGCCTTCGACACTGTCTCTCACCCTGTTCTCATTAAGAAACTGGGGGACTGTGGTGTCAACACCCACACAGTCAATTGGGTCACCAACTGGCTGGAGGGCCGCACCCAGAGAGTGGTGGTGGATGGGTCATTTTCGACCTGGAGGGATGTGGGCAGTGGGGTTCCGCAGGGCTTGGTCCTCGGGCCCGTGCTGTTCAACATCTTCATCAGTGACTTGGACGAGGGGGCAAAAAGCACCCTGTTCAAATTTGCTGATGACACTAAGATGTGGGGGGATGTGGGCATGCTAGAAGGGCTGCAATCAGATCTAGACAGGTTACAGGGGTGGGCGGATGAGAATAGGATGGGATTCAACACTGACAAGTGCAAAGTGATGCACCTGGGGAGGAACAACTGGCACCACACCTACAGGCTGGGGAGCTCCCCTCTTGTCAGCACGGAGGCGGAAAAGGATCTTGGAGTCATCATTGACTCCAAGATTAACATGGGCCGACAGTGTGGGGATGCAGTCAGAAAGGCCAACCGTACCTTGTCATGCATCCACAGATGCATCTCGAGCAGGTCCAAGGAGGTGATCCTCCCCCTCTATGCAGCACTGGTCAGGCCACAGCTGGAGAACTACATCCAGTTCTGGGCACTGCACTTCAAGAGGGATGTGGACAACATGGAGAGGGTCCAGAGGAGGGCCACTTGCATGATCAGGGGGCAGCAGGAAAGGCCTTATGAGGAGAGGCTACGGGACCTGAACCTGTTCAGCCTCCACAAGAGAAGGCTGAGGAGGGATCTAGTGGCCTGTTACAAACTAGTCAGGGGGGATCACCAGGCACTGGGGAAGTCCCTGTTCCCCCGAGCACTGCCAGGAGTGACCAGGAATAACGGTCACAAGCTGGCAGAGGGTAGATTTAGGTTAGATATCAGGAGGCGCTACTTCACGGTCAGGGCGGCTAGGATCTGGAACCAACTTCCAAGAGAAGTGGTACTGGCTCCTACCCTTGGAGTCTTTAAGAGGAGGTTAGATGTACACCTTGGTGGGGTCATATGACCCCAGTACTCTTTCCTGCCATGGCAGGGGGTCGAACTAGATGATTTACTCAGGTCCCTTCCAACCCTAGAAGCTATCAAACTATTTGTACCAAATACCAGAACACTTAGAGAATCACTACATTTAGAAATAAGGGGAAAAGTTTTCAAAGCTGAGATAGAAGTTCACTTGAACACTCTTCTAATTCAGGTCAAAAGCTCAAGTCAGTTCTTATTTTATCTGAACTGGTTTGTTCATCTGTACTCCAAATTTCATAAGGACACATCAAACTATCCCCCATTTCCAATATTATTAGATAAAAATCCACTGACAACACTAAAGCTTAATTTAGTCCCACAAATTCTCCTACTATCTGAAAGATGACAGTGCTGTCTGGCAGCTGCAGCTAGACATACGCTTTCTGTAAAGAGACACTGAACGAACATTTGGATTTCTCACAGTGGGGAAAAAATCTTCCTTGCAACTGCAAGTAAATAGGCAGCTAGCCATTAAAGCCACTTAGGTTGATTATTTCAGGGTAAACAGATTAATTAAAGATGTGTTTTTTGTTTTTCTTCCTCCAAAATATACTTTGTCTTCTACAATATATTGTTCTGATATTGTTTTAGCAACAAGGGAAAAGCTTCTAGGATAAAAATAGAAACTCATCTAAATCTTTTCATTTTTTAATAAATTATGTTTTATTTTTTTCTGATTCCATATCAGACTACCTGCAGGAACATGAAGAGTTTCGCAGATCTTATATTTGAAAAACAGGGGTAAATTAAGCATAGGAAAATTTAGGCTGAATAGAAGGGAAAGTTTCCTACGGGAGACATCTATTATGCTCCAGAAGAGTCTTCCAAGGGAGAAAGTGGAAGTTCCATTGCTTGGGTTATTTAAATTTGGATTAGACTATGTGAAGTAGGAAAGAGTCCAGCAAAACAGTAAGAAATGACCCAAAACAGGTGCATCTCATCTTCAGTTTCTATGATTAATGTAACATCATGTAATTTGTCATGTTGTAATCTGCATTACAACACATTGAAAATACAATTGCACCACAACAAGGAGTTTAGGCCTGCCCATTTTAAAACCGATTGGAACCGATATTACTTTTTACTACAATCTTGTTAAAACTTTGCAACCCTTTAACATAACTGTACTTAAATCAGCTGACCTCTTCCTTAAACTGGTTCCATTTCAAGATGGGAGATGACTGAATTAAGCTGAATGGATTTAAACATAAAAGAGTGAAATATCAATTTAAATTAATCTTTGTTAAGGATTTGAACCAGTTTAACTAAATAACTTTAATATTAATTTAGTTAAAACAGTTTTCTAAGAGACAGAGCCTTAACCTGCTGCAATGAAACAGAGTCCTTGTTGTAAAACATTGTTTTTGAAAAAGTCTTCACTGTCAACCAAATATTTGCTTGCACTGAAGTAAAGTGATCCTCATGCAGTTAGAGCTAAGTAAAATTTCTCAGGCAAATCATTTACTCTACTCCAAAGAAAGGAGGCCGAGGTCATACAAAGCATTTTACAGATTTGTGATGTTTGTTGAATTATTTTAGCTAAATAAAACTAGGAAAAGAGTCAATGGTCTGTGTCAAGTTTTCCCAAATGAAAAGCTTCAATTTCATTTGGAAACATCTTGTTACTACACCTAGCTCAATTTCATTTTAAAATGCCAACCCTCTGCCACCCTTGCTTCCTACCCAAAGTATGAAACCTTTAGGTTTGGTGGTCCCACAAGTTGTTTATTCAGCTTTCAGTGAATTTTTCAACTTTTAATTTAACTGAAAATAAAATTTCTATGTAAAATCAACATACAATATTTTTTCACTTTTTCAATTCAACCAGATAAGCTATGTGGACAATTGATTTTTGGTTAAGTCACAATACAAAAACTGGTTTGCAATACCTACATCTCCAAATGGGCTGTGTATAGGTCTACAATCCCTCCATTCTATTCCAATTTAATTCCTAAAATACAGACACACAAATACAGTTCGGCAGCAGGGTGAACCCTCGGTGGCCAAAAGTGCTGGGGGCAAACTCCAATGTTCCCAGAGATGGGAACAGGGAAACTGGTGCCACCACAAACTTACCTAGGAGGCAGTCTGGGGCAAAGAGAGAGCCACGTAAGCCAGCGTTGCATCGGCTCTTCAAGCATCCATCTATTAAGCTGGGTGGCAGCCAGCTGATTACGTCAGCTGGAGCCACCACCATGGAAGATTTAAAAATCCAGCTGGAAGCCAGGTTTGAGGCAGAAGCCAGCAGGTAGGACACTGGGCCAGCCGGGGCCCAGGACAGCAGCAGGAGTGAGCCCTCTGACTCTGCCCCGTGGCGAACAGGCAAGAGTAGTAATCAGATGCCAGCTGGGACGCTGGAAACTTTGGTCCCAGAGCATGAGAGGCTTGCAGCCGGTGATTCTCTATACAAGACACATCCAGCCATATCCACCCCAGCCCTAATGTAGCCATCTGGGGCCCCAGGGCCAGTGTAGGGATCAGGGGGTGGACCGAAGAGGAAAAGGGGCAGGAAAGCTGAATGCCCAAGCCTGCACCCCATCCACAGTCAAGGAGGTGGAGGTCCCTCAGGGCAACAGATGAACTGCAGCCCAGAACTGGTGGGGCACAATGAAGATCCACACAGTTGGAGAGTGGATGGGATGTAGAGGAGGCAGAGCCCCAAGAACATCCAGGGCAAGCCCTTATGCGTATCCCCATCTTTGGGACTGGGGAAGGAGCACCACTGAACCCCTCCTTTTATAATTCCATCAAGCCATGGTGGGTAAGTCGGGGGCCCAGACCACGAAGGAGGAGTATACTCACAAATGCCAGCCGGGGGCTGGTGTATGCAGTACTGAAAACCATGTAATTGATATAAAGCCCTTGTTTTTTCATGATGTATAGCTCTGTAGGTCTAGGGACATAAGTTACACATAAACCAGCTTAAATGATCAGAAACTAGTTTAAACTTGTAACAGAACAGACATTCAGTGCATATAAACCAGTTTCAAAATCACTGAAACTGATTTAAGATAAATCTGGTTGAATGTAGTATCAGGCTTAACCGATTTGGCTCAAACAAGTTTATGTAATGTCTGTCCCAGACTCCTTGCTGGTTTAAGATACACCAGACACCCCCAGCATTCCAGTATGCTCTCTGAGCTGGGCAGAGCTCTCTGCTCCACTGCAGGGCTGGCCCCTCCCCTTTGCTCCTTGGCTGGAGCTCTGGCATAGACTGCAGGCACAGCAGGGTTGGCCTGGCTTCCCCCAGCCCTACCCCCCTCCACCTGCTGCTCACTGCTGAAGCAGGAATCCCCCCTCCCATCTCCCACAGCATGGAACCCATGAACCCTAGGCATGTGGTGCCGAGAGGCATCTGTGCGTGTCTTGAATTTCACTGGGACGGGCAGACAGAACACTGATCACTTAGGGCATTTTAGAACTAATCAACAGGCCAGTTGGTAAGCTGTTTAAAAAGAGTTTAACTATTATTTTGCTGATGAGATATTAAACACCGTTATCAGCTTCTTGCTGGCTTGTGTGTCCGTCAGTTTGCTGCAGACATTATAAAGAAGCAAGGAAGGAGATTGAAAAGCTCCACTAGGCTTGTGCAAAGCAGCTAGTATTCACTTCAGATTCAGATTCGGCCGATTGAGAGGACAGTGATTTGATTTGGTGATTTGAATCACTGTCCCAAATCGATTTGACCAAGTCAGCCAGGCCCACCCCCTCCCTAGGCCCTCCCAGCTTGGCAACGGCTGCCCCACCCACCCCAGCTCCCAGATCTTTGAAAAAAAACCAACAAAAAGCCCCAACTCACTGAGTGCTACCTGGCAAGAGGGGCAATCCCTGCTGTCCCCTACTGCCCTACCCCACCCCGCACTGTCCCAGCTCCTCCCCATGGCTGCCCCACCCACCCCAGCTCTGACCCTTTAAGGAAAAAACAAAACAAAACTAGAAAAGCCCCCAGACTCACCAGTTCTTGACAGTGGGAACTAGGGGGATCTCTGCTGCCCCCCCCCCACTGCCCTGCACTGTGTGGGGGGCTCTGCACAAGCCACCCAAAGCCCCAAGGCCATTGCAGGAACTGGTGAGTCCCAGGGGTTCTCTCAGGTGTTTTCTCCTAAAAGGCCAGAGCTGAGATGGGTGGGGCAGCTGTGGGGGGGGCTGGGGGAGTGAGGGAGGTCAGGGGGAGCAACAGGAGCTGGGGCAGGTGGGATGGGGGGGCCTGGGGGAGCAACCAGGTGTCCCCCGATAGTCCCATTCCCCATCCCCCAGGTCCTCCTCCCCACCCCCTTACTTACCAGCTCTGAGTCCAGCTCCAGCTCCAGCTCCCTGCTGCAGTAGGCAGGGACTATTCAAATCAAAGTTCTCTGAATCTTTTCCAAAAATTCAGAGAGCTTTGAATTGATTTGGACCTTTTTATTGGTCCCCAATTCGATTTGATTTGGATTTGGAGATTCAGCCACTGAATTGGACTGAATCGCCTCCAAATCAAATCACCACCTGAAGCTTTGCACAATCCTACTGCACACTCCCTGCTTGCCTCAGACTGCTAGCAGGGGACTGGGGGCTAGCAACACTCCCACCCCTTGAGCAGCCAGCAGGGGAAAGCCTGGGATGGTTCAGGCAGACCCCCCTAATCAGAGGTGCTGCCAGGGCCTGGCCACACCCACCCCCCTCAGCTCAGCATTGTGCAGGGTAGGGATGGTTACTCTAGCACACCCTAGCTTCTAGCCTGAGCCACTACAGGCATGTGCCTGAATTTCCTCAGTCCAGAGAGAATGTCTCTCCAGTTACAAACCAGTTCAGCCTAACCAGGTTAAACTAACCTGCAAAGACTGAATCAATACAGGCTCGGGCTTTTTGAATGTCTGCCCTTAGTCTAGAGGTATAGTCATGAATTTTATGTCAAAGTAGTGTTTTATTAAAAGTGCTTTTTCAGATCAAAATGTTCCATGAAAACAAATAAGAATTTCAATCAACTCCCACCAAACTCAGCCATATTTCCCTTTGAGGTTACCTGACAGTGTTAGAAAGCCAGGCTTCCACTGTCTGGAGGTCCTATAAACCTCACTGAGACTTTGACATGCCCAGCTAGAGCCATAGGTCATGCCTATGTTCATTGGAACAGTCCAATGAATCCCCAGGAATCAGGATCTGCCAGCTCTTCCATTTCCTTTGGAGGAAAATAAGTATCATAGTGAAAGTAACTGATGTTTCCACATTTTTCACAGGTTCTTTCCATGCCAAATTCCAAAACATCTACTTTGAATTCCATTTGGAACAAAAGCTTCATTGAAACATTCATATTTCTCCTGGGGAATAGACTGAGTTGCAGTTGACTTCATTGGGTGATGTTGAGTAAGCCACTTGGCTCTTCTATGCCTGCATTCATGATTCACATATAGGGATGGGATAGATCCAGTAGGAGTCACTGGTGACAACATACCCCCTTTCAGTTGAACACACTATATAAGCAGCAGCCAGGGAACTATTTCAAAATCCTCAAAACAGGTAAGGATTTCCCCCATCTTCCCCTCCATGTTCAGTGGCACATTCCCTCCCCTCCACTTACCATCCCTTGACCCCCACCTATTGCTCCTGCTGTCTCTGGCTGTTTTGGGGGCATGAATAGAAGAGGAGCTATATCACTGGACTCAGCCAGGAACAGCAACAGTTGCCTAATCCTACTGGTGTTGCCTTCCAGCCCAGGAGCAGGCTCAGGGGAAGGAAACCCACTGCTGCTACCGTTATCTTGAGACGAGCTTATCTCCACATACAGCCTGGCTAGAGACAGGGAAGAGTGACTCCCATCTGTGTCAGCTGGGGATAGTGGCAGCAGTGAATGGGAGGAGGGGAAGGGAGGAAATATAAGGAGAAGGAAAAGAAGGGACCATTCTGCTGAGCATGAAGGGGAATGGAAAGGGAAGATTCTTACCTGCTGAACATTGAGGGACTTAAAAAGAGTGCCCCCCTGCTGGTCCTGTGATACAATTTGTCTGTTCTGCTGTGGTGGGGAGAAGGAAAGAGGGAGGCTGGGCTGCAGTCACCCCTCCAGTGCAAGACAATGTACCTGCACCCTAAGTATCCAAAATCCTGAAACCATACATGCATAGGTAGGAAAACTCTTCCTTTACCAAGTTTGTCCATATAGATCATAAATTCTTGAGGGATTCTTATTCAGCTTTTGCATACTGTGAAGCAAGAGAGGCCTTAAATCCTAATAAAGGCTTTTGGGCATCAGCATACTAAGAACAGTGGGTTGAAATGCTAGTCCCTGTTCTGGATAGGAAAAGAAGGAGCTGCTATTAAATGATCTATATCCAAACTCTAATGAGTGATAATTTACAGTTCTCCAAGTACAGAATGAAGGTTCTGTTTTTAGCACTGAATGTAAAAAAGTAAGTACCCTAAGAAAATACAGAATAACAATACCAAGGGATTAAACTGAGTGAGACTTTCCTAGATTTACCATTCAACACCAAAAGAGAGACAGCTAAAATTAAACCTAATTAATCAAACTAATGCACTTTGTCACAAGTAGGCTAGTTTTAGCTATTGCACAGTTTCTCTGTTAACTGTCATGTATAAATTTTCCTTAATATGCTGCCCTTGATGGTTCCAGTCTGTCCTAGCAGTGACATTCTCATTTCAACCATGTTAGCTGCCATATTAAAAAAAAAAATCTGCCTCTTTTCTGACAACATCGCTATTCAGAGAGAGAGGAACACAAATAAGAACCCCACTGCAGCAGCTACTAGATACGATTGTTATCAGAATGGAAGTGTCTTTTACAAGGCTCTGACACCAAGAACAAAACATCAGCAAGTCTCATGTGCTCCTGTACAACTGATTACATTAGATAATTTTATCTTACTCATTGAGAGGCGGGAAAGGCTGGGTGTGATAAATGGCTATTGTTATACCATACCTGACCACTCTGGCACCCACCCAACCAAGCCTGATGATGATAATCAGGTAATGTAATTTGCATGATATCTGACAAAGGATAAGCCAGGTCCCACCCGTCTGTTGGAAGGAAAACCCCCATCTGGTTGCTGTAATACCATGGAGTTACATTTTACTATTAAAAGAGAGAAAGAAAATGTTCTGAAACAGGGTTTTATTATTATTGTTTTTATCATACTTACATGATGGAACACAAGAAAGAAGCACTTGCTCTGAAGCAGATGGCAGTATTCTTCTGTGCACTGCAGCCTGAAAAACATACACTGTTAAAAATGACAGGCTTCTCTATTGTTGCCAACATTTTCAGACTTTGATTCCTTATGCTGAACACATGTATCTCCTTGTAACAGGGAACCCTAGCCCTGTTACCAGAAGACAAGTTCGCCCTGTAAGACCAGAACTTTCTGGGCACAGTGTGCTGGTAAGGTAGGCGTTAAAAGTTGAGCCTGGCCAGCTGGTCAGGTGACCAGAAGGGGGCAGGCCAGGGCTATAAAAACCCTGGGCTGGGCAGTAGGGGCTAACAGCCAAAGGGGAAGAAGTGCATCCCAGAGCTCCATGCAGAGGCTTGGTGATCAGTCCAAAGGCTGGAGATGGGGAACTACAGAGGACCCCAGAGAGATGGCAGCAACTCCCAGAAGAAGGACTGTAGCTGACAGTGGGGAGCAGAAGCATGAACCCCTGCATAAATGTAAGCTGACATGCTGCCTTCCTTAATCATATTTCTCTTGGTGGTGGTTATTGCCCATGGACAGGACTGTTCATATTTTTTTTTGTTATTGAATAACACTGGTGGTTTGGGCGAGGCTGTTGGGGAAGGAGGAGGCCTCATTGGGACCCCACTACAATATGGGGACCCAGCACCAGTGTGGGCACAGGATTTGGGGTTCACTGACCCCGGCACCAAAGAAGGTGCAGTATTCAGGATACATAGGACCCAGCGCCAGTATGGGCGCAGGATTTTAGGGTGTACAGACCCAGGCGCCAGAGGGCACAATCCTAAAAAGCCAGAGTGGTCTGGTTTTGGGCTTTTTTCTGGACTGGGACAGTGGGGGTTCAGGGCCATTCTCCGGCCTTGAACTTGCAGCCCCCTGGCTGTATAGCCAATGGCCAGGCCTCTGGGCCAGGGAGGCTGGACTCCAGATTGGAGCAGAAAGGAAGGCCATGAGCCTTAAGACAAGAAAAAAAGACTAGAGCCTCAGAGTCAAACCCTGTTTGGAGGATTTAGATGGGGAGGCCTAACTAGAGAAAGGCAGGGGTCAAGGCCCGTGGAGGCAGAAGACCCCAACATATGAAATATAATAGTCTCCTGCTTGCAAGAACATCAGTATAATAATTTTCCATCAAGATGTGGCAGACGAGTAGAGAGCAGGACACAAGAAACCTTAAAGGGGACTCCAAGGGCACAGATAATAGGGAAGATGGAGCTGGGGAGGGCGACCTGTTATACTCCCCACCTACTGAAGCACCTAAATTATGGCCTGATATACAAGGATACTGACAACCCACTGAAATTCTCTGTGGGTGATTTAAAAAAAAAAAAAGATCAAAGGAATTTAAAACTGCAAATCCTTTTGATTTTCAATGAGATTTGTGCTCCTAAAGTACCCAATATGGGAAAGCCAACCAAAATGACAGTTCATTTTTGTTATGCAGATAACACTCATAGCAAATACAGCTAGAAAGTCATTTGTATTTCATGGATTTGTTAGCTTGAAAATTCTGCCCTGCACCTTCCTAACTAATGTCAAAAGCCTACAATGTTGATTCCTCCTTGAAAGCTCATATTCTCCCAATATTTATGCCTTCAACATTAAACTATACTAAACACATGAATTACTGGTGGGAGTCACTTGCTGCTCCCACCAGAGGCAAACAACTGCTGCACGACAAGTGAGAGATGGTACCAGTGTCAATGTGTTTGTACAATGACTGTAAAATTAGTCTGCGTGGCACCAAAACACATTCAGCATTAGCAAGAGCCTCCCAACCCTAGCAGCTTATTGGGCTAGCGTGTCTCAGGCACACCGGTGTCGGTAGTCAGTAACACACAAGGAGTGGCATGACTAGTGTCCCATCAAGCTTCTTTTCACTTCCCAACTTAAATGACCAAGTATCCATTTACAGCTTCAGGCAGTCTTTGGCAAGACTCTGAAGTGGCTTTGAGCTCAAGCTTCCAGAACCACAGCACACTATTTTAATTGCTCTTCCTTTGGAACCAGCCCCATCCTTAACTACTGAATGTGTGTACAAATATATTGCATAAGCATTTTTTAAAAGAAAACTGCAGAACATATCTATTCTTCTAAAAAGAAAAGCGCTCTTATGCTGCATGCATGTGCAGAATATATACATACATATATGCATATGGAAATAATAAAAATGATGAGAATTAAAAAAGCATCTATTACTAAGATCAGCTCCCTCTAGTGCTAGGCATTGTACAAACACACAAAGTAAAAAAACAGTTCTGCCTCAAAAATGTTGGAGTGCAAAGTTTGGAATCTGGCTGATGCACATTTTATAGAGGTTGAAAACATTTTAAAGCAGGAAGGAAAATTCTGAGCTAACATCACTAGCTCATAAAATCGAATCAGTACAAAAAGGATACACAAGTCATGGAAAGCAAGCACTTACTTGGATACAAAGGATCCTAGGAAGTACATCACAGGCACAGCGACAAGGATAGCAAAAGCAACCAACAGAGCTAGAAAAAACCAACAAAACACTAATATTAGTTTCTAGGGGATATGGATGTTGCACCCCTGTTCCCTGTAACCACTCCAAAGATTAAAGTAGCTCTGCACCATGCACTAGCTCCCTGAGAAGTGGTACAGATAGTTGGGTATAAGGAATTAGCAATGCTTCGCCTGAGAACTACATACCATTGCAGGCAAACAAACCCTTCCAGAATGGAAAAGTTGCAAACCTCTTCAACGAAGTAATACATAATTCCAGAGTAACAAACATATGCCTCTTAAAGTACATGATTAAACTCTAAAAAGTCAGACATCACCAAATATTGCAAATGTAGCCTTAACTCTGCCTTACAGTACATTACAATCCTGAGAATTTTAATGTACGTTAACCACAGCCACTTCATTTTAGTTACAGTTTCACAAGTTGAGGAACTGGTACGCTGTCTTAAACCAGGGGTGTCAAACTCACCCTACCCCTAGACCCAGGCCAGAAGTTGTATGTTTGACACCAATCTTAAACTCTATGAACTGCCTTTCACAAAGAGAAATATGTCACACATAGGGTCTGCAGCCACTGTTTAGCCCATTAATATTCATTTATATTATGGTATACATAAAGTCTCCAGTCATGTTGCTCAGTATCATACAGTAACCAGAAAACATCCTCCTTGCCCCCCCAAAGTCATCCTTTTTTTTGCCCAACTCTATTTTTTCTCTGTGATGGTTCTGTGGGTGCCTTGGATTTTATTTATTTTTAAGCTCATAGGTATCCTTATTGTCTTAATCCACAATGCCATGAGTAACTATATCCTGTGTAACTGCAGACAACAGACAAAACTGATCAGCTGCAGCATTTTATAGCTGTTGAACTCAGCTAACAAGCAGTATCAGTTCATCAGTTGTATCATGGAAGATGCAAGTACTAGCAAATGTAATGCCATTAGAACGCTTTCAACAAAACTAATAACTTATGAATGTCTTGAGGCTTAAGGCTAAAAAATACAAGTCCAGAATTTATTTATTGTGATAGTAGCTCAAACGTTGCAACAGGGGCCACTGTTATGGAAGTATGAACCAATTGCTGGATCCTAATTGCAGTGTGTAGTGTCATAAATGCTCTTGTAAGTTTTGTAGATTAGTGTCCATACAAAGTTCCATCATCCTTTGCAAACTGATTCACAAGGTGAGAGACAAAACTTCTGGAAAAGCAGATACAGGACCTGTGAATGTAACAAAGCATTTTCTTGTCATTTGTTACATGCTGTCAATCAGTTTACCAGAACAAGAAGTGGCAGATGTTCAAGTGAAGATCTTGTGTTCACAGGGTTCTCTATACCGGGTTTTTGTTTCTTGTATGGGTAAAGCTACACCAGTGCAAACCCCCTAACATAAAAGTTGAATGAGCAGAAAAATGTCATTTGCCCTGGTTCAGCCAGACAAAATGCAAAGGAAAGGTAAGACAAGTCCTTTTTATTCTCACATCTCAGAATGCCTTGGTGGTACAAAGCATGATATTGTTTTCAAAATATCCACGAGTATTATCATAATGGCAATATTTTGCACTCACTTGACTCGCATACAAATGTATACACAAGACCTAAGGCAACAGAGAAGTCCAAATGAATGAGCTAAACAAACAAGATGGTAAAATCTACAAAGAAAACAAAGCAAGTAGAAAAGAGAACTACAAAGAAAAGGAGAAAAATGGTTCCTGTGAATTCAACTCACCTGCCATCAGGACCAGAATTTAATTTTTTACTGTATGTAATATATCCATATGCAATCCATTAATTCAACCCATATTTGCCATAAATCCATATACGAGTGGTGTTTAGTTTATTATAAACCTCTTGCTACAGCAGCAGCTAGATACTGACAAATGAACCCTAAGAGAAAAGCAAAACTGCTTGTTTCCAAATACAGCGGTTGTTCTTTTGATTGTAAAAGATGGAATGAATGGGAAGCCAGAACAGAGTGCTGTTTCTTCTAAACCTTTTAAAATAGAAAACTACTTTACATACTTGAAGGTCTCCACACCCCAATACTCTCACACTGTTAATGCATTTAGCAACACAACTATCCCTCTGAAGTAGGAATATGCTATTATCCACATGTTTCAAGTGGGGAATTGAGGCAAAGAGACTAAGGGACTTATCCAAAGCTGTACAGAAAGCATGTAGCATAGCAGGGATGTGAACGTAATTTTCTTCTAATGATTTAGTCGCAGAACCAGCCATCTGTTCTATGGGGAAAAAATTAAAAGTTCTAAAATAAGAACAGAGGGACTAAAGACAATAGGAACTATGTGTCTCTGGCTCATTTTCCTACCAGATCTATCCCATCTAGATTGCACTGCATTACTTGTGACTTCTCCTTCTTTAACTTGTGAAATAAATACTGCAATGGCAACAATACATCCTGCTCCTATTTTTGCATCTCCAAAAGAAAGGAAGCATAAATTAGCATGTGTAAAATAAAAATCTCATAAATCTTCACTAAGAGATATGGATCTGTATCTGGCAGGTATGTTTTGAGAAAGTTCAGTTACATCTACCATGAATGTTTGTATGCTTCTTGACTCTTTTGGCTGGCTCTGTGAGCAGCACTGTGAACCCTCTGGGAAAGCCTATTCTGAAATTTAGAAACTTTTAAACTTTCAACTTGATTGCATGGACTCAGTGACATTTGGAAAAGATATCCAAAGGGAACCCAATCCTTCAGCTTTTGAAACTTTGATCTACTCATCTAATATCCTCAATAATTAACTCAAGCCTTCCTTTGGCTGGTAGCAGTACAAAGATATTTCTAAATGCAAGTATATAAAGGTAGGTTTAGTGGTATAAAAGCAGGCAACTTAACACATGAATGTAGACATATATCCACATAATAGCACCAGTGGAAGGAAAGGAACCACCCCCACAAACCTAGCAGGGAAACCTAAATGAATCATGCACTTCCAACACAGCAGGTAGCTACATAAGAGAAGTGTGTGCCAACCTTACACTGAGTACACACGCCAAAGTCTTTCATGGTTTTACATCTACCTGACATATGCTGTATTTCAGCTATATATTTCTTCATGATGTTATATGGCTGGTGTTACTCACAAAAATGAGATGTACCCCATCAAAATAAAATAATGCAGCAAGTCAGGCTGTACAGTCTTCAGACTGATCAGGAATGCAAAAGGTATATTTAAAAAGATACACTGGGATACTAGAAATCTGTAGGTTTATTCTCCTCCTCACTTGCATAAATATATCTAGAAGCAGCAACCCCACTGATTTCAGTGAATTGATCCCAGTATAAACATGAAGAGAAGAAAATCATGGTTTAGGATGAAACACTGCATAACCTTAATGGATCCAACACAAGAGTCTTGTAACCTTTTTTGTAAACCATCTAAGAATTATTCTTACCACTCCTAGAGCCATGGGATTACAAGACTCACTTTTTCAACAACAGAAACCTGAAGTTTCTAATCCTTTGTGGTTGTAAGCAGAAGCTTGAAAACATGATCTGAATACAAATTAAAACACCCTAAAATGTGTTATGTTTACAAATACAGTAAAAGCTTTGTTATTCTGCATAAGTGGGGTAAGTGGGGGTCCTGTTATCTGAGAGTTATACCTATCAAGGAAGACAGGAGCACAGCACAGCCACCCCCACTGGGAAGAACCTGGCTCTGCCCCAGCTCCAGCCCCAGCCCAGTGGCAGTCTGCCCTGCCCTGCGCAGATCCCTTTCCTCAGACATTTCCACCAGAGGGGGAAGCCAGGGGGCACATGCATGCATGCACACATTCAGCCCCCCCTGCAAAAATGTTCTCTTTCTGCCTATGCGGCTATCAAATAGAAGGGGTCCCGGCAGCTCCTCTACTGGCAGCATCACTAACTAACATAAACAACAAAAATACTTGATGTGCATGCCAGATGGACTCAGCAAAGATGCAGTTACTAAAGTGAGGATTTGTATTGGGGGATATTGGAAATTCCAGTTAATAGAGTGTTCTGGTTAGTAAAATGCCAGTTAACACCATTTTTACTGTACTAAGATATTTAAATCCTGATTTATTTGATATCTGATGCATGAATTTTGAAAGTTTAGTAATGGCAGCACTGATCTCTGGATCCTGGACATTATATTATGTGACTGGAGATGCTACAGCTACACAGATTTAAGCTTTCCTTGTTTTGATCGTGAAGGCAAGGGAAAAACACTGAGAACTTAATTCTCAACACAGGGAGAGAAGGATACTGCCATTTGGAGGGAACATTTAAATTAGAAGGGTTCTTTTAACTTATGTATTCCTTGGTTGATATGGATTCGTGCTTTCCTGATTTCCGTGAGCACTTAGCACAGCACATCTTAGGGTGAAGACAGTTGAGGGCAACAGAACCTTGTCTGTGTTATTCTAATTTAAAATCATACATCTCTCAATGTGTACACAAGGGGTTTGTAATTAGTGATATGGAAAGTCCGTAAACATGTAGCTTTGTACCTAGGATTAAATTGAAAGTGTTACTTGTTTGTTGCTTCAAGATGTTTGTATCAACTAAAAGGTGTTTGTATCAGCTAAAAAAGACAGGGCATGGCTCCATGTAATTCACTTGACTCAGAACTCGAGACAATTCTTCTGAACTCAGAACATTATCAAAAGTTTGTTCTTTCTGAAAGGCCAGGGCCCCAACTGAGAAGTCCAGGAGATTATTACTTGATAAATGGGTGAATGGTGGTATTCAATACATTTCACAAGCAGTAAGTATATAAATTGTTGTCATAGCACTATTTTAGAGGCATTCACTAACAAGGTGTGTTCAAACATCACCTCCACAACAATCTACTGCTTATATTAAATATTACTAATTAGTACTACTACTTACAAATTATCGGTACAGTGAGCTCAATTTTATGTCTGACCTCACTGTCAGTTGCTGTGATTTAAAATCTGAGGGGAAATCATTACATACATTAGCTGTGTATCACTTTGGTCAGCCCAGTAAAAACTTCTTTTTTATTTTGCAGTGATAATCAAAAAACAGACAACATGTTAGGATCCGTGAGAAATGTTAATGAACATGATACTGGAATATTAATTGGGTGGAGGATTCTTCCTCCTTTGTAAAACAGTTTTATAAAGACTTGAATGTTGGGTGATGATGTCATTCAACATCTTAGTACTCTAACATTTATTCCTGGTCACCTTAGATTGACTGAATCTGTGCCTGCACTGAATAATGTTGAAGAATAACCATTTATTTTATAATTTATGATTTTTTTTTTATTTTTTTTTTAAGTCTTCTAAATCCAGGCGTGGGCAAATCTAGGACCTGGAACAAATGTTTCTAGAGTACCTAGACTGAAATTGCCAATTAACTGAAGTTACCTAATTGATTGTAAATCTTCTAGCTTGAGTTAAACGCAACAAAAATAACTAATGTAAAAAGACAATTTTTAACAGAAATACCAATACTATGATGTAATATGTTACCATAACATTGTTCATGCTGTTTTGCCTTATTCGATAAACATTTATCATAATTTTTAGTTTGTTCTTTAATAAAAAAGTTGTGGGGGTGTTAAAAAAATTAATCAACAAAGTCTAATAGACCAAAGGTATCTCGGAAAAGCATATTATTAGTCTATCTGTGTAATATTTATGGCTATGGCTTTCAATATAAACACATACCTAGTGAGAACGGAAAAGACACTACAAATATGTTATAACACCAAGTTCATTCCTTATCTGGAATCCAGATTATCCTATCAAAAATGAAAAAGATGAAAACAGAGTGGTTTAAAGATTAGCAGTCAGCCTTACTATCAGATCACAATGCCTTTTATATAAAGAAATAAGGAAAAGACTGCCTCATTTCTAAACAGTTTCAAAGTGAAGGAAAAGTTGGGAAGAATACAAAATAAATACTTGTACAGGATGGAAAGTAAAACAATGGTAAAACATAAGAAGAACAATGGTAAAAATATAAGATATTTTTTTCACAAAGCTCATAATTAATCTATAGAAACTCATCGATGCACCCGTCATAGGACAGGAGCTTGGTAGGACTAAACTTTCAGATGGACAAGAAGAACATGCAGTCACATTAGTCAGGGGTTTAAAAATATAGCACAATATCTCTGTTATTAAAAGAAGTGCCACAATATGGTCTCTGCTGTATAATACATGGTAATTACAGCAGTTAAATGAAAAAAGAACACACCACACACTCTAGGAACATCAATGTTTTGATTAACTCACCAATGTTCTCATTGAAATTTTAGCTACTCTATAATACTCTGCTGCAAAACAGCACAAAATGCCAGCAGCATAAGAATCAACTCCAGTACCCTAGAAACAATGATCACTTCACTGCCAATGCTCCATTTCTTAAATGAAGAGCTCAACTGTGAGGCAGCTTTGATGCAACCTTTCCATTTCCTTACCTACAAAGCTCTTTATTTACCTCACAGGGATACAGTAATTCAGTAATAGGGATTATTTTACTAAGGTTTGTACAGCATGGTGTACAGCATTTTGAAATGCTACACAGAAGTGAAGTTTTATTAATATTATTGCCGCAGCAGTACATTGTGCCTCAGAGTGCACAGTCAAAGGTAGGGGAGTTCTAGTTTTACCCATTACTGCTTTAAAGGAATCAGTTTTTCAACAGTCTGAATGTAACCAGCAGTTTTACTAACAATATACATTTATGTAGTTGCAGCAGACCTTGCTGACCATCCATCTCTCCCACACTACTATTTTCTATAGTACTGTTACAGGGGGCCTTCCTAGAGCCGATTAAGAGTTGGCCCACCCACCTGTTCCTGGGCTAATGGCCTGCCTTTCTTTCCTGCCATGCCTTGTTGTTCAATAATTAGTGACTTAATTAAGCGGGAGACTGTCCTTTTTGTGGCCCTGTTCTCCTGGGCCTACATATGCAGTTCCAACCACTCCTGTACTGCATCCCAAGTCTCACAGATGACCCACACATACATGATGTTCCCTCACACCATGACTGGCTCTCCTGGGTCTCACAGGGACTTTCACTCCCTCCCTGGAGCAATAGGCCACTGTGGTCCCCCTTCCTGTAATTTTTGACCCACACTCAGCCTCCTTATGGTGGGGGCCTTACTGGAGTCAAGTCTCACCCCTAGATTCCTGGCTGAGCCCCACTATTTGGCCTCAGGCCCAACAGGCAATAACTGCAGCCTTTATATCCCTTGTTCTCAAAATGGCTGCCACCATCAGGCACCTGCTAGCTGTCTGACTCTACCCTTAAAGTAGCAGGCACCTAAAGATGCACTGCCACAAATACTATTAATACCTAGATAAACATGATGTTCTTTGAAGTCTCTTGCAAAACTCTTGGGGGTAATCTTTTCTATTTCCCCTGGTTCAAAGAGATTTGGCTTTGTCTATTTAAATGATTTTTAAATAGTTATGATGATAAGCTTCTATAAGCTTGCAAAATTTATATGTATGCTTCAATTTATTAAGTCAATGGGACCATTCAGATGCTTAAAGTTAAGCATCTGAATAAGTGCTTGCAGGAAGGAGACCTTAAAGAAGAGGTCTTCCAAAATGTGTCTAAATTAGCCTACCCTCTCCTCTTAGGAATTTGATTTTCAGCCAATCTCTTTTGACTGAGAATGTGTTATTGTACAGTTCTCACATGTTTTATCCCAAGCCTTATAAGCTGTTTGTCCCAAAGGAGCACAGCTGTTTTGGTGAGATCTATTGTGAAGTACTGAATTTTGCAAATTCAAGAGAACAAAATAAAAAAAGCAAGAGCCTATTACAAAATATTGAGTTAGTTTCTAAACTGTTATGTAGTTTTAATATCCTATGTGAAAAGAAAACAAAGCTGTGACAAGATTTAAGTTTAAAGCAATAGTTTTAATGATAAATGTTTTCTTTATTTTAATATTGTCACTTGGTCTCTTTGTTCTGGCCTCTGCAAATAACAATGCCTGATAAAAGGGAAATGTGCATTTGCTACAAGACTGCAAGGAATGCAACTCTAGACCAATTAGCATTTGTATTATCATTTCAGGAAGTGATTTATAACCCTGGCTGCATTTTGAGCTATCTTTCGGAGAGATTAAGTTCAGACCTTTTATTCCTCTGTCAACTCAAATTTGTCTGCATGGGAAGTTACTGGAAAAGATGGCTCAACATTAATTTCAATTACAGCAGGGTGAAAGCCCATTCATAAATATTGCCTTCGACAGGCTTCATTTTTGCTTCTTGAAGAGTATCTTGGGTAGCCACTACAAACACTCTATTCAAGATGAAAGGGCTTAAATCTTTGCAGCATGGCTATTGCTCAGAAACCAGTAGTCCTGGAGAATGGGGATTTGTTTACATTTTGTTAAAATGTTGAGGCCACACACAGACTCCAAATTAGGTTTCATTATATTAAACCCTTTTGCAGAAACCCCACTCCCCATGTACATAAGCACTTCTTAAAGAGAAAAGGAGACATTCTGAAAGACAAATGTCATGGCTAGTTTTGTGGTACCTAATGACAGATTTCAAAAAAGGCAGTACCCATCTAATGTTTCTTTCTTTTGCTAGTTCCTATAGAAAAGCAGATCAGATTTTGGTCCCCAAACTTTAATAGTGGTCTTAAATCCTTGGGGGGTGGGGAGGTGAAGTAGCTTACTTGGCAAAAAATTCAAATTGCTATAATAATAATTTTATTATGATATAGAACATTCTTCTCCTGAAAATTCAAAAAGCTTCAAAGTAGGTATAAGGTGTGTATAAATAACAGATTTACAATAATTTCTCCTGGGAGGTAATAACAGAAAGCCTATCATGAAAGTTAGTTTCACTGTCTGAAAATAAATGGAATCCATTTATCTACAGCACTGTATATGTTTTCACTTACCATATTATTCCAGTAGTCTCCAAACATTAAATATATTTAACGCTAACCCATGAGGTACAGAAGTGCTGCTTTACCCATCTTACAGACTGGCAATTGAGATAGAGAAGCTAAGTGATTTGCAAAAGATCACAAATAAAGTCAATAGCAACCAGGGAAATGAACCCAGGGCATCTCAGGTGCAGGTCTTAACTCCAGGTCTTAATTCTTCTCCCTAGCTACATAACATCTAGGTCTTCCCATCTGTAGCCTTTGTTGTTTTTGTCCTAGTTTCCTGCCTGCCCTCAGTCTCCTTTTAGGCTGTCTTGACTCTATTGACTTTAATTTGGTCACAGACTCTAAAAATGTCTACTTTTCCAATTGGAAAAAATGGAGTATGCCTAGGAAATACCACTCTAACAATCAGCCTCTATTGTACAGGAATAAGTGCCTAACCCCTGGCCCATGGGCCAGATCCTGACCATGATGCCATTTCATCCAGTCTGTTGGGCTCCTCATGGGTCCAAAAATTTGGTGGCAGGAGAGCAGTGGCCCTGCTCCCCTCACCCAGCACCAAATTTCCTGACCCATGGAGAGATCTGAGTGCTGCATTGGGCACCCAATCCCAAAGTGCAGGGCCAAGCAGAGGTAGCACTGAGCTTCAGGGCCCAATCCCAGTGCTTTGGCAACTGGAAGGGGTAAGCTGACCACCTTTTCAAAATGGAAAAGTAGGACAAATGCCCCACCTCTCCTCCTCCTGCCTCTACTGGGGGCACAGCCAGAGCAGAACTGAGTGGAGTTAGAGGGATGCAGGCTACCTGCTGCAGGCTCAGGGCTCCCCACTCTCCTGCCTTTCCCTTGGGACCCACCATGCCAGCTCTGCGCCCCCTGCCCGCCCAGCAGCAGGCACAACTCCACACTCCCACAGCCACCGCTGCTGCTAGGCAGGGAGGGGGCATTTTATCACTGTGGTGTAGACAGCAAGGCAGGGAGCCTCAAGGCTGCAGCAGGCAACTCGCATCTGCCCCTGCCCTACACAAATCTGGGAGGGCACGTGCCCCTCCCCCCCCCCACACACACACACGCATCCCTCCCCCACCTCCTGGATGACCTGTCTGTGGCTCTGTCCTATTTCCAGGCCCCATGCACCACCCTGGCTGGACAGTGCCCCCAGCTCTAGCCCCTGCTGCACTCTCTGCCTCACCATGAGGGCCTCAGTCTTCCTTCCCTATGCTCCCTCCTCCCTGAATTGACATACCTACAGGGAGCTGCTCTCCATGCTGCCTAGCTATATTTTTGGCCATATGTATATGTGCAGGCACACACCTGCATGTGGTGTCCCCTGCATCCCACTCCTGGCAGCCCCAAGCAGCTTGCAAGAGGAAGCCCACTGCTTCCCAAACTCAGACCCCTGCACAACACCAGGAAAAATGTTGTCCCAGTCATGCAGCACAGGACTGGGACTTGAGCTTCCCATTCCAGGACTGTCCTGCCCAATTAGAGATGGGTGGTCACTCTAGGGAGGAGGTGGGAGCTGGCCCCTTGGGACCAATCCTGGCACAATGAGACAAGAGAGGGTAGTGCTAGGCCCCAGAGACCAATTCTGGTGTGCTGAGCTTGGGAGGGCATTTCCAGTTCCCTGGGGACCAATCCCAAAACACTGAGGTGGGAGGGAGTGGTTCCAGGTCCTTGGAGACCAATCCTGCAGGGAGTGGATAGTGCTAGGCCCCAGTACCCACTCTTAGCACTAAGGGCAGGGAGAGGGTGGTGCCAGGCCCAAAACCTGATCCTAGCCTGTGTGGCTCAATTCACTCCACAGACCAGGCCTGCCCCACTAAACTGTTTGGTCCCACTATCCAGGTAAGCACCCTGGTGTTGACTTTAAAAAGCTCAGATAATAAATAGAAACATAGTTACAAAACACACCACTAATTTTCAAATAATTCAAGGAAAGCATTGAGCATTTGTAAAATTACATGAAGCAAAATATAAAACTCTCAACAAATGTTTTTCCTAAGGGCCCCATTCTTCAACCTGTACTCACTTAGCAGAGATACACAAACTGGCCTACTTAGGGTTCATAAATTCAGCATGAATAAGGTGTGCATCCCCTGACCCTAAGTTTAAAGAAAAGGGGAGGGGAGTTGAAATAAATCTAAACCTAAGGCCATGCACACACCATTTTTATACCAATATAAGTGGTCTTTCCACTGATATACACATAAACTACAACGCTGCATGATATAAACTAGCTCAAATACAGTGTAGAACTAATCCAGGAAAATTGGGGAGCAAACCACACTGATGTAGGGCAGCATGCATCTTTCACTTACCCTGCATAACTCCTGTGCTGAAGGCAAAAAGTCATTATCTATTCCATAGGCAGCTAAAGTAAGGCTCTGCAGTTGGTCAGCTGTCCACTCTAGCTTCCAGTGGAATTTATATTAGTATATAAACCAGCGCAAACATGTTGCGTCTCCAGGCCACAAAAAGTAACTTTAGGTGTGAGAGCAGCACTATTACAATTTTCTACTTTCTTTGCCACTGTTCACTTAACGTAGACTTCACTACTGTAAAGATTTTATTAAAATAAGTACTGCACATTAGGTAATTTAATTACAGTCAAAGGCAGACTGAGTCTATATAAAGTCAGACATTATACAAGAAAATAGCAACATTCTGCTGAGTTATTTACCAAATCATTTGAAAACCCATTTGTGTCCAAGTTCTTTTCTATAGTGTCAAAATTCTGGTCAGTTGCTATTTTCTGAGCAGAACAGTTTGTATAAATACAAGACTCACTAAGAATACTTACTAAATAACACAGTGAGGTTCTAATAATTCTGTGTTATTCTTTTTTCTGATAGACCTTTATTTATTTCTGAATTATCTCGAGAGAAGCTCTGCTTTATCAGAGTCCTCCCTACTGGTATAGAACAAATATTTTAGCCCAAATTTAGTCATAGTGAAAAAAGTGTCCAAATATTCATAACAAAAAAGAATCCTGTTTGTCCATACAGCAAGGAAACCAAAGATATCAACACAAACTTATATATTGCCTAGTTAGAAACCTCACATCACAGGTAGTTTAAAAATCTTTATCTTCCTTACTAAGAATGAAAACAATGGTTTTTCTGAAAATCAGCAAGCACTGTATGTGAGTAATACGGACACCTTCCCAGTAGGGGCTAAACAGAGACCAACAATTTTCTGACAGAATCATATCATATACTATCTACTACACTATCTTGCCTCCGCCAGAGATGAGCACTAGGTGTTTCAGGATGAAGGTTCAGGAAACTACCACCACAGAAACTGGACCTCAGTTTAAATCCTGAAACATGAAGTTTAAATCTCTCTTCCTAGTAATGTCCCTGCTCATCAGTCCTCTCAAGTTGTCCAGTCTCCTGCCGCTGTCCCCAACTCTGTCTGGGGCAGTAACAAGAGCAGTCTTGCAGCAGCCATTGCTGACAAAACGAACAACAGCTAGAGGTTTAAAAGTGGCCTGGTCAAACAGGGGAAAAAATTGGTTTGTACCCTATTCTGATATTAGTTATAATTGCAGATATTTTTGCTCTGGATCTAAAAATTTCTATTTTGCCTGGTGGTACTTGCATGATGAAACAGGGCAAATAAAAACTCCCTTTGTGACAAGTATCTGTGCAAAGTATCATTTATGTTTTCAGCAATGTTCCTGCCTTCCTTCATTGCTCTCCTTAAAACCTGTTGGCCCAGTTATTATCACATAGATTCTTTTGCAGACTTCCTCTTTTTCTATCAGATCTTGTTTTATCATAATGATTTATTCCTTAGATGTTACCCTCCCTCCATGTTAATGCATTTAAGACTACAGTATCTGCATGTTAAGACAGTAAAAGATGAGCTAAGTGCACTCTGAGCATCTCAAACTTACGCCTCTTTGGACAAGAAGCATCTCTGGCAGGTGTTACACAGCTCATGTTACAGTAACTTCAGTCTGCTTCATAGGGCCAATATAAGCAATTGCAGACCTTCAGTATCCCAGTGTGCACTGCTCCCTTCCCCCAACCCACACAGACTATCTATCCTCCAAAACTCTACTCCCGCAAGCTGATGGAAAGCCAGACAGCTGCAGGAGACTGAAGAACCACAGGGCAGACTTGGCAGTTCGGAGCCATGCCCCTGCTCACCAAACCTATCCAGTTCTCCAGCCTTCTGCAGTTGTCCAGCTTACCAGGCTTCCGCAGCTCTCTGTCTATCTGGGGCAGTAGGAAGAGTGCACAGAGCAGGGAATGAGATGATCAATATCTGGAGTTTTCAAAGTGACCTGTACCAGCAAGGAAGAAACTGGTTTGCACCATCTCATTATCTTTCTTTCAGAACTGCAGTACAGTACAGACTTGGCAGCTCCTAGCCCAGCCCCTGATCACCAGCCTTCTAGCAAGAAGTCAGAGCTGTGCTTGTCAGAGATGATATTAACCCCTGACATGCGACTACTCACAGCACAGCTAATTTTAATCAGTTTACTTCTTTACTTTTTCTTTAGGAATTCTTTATTACACTTTACTTGTTACTGAAATCTCTCACTGTATAACTTTCCATCACTCTCATTCTCGCTATCTTACCTCCCACCAGAACTGTTGGTGCCCATGGTTACTTAGCTCCAGATGTGACAGCAGATGAGCCACTACATCCTGTGTGTTATTTCAGAGTAAAGTGAGAATAGCCCCTCCTCTTGTGTGCTCCAACCTTGTACATTCAAGGAAACTATCATATTAAGTACCAAGAAATTCTCTTTCTAAACTGTGTCTTGTTCTTATTTGATGAGTTTATGCACAGATAGCAAAAGCCCTATTATGATCAGTCAGTTAGAAGTTGCAGCTTCTCATGTCTCTCTCAACATTAAACATCTTTTCTTTATCAAGAGGTCTGTAGAATTGTCCTATTTCTGAAGCTTTAGATTCTGCAGTTTATCATTTTAACTATACAAATTCAATATCTTTTGTGGCCTATTGTATTCACCTGAATACAAGATGACCCTGAATTTAAGATAACCTCCCCCCACCCCCCGCCCATGATTAGATTCTACTCCTGGAAAATTTGTAAATTTATTATAATTTTCAATGTATACAATCTAATTATTGGTGGATCACTTTAAATGTGTCCCTTCCCCTCCCCTTCCCCAACTAGTGCAGGCTGTGGGAAGAGGAGATGAGGGGGTCAGTAATGGGAGGACAGACAATAAGGGAGCATATGGTAGGGCAGACGATGATGTGCCAGTAATGGGGGCATGCAGTGGGAGGCCAGGGGGAGGCAGTAAGGAGGCAGGCAGTAGAGGCGGCAGTGGGGAACAGGTGGTAGGGATCAGGTAGTGTAAAGGCAGGCAATGGGAAGGACAGGTAGCTTGCCCTCTGGCACCCCACTTACCCCTCTTGTAGTCCAATACCTCAGGTCCCCACTTTCGCTTCCTCCACCCCCCACCATACTGTTTCTTCTCCCCACAGCCTTGGGTCCCGGCCCCCGCTTCCTCCTGTCTCCACCCTGCCCTGAATTCTCTACCCCCTGCCCCTTCACCTTCCCTTCACTTTTGCTCCATGCTGGCAAGCTCGTTCCCTGCTGTAACCTGGGAGCATTGAGTATGACTCCAGCCCAGTCCTGCAGCAATGGCATGGAACCAACACTGCTGCTACAGGGCTGGACCAGAGCATGTGCTCCATGCTCCAGACTGCAGTGAGCATGTAGCCTGTTGGCATGAAGTAAAGGTAAGGAGGAGTGTGGCGGAGGAGGAGGGGAAGAGACAGGGAGAAGTGAGACAGGAGGGACACTGGGCACTGGGGGCATGAGGCAGCAGGGGAGGAGTAACGGGTGCATGCAGAGGAAGCACCCAACTCAGGGTTGAGGCTGGAGCTGTACCCAGAGCCACAGCAGCTGCCTGCTTCCAGCTGCCTTGTATTCTATTGTAAGATGAGAAATGTTTTCCCCACCTTGTCTTTTAAATGAAGTAAATATGGTAGTTTGTCTTTCCTATGTACTTTAGGTTCATGTTTTACAGTAGCCAGTTGATTTTTAACATTTCACCCTATTTCCATCAATGCCTTTTATATAAGGATCCTCCTTTTTCACCGGGCATTCTAATTCACCCATGCTTCTTATATGTGCATACAGAAATGCATGGATTTTTTTTCTGACCAGTTATCAGTTGCATTGCTGACATCCTTCAGTTATCTCTGTTCAGCTTTCACACTCCTTAACTTCTGTTGACTTTCCCCCAGCAGTCGCCATACAACCAAGGGTGGAAACAAACATGGCCTGACGTCTCATCTGTGTCACCATAAAAATGTTTCTGACAGCACAAATTGTGAGCAAACAGATGTTGCTAGGCTATGCATATGAAGGGCAAATTAGTGGCATAACAAAAGGTAATAAACTCTATGGCTTTATTGTGGCAAATGTCTTACCTTGGTGGCAGGAGAGCATAGGGGGCCTAAGATGCCTGCATTCTCCCACCATCCTGGAGCAGGTGCTCTGGGGCTTCAGGGTCCCTCAAACCCTCCTCCATTCCCCAAAGCAACTGCCTGCTTTCCCTGCTAACAGAGATGCACCCTAGAGAATCTCAAGGGAGATGCCTCAGGATACCTGGTCACAACCACTCAGGAAAAAATGGAACTCCTAGATGACTACTTTGCCTCGGTCTTTTACAAGACCAAGGGGAACAATATGCCACATAGAGCACAGAACGAGCAGGGCAGGATTGACACTATTCCCACCATTGCCAAAGAACTGGTGTATGATCAATTAAAGACATTAGATGTATATAAATCAGTAGGACCAGATGTACTCCACCCAAGAGTGCTGCAAGAGTTGGCCAAAGTAATTGCAGAGCCCCTGGCAGAGGTCTTTAATGGGCCTGTGGAGAAATCCCAGAGGACAGGAAGGAGGCCAATGTTGTGCCCATCTTCAAGAAGGGGAAGCGTGAAGACCCAGGAAACTACAGGCCAATTAGCTTAACTTTTATTCCAGGGAAAATCCTAGAAACATTCATCAAAGAGGCTATATGTGACAAACTTGCAGAAGGCATGATACTGAATGACAGCAAGCATGGCTTCATCACAGGCAGGTCTTGTCTGACCAACCTCATTTCTTTCTATGATCCGTTGACTCGTCACCTGGAAGAGAGAAAAGCAGTTGACATCATATACCTCAACTTCCAAAAAAGCCTTTGACCTGGTGTCCCACGAGGTACTGATCAGAAAACTGGAGAATATCAGGCTCAACTGTGGAACCGTCAAGCGGGTGTGAAGCTGGTTACAGGGTAGGACACAGAGAGTCCAATAAATGGATTGGTGTTGTCCTGGTGAGATGTGGGCAGTGGCGTACCCCAAGGGTTGGTACTTGGCCCAGTGCTGTTCAATATCTTCATCAATGACCTGGATGAGGGGGTGAAAAGCCCACTGGCCAAGTTCATGGACAACACCAAGATGTGGGGTTGTATACCCGCAGATAGGCTGCAGATACAAGCAGACCTAGACAAGCTGGCATGTTGGGCAGGGTGGAACCAGATGATGTTCAACATAGAGAAATGCAAAGTGCTGCATCTGGGGAGGAAGAACCCCCAGCACACTTATAGGCTGGGCATTGCTAACCTGACCGGCACTAGAAATGAAAGAGATCTGGGGGTAACAATAGACCCCAACATGAATATGAGCTGGCAATACAACACAGTAGCCACTAGGGCCAATAAAACTCTGGTACGCATCAATCGATGCATCTCCAGTAAATCCAAAGAAATGATTCTCCCACTTTACTCAACATGGGCGTGGCCGCAGCTGGAGTATTGAGTCCACTTCTTGCCACCGCACTTCAACAAGGACTTGCTAAATGATTGCGGCTTACCGCTATATCAGAGGCGTACATCAGGGGTTCAGTGAACAACTGTTCACCAGGGTGCCCTGGGGGAAAACTAGGAACAACAGCCACAAACTCCTGGAAAATAGTTTCAGGCTGAACATTAGGAAAAACTTATTTACAACTAGGGTGTCCAGACTATGGAACAAGCTCCCCACAGAGGTGGTGCAATCATCTTCCCTAGAGGTCTTCAAGAGAAGACTGGCTGGTCACCTGGCTGGGATCATCTGACTCCAAATGTCTTTCCTGCTCATGCAGGGGGCTGGACCCGATGATCCTTCCAGCCCTATGATTCTATGGTGCTCCATATACAGGGAAACATCCCCTGGGATTGCAGAAGAGAGTCTGGCTAAATGGGGATAAGCCCCACTTTCTTCACACGGGCAGCCCTGTCCTGTGCCATCACAGAAGAGTGGGACAATGGGCAATGTGAATTTTGCCCAGTGAAGCAGATCAGCTGTGCTGTGACACATTGCAGCACAGCTAAGCCACTTCATTCAGCACCATCTATTTCTAGCCTGAGAGAGAACAATTTTCCACCAGTAGCCATGTGGGATTGAATGGATCAGCTAAAGAAAATAACTGTGGTTTGAACCAAATGGTAATCATGGTATAACCATATTAGTAAATGAAGATATGAGATAATTTATCTTCTAGCATGCTTGGGGTACGATGAGCAGGGGGAACTGCTTTCATTTGGAGATGTATTTTAGACAGACTCAGCAGCCTTTTTCAGAGGGTAGGTCATTTCCAGTGATGTAATGGATGGTTCTGCTCGGTTGCACCTTCACAGAAAACAGTCCAACAAGTAATTCAAACAATATAAATTTTCCCCTTCTTTCCTCTTTTTCTCCAGGCTTTTGTACACTTCCCCTGGAAAAATCTGAAATGACATTTGCCCAAAGGAAAATCTCCAGCCCAACCATTTGATCAGCTCCAACTACATCAGATAAAAACAGAAGCCGTGTTAGATCTTTTTAGTGTTACCCAGGAATTTATCCAAGAGAAAATAACTTCTAGCATCTAACAGAAAAGACATTTCACAGATGTTAATCAATTGATTAACTATGCAGTTACCGTATAATAGCCCTGTACATGTGATTGGGGAATTGTAACTTGCAGCTCTTCAGCTGTCTGACACTGTTTATTGATTAGAAAAACAGATTGCTGTTCTTGATATTGTAACATGATATTTTAATTACTGTCTTATATAGCATCTGACCTTCAGTCCTTTAGAGTAAAATGAATCCACACAAAAAGTGCCTGAATACCCCCTTGCTCTCCCTCCCCCAAAAAACTTGGCTTATCAAAGGCACACAGAAAGCAATGAATTCAGAATCTACTAACATTGCAATCCTTTCTAAAAAAAAAAAAAAAATCAGAAAATTCATAGTTGGTGAAATAACTAAATGTTTTCCGAGCTACTCAATAATTTGCTCATAAAAACTTGCACAAAATGAAAAAAAAATTACTAAAATAAAAATATTTTCAAACAGTAACCTGCTGTATCATAAACCATTGTGCTAGTCACAGTGGAGTGTTCTACTGCTCTCTATCCCTAGAATACAAGTCAATTCCCCCTTTTTAGGAGCATAATTCCTCCTGGAATAGGATTTTTAGTTTACTGGGGGGGGGTTGTTTTAAAATTTTATTAACTTACTTGTTTTTCCCTTAAATCATTGCTGTTTAGGTTGTTTTGTTCCATAGCAAAGTTGGAAGAGACTAATAGAGACAGAAGAAGTGCAGAGCACTAATGCAAGCCAACAATCTTCTGGATATCTGCCCAGAAATAAATTATCTAAAACCATCCTAGCTAAGCACATACTGGGTATTAAATTTTTGTGTAGTTTCTATGGCATTTGACAGTTGCCTCAGCAGTGCCTATGTATTTCTATAGTGACTAACCAAACAGATGTTGTGAGTCTGTTCATTCATGCTGTCTGCACAGCACAGAAGAAACAGCACTGTGAAAGTCCAGGCACATTCACTAACTGTGGCTGTAAACCCACTGCAACTTCCTTCTGTTGTCCTTTCTAGACATCTGAGAAAAGCCATACTTACCAACACTGCTCCTGGAAAGCAAGGGAGCGGTCAGCTTTGAATGTTACCAAGACTTTTTTTCTTTCTCTCTTTCAAACTTTGGGAAAGAGTTGGGGGCAAAAAGCAAAACTACAGTAGTCAAGCTGACAAACCAGAAAATGGGTTATTCTGCAACAAACCTCAGCAAACAACACAGTTTAGATTCTCAACAGTGACAGGAGGAAGAAAGCAACAGTTTTCCCACAGGCATAACAAAGGAGCTGAGCACCCAGAGCAGCTGTAGATTCTGGCTGCTGCCATACCACTGGCACAACTGTGCAGCTGTGGCAGCAGTGAGGGGTTTTCTACCCTTGGCCAAGGCAGCTACTCCGGTAACCCCACCCCAGTTCCACTACTGCGTTTTCTGCTACCTCTGATGAAAGACAATGATTTCCAGCATATCTAATATCCACATGGAGCAAGACAAACCACATCTGTTAACACTGCAACCCACAATGGCAACTTTGACCAACAAATCTGACAACATGGACCTTGTTTGCAAAATGCTTGTTGTTAGGAAACAGAAGGAGCATTCTATATGTTGGTTGTAACTTGACTGTCACTTCATTCACACCCAAGTGGCAGTCTACCATTTGTCACTCCCTAAAGACTGGAAAAAGAAAGATTTTTGGAATCTGTGCCTGTTCTTCCATTGGACAACATGTTGAAAGGATTCCAGCACACCACACCATGTTGTAGCTTAATACATGGTTTTGTGTAGTACACGTCATTCCAAAGACTGATTTTACATCAGGTGCAAAATATAGCATATACAGCAAATCTCAGTTATTCAAATATCAATTTTTCTGAATGCTAATATCTGAAACTGAGTCATGTCCTTGTTCAGGACACACCAGTGGGAGAGGACAGAACTCAGGTTAGAAGCCACCAAGATCACTTCCTATCATGGTCACCAGTAATGTCTTGCTGTTTCCCCCAATCCATCTATCTGTATACATCTCCTGTCTTCCACTTCCACTGTAAGGTTTTTGGGACAAGGCTAGCCTTGAGACAAGGGTCTAGGGTTCCTAGGCACTGGAAGAGCCATGGGTATCTGGTACCTTTTGAGTTAGAGGGGGCACGTGCCCCCTCCTCCCCCCAACACTAGTCACCGACTAAGGGTGGGGTGGTCCCCTGTGGTCAATCTCACTCCCGAAGGCCACTTCCAGAAATGACACAGCCGCTTTTGCTGGAAGCCCCACTCCACAACTGCCACTCACAAGGGAAGGAACTGGTGCTCCCGCCTACTCCCGCTGCCCACTGGCTAAACAGGGAGTGCAGCCTGACAGGGGGTGCACCAGCGCTCTCAGGGAGTGCACGTGCATGCACCCCCTACATATGGCCCCTGGGAAAAGGACAATTAAGAAATACTAGCAGCAATAGATAATTAGCCAAATTTTCTATCACATCTAATTCCTTAACCTAAACTTGGTACCTAAATGCCTAAAGTTGGCACTTAACTGACCTCCTAAGCATGGGCTGTGGGGGGAGGAACAGAAGTGGAAAGTGGAAAAGGAGGGGAAACAAGCTTATAGATTTCAGCTAGTCCAACTCAGGGAAACCTAGCCAACAGGCTTTGAATCTGCTCTGATCAGAAGGATGCTTTGCTAAGCCTGCTGGTCACCACTCCCTCTACTAAAAAAATCTGCCTTTCTATACATAAAGCAAAGGCTTTTGTCATTAACATTGCTTTATTAAAAGTAAATATTGCCCCCTTAAAAACAAAAGCCCTTCAATATTAAAAATAAATAACAGACAACATCATGCTGTTGCTTATAGAACATTACATGAGCAATACCCTGGGTAATAATAAAGAGGCATATCATGGAAGTGTCCTTCATAAGGCCACTTCCATATATCTAGAACACAAGAGTAAATTAATGGTGACAGACAATTCTGTGCTATCATCAAGAGAGATGATAGCTAGCATTCCTCAATAGTCTACTCTATTTTATTTTCTTCAGTGCATATGATAAAGGCCTCTTGGAACAATCACTTCTAAATATGGGTATTTCTGCATCATCTGTAGCTGTAGGGCTGGAACATCTGCTAAGGACATATATTTAACTCTATTCTCATCAGGCAATAGCAAAACCAACACATCCCATCATTCCCTGACAAACTGCTTCACAGAGATTGAGATGTAGGGATTTTTCTTTATTCTCTCTAGAGAAACATGTTAACTTCCCTACTTTTTACTCCCTTCCACTGATCAGCTGAAGAGAAGAGAAAAGAAATGGAACACAGCACTCAACATAATTCTAATATTCTAAAAGCCTTGGTCTGTCTGTCCATAACGCTTTATTCACACTCTGATTGGTTGTCTGAAACAATCAGAGTGCTTCAAGAGCGTTCTAAACAGGAGGTGGTGGAGACAGACAGAGAGGCCCTGATCCCTGGAGGCGGCGGCGGCGGCAGCCTGGAGGGGGGAGCAGAGTGACATCTCCTGTATTCCATGAGAATTAGCAATAGTGCATCTTCACTGCAGATCATATTATTAGAGCTGACATAGAATTTTCATCCCATTGGAAACTGCTATATTTCTATATTTTTATTGCACAAAAAAGATCAGAACAGCCGTATCAAAACATCAGTGATTTAAAATAGGGTTCAAGTATTGTTGCACTATGATGGTCCAGAAAATGTACAAGAGGCACAGGGATTTTTGTGATATCTTTTATTATTGTCTTGTTTTGTGAAGGAAGATAATGAACAAGCTCTCAGGCATAAAATACCTTTCTACAGAACCTCATGTCCAAAATGTCCTTCCTGAAGAAGGACACTTTGTACCTGGAAGTTTGTCCAACCTCTCTCCCAATTATACAGTTTGTCTAATAAACAATAAATCACACAAAAAAAATCCTTGTGGTTCCAACAAATTGCAATATGTAATTGTTACTAAATGACAAGCTGAAGTACCTTTTTTTAAAAAAAAAAGAAGCCCAGGTTCCAATTCTAGTTTATTGTGTGTGGACTCAAATGACGATTTTAACAATTTCTAGGGTAACTTTTTTCATAATTTCAACATTTCTCCATGAGGGCAAGTTATGTCTTAAGATATTTTTTTAAATCTAGTTGCCTGTGCAATTTTGTTTTGTTTTCTTTCCATTTTCATTTCTGAACACAGTCACAACTTAATGCAAGTATTTTCTGTGGATTTATGAAATGGCACAATGTTTGCTTAGTGGGTCATCAGCTCCTCTCTATTGGTCATTAGTCCCCTTGAAATACCACACATTGAACATTACTGCATAAATGCTACACATCTAAATGGATCAAATGCATTCAATTACTTAATATAAATACCTTACAGCATTTTTATGACTGCCAATCTGGCATAATTCAGTTCTGTCAAAATCATCATTGTATAAAAGGCCAAATTTAACAACTTATGAAACCAATAAAAATCCAGATACAGAAACAAAACACACCATAAGGAATAATAATTCTAGTGATATGTGTTAGGGAATTAATATAGGCAACTCTAGTGACTTTTAGAGACTACCATGGTACACAAAGGCATTTCTGCAAATACTGAATTTGCTGTGAGCATTCCAGGCTGCTTCTATGACTATTCTAAGAAGACGTGAGATTCTAATCACCCAGTTGTAAACAAAGCAGTAAATTAAGTTGGAGCAGAAAGTGGATGGGAATTTAGCACTTCAGTTACAAAGTTATGCAACTTACTAGAGCTACCAAAAGGATCCATGCAAGATGGTGGTCCTCAACCTTTTTAGACTCAAGGCAAACCTGGATAGACTCGAGGCATCCCGCATAAAGATGCCAGCTCTTAGTTTTCCCCCTTTTTCAACTACAGAAAGAACTCAGAAAGACCACAACTATGGATTTCTATTTGAAATTTCTGCATTTATCTTATTTATTAGTGAACAGTAGCCAAGCCCTCCCTTACTCAAAAAAAAAAAAAATCAAAACACTTGAAGTTAGCTGCCTCACTATTTATCATTGCCTCTTGAACTTCTACTTTTGAAAAAGAAACACATCAAGATCATGAGAGGTTACTAAGAAAGCATGGTGGTAAAGTGTATTATAAGAACCATGAACAGCTGAAATAAAGGCTAGATACTTCTCCAGATGAATCAAGATTTCCCATATTTTACAGATCCTATCAGTTCAATTTACATCCTGAATATATACATTGCCTCAGACAATTACCTTGTCTTGCAAAGGATATTTTAACCATATCTGCTCTGTCAAGCAGGTTTCTATGTTAGTAATTATGAGTTGTTATCCTCCTTGCATAATACAGCTGCAGGTAGGATAACAATAATTCTAATATATACATTTCAAAGACGTCTCAGAGGTTAGTATTGTCTGATTTCTCATCCTTTCTTCCTGAGTCCCCATACTGTTATCTACCTGCTCTTCACCATTGTGACAGAGCACCTTTGGGGTGCTTGCCATTTGAGGGCTCTCAAAGGCTCCAAGGGGAGTCTGCTTTGGAGCAGCAGCTGGAGACAACCTCCCCTGGTTACCTTTTCAAGGGGGGAGGTGTGTGGCAGGGCACTGTTGGTGCCTGCCACCTTAAGACCAGATCCAAGCAGCCAGCAGGTGAGGGACAGGACAGGCTCAGAGTGGGCGCAGGCGGCACTAGGAAGATACTGCATCAACTCCAAATTTTGCTGCCAGCCACCTGGTGCATGGGTGGAGGCGGGGTGTTGAGCTGGGGCTGCACTGGGTGGCTGGCACTGGGAGTGAAGTGGCGGCAAAATCTGGGGTAGATCCTCCCAGCATCACCAGCACCTGCTCTGGGTGCAGCACCCACCAAGAGCCCCGCACAGTCCTGGCTGCAGCCTGCCCCGTCCCACATAGATCTGGGGGGCACACACCCTCCCAGGGTGCAAGCAGCGGCGGGAGATGCCTCCCCCCACCACAAGCCATGGCTCCATCCCACCCCTGCCCCACCTAGGCAGCACGTGCCCACTCCCTCTCCATGGGGGGGTGTTGATCTGCCCCCCCAAACCATTCCCTCTCCCCTTCCACCACAGCAGACTTACCAGCTGGAGGCAGCTCTATTGGAAATCAGATCAGTATCAGCTGATATGGCTATCAGTATTGGTCCCAAAAAATCTCTAATTGGTGCACCCCTAGTAGCTAGTGGACTAAGCACCATGTATTGACAACCCACAATAGGGTTGCCAGCCCTCCAGGATTGCCCCGGAGTCTCCAGGAATTAGATATAAATCTTCAGGAGACTGCTGAGTCACCAAGGAGAGAAATTATAGGTCACTCTTTAAAATAAATATTAAATGTTGACTCTAATGTATACAGTAGTCCAGTGCATTTTAAAAAGGTAATAGTAATGTGTATTTGCCTTCCTGACGTAAAGTCTACACACTGTAATCTGTAAGTGATACATGCAAGCACGCGGGCATGTTCACATTGTATGTTGCAGGCATGTTAGCATTCCAGAAACCTCCCAGGATACGTTCAAAGAGTTGGCAACTCTACCCATAAACCCAATATAAAAGCACAGTCTCCAAATCTTCTTGGATTCCCAGGTACAAGTAGTGGTTTGTGTTGCCTTTTCAAACCTCAGTCTCATGCAATGCACTGTTTCCTTTTTAATTTAGCCTGTTTTTTCCTCTCGATTCTTAAACCTTATTTCATCACATTCCCAGTGCTTGTTGAATAGCTTTCATGTCCAAAAAGAATAGTACAAAATGGGACTCTTCTCTAATTTGAATTCTCAATCAAGAAAGCTTAGATGAAACAGCAACTTCCCATAATGTGTATGGTGGCTAGGGCTATGGATAATGTTCAAGAAGAGTTCCATAAAAAAGAGTTCAAGAAATGTAAGCTGACCATTATGTAACCCGTTAATCCAATGACAGAGCTTTTACTGCTCCACAGGGTTTAAATGAAAGAGAAAACCAATTCCAAACCCATAAAATGTACAGTTTCTCAAGAGGGCTTGGTAGAATTTGCTGTGGCATTATTATTCAATAAGAGTCTTTCCTTTTATTTCCATGGGACGGATTCTGGCCATAAACTTCATATGTGAACAGCTACTAAATATTCCAAAGCAAATATGAATTAAGAGAACAAATAATGACAGTAAAATTCTATTCCATTTCTGCTTTTCCTTACATGCACTAAAAGCATCAGGACGAGGAGGCTGGGAGGAGAGGGAGTCACCAAATAGAATAAAATAGAGCTATCTCCTATCTAGGTTCTGACCTATATATTACACTCATTACCATAGTATCAGAGTGCTTTCCAGTAGCTTATCAAGCAACATGATGAACAAATGTCACACATTAAGGTCTCAGCTCCTGTGAAATACTAGATTTTAAATAAGCATCTGAGTACCCCAGTCTTAAAAATTACATAGTCCTTACTCAACAGCAGAAAGTACAAACTACCAACATTAAACACATAATCCTTCACACCTACCATTAGAGATAATTTTGGTAAAAAGAAGAAATGAAACAGCATGATAATGAAAATATTGTCACAGGGCAAAAAAAATAGTACAACAGTTTGACTGGCAATATTAACTCTATACCTATATATTGAATTCTATCAATATAATACTCACATCAGAAAAAGTATTTATTTTATTCTACTAAACATATTTTGCATCTAACTGTAGTCTGTAGTTGTTGTAAAAGAATAAGTTATCCAGAAGTATTCAACCCCAGTTAATTAGAAGCTAAGGGTTCATGACAATCATAACATTTAATTAAGTACAGAGCTAATACTGAAAACAAATAGTTACTGAAAAAATGGACAGACCCAAGAAAAGGTCAGTGCCAAATGATTTTATCAGACACCACGCATGTACAGATTAGTGGGAGAGGCGCTGGGGTTCTCGAGGGCAGGGGAACTCAGTGCCCAAGATGAGTGGTCATTCCTTAAGGAGACAATACTCAGGGCCCAAGGGGTGACCATCCCAACAAGAAGCAAGGCGGGCAAGAGTGCCCAAAAGCCCCCCTGGCTCACCAAGGGCATCTGGGAATGCCCGATTGCCAAAAAGGTGACATACACCCAGTGGAAGGGGGGGTGCTATCTCCAAAGAGGAGTATACCTCCTCTGCTTGGGCCTGTAGGGGGGCTGTCAGGAAAGCTAAGGCAGACATAGAGCTAGGACTAGCGTCCAAGATCAAAGATAATAAAAAGTCCTTTTTCAAATATATAGGAAGGATGAAGAAGGCACCAGGAAATGTGGGGCCCCTGCAAGATACGCTAGGCAATTTGGTGATTGCACCAGAGGAGAAAGCAGACCACTTTAACCAATTTGTCACCTCCATTTTCTTGTGTAGGGACTGGGACTCCCCCACCACGATGCAAGACAGACTTGAGGGGAACGCCTCCAGACCTCAGGTTGGGGAGGACTGGGTTAGAGAGCTTCTGGAGGGGCTGGGCGTGTTCAAATCAGTGGGTCCAGATACTCTCCACCCCAGGGTGATGAGGGAGCTAGCAGGGCCCTTAACAAGGGCCCTTGGCATGGCTTTACGAGCACTCATGGTACTTGGTCCAGGTGCCAGATGATTGGAAGATAGCCAACGTGGTCCCCATCTTTAAAAAAGGGAGGAGGGAGGACCTGGACAACTATAGGCCTGTCAGTCTTACCTCAATCCTAGGGAAACTCTTTGAGAAGATCATCAAAGAGCACATCTGCGATGGGTCGGCTTCAGGGATGATACTCAAGGGCAACCAGCACAGTTTCATTAGGGGCAGGTCATGTCAGACCAACCTGATTGCCTTTTATGATCAGGTCACAAAAGCATTGGATGCAGGTGTCACCGTGGACGAAGTCTTTCTGGACTTCAGCAAGGCCTTTGACACCATCTACCACCCCATCCTCATTAAAAAACTAGGCAACTGTGGCATTGATGCCTACACAGTCAGATGGATTGCAGATTGGCTGAAGGGTCGTACTCAAAGGGTGGTAGTGGACGGGTCATATTTTGGGTGGAAGTGGGCAGCTGAGTCCCCCAGGGTTTGGTTCTTGGGCCTGCACTGTTCAATTTCTTCATCAGTGATTTGGACGACGGGGTGAAAAGCACCCTGTTTAAATTTGTTGATGATACCAAAATTTGGGGTGAGGTGAGCATGCTAGTAGGGAGGAAAAGACTGCAGCAAGACCTGGATAGGTTGCAGGGGTGGGCAAACAAAAACAGGAAGAGTTTCAATAGTGACAAGTGCAGGATGCTGCACTTGGGCAGTAGTAACCAGCAGCACACTTATAAGATGGGAAACTCCCTTCTTGAGAGCATGGAGGCAGAAAGGGATCTTGGAGTCATTATCGACTCCAAGATGAACATGGGCCGACAATGTGAGGTCACGGTTGGCAGGGCTAACCGGACCTTGTCATGCATCCACTGATGCTTCTCAAGTAGGGCCAAGGAGGTGATCCTCCCCCTCTATGCAACACTGGTCAGGCCACAGCTGGAGTACTGTGTCCAGTTCTGTGCACCCCACTTCAAGAGGGATGTGGACAACATTGAGAGGGTCCAGAGGAGGGCCACCGACATGATCCGGGGACAGCAGAGCAGACCCTACAATGAAAGACTGCAGGACCTGAACCTGTTCAGCCTTCACAAGAGAAGGCTGAGGGGGGACCTGGTGACAGTCTATAAACTCACTAGGGGGGACCAGAAGGGTTTGGGAGAGACCTTGTTTCCCCTAGCGCCCCCTGGCATAAGGAATAACGGCCACAAGTTGTTGGAGAGTAGGTTTAGATCAGACATCCATAAGAACTACTTTACAGTCAGGGCAGCTAGGATCCGGAACCAACTTCCAAGGGAAGTGGTGCTGGCTCCTACCTTGGGGGTCTTTAAGAAGAGGCTTGATGCCTACCTGGCTGGAGTCATCTGAGCCCAGTTTTTCTCCTGCCCAGGCAGGGGGTCAGACTTGAAGATCTATAAGGTCCCTTCTGGCCCTACTTCTATGATTCTATGATACAGGACAATCCTTAAATCCAGTTGGAGAGGTTAATTAACACCCACTCTCTGAAAAAATTATTTTTAAAAAATACCAGAAATGAAGCTGACGGCAAAAATACACCCATGTGGTAGTGATTGGTATACTTCAGACTGCAATTTGGTATTCATGTTTTCATCTGCAATATGCATTTTAAACCTAAACACACATGGAGATACTCATCTAAACATCTAACCTTGCATTTAAGAAAATAAATTTGACTTAAGGCAAGTAGGTTTCTTCTCTAACACATGAACACTCTGCCCAATTGATACATTTCATTACATCATTGTTATGCCACTGACAAAGTGATATGCTCATTATTTTTTAATCTTACAGTTGGCATTTTTGGTCTTTATATAGCAATGATTTGTAGAATACTTGTGACTTCTAAATAAGTGGCTTAAAAAAAAAAAAAAAAAAAAAACCCAAACCCCCCACCAATGGCTTCTATAGATCTTAGCCTGGCAAAACAAAACAATTATAACAAATTACACACACACACACACACACACACACCCTATTATTGGTATGAAGATTATTACTAACTTGTAGCAGCGATTTCAAACAGTTCAATGAAAATTACCATCCTTTCTGACATTATTAGAATAAGAAGATCAGACAATGTTAACTGAGTATTAAAAACTAAGGCTACTGAGGTAAGAACCAAACATCATTTTCATTGTACCTGAAGTTGATTTTTTATTACTCCCACCCTCACATGTTCAATGACCAAGGTGAAATAGCCCTGTATAGTATAAATAAGGGAGAATATTAGGTGGTTATGACAGATTCTGTAAAAAATTCATAAGCCCTTTCAAGGAGAAAGTTGTAGTAGAGGTAAAACCTATCCAGGCTGGGATTTTACCACTGATTTCAGTAAAATTATGATTTCCCTCTTCATTCCCGAGTTAAATAAACTTTACAACTCATTGGAGGCAAACAGCTTTTTGACAAGGAGAGATATATCATTATTATCATTAACATTAATGGTAGACAATAAGTTTATTTTTCATGACAACTTTGCAAGACTAGCTTTTATGTACTTATTTACTGAAGACTGGAAAGTGTGAAGCCAGCTCCTGGCTCTCAAAGTTCAGAACTATTTCTAGCATCACCAACAATGTCTGCTGGTGTACTAATCCTTTCCATTTTTTTAAGAGGAGAAATAATGCTTGTACTCAAATAAAAAGCATTAAAAACTGAGAATTATATTAGAATTTTTTAAAAGCCTTAATCTGTCTGTCTGTCCATAAGACTTTATTCAATCTCCGATTGGCTGACAAACAGCCAATCAGATTGTGAAGAAGCGTTCAGACAAGTGGCAACATGCTGCCATGATGGCAGGACACAAGGGAAAGGGAGGTGGCAGCAAGAAAGCAGACTGAATGGGGGGCGGGGGTGGGGGCGAAGCCAGCAGTGTTCCCTGATCCCTGCAGGATCAGAATGGAGCAGAAGGGGAGGGGCGAGGCCACTAGAGCTGGCCTTGCTTACCCCCCGCCTTCCTTACAGGTGACAGTGGTGGTGCAGGGGGGAGTGGGGTCGGAACGCCATGGGGGGGGCAGGCCACCAGTGCTAGCCTTGGCCTGTCCCTCCCCCTTTTGTTGTCACTGCCTGCAGAGCCAATGCAGTGGCGGTGGGGGGAGAAGCAGGCCTGACATGGAGGGGAAAGCGGGTGTGCTGTGGTGGCAGTGGGGGGAAGGGAGAAATGAGCCCTGGCCTGATGTGGGGTGTGGAGGAGCAAGCCCCAGTGTTGGGAGAAGCCGGCCCACTACAGTGGTGGGGGTGGGAACAGCAAGACCAGCCCAATGCAACGGTGGCGGGGGAAGGGGAGGAGTGGGCCTCCTCCCCCCTCAGGCCCAGGCCCACTCCTCCCCCATCCACCCTCCCTCATGTTGGCCCTGAGCTCAATCCTCCCGGCCCCCCACTGCTTCCCCCCCCAACCATGGCGGTCCAGCTTCTCCCCACCCTCTGGCCTGAGCCTGCTCCTCCCCTCCCCCTGCCGCTGTGGCAGGGAGGGGGGAAGCGGGGCCAGACCCCAAGCAGCAGGAGGGGGGAGTGGGCCCAGATGGGGGGGGCACCGGGCTCCATCCCTTCCCCTTCCCCCCGTCCCATCATTCTTGACAGGCAATTGGCTATTAAATAAATAAATATAGAACACCCAGAACCCCAGATTGACTTGGGGTTCTGACAAGTGCCAAAACAGCAAATTAATGGCATGGGCAACATAACTGCATATATGGTGCACCTTAAGTCACCAATTCATCTCATGGAAATAATCAACGTGAGTACTATGTGCTGGTGTGCAATGTTAGCAGAACCTCAGCAAGGAGGTAATATAGGTGATGTTACAGGTTACCTTTATACAACCATAAAGGCACTTAAAATGAAAGTATTCACCCATTACAGACTGCTAACCTATCCTAAGTCTTCTCTAAATGTTGTAGAGTTATGCCATGCCAAGTGAGATTTGTCTTTGATCCATTTTGCCCAAGTGGTCCCAGGTTATTGTTAACCAGCTCCCTAAAAACAAAGAATCTATTTGCAGTCCTCTAGAATCCTAGAATGCATAGCTCCCAGTCACTCTACTCCTTTCCACCCTCCAAACTTCTACTCACCCCCCTGTTGTGATCACTATGTTTGTTAAGTGGCCATGTTCGCCAATCAGAAGAGTTGCACAGAGTTATGTAACAGTTGCTAGGCAGATCATAGTTGTTTTTCTGCCAGCAATGTAAGCGATAAGCGGTAGCTAGAACTTTCCACAAGGCAGAGTCCAGCACCAGTCAGTCAGTGCCATGGGCCTATCGAAAGGTGCCTCACACAAACACACCACTGGACGTCACCTAAGCTATAAAAGGAGCCTGCACCTGATCATCAGGGTCCTTTCTGCATCCAACGGACTCGGAACGATTCACGGCAGATTAATACGGACACGACTCGACCTTCGGTGTGGCCAACCAAAGGAAGACGCAGAGACCCGCCTGATCCCAGCGACCTGAACCCCCGGAAACCACTCACCAGCCAGGTTCATCGGTCTCGCACATCATTAGGGCGGGTGAGGCATGGTGAGTTCTAGCCACTGCGCGGCTATGTTGATATTCAGTAATAAAAGCTACCAAGCCTGTTCACTGTTCTCCTGCCTATTTGTGATCTGTGGTAAGCCCGGCCAGGGAAAGATCCTGTAACATGGCGTCATGAACAGGATGGTGGGCTGCAGATCACGATAGGGATGATCAGTCACAGTGTCAGGTTTGTCCTTGGGCATCTGGCCATCGGATGACCAGAAGCTCTGATGAACTGTGGAGTCATTTACAGTTTCACCAGGCCCCCAGCCACGTGGATAACGATGGCACCCAGCCGTTCTGTGTGTGGCATCAGTCCGAACCCCGCCGCCCCTGGGAAGTTCGCTTAACGGGCTGAGCACTAGGGTGTGTGCTGAGGGACTCGAGTGTGTCATTCGCTGTCCCGTCAAACCAAGATGTCCCTGATGCTTGTGTAGCGGTAGCCAAAGAGCTTCCCTCAGGTGACCAGCAAGATACTGACCCCTCTCAGGATTGGGACGCTCTCACGAAAAAGATAGTGGCTCTGACAGGCGAGAAACGCTGTACAGACGGGGTGAATCTTTCTCAGTTTCTCATCCCCGGCGGCCAAGTCACCGGAGGTTACAGGGAGTCTTCACTGCTGTTGGGACAATAAATGATAAGAAAAAGGGGAAGAAAGCAGAGTGCTTGCGTGTGTGTTTAGAGGGTTTTGTGGCCACGCTTGGGCACCTTAATGATTATGAAATGGCGCTGATCACCATCAGCCGCGCAGCGGGAAGAAATGACCCTCCCTTTGGCGGCAGCCATCAGCACAACGTCTCTGAGCCGTTACCCGCCATAGCAACAGCACCGCCTACTATTCCGCCCCCACCACCTTATCCGGAAGGGAAGGCGCCGCCTTCGGTGGTGACACCGCTTTACCCGCCCCTTCCTGACCCAGGAGGCAGGGCCCAAGCAACGCCTCCTACGGACACCACTCCGCCAATGCCCAGCCCCTTGCAGATCCCTCCGCTCCAAGCCCAGCCTGTCGAGATAGTAAAGACTCGGCAAGACGGAGATGGGAATCTCATTACTGAGTGGACCACCCAAGATCGCAACCACGGTGAGATGAACGAGCTTATTAACAGGACGGCAAGACAAGAAAATGAAACCCCTGCACAGTGGCTCAGACGATTAGTATTGGAATGTGGCCATGAGACACTTAGCAAGTGAGAGGCCATCAGTCTTGTTATGCATGGCAGTTTCAGTTTGGGACTCCTTCCTGGTTCGACTGTCTTGGAAACTGACAACACGCTGTGGCCTATCTCCCTCTCAGCCTTAGTTGCCAGTGCAGTACATGAAAAGCCACACCAAGTCCACGAGGGACCTCAACCCATTCACGCCCCACATTTGCAGCCATTTGTCAATGCCCTCACAGGAGCTGTTTATCTCTCCTTACCCAAGCAGCGGATCACAGCTTCACATGCATACCCTCCCAACTCGAAGAGGATGGCAGCCGAACTTTAAACCCGGAGACCTTGTATGGGTTGCTTTTCCCACTCCAACGCCCACCAAATATCCACCCGTGTTCCCAGGTGAGGTTATCAAAGCTACAGCCCTAGCCCATACTTACAAGCTTCGTCTGGTCGATTCATCCAATGACCTCGAGCACTTAGTCCACCTCAATTGGTTAAAACTGCATAGTGATTTATTGAACTAACAACTAATTATTTTACAGATCAAGTGACCTTCGGACATGTTCGGTCAACAAGATAAAAGAGCTGACACCGAACCACTCCTTCGCCAGACCCCCATGCCATTGCCACGAGACCAGTGGGTGTCACCCCTGTCATTTGCAGGATTGTGGGAGAGGCTTGTAGGAAAGTCGAAAGAACCCATGGCAGCTGTACGCCCATCCCCCTGACGGCGAAAGCTTTGGCTAATTTTTCTGATTTACCTTTCACTATCAGCAGGTATCATTTTGATGTGCGTCTTACACTGCGGCATCACCGGACACACGAAGCAGACTCTCATTACATCCCCGTCGTCCATCCCAGACAACCTGTTTCTCCGTACCTCGCGAGAGTGGATGCTACTTACTGGGCACACATCAGGTTCAGTTTGTGGGCATACACCTACCTCCGCTGCAGACAGTCCCTTTCATATAGCTGTCACCCCTGTTAATTACTCGGATTTATTTTTAAGTTTTGTATGTGCATCCCCTGGTAACGAAACCATTCACTACTTAGCCTGCGACACGAGTTGTTCCATTCGATTTTTCACTTACACGTGGGAAAGGAATGGCACATCCTCAATCAATTGTACTGTTCAAGGTGTCCCACAGGATTGTTTTAATTTCATTCACGGGCCACCTTGGCGGGCACCACACTCCATTGTGCCCGACCCCGACAATGTTACTCTCCCCATTCCCCCACTCCCTCAAACCGTCTTACAAATGGTAAAAATTAAATTTTCCACTCCAGGCACCCTGTGCTATTGGCCAGGATGTCATACCACTCTTTGCACTTTTAGAACCTCCATGGCAAGGAGGTCTTTTGAGGATGCTGAAGTATTTCGCCTATTCACTGTAAAAGCATTTATAACGATGGGCAGTCACTTTGGTCCACCTGCTCATCGTGCTGCATTCAAACTCATTACCAGATGCTTTAGCCCACATCTCCAATCATTATTGGCCCTCTTTAACACTAGACACCCCCCACCGATAGCACTGATCCCACCTCCCCACGATACTATGTTCTATTGTCAACAAGACGAAAACTCAACCCAAGCTGTTCTGTACAGTCACTTTCCCTATCACTTCAATGTGTGTTGTATTTTGGTCCAAGTTACGATATGTCCCTACGAGTTTTCCAATGTTACCCATTGGACCGCCCCGCTTACGTTTCCCAACCATGTCCGGAGCACCTGCAATGTGATCCCCAATGAACAAATTACAGGTGTCGTGGGGGAGTCGAAATTTTGGTCTAATATGACTGAAACTGAGCGCAGGAAGTTTACCACTGGGTGGACCCTGTATGGCATGTGTGTTACCAGAGCCTCCTCCTCGGCATTGGCCATCCAGCAGCTGCAAACTCTGGAATTGCTAGCCAGGCTGGCCAATAGTACGGCGGATGGTTTGGAAGTATTCAACCGGCAGTTGCAGGATACTTCTAAGGTTGCCTTTCAAAACTGTCTTGTGTTGGACTTCATGTTGGCTAAAGACGGTGGATTCTGCGCAGTGCTTAATCTCACTGCGCCAGACGAGACCTGTTGTCTCATTATTTATAACGCCTTGGAGCCCCTTTCTAGAGCCATCAATCAAATCCGAAAGGTAGCTGAGGATACGCGTACAATTGTCCAGACCCCCTTTAATTGGCTAGCTGAAACGTTCCAATCCGCATTTAACCTCCGGCTTTCACCATGGTTGGCGAATCTACTAACTCCCCTATTTACAGTTCTAATTATTGTATTGATAACATCCTGTTGTGTTGGTTTGATCATTCATTGCATCTGTCGTCAAATTACCTCGGCTATGCAGGTTACCTTCCACAAACGGATGACACTTGCCACGAAATACAAAGTGTACTGTAATATTGACCTGGCAGCCTAATCGAACCTTGGTTTACCTGATTGAATTTATTCACTTAACTCATTGCAGTTGGTATTACGCGCACCATTCGTTTGTTGGTAACCTCCCTAGCAGAGATCAAACGTGTTAAGTCTGTTTTGGTATTTGTTGTAAGCTTTTTGGCTCACATGGCCAGGGGGGCATGTTGTGATCACTATGTTTGTTAAATGGCCATGTTCGCCAATCAGAAGAGTTACACAGAGTGGTAAGCCCGGCCAGGGAAAGATCCTGTAACACCCCCCAGCTACCACATGCCTCCATGCTGAAAGCAGCCCTCTCAGCAACTTCAGTGCAGCTAGACCATAAAGCCAGGGGAAGCAGGCTTCTCCCAGCTCCTATATTCTCAGTGCCAGAGGTTATCCCTAGTGACAAGGAAGCATGCCTCCCTGGGCCTACCCCCATCCCACCAAGCTTTCCATAGCCCCGTCTCACCTGGACTGGATTTGTGGGGGTCAACAGAAAGCTGCTCCCTCCCCCCGAAACACTCTACTACCCTCCTCAACAGGAAGAACAAGAGAAAAGAACCAGAGGGCTGTGGGAAAACTTCAACTAACCACAGGGAAAGTGAGCATAATTGAAGTTTTCCAAACCATCCACTCAGCTTAAAGGAGCAAGCAACCATAAGCAAGGTTTGCAGGGGCTGGGATAGGGCAGAGGACCTGAGGTCCAGTCTGGCAGCCCTCTTTGTAGACAGGTGGCATGGAACCAGCCACCTGAGCTCTGCTCACCTGCCCCCTTCCTCCCAGTGCTTGCCAGGCCGCTCCTACACCCCCACAAAATAACAGGGCATGTAGTCCTCATGCCTTATAGCCTGCATAACCCCTTCCTCCCTGACCTGAGCCCCACCCAGAGAGGGCAAAACTAAAGGGTGCTTGTTGCAGCAGGCTGGCTCAGGTAGGGGCTCTCCAGGCCTGAGTCTTCTATCACCACCCACAATTCATTAATACGCAAGAGTATTTTTTTCAGTTATTTCATTGCAAATGAAAATGCTTTAAATAACTACATTAAAATGCTTTACCTAACCTTAGAATCATAGAATCAATGAGTTGGAAGGGACCTAGACAGATCATCTAGTCCAACCCCCTGCCATGGGCAGGAAGGAACACTGGGGGTGGCAGCGGTCATAAGACCTTAAAGGACCAAGGTAAGCTGATGCCGAGGGGTCTTCCTCAGTGGCTGTGCCTCCACTCTCCCACACCAGCCAGCCTCCTACCCTTCCCCTCCCAACTGCTGCCAGCCAACCACTTCATTGTGCCTCAGTTTCCCTGGCCTCACAAACACCTGCTCTACCTTAGTATGTGCACTATGCCATGCAGCAAGCATGCTTGTACATCCTGGTTATTGCTCTCCTCCACCAGCCCTCCAGGCCAGCTCCCCTATCCCAGCCATAAAGACTCCCGCTCCCCTTAACTCATGAGTGATTGGTGCCTCCTGAATCTGGGAGGGCACCCACAAAAGCCACCAACCCTGCCAGGGGGTCACCAGCCCTAACAGCAGCGTCAGTGTTGGCCATCAGCAGGGACACTGGCCCCATCAAGGATGGCACGTGCACTCCCTACCAATCACCTATGCCTTAACTCCCCAATCCCATTTCATGCACGATTTTGGTCCTTTAATTTTTGTTCTCCCCCCCCAATTGCTTTCTCTATTTCTCCTTCCCCCACCCCTACTTCAAACAGGTTTTCAAAACTTCTCCCCTACCACTGTTGAATCTGGCTGGGCTCCTGCTTCAGCAGAGGGAAGAAAGCCACTCTGTTGGTTTTTCTACCTCTGAGGTACATAGCACCCTCCCCTCTTCTCCCACTCCAGAGGAGGAATAGAGTCCTGGCTCCTGTCCATACCACTGCTTACCAGCCCTCCAGTAGCAAGTCAGTGATGCAGGTCTAAGACACCAATAAACCTTAACCTGTGACTCCTGTGAAACTGTTCTAACTTTACGATGGCATAACATCCCACAAATTTAACAGGTTGCAAAGGTAACCTGTAACAGCACCCTGTTTCATATGACTCTTATCCCACGCAGCATTTTTACAGACGGAGTAGCACACCCAAATGAATGACAAAATAGCTCTACAGAAAAATGAACTTTTACCTTCCTATTTTTGATCGTTATAAAAACTTGTTTATAACAGAAGTCTTTTTCAAATTAGGTGACTGCATAAATCTACTTACTGTTCCTGCATTACATGGGAGCCAAACTTCTCTCCAAAATTATCTCTCCCTTGTGCATCTTTAGAACTGGATTTCAACTAAGCTTTAGAACATCTCCTTTGGGTAAATGAAACTACAGTACAGGTGCCACCTATCAGCCACATCTAAAGGCTAACCATCCAGACTGCCACTGCCTAGCACAATCTACCCCTTAACTTCTTCTGAGAGTACACCAAACCCCAGAAATTAGGTAATGTAACCAGTGGAAAGCAGCTTGGAGAGTGGTCCTCAGCACTGCTCTCAGGGTCCGCCTCGGACGTGCTTTTTGGTGTGTACTCATGGCAGCTATACTGCCACTTTTCTAGGGTTTGGTATGTGTGAACAAGGAGGCAAGGCGAGCGTCTCAAGAGCAGTCTTGGGTGTGGCACAGAGGCACCCTAAATATACCTTAACTGATTTAATTTATCTGCATCTAACAAGCTAAATTAATAAAATGCTCCCAGTCATTCTAGGTTTTTTCTTGCCTCCTCAGAAAATACTCACATCTGTTGACAACATTGTCAAGAAATCAGAATCATCAACTACAAGAACACTAAAGCCATGAGACAAACCCTACAGTACCTATGAAATTTAAGAAAAATACATTAGAGTTTGCTTTTATTTGTATCATGGTGTGTGAACCTTTGCTATTGCTGTTTTCAAGGTCTTCATTTGCTACCAGGACTACAAACATTTCTCTCCTTCTAAGTGAAAGATTCTCAGGTGTTGACTTTGGTACTAACCTGGAACATTAAAAAAAAAATTCTAGCTCCATTATGATGGTTAGCAATGTTGAGAAGCAGGCCTCAATCCCTAGCTATGAATTAGATTTTTTTTTATTTATATCAAATGTCATTGTTCAGGTATTACACCATACCCTGTCTTAAAATAAATGCACGCTTTTAACTGCATTTACTTAAAGTTTTACCTACATTTTTAATTAGTCCTAACAGGTACAATTTAGGAGCATTTGTTAAAGAAGAATTGCTCCTTTACTGAAGGAAGAAATTGCCAATATCTTCCTCTAGTCCATAAACTAAAGTTGTTCTGTTTTTTAGATGAGATCCCCACAGTGAAATGGCACAGATGACAGCATTCAATTAAGTTCAGAATTAATGTAGCATGAAAGCATAGCCTTACAGAGCAAAGGCCGAGTGAAATCTAACAGTAAAACTGCCGGATATTTTCACCATATTTTACTGCAAACATTCACTCATTTTTTCCTTCAGGGGAACGGCCCAGCTGGGCAATAGCCAAAAAGCAACACCCCCAGAAAACAAGCATCTACCCCAAAATCTTAGATTAGAGCTGAATGAATAACATTCTAATAATGCAATTGACACATGTTCCACCATCGTTGACTAATAAATTATTCAACCAGCTCTATAGTTTGCATGATATTTCAGACACATTATTTGTGAATAGTTTCCATCAGTCATCAATTGAGTTATTGTGATTAATATTTTTATTGCATGAGCACCTCTACTAATGATTTAACGCATGCATATTATATCTCTATTTTTTCAGCACTTGTTTATAAACAATATTTTCAAATTCGAAACCTGATTCTGGACCATGCCCTGAACACCGAAGTCATCCAAAAGTGCTATGACTGGGAAATGGTCTTCCTGTCCCAAGAAAATGAATGGATTAAATATTTTTCTTGTCCAAAATGGGAAGAAAAATAAAATTTAACAAATAAACAAACAAACAAACATCAGTGAACTAAAAAAAGATGAAAACTTTGCTAGGGATGAAATTATTTTTTCAACCTTTTTAAATGTTTCTCACTATAATTAATTTAAAATTTGAACACAGTAATTTAGATTTGAAAACTGGATTTTTTGTTTGAAAAAAAAATAAACGAGACCTTTCACAACTTTTACAAAGGTTTCTTTCCAACATTTTTTTTCAAGCAGACAAGTCAAATCAAAACCAACTCTGCAGAGAAAAAATTCCATTTTGACAAATAGCTATTTTCCAATATAAGTTTCACTGAAAAATTTCCAACCTGTTCCAATAGTGAACCAACAATAATCATCTGGCAAGCCGGCTGCCATGAAGGCTTTCAAAGCAGTCATTAAGTTGCATGCTAAAGAACTCAGAACTTTAGAGAAACACCAGAAATCAAACTTAATTCCTACTGCTACAAAAGCACATGAACCAAAGGCTACCCTTGTTGATTAGGAGGTTTGGGCAAAATTTCACCGGCTGTTTCGTTTTGACACTGTTTCCCATTATTTCCCATAGGCTATAATGGGAAAGCCTGAAACAGCCTCTCTCATCCAGCAGGCAGATCAGGAGCCCACAACCCCAGAAGGGCTGCAGCAGCTGTGCCAGTCCTCCGAGGGTTGCGGGCCCCTGATCTGCCTGCCAGGTGAGAAAGGCTGTTTCAAGCTTTCCCATTATAGCCTATGGGCAAAATGTCAAAACAGCTTGCTCCCTGCAGGACTGGACCAATGCAGAATATTCCTCCTTGGAGATGATCTCCTTGGAGATCCCATCATCCATCCTTTGTAGGCCTTTCTTTTTAGCCTCAGGAGGTCTGCTAGATCCCTGAGAGCCAGGGGGGCTGTTGTGCCCTCTTGCCGCCTTTCCTCTAAGATGGAATAGAATTAGCTTGTGCATGGAGTATCATTCCCTTGAGGAGCAACCACTCTTCCTGGACTTCCCTCCCCCTGGGGTCATGGTCCCTTAGGGCCTCACTGACAAGCCTCCTGATCTTGTCAAAGTCGGCTTTCTTGAAGTCAAGGACTCCCGTGTTGCTGACTGACTTGCCAGCTTTACAGCGAATGGTGAAGATGATCAGCTCATGGTCACTGTCACCCAGCTTCCCATCAATCATAGGTCACCCCCAGTAGCCAGTGCCAGGTCGAGCAGTGCTTTGCCTCTTGTTGGCCTATAGACTCCTTGAGTCAGGTAGAGGTCATCCACGCACAATAGGAAGCTTTGCGACTGCTCGCATTTTGCTGAGTGATCCTCCCAAGAGATGTCTGGGTAATTGAAGTCACCCATGACAACCATGGCCCTGGAGCATACGGCCTCAGCCAGTTCCCAGGCAAACTCCTAGTCAAGCTCTTGACTTTGGGTGGGAGATCTGTAGTAGACTCCCACCACTGTGTCCCCTGTGCCGTGTTCCCCATGGATTTTGACCCAGAGGGTCTCCAGTTGTCCACCCTGGTTGCCAACTTCAGCTTGCAGGGACACATAGCTTTCCTTAACATAGAGAGCTACATGCCTGCCCCTTTTATATACTCAGTCTCTCTTGTACAAGGTATAGCCATCTATACCCATGGTCCAGTCATGTGTGGGGTCCCACCAGGTCTCTGTTATCCCTATGATGTCATAATTATTTGTGTTAAGCAGAAGGATGAGTTCATAAGTACATAAGACTTCCCTTAGCCCTGGCTTAAACTCTGGGGCCCCCAAGGGGAAGGCAGCTGGGAACAGTTTAGCTGGGCAAGTAGCAGAAAGCTCTGCAGTTTCACAGTCAAAGGCAGTAACAAATAGGGGCCACTGGGCAGCATAAGGCATCTCTGCCTCACTTGGGCTGTACTGTCCAGGAGCTGCCAATGCTTTCAGGCTCTGAGGAATCATTGGGGTGGGGTAGGGGGCAGCTCCACAGCCTGAAGCCAAGCAAGGGAGGGAGGCAAGGAAGGAAGGAAGGAGTGAGCACCTGGGAGTCCAGGGGGGAGTTCATGAGACAAGCAAGAGATCCAGGTTGAGCTAGAAACACTCAAGATCCAGTCAGGGGAGCCTGTCTGAAGAGTAAAGAGCTGTGATGGGGGCAGAGGGCAACTGTCCCACCTGAATCTGCTGCAGATCACAGGTGGGGAGTTTTGGCACTGGATTTAGGACCAAGATGCTTTGTTCTGGGGGGGACCCAAAACCCTGAGCGATCTTTCCCCTCAGTAGCCACGACTTTTCCATTCAATAATAGGCAAATTTATTGATACACGGTGATAACAGAAAAAAGATTACAAGTAATTCTATAGCTACCAATCCTAAGGCTGTCAGAGTCAAAATACATCTGGCCAGGATGCAAGCTTCACTCTGAGGTTCTCTCTTGAATGTCAGATATCAGCAGCCTGGAGGTTGGAGGCTGAGCCCTCCTCACTCCACACCTATCCACCCAATGCACACAGTGGGGTGGATGAGATGGGCTGGTGATATGCCCTCTGTCCATGGTGGCTTCAGGGTTCCCCTCTCGGGGACTCTTCTGTCCATGTAGTCTCGGGGAACTTTTTTGTTGCTCTAAAGTCTCTGCTTTTGTATTCTTCTCTCCTCCTGATGACTCTTCATCCACCGCTATCACTGACTGGTCTCTCCATGGTCATCATACTGTCCACATTCTGTTGTATCAGCATGTTCCTATGCATCACATTCTCATTACATATCTACATCCTCATTTAGGCTTTCCAAGCCTTCTCCTAATTTGCTCTGTTCCCCCAAAACCAGAACCTCAGGCCCCCATTCTCTTGAGCCTGGTGAGCTGGTGCCACCTTATCTCATGTTATGGAACAGCATTGTATATGCCCACAATTTCCCAGGCTATGTGTATATCCATTGGCCTTGTTGAGTTAGATATCTTGTCTGCCTTAAAGGCTTTGAGAACCGTGCGACTATGGCCAAGCCTTCCTTTAGAAACCAAGTAACCCTTCCTGCCACTCTAGACTATTGCTGTAATGCATATAAAACAATAAAACAGCAGCCCATAATTGCCATGCACTCACTCTGCCTGCCCTGCCCTACTGCCACCACTTGCTGTTCACCAGAGCTCTGAAGGGCCCAATCCTTCCTTCTGTGGAGTGCCCCTCCCCCCCACCTATATCAAACCTATAAGCCAATCCCAAAAGCAAACCTCTAAAATTTTCTAGGCATGGGGGAGGGGAGGGGTGAAGGCCAGGCTGGACCTGTACACACACACAAGAAATAGGTCTGCCTTGCCTCTACCCCACACCCTGCGATTTTTCCCTTCTATGCCTCCCCGGTTGCCTTCCCTTCACTAGCGTAGAGAGCTTCTCCACTCCATGCTGCTGCAGGGACATTTCACACTGTTCCAAACTTGCTGGGGAGACTCTGTGAGGAAGATAGTATTTGGGGGTGAGCAGGGGTGGCCCAGAGGGTGGGGGTGCCTAATCTCCCTCCACCCTGGAGTTTTTCAATCCTGGTGTACATCACTTTGGGATCCATCTGCCTTGCACATAACTCTTGTTCTAATATAACTTCCCCTTCTCGTGCTCCCCTTTTCCTTCACCCCAGTGACATTGCCTCTTTGCCCTGCCCAGTTTTGTCCTGGTCCCACTGAGAAGAAGAGAGACTGCCCAGATGCTCCCCCTGACTCTGTGCTGCTGCTTGCAGGGAGAGCAGGGAATGAACTGAGGAAAAAGAGGTCTCTCTATCACTCATACACACCATAAAAAAGAAGGTTGTGCAGAGACAAACAAGAGGAAAAGACCATGATTGAGAGGAAGAGATAGCCTAAGAGGAAGAGGACTTTTTATTTTTTTTTATGGAAAATTTTCCATGTCCCAAGTCAAATCAGCCAAATCAATTCCAAATCCATGCAAGTCATTCAAGAACTATATGTGGCTCTGCTACCAGCAAGCAACCTCCACCCCTCCTGGGGATTCAGATACTCTCAAATTCTTTGCCAGGCATCCTACATGAAGGCCCAAGCCTGGAGACTTGGGATTTGGATGTCCCCAAGTTTTGCTTGCCCTCGCTGGGCTCTCTGGGTCCCATGCATACAGGGCACAGCAGCCCATAACTGCCATTCACTCACTCTGCCTGCCCTACCCTACTGCAACCACCTGCTGTTCACCAGAGCTCTGAAGGGCCCAATCCCTTCTATGGAGCACCCCTCCCCCCCACCTAGGAACATTGTATAAACATTAAAAATACAGAGCTCCAGGCACCCCCCTGTAGTCATAAGGGGAGGGAGCAGCCAAGCATGAGCTGAGTTCCACTAAACCTCCATGTGAGGGGGAAAGAGGGCCACAAAGGTGCCTGGGATATCAGTGGACTGTGACCTAACTGGAGTTGGGAAGGGCTCTGGTACAGAAGTTCAATAGACCAGTCTAACCTACATCATCCAGGTCTATCTTGGATCAGGTTCTGCCATGTTTAAGCCAGTCTACATGCATTGAACTTCTATTCTGTTACAGGTTTAGGCCGGTTTCCAATCACTTCTACAGGTCTGTGTGTAATATCTGTACTAGACCTAAGAACCAATAACAAAGTTAACCTATCAAGATCCTTCAAACCTGAAAAAACTAATTTTTTTTTCTCATCAGGACCTGAGCCTTATATTAGTTAAAAAGTGTATCCAAAATACTTCTCCATACCTTACTTTGATGATATGGCTCAATGTGAAGCCTATCCTTACAGATTTGCTTCAAAGATAATGGGAATTGACAATCTTACATTTCCATTTTCTGACTAAAACCTTACATGAACAACTCATAAGACTGTAACTTCACCAAAATAAGACTCTACCTTTTAACCCAGTTTGCTCTGAACATACCTCCTACCTCTAAGCAAAAAAACCTAATCCATATCCAAGTAACATGTCCTCAGTCCTTCTCTAATATAAAAAGCAAACTTGAAAAGGACAGGTTGCAAAAAAGGGACTCATTTATTTCCTGTTTGGGATTGTAATACAATACTTACAACTTACCTCAAGCAAGACTTCACTATCCTGTTTCCTCTGTGTGTGTACTCTATACATATGACCTCTCTGTATAGAGCGTGCTTTGAGCAGGTAGCAAAAAGCAGAGCAACAGATCAGGCAGGGGAAGGGGATCACAGTGGCACTAGAGAAGGTGCAGGACTTAGAATCATAGAAAATTAGATTTGGAAGGGACCTCAGGAAGTTATCTAGTCCAACCCCTGCTCAAAGCAGGACCATCCCCAACTAGACCATCCCAGCCAAAGCCTTGTCTAGCAGGTCTTAAAGCCTCCAAGGATGAACATTCCACCATCTCTCTGGGTAACTTATTCCAGTGTTTTACTCCCTCCTCATAAAAGGGTTTTTCCTAATATCCAACCTGAACTTCCAGTGCTGCAACTTGACCCCTTTGCTCCTTGTTCTGTCATCTGCCATCACTGAGAACAGTTCAGCTCCATCCTCTTTTGAACCACCCTTCACATAGTTGAAAGCTGCTATGAAATCCTCCATCAGTCTTCTCTTTTCCAGACTAAATAAGCCCAGTTCCCTCAGCCTTTCCTCAGAAGTCATGTCCCCCAGCCCCTAAACCATATTTGTTGCCCTCTGCTGGACTCTTTCCAATTTGTCCACACCCTTTCTGTAGTGGGGGGCCCCAAAACTGAACACAGTAATCCAGATGTGACCTCAGCAGAGCTGAATAGTGGGAAACAATCACTTCCCTTGCTCTGCTTGCAACACTCTTACCAGTGCAGCCCAGTGTGCTGTTAGCTTTCTTGGTACATTTGGGCACATTGTTACCTCATATCAGCTTACTGTCCACTGTAACCCCCAGGTCCTTTTCTGCAGAGCTGCTGCCCAGCCAGTCACCCCCAGCCTGTACCAGTAACGAGATTGTTCTATCCTAAGTGCAGGACTTTGCACTTGTCATTGTTGAAATTCATGACATTTCTTTTGGGCCAACCCTCCAATTTGTCTGAATCCTAGTCTACCCTCCAGCATATCTACTCCTCTCAGCTTAGTGTCATCTGCAAACTTGCTAAGGGTGCACTCTTCCATCTTCCAGATAGTTGATGAAGATACTGAACAAAATCAGCCCCAGGACCAACCCCTGAGGCAGTCCCCTTAATAACAGCTGCCAACTAAACATTGAGCCATTGTTTACTACTCTCTGAGCCTGATGCTCCAGCCAGTTTTCTATCCACTTTACAGTCCATTCATCCTGCCCATACTTCCTGAGTTTGCCTGCAGGAATGCTATGGGAGACTATCAAAAGCCTTGCTAAAAATCAAGGTATAATACCACATCCACTAGTCTACCAACATCCCTAGAGACAGTCATCATCATAGAAGGCAATCAGGTTGGTCATGCATGACTTGCCTCTAGTGAATCCATGCTGACTGTTTCTAATCAACTTCTCCTCCAAGTACTTAAAAATGCATTCCTTACCTTGTGGGCATACCTGCCAACAAAAAGGTTGGCCCCAACTGCTTTAGTCCTTCCATTTAGTGATATCCCTGGGGTTTTATTTTATATACCTTCTTTTATAGACAACTGCACCAATGTAGTTAACTAATAGCCAGATGTCCCTTCTCAGTTTTCATGGTGGGAGGGCAGCCAAATGCTGAAGAACTGGGCCTGGCCAACAGTGTGATTGCTTTCCAGCATTCTCTTTTTACTGCCTCCCTTCTAACTCTACACTTAAAGATACCCTCTGTGATTGATCTTCAAGGTCTGTCTCTGTGCTACACTGTGCAAACCCTTTTGCAAATCTTGAGATAAATAGAAATTTCTTCCAAGTATAGACATGTCTCCTCTGCAGAGCAGGAAGGCACTCTGCCACTCACCGTACTAGAGCAGAAAAGTGCTGAAACTAAGTAGATCTCCACTACAAATGCTCTCTTGGCCTGAAAAGATCACATCCTCTGCCCTACATAGTTCTGGTGGCAACCCCATTCCTCTTCCCCACATTGCAGCAACACAGACAAAAGAGCTACAATTACAACAGATCCTGCTGTTTAGGAAGATAGCACAGCAAAGCTGGTAAAAGTCTGGAGGCAGCCATCCCATAATATAGGCAAGCACAACAATACCAATTTGAATATCAGAATAAAACCAACACCTTGTCACCCACATCCCCTTTCAGGTAACAAGTTTGTATCCTTTTTCCTACAAGTAATGGTTGTAGTCCTGCCCCTCCTTCCATTTAGTTGTGAGGATTCATCCACTTGGACTAATGAAATAGGATAAGATCATCATCCTGGAATCAGCCTGATTGCTCATGGGATAACAAGTAGCCCAAGATGAACTATTTATTTTTAAATGGAAGGAAAGCAGAAATAGTGCAGAAGGTGAGGATAATGGGAGGCATAAAGGACATGAAATACCAGCAGTGATGCATTTACCAGTAGACAGGATTAACTGCTGTGAGAAAGCCAGTCTGCATTGTAATTCAACATTTGTCTAAGTCATTTAGATCACAGAAGGTTTTAGATTATTGTCATCATATTTTACTCCCTACGTTGGCAAAAAAAAAAAAAAAAAAAAAAAAAAGAAACCTGTGAAGAATTCTCACAGATTTCAGTCAAAAGGTTGATACCATCTGTTCTTGGCTTTAGTCTAGCAATGAAATTAGCCTGAAATTTTAGGGAAAAAAAAGTCTGGCATAGAAGTGAAAATAGTGCCTAAGTAGATGCTTCTTTTATCCAAAAAAAATCAATTAACTCAGAGTGACATGTATATGACCTTACTGGGACAAGTTTCTCCCTAAAGGAACACCAATGAACTTTATAATGAACTTCATCAAGGACTAATTTGGCTCATCCTTGGGGGGGGAGGGGTTCCCTCCTCTGGAACAGAACACTGTATTTATTTATGAAAGGGCAGATTTGGATGACTTTGAATCACAGTGATAGAAGAAAAGGATTTTCAAGATAAAACTGTTGATAACACTTTTCCTTTTCAATTGAAAGTTCACAAGTAACAGAAGGTCCAACAGAGAAGCAAGAGAACCTGAAGGTGAAACAGTCTATGAACAGGAAGTGAAACTCACAGATCTAATCACTGATTCAAGGAAATTAAAAGTAAAGTAAATAGTTTAACTTACCAGTTTCAATGTTTTTAGGTACTTCTAGTAAGTAACGCAGTAAATGTTGTGTGAGGTTTTTGGAGGGAGAGGGTGGTTTTTGTTTGGTTGTTTATTTTTAAAACTTCAGGTTATCCTTTAATTTTCTTACAAAATATTATCAAAATTCACTCAGGGTATATTAAAAATATCTTCATATGCCATTCAGGCTACATAAAGTACATGATCCTGGTTAAAAATAATGGGACAAAAGCACAACACATTATACCTAACTGCACTGAGAGCTGAATAGGAGCTCAGCAAAACCAAGATATCAATCTGATGAGCCTCAAGCTTGTGGATGGAAAGTTTAAATCTATATTGCTGGCCTCTGTTTAGTATACCCCTACAGGTCAGACTCAAGCAAAAAGATTCATGACCTCTAGGGATGGTAGGCTGTTCTAAATAGGCAGCTTGAATGGTGCTATTTTTATAGCAACTTGTAGTGTAACAAGTGCATCAAATCCCAGTCCAGCTAACCAGATCCATTAAAAAGAACAGTATCAGGACTGCTAGGTAGCAGTTATGTCAGAAAAAAATTATCAGTAGCTATTTCTATTTTTCTTTGTCATACCTATGTGCTAAACCCATTCTATTCAGTATGTTTTTCTAATGATTTTTTAATTGGACTGCTAACAGCTGTGCCCTAGAAAATAGTGCCCATCCTTGAAATAGTGACTCAAAATTACTAGCGTCCCACATTCTTCGGAATCAAAGCCTCACACTGCTCTAGTACCTCTCCTTGCAAAAATCATGCTATTTGCAAATTCAAATACATTTACAGGAGCCACCTATGCATTTATGAAAAGTGCCTTTAACATCCTTTTGCTTGAACTACTTCTGTGTATTCTTCTTAGAGTAGTTCACTTCCTGGTGTGGTAGTAAATTTAGTCAGGCTTCTGGCCTACTGGACTAGGAAAACAGACAAAGACCAGAAGAGCTGATACTGCTTATTTCAGTTACATGTTTTGAGATAAGGAATCCTGTACATCTTATTACCCTGTGCACAGATGTCCAATTAAGTAAACTTGTTTTAGTTTATCCAAGGTTGTATTTTTTTTCTCTTTATCTGTCTTAAGTATAAAAATGCTTGAAAACTTAGGGAGGAGGAGGATTCCTTTGAAACAGACAAGTGGGTGATTCCCCTTGCTGTATGAAATCCTCCTGTGATCACAGTATAGCCCTAAATAAAAAAAGCTGGTTCTGTCAATTCTGATTCAACCACAATGAGAAGTTTGATTCCTTCCACACTGGTTTAAGTTAAACCAGGGTCCCCCAGAATCCCAGCATGTTTTCCAAGTGGGGCTCGGCTCTCTGCTCCAGAGACCAGGACTGGCTCTCTGCCCCTCTGCTTTCTAACCTGGGCGGGGACATGACCAGACACTAAAAGGCATGGCCGCAGGAGGCAAAGGAGCAGGGAAGGGGTTTATTTCCCCCACTCCCTTCTACCACTGGGTCACCACAACTGAGGTGTGCCTGATGGGGTGTAACAGCCCACCAGGCATTCGCCTCCCTTCCAACTCCAGCAGCAGGGACAGGGCACTGACATCCGCCTGCCTCACCCACAGCTGCTGGGCTAGGACTGTGAGGCTGAGCTGGGCCAGCCCATGGGGGCCAGGCCCTTGGTTTGAGCTGGGGAGCACTGGCAGTGACTGGCTAAGTAGGGGGCTGCCCCAGCCAGCTCACAGGCACTGTTGGGCCTGGAGCCTGGCAGCCACCTGGCATAGGGGCTTGCAGCCCCCGTCATGCCCCTGTACTGTGTAGTACCCGCCAGCTGCAGCTGCACCACAGGCTGCACACTGGCTGGGGCCAGTAGGGCTCTTCTGCCTCCTTTGCTGGCAGCTGCCACTGCCACCGCCACGCAGCTCTGAGTGGTTGGCTGGAATCTTCAGCCCAGCAAGTTCTGCTCGGCACAGAGCTCCGGCTCCAGCTCCATCGGCTTTCTACTTGCCTCCCTGCCCCCCACCCCCGACCCCAACAGATGCTGCTCATGGTGCCAGGCAGGTGAAGCACAGCCAGAGCTGGAGCCAGAGTTTCAAGTACTGGGCAGAAGCTGCTAGGCTGAAGCTCCCCTAACCCCAAGTGGTGCTGCACAGAGGGGCAGGACCAGGAGCCTCAGTTAGAGGTGAGGGTAAGAACAGCCCTGCTGTGGCCAGCCAGCAGCTATCATCCCCCCACCTCTGGCAGCTATTCCCTTTCCCCCTCCTGCCCCTGCCATGCCACTCTGGGAGGTGAGGGGAGTGGGGAAGGTTGTTTCAGTCCAGAGCATGGTGATCTGGCTCCAGCTCCAGCTGCTTTCCACCCACTTTGCCTGCCCAGCACAATGAGCAGGCCCAGGGGGTGGAGCAGGTGGAAGGCTGCCAGAGATGGAGCCAGAGCTCCATGCACTGGGCAGAAGCTGCTGGCCTAAAGCTTCCACCCACTCTCAAGACACCACTGAGAGGGGCTGCAGCCCTCGTCAAGGTTGTTCTCCACTCCAGAGGCAGGGTGGAGTGGGTCATGTGTGATGACCTGTTTGAACCAGGCAGAGCGTGCAGTGGTCGCTTTATTAACCAGAACTTCATACAGAAAGCACATTTCACCTGTTCTCTTTATGAACTGCTTTCTAAGTGTTGGGGCTTGTGGCAGGGCACTTCATGGTGCCTGCCACTTTAACTGCTAGATCAGACACCCAGCAGGTGTTGATTGTGGTGATCATTTTAGAACTCTGACTGCCTACATAAACAAGAGCAGTCTGCTGCTGGGAACCAGGCAAGAAACATCGCCTGGCTGAGATGCTGCATGGGAACACCTTGCAGGTAGGAGAAAGAGGCTCTGGTCCTGCGCATGACTTGTAACTGCACCCTGCCGGGAGTGGGTGATCTGGTGGGACTCCCAGTGGCGTAGGAGCTCCCAGGAAATACCAGGCCAGTTACCACCCCAGTGAGGCAGAAAGGCAGATAAGGGAACCTTAACCCTAGCCCTCACCTTTGAGTGGGTTTTATGATACACCTAATCCAGGGAAGGCCAGGTAAGCTTCTTGAAGCACCAGAGCCTGCTGGAGTGAGTAACTCCATGGGGCCAGGTATACGTTGTGAAGCACCTGAGCAAGGAATGGGGGACCCTTATGCCTGAGTGCAGGCAGGAGACTTAGACCTAACCTGAGGGACCCAACTGGTCAATGCTGGGGCCAGGACCCAGATAGGGGTCAAAAGGGCCAGGAGCCCACTGCAAGGGATGCCTGTAAAAAGCAAAGCAACTCAGGGTCCCAACTGGCCTGAGATGGGACCAGGGCTAAAAGGGAAGCTGAAGGGAAGGGCCACAGCTAATGGGCAAAGGGGACGGTTGAGTTGGCTACCCTAGATGCCATCTGTGAGGTTTGGGCCATGGTGTAGGGGTAACTGGAGCCATGGATAGCCCCCCCCCCAATATCAGGGTGTATAATAGGCAGCCTCCCACCTAATTATCACATCAATATTATTACATCAAGGCATGGCAGGTGAGCGAGGTGGGTGGCTAACCCATAGATGAGGGCAGCCTGGTGCTTTCATCTCATAAGAAAGCTCTGCCCCTGTCACAGGGCTTATCCTTTGGGTGCCTATACACATGCTCAAGGGTGGGGTGAGGAGTGTTTTGATTAGAGCAGTTCCAGAGAGGCACTCTAATTAAATCACCTCAGTGTCACATGTATTGAGCCCCCATACATTTAAAAATGGCTGTGAGACCATGGGTTTAAGAACTATGAGATTTTTGCTGGTGTGTATGTATACACACACACACACACACACACACACACACACACACTAGCTAAAGGATATACAAGCTGCTCCTCGGACATCTCCTTCCAGAGAATCTCTCCTTTTCCATATTGAGCAATATTTCCTTCTGAACTGAAATCTGTTTCTCCCAGCATGCCTCATATTTTCCTTCCTTGTGGCTGTGAAAGGTAGCTGTTTAATCTGATTCAACATTGTCAACAAATGAGTGTCAGAGTGAGTACAGCTAACAAGCTGCAGATACCTACTCTAACTTATAATTCTACTTTCTTTATCCTACATGCACTGGCCTTTCAAATGCCACAGTTTTAACTACCTGTGCAGTTCTCACTGCACTGACTTTTCTGCTCACCCACTGGTGAGAGAGAATGAAAAAAATGTAAAAGTGGCTTTGGGAAAGGAAGAAAACAGTGAGAACACAAACACACACAAAGTCAGTTTTAATGTAAGTGAATTCTTTAACTCTTTCTATAATGTACATCTATCCTCCAGTCAGTATAACTAAATACAACTATACCTAAACTAGCTACCCATTACAGTCCAGCCATAGTAACAGAGAAGTCACCATAGGCTGCAAAACCTACCCAAGAACCCAAGTAAAGATTAGCATGAACTGCACCGAGGTTATCATGCTGCAAGTCACACTTCTGCTAGTCACACTTCATGCAGCTGTGACTGCATTACGGACACACCTTATAAGAGATGGTATTTCCTAGAGTAGTCATCAGCTACCTTTTCCAGATCTGGGCTGGGGCGACCCAGTTCAGGTCACAAGTTGGTAGAGGGTGCACATCTGAACCCAGCCACTACTTCCACTATTCCCCACAGTGGCACAGGAAAGCAACTGCTGCCAAAGTCCCATCACCAAATGCTGGCAAAGCCCCACATACCATAGATTGCCAACTCTAGACTAGAGGACAGATGCTAGAACTATGAGGCACATACAAGCAGAGAACTGGTCTGCATTCTCTAATGATAGTCTGTTGTACAAATCATTTCTCCTGTGCCTTACTCTTCCCACATAGAATGGGGATAGTCACCATTGTAAGATCCTTTAAAATCTGCTGATAAAAAACATGACACAAGAGCTCGATATTATTACTATTACATTATCAGGCAGAAATTTCAACTTAGGTTTGTCTGCAGTAGGGGTGGGGAAAGGGGTCATAGCAGTCATAGGGAAGTAAGGCTAGAAGGGACCTCCAGAGGTCATCTAGTTCAACACACTTCCTGAGGCAGGATCATTCCTATCTAAGTCATCCCATATAGCCATAATCTAAACTCTACATAAGACTACTTCAAACCCTGACAAAACACAGACCTAACACCCTAACCTGCCACAGGTAAACCAGGAGAACCCTGCCAGCTAATGTACTTGAGTGTCATTGATGTATGCTCAAGAGGTCGCAGGTGGAGAGCCATACCCCCCCTGCTACAGATAAAAGCAAAAACCCCCATAGTCTGTACCAATCTGATCATGGGGTAAAATTCTTTCCTGACCCCAAATACAGTAATTGGTCTGACCCTAAGCAGAGAGGCAAAAACCTCTAGCCAGGAACCTCCAGTTGTGCTCCTAGCAGGAAAACTGGCAGACCCCAGCTGAAGTCCCCAGCCTTAGCTGTAGCCAACACCCAATTCATTTGGGGAGACTTAAAAACACCATGACACATACAGCAGAAAAAGTGAGTGGAGGGAGAACAGGGGACCAGCAAAGCCAAGAAGCATGGGAAATACCTCACACTACACTCCACAATCTACCCCTTCTGGGGACTCCGGGATCTCACAGCCCTGCTGGGATCAGTTTTCTCACTACTAATGCACCTGGCCCCCTTGTTCTCCCTGCTCACACTATTACCCATCAGATGGTGGGGGCCTGGGTTAAGGCTCCCCTACCCACCTTCTACCAAAGAGGTTCACAGTCCTGGCACTTCTTGGGGGTTCCCCCAACACAAGTAGCCCCATCAGGCCTCCCTACCCTGGCAGGGTGCAGTTTTAGGTCATGCCCAGGACCAGGAGCCTCCATGCCATCCCCATAGCTCCTGCCATTACCTCCAGGATTTTCCCAATCCATAGCTCAGCCAGCTGATGTTTCTCTCAGGCCAGCAAACTGCTGCCTTCCCCTAAATAAGCTGGGTCCTAAAATGGCTGCCCTGATCAGGCACCTGCCAGCTGCCTGCCTCAGCCCTTAAAGTGGCAAGCACCCAAAGGTGTGCTACCACAGCTGCCATCTAGCCAGGTTCCCCCATTTTGTATTTGAGTTTTTGATTATTCCTCCCAAGGTGTAGCATCTTGCATTTGTCTGCACCGAACTTCACCCTGTTGGTTCTAGCCCAACTTTCCAATCTGTCAAGATCCTTCTGAATTGCGCTTGCATTCTCCAACATGTTTGCAGTCCTTCCCAGTTTTGTGTCATCAGCAAACTGGCTCAAGAAACTTTCTATGCCAGTATCCAAGTCATTAATAAACATGTTGAACAGCAATGGGCTTTGGACAGACCCCTGTAGGACTCCACATGAAACCTCCTGCCATTCTGACATGGACTCATTGACAATTACCCTTTGCTTATAGCAGCATTTCTCAAGCCCTGGGTCACAACTCAAAAGTGGGTAACAAGAATATTTGAGAGGGTTGTGAACAAGTCTCAGAAAAATGCGGGAATGCATGAGTTTCAGTATTCCAGCCTGCTTGGGGTGATTGGAGGCAGTGGACACACATGCATCTGTGTGCACACATACACACAGCCATCATGCAGTCAGGCACAGTTATGGAGCAGCCTCAGGAGCTGGATGCAGGTAAGTCTATGGGGAGCAGGGTTGGAGGGCGAGGGTGGGAGGGGGAGACACTTCTCAGAGGGGGAGTGGAACTGTGTCCCAGGGGCGTTCAGACTAAAGAACCCCACACCATGCCCTGAGGGCTCCAGGGCCAAGGGCCATGTATAAAAACACAAAAACAAGAAAAATTCTTACCTGCAATAAGACAGTCAGCACTGCAGGAATGAAGAAGGGAGCCCGCACGGGTTACAACCTGCACCTTTATTCAGCTGAGGCCAGCTGGTGACATCATGAGCAATCACCAGCCGGCGGAAATAAAAAGGATCACTACAAGAGGAGCAGGGGGAGCAGGAGAGCTGGCAGAGACTCTCGACACTGGTGGTGGCCGGTGCCTACACAGCGAGGGAAGATCTGGGCAGGGAGCAGCAACAGAGACAGCAGGGGGTCTCGGCTCAGACAGAGGAGAACTCGAGCCCCGAGGACTCAGGGACATCGGGGGCAGGATACAGCTGGCAATGCCAAGGAAGAGCGGCATTGCAAGCCACACTTGGTGGCAGGAAGGAAGCAACAGCCCAGAAGAAGGGGCTATAGCAGACCCAGGGGAGATGACGGGTTCTCTCTCCGAACACTCCCAGGTGCCAGGTAGCAGAAGATGGGCTGGTGGTGGCAAAGGCAAAAGAACTCCCAAGGAGGGGCAACTAGGGGACCCCATTGAATCCTTGCAGTAGGGCCAGTGGAACAGCCCAATAGGCCACTCAGACCCTTATCTTGTTTTGTTCATTTTTTTCTTTTCCCCCTATTGGAGGGGGTGCGGTGATGCGACCGCAGGCCACATGAATTGAGTCTCCTAGCCTTAAAGGGGCCCCAGTGTGGGGAAGTGAATGTGGCAGAGGAACATCAGCATTGCCGTTTACTTCCTTTTTTTTTCTTGTTTTGCATTTCTTTGTTTTGTTTCCCCCTGTCTCAGGGTGTCCCAGAGAGGGTTGAGGCGTGGTGGGCATAACTGGTAGGTCTGTGAGCCATCGCAGGCATAAAATGCTTAGCACACGAAACCCAAGGGAGGCATCAAAGTCAAGGACACATCCACACTGGAGGAACGACTTCAAGACCTGGTGTCTCACCAGAGGTTGGGGCATAGGGGAGGTAGAACCCCAAGGACAGCCGTCAAGTGGAGTACCCACCACCTAGGGACCTTCAGTGGTTCGCCCCCCCACTGGTAGTACATTCAAAGTCATGGCAGGTGAGTTTGGGGCGGCCAATGTCAGGGGCCACGCAAGGCATTGGTATGTCTGTCACCAGCCACTCGGGCCAAGGCAGCTCACAAATGGCTGTTCAAGGCCAGGCGGGCACAGACTGTCACCAGACTGCCTGGTAGGAGTGTGTGAAATGGGCCATATATGATTTGGATTTGACCGGAATGGGGACAGTGATTAGTTGATTCAGATCACTGTGCCCAATTCAGTGGGGCTGAATCCAAATCTGAAGATTCAATACTGATTTGGAGAATTGGCTATTTGGCCATAGACACAGCTTTAAATGTTTTTTTTTTACATACCTCGAGGTACCGGGCATGGCTCATGAACTCTGCGATGCTGGAGCAGATGGAGCATCCTACAGGAGCACAGGGGGGTCCCCCCCATGTGCTCAGCAGCAAACCTGGAAGTGCACCAGAAGTACTTCCAGGTCCTCTGGGGAACATGCTGGGGGGCCCTCCACACCCCTCCCAGCTATAATTGGCCATGGGGGGACCCCATATGCCCGCCTCCGCACTCCTGTAGGACATTCCATCCGCCCCAGCATTGCACCATTCACGAGCCACCTGCTACCTTGAAGTATGTAGAAAAAAAACATTTAAAGCTGTGTCTATGTCCAAAACTCCCAATTCCTCTGAATCAGTTCAGAGGGTTCAATTCGATTCAGAGAGATTAAAGGGTCTCCCAATTCAATTCAGATTCAGAGAGTTGTCACTGAATCAGGCTGAATATCCACCAAATTGAATTGGGGCCTGAAGCTTCACAGAGCCCTACTGCCTGGCATAGCATGGGAGCCCCAGCCTATGGCGGAGGGGGGGGCACAGTTCTCCCCTCCTCCTCCCTCCATCCCATGCAGGGGCTAGT